>NC_073729.1:5012914-5703747 GCF_023634155.1 Falco peregrinus | reverse complement strand
TTGGGAAACCAATGCTGAGATAGAGCCCTAGGATCTCAGAAGCTGTGTTACCAAGCAGTAGCTCATCAACAATGAACTTAGAGATTCAGTGTGTTTGTGACTAGATACAGATAGAGAAACTACATGAAGTCTCGATGTGCTTGGTATTTAGGCATTTCTCTGCTCAGCACTGTCTTTTGCCTGTATTGGATCCCATTGTTCAGGACAATGAAGGAGAGAGAGAGATGAGGTAAGCAGATTCAGCAAGTAGAGTTCACTGCAGCTGCAAGCAGAGGGGTGCCAACCCAGAAACTTCAGTAGCACCTGTGCCCCTACTCTGCGGCTGAGTCAGTGGCTTTTGTGTCCACATGACCTGGATAGAACTCAGTGAACTGCCCCAGAGTTTGTGTTTAGCAACCAACAGGTTTCTTGAACTTCCACATAGAGACTCTTGAAATGTGGACTTGAGCTAGCTGTCTGTTCCTTTTCTTTTGCTGGCTCTCTCATCCGTTCTCCAGGTCCAGAAATTACGGGCGGATATATCCCTATGCAGCAGAAAGACGGTTTAAATATAATTTCTTGTGAGGCAGGGGAGTGTTATTTTCAAATCTGTATCTGTTCAAAGACTAAATGTATCGATACATGTGTTCTTTCATTCTCAAACTGGTAGTATTTTAGCAAATTACAGCTGATGTTAATTTTGTGTTCCAGTAATTATAGTGCTTTTTAGCTTTAACCAAATCATTTTCTTTATTACATGTGCTCAATTATAGTCTCAGAGTTATTATCCACTGTGTGATAAATAACTTACTGAAACTGTTCCAAGACGAATGTGTAGAGTTGTACAACAAATGTACAACTATTTACTGCTTCAAACCAATGATTTAATTTGAAAATATCTGATTGCTTTATGGCTTCACCTCTTACCTTAAAATTTTAAAGTTATGTAGATTAAGGTGTTTTCTTTGCAACTACAAGTACTACCTTAAACATACGCAAATTGCTGAACTTAAATCAGAGTTGCTTTTATATTTCATGCAAAACTTTGACTCTTGTATTCTCAGGGCAGCAATTCTGAGTCATCCATCTTGCACGCAAGATGTGTTTTACAATGGCTAGTTGCAGGTATTTATGGAAAACTGTGCAAGGAAAAAACCCCAACAAGTATGGAACTTTCAACTTATCCCTTCAAACAAAGAGTAAACACTTGAAGTACCATTGAACCCCCACTGGAGGGAAGGGATGCCATCCAGAGGGACCTTGACAGGCTTGAGAGGTGGGCCTGAGCAAACGTCGTGAAATTCGACAAGGCCAAGTGCAAGGTCCTGCACCTGGGATGGGGCAGCCCCTGGTATCCATACAAACTAGGCAGAGTATGGATGGAGAGCAGCCTGAGGAGAAGGACTTGGGGGTGCTGGTGGATGAGAAGCTCAACAGGGCTCAGCAACGTGCGCTCACAGCCCAGGAAGCCAACCGTGCCCTGGGCTGCGTCACCAGCAGCGTGGGCAGCAGGGCGAGGGGGGGATGCTGCCCCTCCACTCCCATAAGACACACACACCCCCCCTGCAGTGCTGCGTCCAGCTCTGGGCTCCCCCCAGCACAAGGAGGACATGGAACTGCTGGAGCAAGTCCAGAGGGGCCACAGAGATGGGCAGAGGCTGGAGCCCCGCTCTGTGAGGGCAGCTGGGAGAGCTGGGGCTGTTCAGCCTGGAGCAGAGAAGGCTCCGGGGAGACCTTACTGCAGCCTCCCGGTACCTAAAGGGGCCAACAGGAAAGATATGACCCCATGGGGGACCCTTGCTGAGCAGTCCATTCCTGAAGGAATGCCTCCTTGGCATGGGGAGCTTGGGCTCCCCCACTTGACACGGAGGAACCCCCATGCTGAAGAGTATGAGGAGGAAGGAGGTGCAGAGGCAAAGCATTACGAGCTGTCCACAACCCCCACTCCCCACCCCTGCACTGCTGTTGGGGGGAGGAGGCAGAAGAGCTGAGAGTGAAGTAGGACCTGGGAAGAAGGGAGGGGTGGGTGAAGGGGATTTTAGATTTATTCGTATTTCTCATTATCCTACTCTGATTGGTTGGCAATAAGTTAATTTCTCTAAGCCAAGTCTGTTTTACCTGTGATGATAACGGGGGAGTGGTGTCCCTATCCTTATCGACCCACAAGCTTTTCATCCTGTTTTTCTCTTCCAGCCTTATGAGAAGGGGAAAGGATAGAGCAACTTGGTGGGCACCTGGCAGCCAGCCAAGGTCAACCCACCACAGTGTGGTACTGCAGAAAGCCCCCTCTCCCTGAGCAAGAGTTTTTGAATAAGTATCCTGTCATATCACTGCTCCTTTTATCTTCCTATGCATGTTTTAAACAAGTTTTCCACTCACCTCCTCACGCGGTTCAGGACAGAATAAATACACTGCTGTTACAAACAGTCCAAAACCTCTTTTTTTCCCCATCTTTTTCTAAACAAACTGTAGCAATCTGTAACAATTTGCCCAAGCAAGCTCCCTTAATATCATTTTAGTCAAAGCTTTGATAATTTATTAAAAATTGAATCCTATTCACATCCGTGCACCCCACACACTAATAGTAGCCTAATTGTTAAAGGAAATTGGCAGGATTTTCCCCGGTATCCACTCATAAATTCTTTTCTGCCTTGTTCAGGTTAGTCCTCTTTTGATACTCTTAATGCTGGATTGAAAGGATTTTGATTATCTTTCTATGATGAATCCAAAAAGGAACATCAGATGAGTTATGACAAAGGAAGATGTAACTTTTTAGGTTGGTTTCTGTGAACTAGCTACTTCAGAACATCTGTACTGTGATGACAATTGAGGGACTATATAAAAACTCTAATAGCATAATGTAACACAATAACAAATGTATTCACTGTGCAGAAGAAAGGCACAGCTTTTGCCTATGCAGCATATGCTTTTATAAAGAAAGAGCTGAGAGCACCCACATCCCCTTTGGTGTCTGTCAGAAATGTCACGTCTGGACTGAACTCTGCAGAGCTGTTGTTTGATTTAACCTTTCCCAGGTAACCTATCCTGAGTATGTATAGCCGTAGTGAGGAATAATATGTAGGCAGCTCTATCCATCTAGATTCTGCGTTCATCTGTGTACAGCACTGCTTCCTGGGGCATGCTCATTCTACTTCGTGCTGCTTAGCACACTGAACCCCTCGGGCTGAGCAGCAGGGCCAATTCACCTGTGAGGAGCAGGTGTCTCTGCACAGCACTTCACTGTATAGTGCAGACAAACTGGAGTACAACAGGAGGTCAAGATGCTTTCGGAGTGTCAGGGTTCAAAGCGCACACCCCTTACCCTGTGGATTTGGCTGTTTGGGCTGAAAGCAGCCTAAATGTGGGGCAGGTACTCTTTGCTCTGTAGTAGCTTTTCAGCTGAGGCTCTCATGCATCATCTTTGCGTAATCTCTGTTCGAGCCATTCCTATGCCTGGCTGATACAGGCCCTGATTTTGACACATGATCCTGACTTCCTGGCTTGATCTCAGACCTGCTTCATTGCTCTGAGCTTGCCTGGCAGTGTGGACTGTTGGCTGAACCTGGTTGCCTTCACTGTACCTTCCCTGCCTTTCTTGCTCAGGTACTGCGGGACTGTGCTGTTTTCAGTGTGGACACTGCTGCTGCCTGCTGCCTCATCACCCTCAGCTCCCAGCTGGATTCCCCTGAGGCTTGGCCTGCCCTTGCTTCTCCATCACAGAGCTGTTGGAAAGTGAGTAATTTTGCAACATGACAAGATTTTACTTACCCCAACAGTGTCTCCATACACTAGGAAAAAATCCATCTTATTAACAAGCACCTGATACTTTGCTGTGTAGGAAAGGGTTTATATAAACTGGTTAACAGTGATAGCAAAGAACTGAATGTGGTGGGCCCATTTCTACCATCCCCGAAAGCAAACCCTTTAACCTTGCTGTGCAATTCTGCATGCTCATTGCCCATGTCTGACTTGGCCTTGGCCTATCTAAAAGCCGTTTTATTCTTTATTCTAAAAGCTGTTTTATTGTTTATTTTTTTACAGTGCGTTACTCTGAATACTTGATATTACATATCCTGGGATCTGTGAGAAATGATAGGTTCTTGTACATGCTGCAATGGCTCTGGTGAGAATGAGAGGAGGTTGTTCTGAGAATCAGTCATGAAGTCTAAATCCAAGTGTTGGGCACCCCATAGGTAATCTAGTTTCTCCCTGTTCACCTGCATGAAGGCTACTGCATCGTTACCTCTTTTACAGAGAGAGGTACGGTAAACCTTAGAGTGGTTCCAACTAAGATCGTTAAATGGGTCAGTGAGGTCAGGAGAAGGGAAACAATGAAGTTACAGAATGATGATTAAATCTTAAACGAGAAAAATATGATTGAAGATAAAAAAATATATGTGAACTCTTTTTAAGGAGAGGAGGGGAAAATACCAGAAAGTCTTGTGGAAATGTGGACTAGGCGTTCTCCTGTTTTACACTGAAGTGGGAATCTCTTGGTACCAAGACAAAAGGAAATTGCTGTGGAGCAAGGTAGTATGATTTTTTTTTCCACTGACCTGCTACCTTCTGAAGAGATGACAAGCATCAAAATCACATCATTACATAGTCTGTTTCTTCAGACTGAACTCCTGCATGAATAGGGAGTGATTTATGACTTGAGTCCTTATGGTGAACAGTGCATGAAGAGCACTCATTAACCATGAATTAGATAGCTAGAAGACGAGTGAACTATTGTTCACATGATTCAATCATCTAATTATCACAGACAATTGATGCAATCATTCTACTTCACTTGGTCAAGGACAAAAGGCCTGATTCTGATACTTTTAGTGGGGCTCATCTCTAATTGTGCAAATAGTGCCTTGACTTTACAGGGATGATTTCCAAGTCTGGACTCAGAAGTGATGAATGATTCACTCTGATAAAATTTAAATTCATTATTTTCCATTTTTCACACAGAACAGCCCGTGTAGAACACTGTAGGCTGCAAAATCTGCCATGGATAGCGGTTTTTGAGTGGAATGGGAGAATTACAGATCCAAATTCCCACATGGTTGTCTCCATTGATCTGAAATAAATTTTAAATTGCAATACTGTTTTTTCAAGTATCAGCTTATGGTCAGTAAACCTAGTAATAAAAGTGTTTCCCTGCAGAATAATTGCTGAGCTGCATGATTGGAATTGAAGTGTCATTTTATGTGTTTCGTAGCCTTTATTCTGCATAAATATAACACGCCTCCATCTTCTGGAAATTCCCACACAGCTTTAACACCAATGTGTTCTTTGGAGTCCATAGACACACACAATTTTTTAAAAACATGTTTCTGTTGATTTATCTGAATGATCAGACAATTGACTTCTTCCCAGGACTGATACAGTCTCCAAATCCAAGTATGCATATTTCAAGCTCTCTAAATTAATACATTTGTCTTAAAATAATATATATATATATTGGAATATTTTCTAGTGCTCTTGAGCACTGAAAGTATGCTTTTTTTTTTTTTCTTCTGACCACTAAGATTACAAAGATTTTGCATTATTTATTATTACAGGATGAAATTCTCACACTGTCATATGACTTCAGTACCCAGAACTTTAAACAGCATGCTAGAAACAACAAAACTAATGATAGCATCCCAAAGATTTGGAAAAACTGGTGTCCCCTCAAGGTATGGCGATACAGTTCCAAAGACTGACTATATTTTTGGAATGAAATGTCTATGCAGGCTTTGCTTTCCTTTGCAGTTTCACTTGGCGGGTGACATAAGCAGCAGCCTTGAATCAAAGGCTGCTACTTAATATTGCCTTGCTAGGATAGGTAAATATAGCGACATAAAACTGATGGGTTTCTTTTCTCTCAGGTGAGAGAAAGTAACTCTGTGTTTATGATCTCACTCAATGACGAGTCATTAATTTTTCTTTTCTTTGGATGAAAGTTGCACTAAGCAACTAGGATGAAATCTCATAGTCAGGATTTGCTTTAGATAGTTCTTTTCTTACATATAACAAATCACAGTATATAAACCTGTCTGTCTCTTTTACCAGTATCTCTGATTGTGATTGACTTAATTCGCTCTTGATGAATTTCTGATTGTCATTCCCTCCACTATTCTACCACAGTTTTGGGGGTCAGTATCCCTCTGTGATTTGAAGTACAGAAAAATTACTCTTCAGAAGCCTTTCCCTCCTTTAGCTCCATCAGGTTTTTGTACAACCAGTGTCTGATATCATGTATTTCAGGTTTGAGGCCTCTAAAAGTGAGAGTGTACTTGTTCCAGGTCAGGTAACTCGGAGTCACCAGTATGTCTTTAAGGCATTAGGCTGTCGTGAGTAAGCAAGCAGGATGATCTTTATCTCTTGGCTCTGTTTGGTTATGACCTGTGTGCTGTCTGAATGCTACAGTCACATCATGTCTTAATCACTAAATTAGAGGATTTATGAAGCCTTGAGACACAGCCAGAAAAGGTCAGACCAAAACACAAAAGCTAAAGCCTGGCATCTTTGCCTTATAGTTTCCTGGCACTGACTGCAATCATGCAGCTTCCAGATTCATAAATGAGACCTGCAGGATCACCTGTTAAAATGAGCGAGGACCTCTTGATCCCTGCTTCTTCTTTGGACTCTGTGCTGAGATTGCCTTTTCTGAGACCTGTACCTATAACAGTAGTGACTATGATTCTTCACATTCAATGAGTAGTCCTAACTTTCTTTGCAGACATCAAACAGCCCACTGCAATCAGTGGGGTACTAGAGAAAGGGTTGTTAAGAAAGATCTCTAAGTCAAACAGTAGTTTGTGCTTCTGGCTAGTGGGTAGATTTAGGTCTAGGTTTGCACTTAAGAGATCAACAATCCATAGCTTGAATGAAATTTCAGGTGGCATGTTTTCTGCTTATTTTCACTAGTTATGTAAGTTAATGGTACAGTGGCCCATGTTATTTCTCTGTCTTTGTTTTCAAAGCTCATAATTTCTTTTTAAGTACAGTTACCTACCATACTGAAAGTGATGTTCATGCTGTGTGATTACAAGTGTCATGTTACTGTTATTCGTAACTAATTTTTTTGAGAAAGCATTTAAAGGCACTTTTAGAGACCAAACTCTTTCATCCCTCCTTTTTCCTCGATAATGTGTCAAACCCACTTTCTGCAGATAGGAAAGTAATGCTAGATTCAGCTGGGACAGAGCTGTAGTGTGTCTGTCTGCAGCAGTATCACATCTATCCTGTCTCCTTATTTCATCATGCGTCAGTCCTGCTCTGGAACTCCTAACACCCCAGAGCAATACAGGCCAGGTCTGTCCACACTGGGATATCCTCTCTTGCGGACATCCCTGGTTTTCATATCTTCAAAACCACCTTGTTTTATATAGCTCTGTATGCTCTGAGCATTGATATAGTAATTCCCTTTTGAAACCTATCTGCAACCCCAAATCTTCTTGCAGATCAGTGGTTACCAGAGAGCAGTGTGTGCAGACTGGGTCCCTGAAACAAGCCTTTTATTGCAAACACTCAGCTGTGAACCTTGGTCAGTATCTGTGGTGTTAGTCCACGAAAGCAAGTCTGGCAATCCTTAGTATGGAGAACAGTAAGCCACAGAATCCAGAGAACAAGTGCCAAGGGTCTGACTGTCATAAAAATGTTGCCTAAATGCAGAGGTGCTCTGTCTGATCCCAATCACCAGCCCCACATTCAGCTGCCAATAGACTGCCCTGTTCAGATGCAGCCTGGGGTTGTTGGCTGCACTCACGACGTTTTCAGAGAGAGGGGAACCCCAGAGCAGTTCAGGTGAGCTAGCACAGTAGCTTATGGGATGCTGTTTGGCTCTGAATAAGATTTGGTTGCAAGTAGCTAAGTAATGAGAAACACAGGGGTAGAAAGCAGATGCATGTTTTCCCTTTCCTTCCCAGACCATGCTCACTTACCACTTTGGAGGCTTGTGACTGTTCTCTGCCATGTACTACACTTTTTTTTGTTGTTGTTTTAATGAAATACAAATGCATTTTCAGTATTGGAATGTCTCTGTTGAAATCTTGTTTCAGCACGGTCCTGGAAATTGTACATTCCTGAGCAGTTATTTCTTCCCTTGTAGCATCTGTGACAGTGACCCCCGAAGTTCCACATATAAGATTTTACGTTGACCTTGCAAAGGAGCCCACCTCTAAATGGGCAGTTGCCTCCAAAGTGATATTGGCATTTACAGCTCCAAGCTGTTGCAACTATCTCGACATTAATAATGATCACAGTCACTTAGTGTGACACTTGTCAGATCCAGAAAAGGAATAATTTTTATTTTCTCTGTGTGATTCCTTTTTCTGTATTTAAGCTGGTGCTCTGACTAGCAAGATAGTGTAGCTCCCTCAGATAACTAAGATAAAGGAAATATTCTTATGCAGTCATTTGATGACAGATTTACAGGAAAACTTCTTTGCAATGTGAAATTTGCACTAATGGAAAGACATACTTTGGAAGCTGTCCTATTACTTCTTGACAAGATTGATTTCCAAAGAGAGGACTGTACTGTAATCTTCCCTATTCATAGTGTAAAACTCATGAGTGTTTTTTCCCCGTTACCTCTCACTAAAACGTTGGTAAAGCATCCAGACAACCACTCCACAAGACTCTTGTGTGTTTTATTACCTGGCTTTACTCCAATGATGTTCTTGATTTTTGTCATGCTAATACAAGGACATTTTTTAAATAACATTTTACTGTATGTATCATTTAGCCACTGCATTTCTCTCTTTTAGCCAGCACACAGTGTTTTATTAGTTGTTTTCGCTTCCTCATTTCTGAAGGCTCTACTTTTTGTTGTAATTGTGAGTCTAGGTAAATCAGACATTTGTATGGATTTAAATTTGTTAAATGTACTCGTGCTTTTTCTTTCATATAGAGCACTATTACCACCTTGTGGCCATTTAGGCTGTCTATCATTACGCTCAGAAGAATAGGACTTGCGTATACAGCAGTCTTCTAAATGGGCAGCCTTCTCTGCTTTATGGTGTCCTTTGCTTTCACCTGGATGCACAAGAATTAAAGAACTGAAGCATTAAGAACAAACAACCCTAATATGTTCTGCATATTATTTTAAAATCAAAACCATTTCTTTAACAGAAAAAATAGCTATAAACCTTGATCCTGCAAATACTTGAATCTTTTCTTCTGGAAACCCTTACCATGTTTCCCTCAAAGCTTAGCAAGTTGTGGGTAGTTTACCTTCAGGAAAAGAATCCGAAAGGGTTGTAAGAGAGGGTGTAGTGTCTCTGTCTTGAAACATACCGGTTTAATAACAGCAAAAGGATAAATTATTCCCGTGTCCATGGTCAATAGAGTAAGTGCTTGGCAGAAAAGGCAGAAAGAAATTTTCAATTCTCTATCAGGAAATGCTTTCTAACAGTAGAGGACAGTGAAGTGCTCACTGACTAGTTGGTTGGAGGGATCATGGAGACCTGGAGGTCTTAAACACAAGCACTCTTCAGGTACGGTTTGTGAGCAGCTGGCCTGGCTGTGAACCAGAGAATGATTTAGATGACCTCTTGCATTTTTTTCCTGTCCAACAACTCTATGAACTGAAGAATTATTGGACTTGCAAGTGGGAAAAGAAGTCCCTCTGTCAGGAATTTCTGGTATTTCCTGGGTAGATTGGGTGGCTTGATTATTTATGTTAGGAAAGGATACAATGACAGAATAACTTCTTGTCATGTAAGAACTGGCTTCTGAATAAAAATGTCTTTTCTAGAATTTATCCTTAGATTTCTTCTTTTTTCTTGTATAAATTAATAAAGCTGCAACTACCAAAGCTACAAGAAAGAGTTATCAGAGCCCATCTTCTTGCTTGTTAGAGCCATAGAAACCATCTCTTGACACATGTTTAGTAGCTGCACTCACTATGTATCTCTCCAACACCAGCATCAATCTTCAAGATTTCTCCTTTGCTCACTTAAAAAAAATTGTCAGCCCTGAGGTTAGCACAAGGTTGAGTCCCTGCTGATATACACTTACTCACAAATCTTGCCATTTAAAAACTATATGTAACTTTGTCATTGAAAAAAACATCCAGAAACTATATGCATGACCACCTACTGCTGTTGATTCCCCCAAATCAACCAGTTCCCAAAAGTGGCCTGCCTCTGTTGAGGAACCCCCAAAGAAACAAATAATCCAAATAGCAACATGAAGTCATCCTATTTAACAGTTGTTCGAACATCTGCTCTTACATTACCACTTCAGGCTGGTGTTTCAACTACTAGAAGTCCATGTTGTTTCCCAGAATCCAACGAATGATTTCAGTTTGTACCGTGCCAGGCAGTGGCATTCTAGCTCAGCAATAGTTAAGCTACCAAGCAAGTGGGCAGAAGGCTGGTTTGGCTGAGCAGGGATCTTCTTCTAGAACTGAGGTAGAAAAGGAAAGTGTATGGACATTGGAAGCAAGGACGAGTGACATGGGAGGACTACAGAGATGGTGTTTTGCAGTTCAAGCTAGCCAGCACTGAAGGACAGCAAAAAGGGCTCCTCACAAACAGGGACAAAGACAAAGCAGGGACGTTCAATGCCGCCTTCACCTCTGTCTTTAACACCGATAAATGGCCCTGGGACCCCCAGAGCCCTGCGCTGGAAGGCTCTGACTGGGGGGATGATAAACTCCCAGCTGACTCTGAACTGGTTTGAGGCTTGCTGCTGCTGCTGGAGGTACACTATGCTGCTACGGGGCCCGGTGGGATTCACCCCAGGATACTAAAAGAGATGGCAGATGTTATCACGGAACACCTCTCCGTTACTTCTCAGTGGTCTGGGGAATCTGGGGAGGTCCCGGTCAACCGGAAGCTGGCAAATGTTATCCCAGTTTTCAAGAAGGGCAAGAAGGGAGACCCTGGTAACTACAGGCCTGTCAGTCTCGCGTCAGTGCCTGACAAAATCATGGAGAAGGTTATTCTGGGAGTTATTGAAAAACAATTGAGAGGCAATTCAGTCACTGGTCACGGCCAGCACCGGTTCATGAGGGGAAAATCCTGTTTAAACTACCTTGATTTCCTTTTATGACAAGGTCACCCACCTGGCTGATGAAGAGAAGCCAGTAGATGTGGGGTTTGGGGGTTTAGCAAAGCTTCCAAGGGTCTTCACAGCATCCTTCTGGACAAACTGCCCAGCACACGGCTGGACAAGTCCATAATGTGCTGGGGGAGCAAGTGGCTGACGGGTCAGGTTCCAAGGGTCATTAACAGATGGGGTTACACCGGCCTGGCAGCCAGTCACCAGCGAGGCTCCCAGGGCCCATTTTGGAGCCAGCGCTCTTGAATGTTTTTGTGGAGGACCTGGACGCAGGAGTCAAACGTACCTGAAGTAACTTTGCTGATGATCCTAAATGAGGAGGAGCTGTGGACTCCCTCAAGGGTAGAGAGGCCTACAGAGAGACCTGGATAGACAGAGAGCTGGGCAGGCACCAGCCGTACAGAACGTAACAGGAGCAAGTGCCAGGTTCTGCAGCTGGGATGGGGAACCCTGGCTGTCCATACAACCCAGGGGACGAGAGGCTGGAGAGCAGCCCCAGCGAGGGCACGACTTGTAAGGAGCAGCTGAGGGCATTTGGTTCGTTCAGCTTGGAGAGGGGAAGGCCGAGGGGTGGCCTCCTCTCATTGCAGTCTACAACTTGTTCAGGCGGGCGCAGGGGGGTGGGAGGTGCTGGTCTCCCCTCTCTGGTGACCCGCGATAGGAATGGAGGGAATGGAACGAAGCTGTGCCAGGGGAGGTTCAGACTGGACATTAGGAAAAAGTTCTTCACTGAAAATGTGGCTGGCCACTGGAACAGGCTCTCCAGGGAGGTGGTCAGGGCACCGAGCCCGTCTGAGTTCCAGGAGTGTCTGTTTGATGCTCTTAGTCATACGGTTTAGTTTTAGTTAGTCCTGTGAGGAGCAGGGAGTTGGACTTGGTGATCCTTATGGATCCCTTCCAACTCAAAATATTCTATGAGGCTATAATTCCAATTCTACCAAGGTCTTTTACAATTAAGAATTCCTAATTTAGCAAGTCAACAAAAATCATGCAGCCTTCGAAACTTTTAAAGCTTTGTACCTGCAATGGTGTTAAGATGTGTGAGCAACTTGCGGCTGAGTTAGAACCCTAACTGCTGTTATTGCTTCAGGGCTGGTGCAACCGAACAGAAAATGATCCTGGAGAACATACAGGACGTGGCCCCTCTGGTTGTGATTTTGCTTGGAAGTTTCACTAGGGAGCTCAGAAGGGAAGTGCCATGATAACAGGTAAGGATGAAGGGTTTGCATACACAGGGCTGTGCATTCAGGGCTTTCTGGCTTTTGTCATAACATGAACGTATATTCAGTGTTCATGTTTTTATTTATCTGTTCCTTCTTGTAAAGAAAGGCCTTTCCTGCTGCAAGCCATAGTTTTAAAGTTTTATGTGTTTTTATTATTACTAATTCTAAACTGATTTGGAAGTTTTGCAGAAATTTTTCCGAGATTGCATAGCATAAGGGTACAGTTTTCAGAAGGAGGTACAAGTCCCATTTTCTAGCACAATTTTAAGCGTTATGGTGCCAAAGTCTTATAATCTTTCAGAGGGAATTTAGGTGATGTCTGCATCATAAAATCCATCCAGCCAAGCCTCTGTCAGGTTTCAGCTGCAGGGACCCAGACACTGTCATAGCTTGCGCACGCTTGACAGGCGGTATTTGCTGGTGCAGGGTGTTCTGTGTCGTCTAAGCAAAGGATATAACCCATGTTACACGTGGCTCCAGAGCCTGTACTTACAACGTAGCTATGTATTTACCTTTACATTTTTCTAGCAGTTTTTTGACCTTGAGATGTTGGTGACATTGTTTTATTTGCTGGCTAACATCACATTTGTGCTTAGGAATATGTAAACTAGTATTAACAAAGACCAATTTTTGCTAGCACAAGTTAGTAGTGTTCTCCAGGCTTTCACCTATAAGTGGCCAGGGCTTCGAATGTATTTTGGCATCCTAAGATTCAGATGAGTATTGCATTGGTTTTGTAAGTGTACACAAGTTCTTGCTTTAATAATGGTTCAGGTATTGCATAGAAATAATTAAAATTTCAAATCTTGTTGGTAGTTCAACATCTGACATCCTTGCATGCTCCCATAAATCCAGCAAAGTGTGTTTCTGCATCTCGAAATAAATTAATGCCTCCAAAAACCTGTCCTTAAATCACTTTTGAAAATAGGGGATTAGAATCTGTTATTGCTTTGATTCTTCTGAAAAATATATCTCAAGTCTGTCCACAGATGCGATTCCACTCTGAATTCACAAAAGGTAGTGTGGTAAAAAGGATATTTTTTCCCCCAAAAGGAAAGCATCCTTTCAGTCTGGCTGAGGCAAAAAATAATGCATATGCACAATACCTACTACAGATCGTAGAAGGGAAAAAAATGTGTTACATCTGTTTCCCTTTACCCAGCCAAGAATATCTGGCTTGTCAACACTGTTACAAATATGAATTATTGGTAATTACTGTGTTTTATGCTAATAGATAGCTAGAGTGGGGAGAGGAATACCAGAGTAATGATTAACACAACAAAACTATTATGTTTAATCAAACTGAGATTTGGAAATGGATGTTTCAGGACTGTGGTGAGAGGTAAAATAGTGTCTGTACTGTGCACTGAAAAAGGAATTCAACAAAAATGGACAAAAAGGCAGTGAAAAATGTAAATATTTTGGGGAAAAAAAGCAAAGCGACAGAAGGATTTAATGAACAATGTACTTTGCAGCAGGTGGGAAGGATGAGTATTTTTTATGGAATAAGGGTGACTGTAGCTTTTATTTCTGAAATTATATTTAGCATAAAAGCTGATATTATTAAAATGAGGGGTTTTTTTATAATGTTGTCCCACTGGAGAAGGTCAGATCTTAACTGATACAAAGAAACTTACTTTCAAGGTCATCAGTACCACTATACTGTGTTTCATAGGTCAGGATTTGGCCCTCACGTTGTCTTTGAAGACTTGTATCTCGAAACAGTGACTAAGTATGTAACCAGCATGAAAGCCAAGCAGGCGGAATTTGTAAAACTGTGATCTGAAAAGTGGTGCAAAAATGTAACAGCTGTAAAAACATGGTTATTTTTCCTGTCTGCTCCCACGTTCTCAAAGTCTTAGGGCCTGTGTTCATTCTGCTTGATTTGAAGCAGCAAACCAAAATACCTAATTTGAAAGGTTACTCCAGGTTCAGAGCTGGGGCTTGCTCTCTAGCTAGCAGAGAGCAGAAGATGATTCAGACCTTCACTTAGAGAGCTGCCCTCTTTAGTTCAAGTACCTAAGGCTTCTGTGAAGACTCCTAAAAGAAGTTACCCAACAGAAGTGTCCCCAAACTGTTTTGAAGAGATGCTTCAAATTCTCACACCAATCTTTGCAGACTACTTTGAGTAGAGTTTTAATAGCTGCAGAGAATAGTAGATGTGAAAACCACCAGAAAGCTAATGATTCCTAAATCTATGATCTTTTAAATTAGGAGTTCAAGAAGGATAGGAAACCCTATGAAACTGCAGGAAGGGCTTGGGGAAGCGGGGTGTGATTTCCCCTGCACTGACATCTGAATAAATAGTAAGCAAAGAATACGCATTCTACAAATACGACATAGGAACTTATGTTGATGGAAATAATCAGAGCCTCAGTTTAAAATCTGGTCAAGAAATACCACCTTTAATATTGATAAATGTAAATAATAGCCATAACATTCATCAGATCAGATCAATTATTTTCTGATAGAGTGACGTTTAATGCCATAAATGATTTCAAGGAAACATAAGACATTATAAACATTCTGAAGGGGAAATTATGGAAGCAATTCATTCTGAATGACTTAAGTTATTTTTTTATATATTTATATGAGTTGTTTATATATATATATATATGAGTTATTTAAGCATTTTAAAATCATAAATAGTCAAAATTTATATTAGAAAATGTATCAAAGGAAAAAAAATTGCAAACTGAATGGTAACATTTTATTCTGGTTTGAGAGAGATTGTATTCTGGTATTTTAGAATTTCCCCTTGGACAGCCCTTCCATATGAGACTCGTCTCCCCGCACACAGAAAGTTTGTATGATTTATATGTACTTAATTAGTGGAAAATCTGTGGAGATCAATTCAATTAGAAATACCACAGATAATGGAACATATGGGAGTCGAATGTCAAGGGGATTTGATCAAGTATTTGGGAATAATGTAGTGCCTTAGAAGCAAGGAGATAATTCTCATCTACAGCTCAACTCTGGCTTTTTAAAGCTTGTTTCTGGGAGATGCTGTGTGGCACATGAATTGACAAATACCCTGTGCTATCAGGTATTAAAAATCTTAGCAACTGGCATTTGTATACCCCCAACTACCCCCAACTACCGAATGTAAGTACTAGAGTGATCTGTGAGTTGCAGTTTCCTATGGCTGGCCCATGTCATGCTCAGTCCTCACAAAATTAAGGATCAGAATCATTATTTGTGTTTATTTAAAAATAAATCATAGAACACAAAGTAGTAACAGAAGCACTGCAGTGTTAATGTACTTTGTTAATAGGTGAAAAATCATTTGTTCTGCTAATAAAACTCAGTTCTAAACTTTCTTTTAATCCTATATATGCCTTAGAGATCTTCTGAGGTAATTTGTATCCTGGACCAATTACAAAGTATTTCTGGTATCCATTTCTAACTTGTTGCTTTTTCTTTAATCATGTATAAAATTTTCATCACTTTTTCTGTGAGTTATTCATGTGTCGCTTCATATACTATCTCATATCATGCCTCTTGAAAAGCTAAGAAATTGTCAGAATCTTTTGTAAACTAACTCACACCAAGCTCCTCTGTTACCTTAGGGAGTGCACTAGTTCAGCAAGAAGGGCTGTAGTGGTTTTAGCTATGATAACATTAAATTTGAAAGCAGAATTATATCAACCCCCCTCAAATGTCATCAGTATTCTGAGTTGTACCCAATTCTTTTATGTTAATTTTGGAGGTTGACCTTTACGTAAGTAGACAGGTGGGAAGCTACTTGTATCCTGTCAGCTGGCTAATGACTTCCTAAATTGGTTAGACTGCTTTATGTCAGCCGTGCCACCAGAAACTCCCTCTTTTGTGCTGAATTGATCTGCATTTAAAAAAGTCGTAGTGAGATTACCTGGCAGGTGAAGCACTGTATAAAATTATACCTTTTTGGTTGTGGGTAGTATTAATTGCTGCAAATTTTAGCCAAAAATGTGTCATTTCCAACTTTCTTTTGTAAATTGGCATCAGGTGCTGTGCAGGTGAGGAAGCCCTGTCTTAATTAATTGCTGAATTATGGATCAGGTTGTAAGGGTTGCTTTATAGCTCTGTGCACACATGTCCGTAATCTGTTCTAAGAAACAATTTAATTGGACTTTTTGAGGTAGTGGTTTCATCTGGACCTTGAAGGACTTTTCTTCTGTGAATATAACTGTTCCCCTTTGGCACCTATAGCCTCCATAATGTCCTGTGCCTGTCAGTGCCACAATTTCATCATGAGATGTATGGAAAAGGACTTTTTCTGGGGGTGGGGTTTAAATATATTACTTGATCATTTTATTGGGTAATCATTAAATCCTGGGTTACAAGAAGTGAATTCACTAAGCACTTTTGCCACGGCATTTAAGACTGTCATCTCTCTCCTTCCTAGCCTCTTTCCCTAGCTAAGTCACAATCTGCTTAGTCTCTCTGTGTATAGAATTCGTTCCCTGTTGCTGAAGGTATTTGTCACTTTTCTCTATAACTTTTCTGGTTCTACAGTGCTTAGTTTTTACAATGAGCTGACCAGGACTGCAGCTGGTTCAAAGTTGGGTGTATGGTGGCATAATGATGTTTTCTGGTTTGGTTTTGGCTACTTTTATTATAATTCCTAACACTCCATTTGCCTTTCTAACTGCTGCTGAGGTTTAAAATGACGTTTTTTAGAGGACTGTGTGCAATGAGTCTAAGCTATTTTTCCATAGATAATTTAAGACCATCATTATGTGTACGCAAAATTAGAGTTGGTTTTTGCTGTGTATATTACTTTGCTTGCATCAGCATTTAATTTCATCTGCCATTTTATTGTCCAGTCGTTCAGCATCATGCAAGCCTTCTCTCCATTGTCAGAATTAAACTTGTATGCTGGGTAATTTCATATCACTGGCAAACTTTGCAAAAAAGTTTTTTCTAATAGACTTTGGATTTTGTCTTTAGTGCAGATATATATTTGATCTAATCTTACACAAAAGTGGGATACAATGTATGCAAATTAACAAATAAACGAAACGATGAGGAGGAAATAGGGATTTTTAAAAATTTTCTACTGAAACTTGTCACATCTTTTTATTGTCTCTTTGCCCCGTTGAAACGGATTGCTTTCACATTGTGGCTTAAAGGCCATCTTTTATCAGGTATTTGTCTGAGGGGCTGATTATGGAGATGTCATTCCAAATATTTGCAGAATTTATGTCTGAGATGTCACACATGCTTTAAATAAAGTAAGAACGTTACTGAAATTGATCCAGGAGAATGCCCCTTTATTTTGTTTTGCCCCTTTGTTTTTGCAAAGGTAAGAGCTGTAGAGGGTGAAGAAACAGTCCAAAAATTTTACCTCTCTGTATTTTGAAATATTACCAGTACGTGTTTGAATGCAGTAATTATCAAGTGAAAGTATGTGGACTGCTTTTGATAATTAGATTATAATGACCCTTTGTGTTTTTGATAATATATGCATACAGAAGTGCAGCACAATAAAAACTTGTGGGCCTCCCTGCTTAGACAGAGATATAAATCTTCCAGGGAACTTGATCCTGTGAGGTTTTCAGTATTTCAAATAATCTCAAATTTCAGAATTTCAAATAAACAGTCTAGCAAGGCCATTTCAACTTTAATGAGCTGACAATGTGCTAATTTGATCTAAGTAATAACTGTTTTCTGATTTTGAAGTCAATTTCTTATCCTATTTCAAAAGAAAAAAAATCAATGCTAAGTTTACATTCTTTTTATTTGATCATAGATTCAGCTGTTTTGCCCTAGGCAGATGGCTTGTTACTGAGCTCTGCAGATGGGTAGTAGTTCTTAGCAGTCAAGGAACCAAAGCCCATGGAATTCAGTGAAAGAATGCCTCTTAATTTTAGAGCTCTGCTTCAAGTTTGTGATGGGAAATACAGGCATTACTAGTGAAAATGAGAGTTTGGAATTACTGAACTATACTAATGTACAGAAGTTAAATTTCAGTCTTTTTTTTTTTTTTCTTTCACATTTTTGGAAGCCCATAAATTTACGAAATAATGTTGAACTAGCAGCATGTATATTAGCAGTGTATACTTTTTTATTACTCAAAAAAAAAAAGAGAAAAGAACGATAAAACATTGTCTGAAGGGCTTGCTCAAAAGTTCATTGGGTCTGACAAAAAGTATATTTTGTATGCTTTGGAAAGTGAACATCAGGCATTATTAGATCAGAGGCTGAGTTATGACCAGAGGAAGAGCACAGGCTGATTGACAAGGTGAGATAGCCCTGGGGGTTCAAACCAGACACTAGTGGCTTGGCACCTAGCATGTACACTGCCATGCTAAAAGTGAGAAACAGGCCGCGTAATAACCTGTCAATTTGTGTGCACTAGTGCACAGCATCATTTTGAAAGGATGGTAGTTCATTGCACTATGCAGAGAGTGAAAGTTATCTGAATATGAGAAGCCTTTCCAAAAGGAAAGGCTCAAACCTTTCCTCACTCTAGGATTTTCCTCTTAAACCTTTCCTCATTCTCCTCATTCTGGTCCCAGTGCATTAAAGCTTTTCCCTAGGGATTAAGCATATATCCAAGCATTTTGCCAGACTCTCACTAAAGCATCTCATAAAATACTTTTTAAATCTTGGAGCAGACAGGAGAGTTTCTTCATTAAAGAATACAGATCCAGTATTCTTGACAACATAGGAGTAGGAACTCTACACAGAGGATTTGTGTAAACCTACCGCTTGTACGGAACAGTTAAATGTGTAGCGCATGAAGGTATGCTTCACTCAGTGGGCAGCTGTATTACAGGTAAAGCATACAAAATTTAAAATGAACATGAGTTTATTTCATGTCTGTGAAAATATGAACAGGAGGTAAGGCTTTCATGAAGTGCAGCAGTACAAACAGATCTGTGACCTAAAAAGACTAAAAAGTATGGCAGCAGTTTGAAGTCACTGTGCTTTTTCTCAGTTAGCTGAAGTACCTAATATGTAGCATTTATGTTTTATTTTACTGCAATTGTGCAGAGTACAGATACAGTGAAATCTTACAATTTAACCTGGGTTTGTATAGGATGTATTGTGTGCTGGTATGTATTATAATTTTAAAATGAAACAATGTAGTTGCTCTTTATTTTTATTTTATCATATACCTACAGAAAAGTTTTACCAAGGCAAAGCTTTACACTGTAACATCACAGGAGAGGGAAAAAAAAAACCCCAAACAAAAAAAAAACCAACCAAACAAACAAAAAACAACCAATAGAGGGCAGAATGCTGTTTACCATTTATCAGATTAATGCAAACAATCCTTCTCATCTTCAGCCCATTTGGATCTTTTGTTTAGAATTCAATCTAAATCTACACTACAACCAAATAAAAATGCATTCTTCTTCAAGACTGGTTCATTTCGTCTGGTGAAGGTAGTTTGTCAAGTGCTCCCACCTCTGCAAAAAGGTAAAAACCAAGAGAATTAACACATGTGTCATTATGCATATTATTCGTAGCAAATAATGAAATCCAATTTCAGTAGTATACATTTCCATATTTTTCTTCTCTTAACTGTGAGATCAAATCGTTGAACTTTTCATATGCTATTTTATGAACTATTGGTTTTTTCTTGTGAGTGTTAATACCACCCTACTATAATTTCACCACTTTAGAAACAGCAGTGACAGAATGACAGTGAAATTATATCAATTTTATTATGTCAATTAACTTTACTAGAACCCAGCATCTCAAAAATTTTAATATTATGCAATTATGGCTGCCACGCTACAGCCTGCTCTATATGAAAAGCCTTTAAAGTTGGAGGAAACACTTTTCAAGAGAAAGAGCTGAAGGCCACTTTTAGTTATTGCCAAGATATTACTGAACAGTTAAAATATTCACTTTATCTTGCAGATTGACATGTATGTCTAACCTGAATAGCCATTCCCTGAATCTGAATCCTATGAGCAGGAGTCAGGAACATACCTAAACCAATATCTTTAATGTGGCAAAAACGTTAAACATTCCTACCATAAAGTATGTTTTTCCCCCATCTAAATCTACAGCTCTGATTTTGTCTAAGAGCTTGTATTAGGCCTTGCCAATAAATATTGTTAAGGGATAGTATGATCTAGATGTCTTTTGAAACCTGGGAGTACATCAATCTCAGGGAAAAAACATTTTATATGATCTAGAGATTCCTTTTTATAATAACAAATGATACCATCACTGTCCTAAACAAGGACTTGTTACATAGTGTTACAATACAGCCTTTTTTGCTCATTTGTCCCAGGGAAGCAGTAACTTATATTTCTACAAGATGCATTTTAATTTTCTTGCCTAACTTAGCAGCTCTTAGTCTACTCATCATGCTTGAGCTCAGCGTGTTTCACACCCTTTCTGTTGCACCCAGTTTTTGGTTCCTAGGGTAAAGGAGTGTTCAGGGCTCCTTCTTCACAGTGGCACAAGCAGCAAGCTACTACTTTGGCCAGAGTAAATACACATGCTAATAATCTACTTTAAATATATATTTATCTCTGCACCTTAGTACTAACCATAAAGAATTTGTTTCAAACACAAAGTTGACTCAATAAGCTCTGGGTTGCTATTTTCAGTGGTGAGAATTATTTTGCTTGAGTGGATACAAACCATTCAGAAGATGATGCCAAAGGGATTTTGAATTTTGTTTCCTAGATATGCAGAAAATGAATAGATCTCTTGAAAGTCTCTTTTAATAATTAAATCAAAATACAAATGTCACACACAGTTCTTTGTTACTATTCCACAGCATACACTTGCCACAAAATTGCTTATAATTTGATGTATACAAAGGTATGAATATAGATTTGTTGAGTTGCCTGCTTTCTGAGACAGAGGATTCCTCAAACATTTGCAGTAAAAATAACCGTCTTCCTTCTGTTGTTTTCTTCTCAGGTACATATTATGGTTTTGACCACTTTGTAGACAGTTTAGAAGGGCTGAAGAGGTTTATAAAAACTTGGAATTGTGGTAGTGGTTGGTTTTTTTTAAAAAGCCTAACTCAGAAGCAGCCAGATTTCTTCTTTACCTAATGCTATAATAAAATTACCGTTCTTACAGAATCAGCTGTAAGCTCAGTTTTACAGTTCTTGTCACAATTTTGAGACTGCAGAGTTTTTACTAGCAGCATTTTGAGCTATTTGCCAACATTCAGCTTAGTGTTGCAATTTATGATGTGACTTTATTGTTGAAGGTATGCAGAAAGGGAGATGTAGTTCTTTGGCGCTAACAAGTGTCTCAGAATTTCAACCAACAGTTCTTGTCATTAAACTGAGGTCTTATTTGTTATTGAATTGGTTTAAATGAACTCCCATGTAATCAGACTGTATATAGTTTGTTTTCAATTCTTCTAAAAGCTGGATCCATACAATTCTAGTAGCAGCTGTTATTATTTTCACAGTGCCTGGAGTAATCCAATGGTATTAGAACCCTGCTGTGTTGGACATCCATCATCTGCAGTTTGGCAGGACTACCTGCAGTCTCTAAATCAGGCCTATTCCCCAAGCGCACTAAAATGGAATTGACAGTTCCTTCCCCCCACCAGAAATATTGTTCAAAGTCTTGCATGCTCAAATCTGTCACTGACTTGTACCTTCAAGGATAGTCCTATCTTCTCAGTAAATTTCACACCAGAAAGTGACAGATGAAAAGGTGTTCACTAACCTTTAAGATGCAAGTAAGTCAAAAATTCAATTACTGTGCGCACAATGTTTTCATCAGCCAGCGGTCTTCCAAGATCCCCTATAAAACAAGTTGGTTGTTACTTAACATTAATGAGGTATAAAAATCTATTGCATGTAGTAGAGTATATGTATATGTATAGAGTAGAGCTTATGTAGTAGAGAGTACTCAAAGCTATTTGAACTTTTTCTTTAAAATCATTAATGGAAAATCTTTTTTCATGGAAGAGCAAAGCCGGTGTAAGGTAGGCAAGTCCAGTTCTCAGGATCAAAGTGGCCCAGCTGCGTAGCTATTGCTGCATAGGAGCTGCTTTGACACCTTAATGGTCACAGTTCTGCTGCAGATGAGTTATCCTCTGTTCTCAGCTCTCTGCTTTGTATCCACTAGCCTGAGGTTGAAGGCAAAGGCAAATTTGGCAAATAAGTTCAACAGCTTTGCAAAACAGTTAAAAGTTCTCCAAGTGGCCTGACTTTGTTCCAAATAAAGCGCTCAAGTGATACAGAAGTGATACGTTGCCTAAAAGCTAGGCCTGGGACTTCACTAAAAGCTCAGAAAGGTATGTTTTTGCCTGTATCTCTAATAAAACATACTGATCTGATCTTGTGGAAGTAGGCCTTTTGATGCTTTTTAAGTGGCCCAATTTATCAAGCTCCCCGGGAGCTTGTTATTGCACTTTAGGAGGCTGAGAAGTACACTTTGTGTGTCTTTTTTAAATAAAAATAAATAAATAAAAAAAGAAAAGCCCCACAGACATATCTTGCTTTTTATCAACAGGATGGAGAGTGGTAGGCAATTTCCCTAAGATTTTCAGTTCTCTGCATCCAGAACAGATAAGCACCAGTATCTGACTAGCAACCCATTATTACATCATTGAAAACACTGTCCCTTAATGTTATCATAGGGACATTTAATCTCAGAACACAGCCTTGAAGACTGACTTTGCAGCAGGTGTTTGGGGGGACTTCTTCCACGATCAAAGAGAATATTTATGCCTCTAGTGGCATACAGGTAAGGCGGCAGACTGAGCTCTGTAGCACAAATTAAAAGAATATTGATGAGGAGTTGTAAGGGACACAGAGGTTTCCGGTATTTAGTGTCAGCATTTAAGAAATTTACATCTAAAAATCCTGTCTTCCAGCAAAGATGCTGTTATTACTTAGATTAATAATACTTGTGTTAATTAAATTAATGAAAACAAAATTTTATTCCCACCTAACCTGTTACAGATTTGTTATGATTAATCATTATTATATTAGTAGTTTATTGATCCAGATTTTATTACAAATGTTATATTTATTAGATAAGTATTTTTCTTTAGTGACCTGAGCATACCATACATGTATATTTCTATATACTCTGATATGTTGACCTTAAATCTGTATAGCCAATTACTTGCAGACTCTAAAGATTTTCCTAATTATGCTCATGGGTTGGTTTGGGTTTTTATCCTCCTGGACCCAGTGTTATGTAACTAATACAGCTTACAAGTTCATCTAGTTATCTAGAGAGCTTGTGAATTTTGCAGCATTCCTTCAAGGAGAGAAAGCAGTCCTTTGCATGAATTTTCACAATAATACGTAAGTATATTGCCATTTTAAGATACTTCTGTAAATAATCAGAACTTAAAAGATTCCTTCATTTTCAATTAAAATAAGAATTC
Organism: Falco peregrinus; assembly: GCF_023634155.1. NCBI lineage: Eukaryota > Metazoa > Chordata > Aves > Falconiformes > Falconidae > Falco > Falco peregrinus. Next base: position 5,680,176 of record NC_073729.1, on the reverse strand, counting down.
CGACTACCTTCTTCATTTTCTATAATCAGATCTCCTTTGGATAGGAACTTTATTAGAAACTTTATAAATAAGTTATTATAAACTCTATAAATAACTTTTGATGAAAGAAGAGCTTCTAAGATTAGGTTTGGAACAGAGGCAGTTACATAATTTTCAGACCCCCTCCAGAGGGGTTTGGTTGGGTTTACTTGTAATGGTGAAGGTGCAGCATTACCAGACAAAAGAGTTCCATAACTCTTAAAAATCATATTCCTGTAGATGACCCAGTGTTATACCCACAACCGGCAATGCATTTGATACAATGTGAGCCTCATTGTTAGATTACAAAAGTCTTAATTTCACATTGTTTCTAACTAGCAAAATACTATTTCTACACCACTGTTTGAGGAGGTAGGTTATTTTAAAGAAAGGGGCAGGGGGACCACCACACCAACCACAAAAAAGCCCCACAAACAAAAACTCAACAAGCCCCCCAAAAAACAACCACCCACACAAAACCTCACTATGTAACTACACCATCAGGACTAAACTGGCAGCCTTTCTGAGAATGTAACAACTAAGAAATGTATTAACGTTACTGTTCTATTTACAAAGTAATTATGTCCATGAAATTGTAATTAACCACATTTCCTTTATTTATGAACTTATTTAGTGTTAGTTACATTTGCATGGTGCTGGGTGGATTTACAATAGCCTGTGAGAGCTCTGGGGCTGAGACTTTTAATGAAGATAATCTATCTTGCTTAAATATGGGAAATACTGCAAGACTTAACATGGAATTTCATTATTTTTTTTAATACTAAAGACTCTTACAAACAGTGCCATAAACTTCTGAGGTCTAGTTTCAGCTCTGGAGTATCCGAATAGAAAAAAAAAAATATTTGCCAATTTCTATAGCTTTCCCTACTGAAAGATTCCTTTAGGGGCTCACTTCTTTGCTGCAAAGAAGGAACTCTTGATTGTCTAGGGTGACATTTGAAATACATATATGCCCTATGGAAAAAAAAAAGCTAGGTTTATTCAAAGCAATATGATCTATTATACTTTTAAAACAACATAATTATGGTACTCTTCCCTAGGCACCAAGATGTTTTAAACTTTATGACTGTGTATACAGAGTACACTGAATGGCCAAATTGAATTCTTCTTCCTTTCATATGTTTACTAGGATTTCTGTTGAAGTGCAGGAATAGCCTTGTATCTAGGTAATTAACTCAATAACAAAATAAATTGCTAAACAGAAAAAAAACCCCCTCAGACCAACAACACCGGCTTTCAGAATTTCATTACCTGCTTTAATATCCTCATCAGGCTGTATTTCACGTTTACCAGTGAAACCATGTTTCTCATTAAAAGATCTGTGGTTATCTACTGCATCTGATAAATAAATTAAAAATCAGAGGAGTTAATTGACTTAACCTTTGTATATTGCTTGCTTTTCATAGTTTTCAAAGATAAGACCATGAAGGGCACTTTTGATATACAAAATGACAGAGAAGCAACTAACGTGTTGCTAAATAACTTTTCTTCTGAATTTGCACTTAGGATTTACGGCATTTACAGATCCAGTCCTGTACAACATACTTGCTGAAGCTTTTACTGAATTCAGAGGAAGTCAAAGAAAATGTAAGTTTGTACATCCGCTTATAATTTGGGAAGCTGTTTTTACTACTATTTTTTTTTCTGGTTTTAGAAAATGTTGCCAATTAGTTTGCTTAAAGGAAAACTGCAAACAGCCTCCAAAAAACTATTCGTGTAAACTATCTTACATACCCCTGCTGCCTCTTCTGTCCCCCTTGCAAAGGGCTATTCCTTTATCAGTAAAAGCTGATAATACAACCTGCAGCAAAGGATGATTCCTATTATCCAGTCTTAGATAAAATGGCACAAGTACATTTCCCCACAGTATCTTCACCAATTTGGTTCGCTATGCTTCAGGGCAAATATACTTCCAGACATTTACAGAACCAGTTAATACATTTAAGATGCATTATTTTTTATTTAGGTATCCTTAAGGTTAAATAGAATTACAGTAAGCATCTGTAGTATTTGTCATCTATTACCAAGACTGAAAACAAAGAAACATTGATAATGAGTATTATTATGTTAACAAGAAATAGTAGTAAGAGTACAGACAACAGACAGCTTATCACTGCATTTCACTTTTCTTATAATCTACATTTGTGATTTTCCACTTTGTAAACCAGTGTGTTCCTATACTTTGAACACCTGTACATTAAATACTTTTCACACAGTGAACCATTAATGTTTACAGTCATTAGTTTGCATGTTATTATTTTAATTGATTTTGTTTTATTCGGAAAAAAAAAAAAAAAAAAGTACTACAATAAAGCCAGGGAGCAAAGCCATTTTCAAATAGATTTAAAGGTGTAACCTGAAATACATTGAGAAGTGCCAAAATGTCACATTACATTATTCTTCTCTTGGTATCTAAGGCATTATAACCTTTTGTAACACTACCAGAGGGGGGGAAAGTATTTGTCATATGAAAGTTACAGTTTGAAAGCAGAACATGACCAGATGTGCTTGCGGATATAAAGCCTCACCACGATTCTGCTTTAGAAAATAACAGTTACAGTCTAAGACAACGCAATTATATAGTAGGCATGTAACAAATAGCTAAAGAAACTCGTTTGGGAGAATGTTCAGTCTTGCAGGTTTAGACAGAATTACATCAGAGAAGTGCCTAGCACACTACAGCAGACTGGTTTACAAGAAAAGAAAAAAAGCTTTCTGCATTTTGAAATAATGAGAAATTTAAAAAAGTGCTTGACTTACGTGGCCCAAGTAGGTAACCAGCACTGTTCAAAGTCCAGCCCCTTTTTTCTTTTGCCTTAAATAATGCAAGTGTGTTATTGCACAAACTACACTGTGCTTTCTGAAGCCCAAGCTAACAGCACCCAAACATACTTTCTCTTAGCAGAAAGCATCTTCTAAAGGCTTGAAATGAAGCAATATTGTAAAAAATGAAAGCCAGTAATATTGAAGCAAATATTAAAGGGGAATTCTCTCTGCCTAAGCCAGTAGTTCCGCTGCTGACATCCCTTCTATCTGAAGAGTTCATATATAAGGGAAACTGCAAATCGCACTTTGGAGGCAGAGATGTTGGCTTTACACTCCACCTTACTATCACAACCTGACCACCACCTTATTAAAGAGCAGTGTTTTCTTTTAATTGCTTGCACTTACCTACCCACCTCTCTACAAGAGCCCACGCGTCCCTTTCCCGCGCCAGCTTTGGGTCTATGAGCGAGACGCTCTTCTTCCCCCCTCGGCCACCTTATTTGTGACCGGGCAGCTTGTGACAGCCCCCCAGGTTTGTAACTAACCCCCCCCCCCCTCACCGCCCGGGGCTCGCCGCAGGGGGCCGGGGTCAGCCCGCTACTCACCGAGAGAACCAGCCCCAGCGTTTCCGACAGGGCGGCGCAGCAGACGGCAGACAGCAGGAGGAAGCCAGCGCACCTCTGCATCTGCAAAGAGACGGCAAACGGCCTCCGTTACCGCGCTGCCCTCCGCCGGCAGCCCCCGGCCCCGCCACCGGGCCGTACCTTCAGCCGGGGCGCCACTGCCGCGCGCGGGGCCGGCGGCGGGACGCGGGAGGCGGCGGGACGCGGGAGGCGCCGTGAGGAGACGCGCGCGCCCCGCGGCGCCGTGAGGAGCCTGCGCTCTGAGGTCCGGTCCGGTCCCACGGCGGCGGGCGGCCCGTCCCTCAGTGCATGGCCGCGAGGCAGAGCTGCCCGGCCGCCCTGCGCTCCGCTCTTTATGGGCTGCGGCAGCACCGCGCGGGAGGGGCCGGGGGCGGGCAGCTCCCCCCCGCCGGCCCGCCGCGTGAGGAGGGGTGAACTTCCAGCGATTCCATTAGAGGTACGGGGGGGCCGCCGCGGGCGCACCGGTAATGGCCGGGGCCGTGCCGCGCCGTGCCGCCGGGGGTGCTGGCGGTGCCTCCCCCTGCGCCTGCAGGGTCTCGGCCGGGATAAAGCGCCCTGAGGCGGACACGCGTCACTTCAGGCACTCAGGTACGGGAGCGGAGCCAAGTGCGGCTGGTGTGGTGCGGGCTTTGTGTTTGGGAACGGTGAGGGCTGAGACCCCCGCTGTGCCTGCCGGCCCTGGAGCCCCCCTTGCAGTCCCTTGGAGTCGTGCCCTTCGCTCCAGCACCGCAGCCGAAGGAGCCGAGTTAAACCCCTGTTACTGTACTCCCCTGCTGCTTTCTATCCGAGATAGCACTTTTTTCCCTTCCTTTCTCCTTTTTTTTCCTTTCTCTCTCTCTCTTTCCCCCCCCCTTCCTTTCTCTCTCTCTCTTTTTCCCCCCTTCCTTTCTCTCTCTCTCTTTTTCCCCCCTTCCTTTCTCTCTCTCTCTTTTTCCCCCCTTCCTTTCTCTCTCTCTCTTTTTCCCCCTTCCTTTCTCTCTCTCTCTTTTTTCCCCCTTCCTTTCTCTTTCTCTCTTTTTTCCCCCTTCCTTTCTCTTTCTCTCTTTTTTCCCCCTTCCTTTCTCTTTCTCTCTTTTTTCCCCCTTCCTTTCTCTTTCTCTCTTTTTTCCCCTTCCTTTCTCTTTCTCTCTTTTTCCCCCTTCCTTTGTCTTTCTCTCTTTTTTCCCCCTTCCTTTCTCTTTCTCTCTTTTTCCCCCCTTCCTTTCTCTTTCTCTCTTTTTTCTCCCCTTCCTTTCTTTCTCTCTTTTTTTTTGCCCTTCCTTTCTCTCTCTTTTTTTTTGCCCTTCCTTTCTCTCTCTTTTTTTTTGCCCTTCCTTTCTCTCTCTTTTTTTTTGCCCTTCCTTTCTCTCTCTCTTTTTTTTTGCCCTTCCTTTCTCTCTCTCTTTTTTTTTGCCCTTCCTTTCTCTCTCTCTCTTTTTTTTGCCCTTCCTTTCTCTCTCTCTCTTTTTTTTGCCCTTCCTTTCTCTCTCTCTCTTTTTTTGCCCTTCCTTTCTCTCTCTCTCTTTTTTTGCCCTTCCTTTCTCTCTCTCTCTTTTTTTGCCCTTCCTTTCTCTCTCTCTCTTTTTTTGCCTTTCCTTTCTCTTTTTTTTGCCCTTCCTTTCTCTCTCTCTCTTTTTTTTGCCCTTCCTTTCCTGCGCTTCCCCCCTTATTTTTTTTTGCGCTTTCTTTTCTTTTCTTTATTGGCCTTTCTTTTTTTAAGGTTATGTGTGAAAGGCTAGGGATGTACCTCTCCCCAGCGATTAGACTAGCCCCTTTTTCAAACTACCTGTTTGTTAATTTACAGCCGTGAAGTTTCACTTATTTACTTACCTTAGCTGTGGTTACAGCTGGCATTGGGATGTGCAACATTGAATTACAAGGCAGAGATTCCCCACCAAATTGTATTTTCTCTGAGTTTATTCACTACAAGTCCCTCAGATCCACCTTTCAGTAGGAAAAACATCACAGAAGTTGCACAGACTAAGCTGTGCTTCCAGCTCCATTTTCTGAAGCTGCTTAAGGTTGTCTGCAAACTTTCACACAGTGTGTATGTGAGCTTGAATGGAGAGCCGACATGGCTATGGATCGATGCAATACACATATCATGCACCAGTTTAAAAGCAAACGATTTTTTTTTTTCTTTAATGTAGCGTAAGGTTCTTAATCCAGGCTAGAAGCAGGGGCTCTGTCTTGTAGGTCTCTTTCCTACCCCCTTTTGTCAGGAGCAGTAGGGTGTCTGGACGTGTTGTAGGTTCTCTGATCTAAAACTGCTTGAATGAAGTTTATTTTATACAGTTCTTAAATGCTAATGTGCACAAACGGGAAGCTCAACTTTGCAGATTTCATCTGATGCTTTGTGTCATTTGCTGAGGATGTTCTGTCAGCCACTGCATGATCCTCACAATTCAGACCAGACAGATCTGGAAAATAGCAATATGATTTTTGCAAAGTGTTGTTTCCCTTTACCTTACCAAAAATGCATTTCTGGCTGAAATATCCTAGCTTTCAACTGATAGCTCCCCAAAAGTCATTTTTGAAACTTGAAGCTTCTCTGTGACACAAAATGGGTTTTTTTGTGTTACTCAAAACCACTGAAGTTATATCAAGAGATGTCAAAATTTGTATTCAAGCAATATTACAAAAATGTGTAAGTTCTGTTATCTTTGACTGCAGTTTGTTCTTCAGGTTCTTGTTAAAAGTGTTTGAAAAGGTGTATTTTAACCTGCAATCTCTCTTCCAATTTTTCCCCACAATACTTGCATCTCCTTGTCAAATGACTAGTAAAATGATCTCTTCATCTCAGCTAGAGTCAGATGCAAAATAAAGCCTCTTTCTATACTCAAAGGCTTAATCCATCACTTGCCCATCATACTTTGTGCCTAAATCTATCTTTAGGTTAGTGTCAATTAAATAATTTTATCAGTCATTCTTACAATTGATGCTCTCATTCCCTCAATTTTCCTTGTCAAGAATGCTATTACTCGTTTTTTATTCCATAGGAATTTTAAATCGCACTGCTCAGACAGAAGAATTAGAATTAGTCTGAAGCCGCCTTTTCTAGCTTAGCTTGAAAAATGGCCATCTCTGTGACTACATGGTTTATTTTCTTATTGAGGTGACCCTTCAATGTACTCATTCCTCCATTGATTCATTTGTTGTTTGGCTAATTGTCAAGGCTTAACGCAATTTGCAGTGGCTGTTAGGTTATGCCTAGTCCTCACGAGAGGTTCACCATCAGACAAACTCACAGTGAAGTTCATCTGAAATTTGCTCAAGTCAAAAGAACAATAAGCATTTATAACAAAACTGTCTCTAATGCCTCTAAATTGATACGTGACAAGATTATCATTGGCTGTCTCACACAACAGCATGTACTCTGGTCTGTAATTGTAACTGCATTTCATAATAATAAAATGAAAGCACAAGAGAGAATACCATTTTCAGCCAGAGTAAAAAGTTTTGAGTTTTTAAGGAAATGATAATGTGGACTAAACAAATAAGAACATTGGGCTTGGAGGGAAAATTAATTGCATTTTTGTCACTGGAGATTTAATTCTGAGAACAAGTAGTAAATCCTAAGGATTCTACTATGTGTTTAATGGTAGAAATTTCCATTATATACAATTAATGAGATAGGATAGCCTATTTTATTTTTATTTAACAAAAGCCACAAACCACCAAGAATGGCTACTTTGTATAATATTCAGGGAAAAAAAATGAATTAAAGTGGATTTTGCAGTATATTTTGGAAGGGTCTGGAGGTACAGTGGCTCCCTTCATGATCAAGCTTACTGAGAGGTAATGAATAAAGCAGGAAAAGGTGTTTCTGCAATTTCTGTGTTGAAGTTGCATAGCCGGGTTTGGTTTCAGCAACTTACCAATGAATATTAAAATCGAATATTAAACCCCACTCCATTCACAGAGTCATGTCCATCTGCATGAAAAATAGGTGGGGTTTGTTCCTGCTTCCCAGTTAAAATCACTATGCATATGTTGTTTAAGACCATCCTCAAGTACATACAGAAAATCTTTGGATATTATATGAGCAACGGCAGTGAATTCTAGGCTTGAGATATAAGTTACCAGGAAAATTTGTCTCCTGTACATTGGAGTAATTCCACTGAAACACCGACGTTACAGAAAGCAAATGCTTTATTGGGGGACTGTTATCATCCAGCTAACTAGTTGAAGATGTCCATCTTTGAGTCTGATTCAGTATTTATCAGTGACACCAGTAACGTGTTTCTGTTTTTCCTGCACTGGAAACAATTTTAGATTTTTGAGATCAGTGTTTTAACCTCGAATATGGAGATTTACCATAATTGAGCATGGAGATGACAAAATGCAAGGTTTTCTGTGGCTAAACCTAATTCTGGGTGGGAAAGGCACAAACTTCTTTGGAACAGAGTATGGACAGGGACAGATCTGAGTATCCAGAAGCAATGAGACGTTCCAGTTGCTAACAAGGCTGTGGATTGCTTCACTGATCTAAAGATTTAATGCTGTTTTGGTGATATTTACATGAGTACACTGTCACAGAGTTGAAAAGTTACTTAGGGTTTTTCTTTCTGTTCAACATTATCACCCCACCCTTAAATACTTGCATGTCAGCTGCTCAGTGTTAAGGTAAGCAGAGATCATTTGAAGATGACACTGCATTTATCTGAAGATGACAGAACTTTAACATGCAACTAGAATTTTGAAAGTAGTTTGCTCTTTAAGTCTTCGAGAAACCTCTTGATTATTTTTTCCCTTATATATGTAGAACTTGTTTCTTCTTTAATGGATGTAGAACAGAGAACATTTTTTTTTCCTTTTAATAAAAGTAGTAAGAGAAGAGTCATTTTCTTCATCCTTCAAAATTCTTTGCTATTGTTCTCTATCATTTTCCCATTTTGTAATTTCTGTACAATGTAGGCAATTTTCACTGAGTGAATCTTTCGGCCATTTTTACCACCTGCAGCTCAGTATCAAACAGAGCTAAATATTATAGATACCTTCTGAATGAAGGGCTGTTTTCTGTTCTGAATTACACTGATATCAACTAATAATTTCCTGTTATTACATCAATGTCTGCTGCCAGAGCTATTATTCACACAACATATAACACTGTAACAAAACTGTGACTACCACATGTTAGATCATCTTACATCTTTTAAAAATGTTTTTTGGTTCAAGCAGCACATTGATTTTTTAGACTAGTTGTGTATAAAAAAGGAAAAAACAGAGTAAAATCTTCAGAGAAAAATTCTGAAAGTTGATTAATATACCCATCAGAGTTGTGAGAAATTATAAAGAACACTTTGTTTTGATTCTTGCTTTGTAAAACTGACAGGAGAATAATGTATCTGTGCTATTTGGTTAGATGTTAACCTAATGGCTAATTGTATCAAGGACAGGTTGCTAGCCAGTACAATCAGATCAGCTTCATATCCGAAACAAGTCTGGTTAAAGCAGAGGTCCTCTTGATGAGGGTTTATCTGAGAAAAGCACTGAGGATTTGAAATAATCTAAGAAATACCATTTGCAAGGGTGTCCAGTTCTGCTAGTAGTGGATCAATACAGACTGCACACCCTACTGCCATTTCTAGTCTTACGCCTCCCCAGTCCACGGCTCTTCGGGCAGAGTGGCTACACGCCAAAGCCTCATTGAAATTCCAGGAGACCCACGGCTCCAGCAATATTTTCCGTGGGCCAAGGAGGAGGATGGCTTTGCAGCCGCCGCCTCTCTCAGAAGCAAATACGTACCTCAGCTCTGTAAGAGGCAACAGAGCTTGGCTTTCAGCTCCTGATGAGGTTAGAGCTCAGCTTTTTGGGAAGCAGCAACTCTGGCAGAGTCCTGCACAGCTGGGAACCTCTGACTCAGAGGGCAGGTCCAGGACTTGTAAATGCAGAGGCTCTTTTCCCAAGTTCTGATGCTTGCCTGAAGGAGGTTGGTTCTTGGCTTATGTTTCCATTTAATTCCTAAGTCACCAATTACCTCCTCTTTTGAACGGTCAGCTCAGTGGAAGCTCACACCTACCAAATGCAAGGGAGCTGTTTCTGCTCCTGCAAGATCTCAGGAGGAATTACTGCTTACCCACTGATGAGAAATGATGTGAGGAGCTGCTGATGACAGTTACCTGTCTCCTGGTGAGCAACTTCTAACGTTGCCAAAAGCTGAGAAGCTTTTCTTATTTATAGGCAACAGAGATCTGAAGTATTTTGCCTCAACCTCCTGCCTAGTGTGAAATGATGCCTATTATATTGTTTCTTATTTTTATTACTGAGGGTACATGTGTTAATAGCTCTACACAGATGCATCTACTACAGATGCATTCTACTAGCAGAAACAGAGTTGTGATCATCCTGGTCTAGCCAGCGTTTGTCAGGTCACACCTGGAGTACTGTGCCCAGTCCTAGTCTGTGCAATTCAAAAAAGACACAGGCTGGAGAGGGTCCAAAGGAGGGCCACAAAGAGGATCGAAGAGCTGGAGAACCTGTTCTGTGAGGAGGGACTGAAGGAGTTAGGTCTTTTCACCCTGGAGAAGAGAAGGCTCGGGGGGATCTCATCACAGCTTTCCAGTACCTAAAAGGCAGCTACAAAGAGGGTGGAGGCTGTCTCTTCACAAGGAGCCACGTGGAGAGGACAAGGGGCAAAGGGTACAAGCTGCACTGGGAGAGGTTTCATCTTGATAAAAGAAATATTCGGCAGTGAAACCGTCAGTCTCCCAGGGACTTAGTGGAGTCCCCATCACTGAGGTTTTGAAGTCTCGAGTGGACGGGGTGCTAGATAACAGGTTGAACCAGATGATTTTTGAAGGTCCCTTCCAACCTGGGCTGTTCTATGTTCTATTATCCACTTAAAATCTTATTTCTAAATTACAATAAGTGAGTCATCAAATTATGTGTACTAAAATAAGGGGACCCGTAGGAAAAGAGGTCAGTGCTTTCATGGCTTTTATTTTTTAACGGGACACAATGCCAATTGCTTCATTAACAAGTATGTTGCAATATTGTAACACAAAAAGCCTCACAAGTAGGCATTTCAGACATAAAATACATCCGTAGTAATGCAGAAAGGAGCTACAGAATAATACTTACATCAAATACTTTCCAAAAATATTTTTATATTAAGTTCATTAAAGTATAAGACAATTAGGCGGAATGTTAAAAGATAGATACTCGGTTACAAAATACAATTTTGTATCTTTGCTGTTACTGGTTTTTATTTTGTTAAAACACAAAATGGCATTAAGAGGATGATATTACACAGCCTTCATTATCCTACTGTAAATGCACCCAATTAGTCTTTTTCTGCTTTGATAAGAAATAACCCATTCCATCTTACAGGCTCACTGTAATTTGAAAACAGGTTAGGGAAAATGTGGTGTTTTGCACTGTATTCCAGAAATGGAATGGCTTGAGCACATTTGATCTCTTGCAAGGCAGACGGGCAGTGCTAGCTGAACAGACTTTCTCCCACATCTTCCCAACAGAAGAATAAATAGGGAAAAACCTTTCTTTTGTTCTTCTCTAGAAGTCTTTTTCACCTGATGCCCTGGTGATAAGAATACACTAGTAGTAACTATGAGGCAGAAGTTGTTCTCCCCAAGAAAAAAAACCCCAACATTCCAAAAACCAAAACAAGCAAAAAAAACCCCCTCCAAGACCAAAATAATTTGATCTCAGGCTAAAAACAATTCTCAGTGGTCCAGCTTTCCAATGTGGAATTTCAGCTCTGATAGAAAACAAGAATGTTATGACATGTTGAGACATACAGTTTGGAAGAGATTGCGTGAAGCTAAAAATTAAAGTTATCTTTGCTCACACCTGTGATTCATATGAAGGCAAAACTTCTGTTGTATTTGGACGGATATATAGCGAGATCCTGATGTGTGCTGAACATTCACAACATTTCTGATTCTCAGTGGAATTAGAAGTGCTTAACATCTCTCAAGATCCTACTTTCCATCAATATTTTCTGACATACAAATGTGGGTGTATTGGCATTTTTTTTATTTGAAAATCTTTCGTTAATGTGTTTTAGTATTTTCGTTGGAATAAGGGGGAGAAAAGTCGGTATGTCTGTGCTGTATCTGACCTTTTCCACAGCTTTGCAGAACAAAAATGCCGATGACGTCATGCACAAGATAAGCTAAATAAGATGCCTGTGCAATGGTGGTGTATTGCTGGAAAACGAGTATTTATGAATTCAGTATAACAAAAACAGTTTACATGCTGTTTGTGTGCAGATTTTTTGCCCTGTAAACTGCCTGTTGTTTCCACTGTCTACAGAGGGAGTTCATGCTCTTAATTTAGACTGGGATTTAGAATATGCAAATAGCCAGGCTATTTGCATTTTGGGGCAATAAGAGAAGGCTGAAGGTTTCTTGGCAAGCTAAAACCACAAATGAAAGGCCATTAAGGTGCAGAGAGGGCTCACACAACCTGCTGAAATACTAGCTTTAAAAACAAGCAAATGAAAAAAATCCCCAAGAATCCCTCAATAGTCCTGGCAAAATGGAAATAAATCGGGGCGGGCAGAGAACAGCATTCTCTCTGGCAGGTGTGCACGGCTGTGGAGGGGCGCTACTTCCTACCAAACTCCTTTCGGTTCCTTAGCAGTGCTTCTTGGCCCCCAGGTTTCCTATTTACAGAAAATAAATACAGGGTTGAGGTAATCCCCACCCCACAAGAAAAAGCTTGAGAATGAAGAAGAGGGACACATGGGATGGGATTCAGCTTCTTGGCTCTAGCAAGTTATGTGTAAGGTGTCAAGCTCCCGTGATAGTCGGTGGAGAGGGAATCGATATGGTCAAGAATGACTCCACTTTAGATAATTAAGTACCTACATGTTGTTAGTTGAGTGGCGGTCTAGATTCCAGTGACTCTTTTGGCTACCTGTCCATTGATTGTTACAGAACCTTTAACATGTAGCTCACCTGTAGGGACCTACATTACTGGCAAATAATTCCAGCCGTGATGACAATTTGTCAAACAATAAAAAAAGTTAGAAAATGGTGATCAGTTGTTATCCATACCTAATGAGGGTAGAAGAAGATAGAGCTGGATTAATATGCAAGAAAATGTGTTGAGGTTAGTTGTTCGGAAAAACTTTCTAACTATATGGTTAGAAAAAGAATGTAATAAGAAATACAATGGTAGAGGATTAATGTGGCGGCTTCTCTAGAGAATGGGTTCAGTGAACATGCCAGGAATAATGCAGGTACACTTAATACTCCAGAAGAGTAGCACTTCAACTACATGATCTCTCCATTTTAGATCTATTAGTTTCTATCATTATTTTAGTTTGCTTATCATTACTAATAAAATTGCAGGAGGTATAGTTTAAACCTTTGCTAATGATACATTTAATGGGAAGAAGTTATGTTTCTAGCTCTTCCCCAATCTGTTCTCTAAACTTTCCTCACTGGAGTCCATCTGTCCTTCTCTTCAACACAGAGTATTTACAGTTTCTTGTACTTACAACACTAATCCAACTAATTGTTTAAGACAAAAAGATTTCCTATGTAGTATTTTGTTCTGAGAAATGTTGTTTTCTTGCCAATCAATCCTTGCTTCAGTATGAGAAGATTCCACAAAGCAAAACCCAAGGAAGCAGACTCAGGTTGTTTTAAGGGATATTTTTAATGAGAGCACCCCATTTCCTTCTTTGGGAAGGGTGGTCACTGCTGTCACTTACAAGCAGCAATTAAGTCCTACTGATCCAGTCAGATATACAGTGAATATTCATTCAGCTTTTAACATTATCGGCTTAGTTATCAAACCAACTGACAGTACGGATAATTCAGAGGCATACAAGAAACTGAAGGAAATCCTTATTATGCCCTTCCTTGGTTTTAATAGCTGCATGTTGCAAACGTTTCCTGCATTTACCTTTTTTAGATCTATTATGATACACCTAAGTATGCGTATTTTCTCATGTGTGGTTGAAAACTACACTATATGCGTATATATGTGATACTAAAGGTATCATACACGATGCAATTGCTAATGTTATCTTTTTTTCTAATCTACTTGCAAAATCTTCAGCATTAAAGATCTGTAATACTTGCATTAAGTCTATAGATCAGTCCAGACTGAATTTCCTATGTTCATGTAAGTATGTTCTCTTACTTTCTTTTAACTTCTGCCTGTACTTTTTAACTAGTACCTCATTGTACTTTTTTCTTTTTATATAGAATACAAAAAAATCATCCTTCATCTGAAATTTTAATCCTCTAAATGTACAAATGCTGAGGTAAAACAAATCGGTAGTTTTCCTTCAGATTAATTCAGTGGTGAGATACTTCTCTCTGTGTTTATTCCTTCTTTCTCTTTCTTTCTTACACCACAGCAGTTCAATTATTACTGAAAATTTACAGGCTCCATTTTCCCTAAATAATCAAATAAAGCAAATTAAATAAGCCAGAAAAAAAGCAGAAATATGCCTGGCAGACAGCTAGTTTACTAGTTTTCTTGTATAATTGAATAATATTTATCAAATAAGCTTTGTATATACTGAAAAAACAAAGAAACATTATAGACTGTTAAAATGCTTATGCCTGTTTTTCATTAGATATCTACTGTCTTGAAAAAGTAAACTGTGTGCATTTAGCACTTCAAGAAGAAAACAAGCACTTTCATCAACGTTTCTGTAGTAAACACTTGTGTTAAGGCAGATTTTGCTAGCATGATGACAATAGGGGTAATTACACTGTTTCCAGTTTATTTTTCTCTATATGTCCTGGGTAGCATGAATAAATCTTTGTAAAAAGAATTGATACCAGTAGCTGAAGAATCTGGCATGACCCTTGTGTTACAATTTAACAAACAGAGGAAATAGCGTGGGTAGCCAAAAGGACTGCCTCCACTACCGGGTAAAGATACGCACACATGCATAAAAATAGAGCCTTGCTTCCCCGTCTGGCATGTGCTAATCAAAATGTCTTACCTTATTCTAGTCCTTGAAAGTCGTAAATGCAGACCCTGGTGAAGGCGAAAAGGAAGTGTTTCATAATCAAAGCCCCAGTACAATACTGAAAAACTACACACTTTGACAGATGCCCGAGTTACAAGATGTTATTCTATGGGAAGGGGAGTGTTCTCCCAAAAGGAAGTTTTAAATTACTGGGGATTTAAAAGATTTTATAGAGTATTTTCATTAGAAACAACAGCTAACTGAGAAAGGTGGATTCATGGGGGGGGGGGAATGAAAAAAAATCTCTTTTTACTTGTAAACGTCTTTCTAGGCTAAAGCAAAATACATTTTAAAATTTCCTTTGTCAAAATATGTGGAAAAAAATGGGGGTAGGATTTATTTTGCTTCCTTACTTTTAGGCGGCTGCACGTGAGCTAGTCAGTTATATTAGCTCCGTTAGAGTCAAGAGACAGCGTGGGCTGTTGGAACTTAAGAGTGCAACTACGGCTACCTGTAGCTAATTTTAAGGTGAGATAGGTCGTTTTCTGGACTCCATTGATGAGCTGTCTTTCAACTATAATGGCAACTTGGAACAACTAGTTGTTGTGTAAACACCTACACTGTGGGCATGGGAAGTTATTTACCAAATGGTCAAAATTCTGTCTTCCAACATGCTAAATCTCGTTACTCGAAGGAAAATGAGAATACAGTGCTTGTTTATAAGGGGAGGATTTCAGTGCTCCACCAGCGTTCAGTAGCCTGCTGTGACTTGTTTCACCTTTATCAGTGTCCTGGTTTTGGCTGGCATAGATTTAATTTTCTTTGCAGCGGTTCATAGGGTTGGTAACACACCAATGTTTCAGCTCTTGCTAAACAGCGTTTGCACAGCATCAAGGCTTTACTTCTCACGGTGCCCCATGGGGGTGTACAAGAAGTTGTGAGGGGACACAGCAGGGACAGCTGTCCCCAACTTCAATATATTTTCAATATGTTCATTTATTCTTAATATCTGACTGGTGCGGCAGACTGTCTGCACAGGCTTCCAAAATGACTTGGTCAGAAAGTTTGTTTAGTTCACATAAATGTGGCCTGCTTTCAAAAATTTCTGCTGGGAATTGACGTTCTGGTCCTGTATATTACCCTGTTGGTAATACATAGAATTTTATATATATATATATATGTAAATAATAATTAGTACAGCAGTCAACTGCTGTAGGAAGTAGACTGTATGTTTTGTAAGTAGGCATTTGTTCTCACTGATGAAATTGGACCTCAGCTTAATGGGGAAAAAGATGATGAGTGGAACGAAGTAAGAAATCTGCAAAGGGTATTTTCACAGTTCAGGTTATGATCTTTCAAGTTTTAGGTATTAACATTAAAACAGTACCTAGAGTCCCACTGGCAAACGGCGGGTAAAGGCTTGCTGAAATCCTTGGCATTTTAAGAGCTGAACTTGGAGCTAAGTGGTTGGAAGATTTCATTGTATAATGTGGGGAAATGATGCAAATGCTTTTGCTGCCGCCTTTAGCAGCAGACATCTGAATGTGTCGGAGAACTTTCTTTGACCTAGCTGCAAAGTAAAAATGAGCCATGCTTTTCGTTTGCACCTCTTCAGATAAACCGACGTGCCAGGTTTTCACAGGGAAAAATCGAAACACCTCAAGAAGAGGAACAGAAGGAAAGAATGATCAGTCCTGTCTGTTGAATGGCTTGTATGTCTTTGATTTGACATTATAACTGATTATTTTTTCCTTATTTTATTGATTTACCATGCAAGTTAACTGAAACTGCAACAAGAAGTAACACCTTTGCAAACTAATTCTGAAGAATGTCACTCTTGATTAAATCCTAATTTTTCAACATGAGCAAAATCGGCTTGTTAACAAAATAAACTAACCATGATGTAGAAAAACCTGATTTTGTCTTGTCCTAAGGTTTCAATTAATTGTTTATGAACTTGGTTTCAAATTTCAAACTGTGCTTGCTAAATACGATGTTTCCCTTTTTCACTTGTAACCCAGGTATAAACAAGTCAGCTAATGAAACAGAAAATGCTGGAAGAATCATAAACCAGCATAACTTGCTATGTATTATAGTTAAGTTTCTTTTATTGCAAAGGTCCTATAGATCCTGTGTGCGTAGTACTAGTAACGACTGCAGTTTTTGAAGATTGAGAAAAAAACCCTTTGAAGTGGAAGTTCTACTTTTTTCTGATCCGAACCTCAAGAATTAGACATGGCTAGATAATTTCTTTTCCATGCTTTCTGTCACCACTGAGATCTTGCTCTTGGTTTCAGAAATTGTTACCATATCTCTGAAGAGCATCACATTTTTTCTGTCAGCTATCACTGTATGGCCTACAGTTAGAAATGACATTCATAGTTTATATAAATGAAATTTACTCATTTTGTGTATATTTATGGTTAGCTTGCTTATTTTATTTGCATTTTATTCCTGCATTAACTCATATTTGAATAATGTATGTGATATTTAGGGAAATTTTAATGCTTTGAAAGCCATTTCAATATTTAGAGGTGTCCAAAATATTTTTTATTAGCTTCTGTAAATGAAGACCTTTAAAATGCAATTGGTGTCAGCCATGAAGCCTTGTGAGTCATTCAGGGCTATAAAGAAGCAGACTCATCTTTTCTCAAGATAGCATTTTTAAAGAAAGTACTAATTCGTAAACTATTCAGAAAAATATTAAATAGTAAAACAGTCTTCTCATCAGCAAAATAATTCCACTGTAAGCAATGTGAATTACATTTGTTTGTGTGCACTTCCACGTATCCTTATTGTTCTGTTTTCCAGACACTGTTTTGTTGCTTAGTCAGGTTCCTTGGATATTCTCCATATTGAATTTTGCTGAAAGAGTTCCGGTTCCTCGCTTTTTTTTTTTTTTTTTTTTCCCATCTTGTATTTGTTTTGAACTTTTCCCTTTCCACCCCTCAACCCTGCCCTGCCAATGAAACTGTTCATAAAGCTCGAGGGAATTCAGCAGGACTTGGACCAAGACTGTATTAACGCTGGTTAGGGGTGGGGGGTGTGGAACTGTTGTCCCAGTCATACAGCAGTTCTTTTTAAATAAGCATCGCCCTTATACAAAATGCAGTATGGGGAGGTGTTAACTGCCAAGCTTCCTTATTTATTAAGCAGTGTTTAAATCTTAAACTAAAAACAAAAAAACCCAAAAAAACAACAAAAAAAAAAACCCAAAAAACCAAACCCACACCCTAAATTTCGGGTTCTAACTCTGTATTTGGATACCTTAATATGTGATTACCTGTAAATTCTAATTTAGCCTCTTCTGTCTCCATTTGCCTGTACTGTTATGTCTACATAAATTTGTGGTGCTTATTGTTTGTGGTTCTGTAATTAGTCAGGGTGAGACTAAAAAAAATCCAAACCTTCAACATATATCCAACCTGATTTAGGAAACCTCTCCAAGCAGTTTTACCTTGTAACACTGATCAGCATTTATAGTTCATGTAATTTACAACTATTACAGTCAGGTCTAAGCAAAACCAAGTGATTGCTGTTCCTTCCCTAAGCAGGGCTTTGGAAGGAAGGCGATGGTGAGATCCTCCCGTTCTTCCTCACTTTTCCCCGCTGCAGAGCTTTTTAAGGTGGCAAACCCAGTGGGGATCCAGTTCCCCATGTAGTTACATGTTATAAATTGTATTCAGTTTTTCAACCATGCCCTTCACTTCGATGCAGCACATGCATAAATGCACATCGTTTCATACTCTTAATTATACTATCAACAACTATATCTGAGTAGAAACTGTGCAGAAAAAGTGGGATAGACGCTAATTACTCAGACTGGCCCTTGAGCACAACACAGACGTGGATGGTGTATTTGTGCGATGAGTGCAGGCACACAGAACAGCTCATTCAGGAGCACACCTGCATGAGCTGCCCCTTTCACGTGCCTGCTGGATGCGTATCCGCTCTCCAGCAGGCAGAGCAGTAGCTTTTTTACCTTAGCGGTGGGGGTTAGGTGTGAAGCTGTGCCTCTCCACGTGCTCCGAATAACAGCCATTGTGCAGGCTGTAGGGTCCTGAGTCAGGCATTCGGCTGCATTCCAGACTTTCCCTTAAAACTGCCTTCACCCTACACCTTTTGTTTTTACCATCTTTTCTCCTACAAAATTGACAGCAAGCCTCTAGCTTGTCTCCCATGCCAGTTTTCTCCTACTCTATAATTTTTTGCTAGATGTAATTTCTTTCCCAGTTTTGATTTTTAATTTTGTCTTTTGCTTGGTGACTTTCCCGTTTCCTATACACGTCTTCAAGCTTTGCCCATTCTGTTACGGGCATATTCCTATCACAGAGGTTCGTTTTCACTCTTTGTGTTGTATAAGTAAGGATTTGGATTCAGATGCCCTTCAGGTGCTGTAAATCCCAGGAAATAATTAAAATGTCTTTGGTATACATCCAGCAATACATTTTTGAGAAATATCTTGGGACGTAAAAGTGAGCAATCCTTGGCACCAGTACTGAACTCTCCTTTGTCTTCATCTGAATTCCTGCAATTTGTAACACAAACCAGGCTGACTCCTCGCTGCTATCAGTTCTAAGAGGCAATATTGTCCATCCACATTAGCCTGTAAGAAATACTACTGACCAAGGTGATGGCTTAGCTTGATCTCCGTTTTCCATGAGTGAGCTTCAGCAGAGAGAAAAATCTACAGCGTTGGTACTGTTCCATGACGTATGTCTGCCATTCAGGTACAGAAAAAGTAACAGACGACAGCTTTAAGGCTCAGCTCTGCTAACGCCCATCCCCAACACTGTTGTGCCTAGTCCCAGATCTGTTCACACAGAAATCTGGAAATGCAATTATTCCAGCCTCAGTATCCTCCATTTCATGGCATGCCTGTTGGACGGCTTATGCAATTAGAGAAAATGTTGTGGCTCTGATCCTGAGCTACTTCTTGCAGCTCGTGATGAGCAGTTGTCCAGTGACCAGTTCCATGCTATTGATGGCTGCTAGTTGGTCATTATTCCCTCTCCAAACCTGATTTTTTTTTTTTTTTTTTGTAGGCTGGTAAGACTCTTTCCTCCAGTTCGTGACCCTATGTGATGTGTATCTGATTTTTAGTACCACCCCCACCCCCCAGGACAGTTCTTAAATGCTTAGCAACCCAACTGCTGCTACAGCTTTTTGCTAGCATTTACAATTCACCTCTTCTAGCAGAACTGCGTCCACAGAACCAGGCAATGATTCTTCTGTGTGTGATCACAAAATCACAGAACAATTTAGGTCGGAAGGGACCTTAAAGATCACCCAGTCCCACCCCCTCACCACGGGCAGGGCCCCCTCCCACCAGCCCAGGTTGCTCCCAGCCCCGTCCAGCCTGGCCTTGGGCACTGCCAGGGATGGGGCACCCACAGCTGCTCTGGGCAGCCTGGGCCAGTG
The DNA here is from genome assembly GCF_023634155.1 of Falco peregrinus. NCBI lineage: Eukaryota > Metazoa > Chordata > Aves > Falconiformes > Falconidae > Falco > Falco peregrinus. Next base: position 5,660,424 of record NC_073729.1, on the reverse strand, counting down.
TCTCGTCACCCTCACAGGGAGCTATTTCTTCCTAATATCTAATGTAAATCCGCCCTCTTTCAGTTTAAAACTGTTACCCCTTGTCCTGTCACTACCTGCCCTTGTAAAAGGTCCCTCTCCAGCCTTGTCAGCCCCTTTAGGTGATGATCGCTTAAAGACCAAAGGGCCTGGCTACCTCTGTTGAAGTTCTGTAAAACTGGTAAATAGGTTGTGTTGTGTCTGTTGCCTTTCAGTCAATACTAAATATGTATTTCTTTAAATAGTTTATCAAATGAGTGTACTTCCACCACCTGGCTTAAGGATGAAAACACAGTATTTTGGGCTCAGGTAATTCTTAAGAAGAAAAAAAAAAAAAGGGATCCTAGTGGTACTCCTTTTTTTAAAAGCGATTGCCAGAATCCAGCGGATTGCCATCCTTGACTTTAAGATGATACAAGTGGCTTCCTGCATTCCTCTCTTCCTCCCTTCCCTCTTTCCTGCCTGCCTGCCTGCCTTTTTCCTCAGCTGATTCCAGCACTTTCCAGACTGCAGGTCATATCCTGACCTAGCCTGCCTTTTTGTTTAGCTGTCATCTGTGACAAACGTGCTCTGGATACCCAATTTCCTATTCTGCTGTAGCTGTAAATTTTCCTTTTATTCCGTAGTTATGTCCTAAAGACTTACAGACATTTCAATGAATGATGCCAAGTTTCCCAGAAACATTTTTTACGGCTACACTTTCACTTACTCAAAGTTACACAGCATATATAGATGCAATAAAAAAAAGGCGGCCAATAATTTAATTAACAAGAACGTTAATCTTTGCATTGTCCTGAATGCAGGATGGATGTCGAAGAACTAGGCCTGCTGCCCGGTCCTCAGCCCTCACAGATACTTCCTACTCCCCGGAAACAGCTTCTAGAAAAAGGGATAGAGTACTTAAATAAAACTTCTGGCAATGCCTTCCACTCTGTGGGTTTATCTTCATAAACTATAGTTATTCCTAGGATGTAGGTAAATATTAATTACAGCAGGGTACTCTCCGTAACAATGCCTGGCAATTTAGTATATCATAATAATAAAGAAATATTACATGTCAATTGCACATCGACATATATTACTTCTGTAGTGGTTGTATCACATAGATGGAAATGTGAAAAGTATTATTGATAGTAATTTTTTTTGTTGAATGAAAATGTAGGTATTTGCACGCTAAAGGGATAATCTCATCCCTGTCTCCCAACTATTTTAATGACGTTCTTACAGAATGATGCTGTAATCCCAGTCTTTGACAAGCACCATAACTTTTCAGCCAATATTGCACCCAAAGGAAAGAAACTTTCAAATTGTAACCTTAATGAACAACAACCAAAAAAAATCCTCCCCCCTAAAACAAACATAAAAAAATCAGGAAGCACCACACAAGCCAGACACAAGTTGCCAAATGCTCTCATTTTCTGAAGTCCTAAGATTTCCCTTGGACCATTGCTGCCTATATACATACCTCTGCCCTTTCATACGTGTGTGTGTATTGCTAGAGAGCTCCGCAGCATCACCGTCAGCACAGGAGTCAGAAGGGAGCTCCATTCTGAACAGAACTGTCGTCATCCGGGGAATAAGCTGTGACAGTCTGCCATGGACAACTGTTGCTCCAGAAAGAAGAAAAAAAGTTCATTCCATGCCAAGAAGACAACAAACAAAATACAGTATGAGATCAAAAACATCACAAAGCTGAACATTCATACAGCCATTTAATAATTTAAATTCTTTTATTGTGTTTATTTTGGGGCAGCATATCTGAATTCTACTTGAAGTGTATCTTCTTCGGTTGATTCAGATGCTGGGGCTACTAAGGTGCTTGCCATGAAGCCTGCACGCTTCAAACCTACTGCCCCCCTGCCTTCAGCAGTTTCAGTATCGACACCTTTGGCGTTCTGGAAGTGCAGAGCATGCTGCCCAAAGAACTCGGATGCAACCTCTGTATTTACAAAGCTTTTGAATGCTGAATGCATCCAGGGAAGTAGAAAATGGTTGTAAAGCTAGAAGAGAATTAAGGGTTTGTTGTTTTTCAGGGAGATACTTTATAGGAGTTTGTGCACGCTGCAGACTTGAATTGAATCACACATGGAAAATGATACTAAGATTATGGAGAAAGAAGATATTTTTCAACTATGGTAAGTTTGAAAAAAATTAAGTGTATTTTAAACAATTCATGTTCTGTCATTGATGACTGTTGTCAAAGGTAGGCTTGAAGGCTAGATCCTTCGGGCGATGATTGATCAGCCTGCTTAGTGTAACGGCTTACAGCAAAGGGCAGCAGTACACACTACCAGTATGCTCTACCAGCAAAATTCTTCTTCTGTGGACAGAGGTACATCAGGAGAGTTAAACTCTCATCCCAGTATAAGCAAGCCGTCTACGCTACTGAAAAGAAACTTAGGCTGGCAAACCCAGTTTTGTCAGAAGCCAGCTGCAGATGTCCTGGGACTGCAAGATGGAGACAGGACACTGAACACAGCTGATGCAGCACACAACGGTGGTGTGGCCTGTGTATGCCTTCATTTTAAGGACAGTTCACGGAACGTTCGTGGCCGCAGGCAACAGGGAAACCGAAGCGTTAAGTCACCCAACCTGCCTTAGCCAACATTGTGCTTAGTAAAATCATTTAACATTGAAGTTGCTTAGACGCCTGCAAGGCACGTGTATTACCTTAAGGAGAAGGAGACTTCCAGAAACAGCTTACATGCAAAAGGAGACAGGGATGAACCTTTGATTCATCAAATCACAGAGTGGTTTGGGTTCGAGAGGACCTTTCAAGAACACCTAGCTCCAACCACCCCTGCCCCGGGCAGGGACACCTTCCTCTGTCCAACCTGACACTTCCACATCTCTGTGCAACTTTGTCCAGCGTCTCAGCAGCCTTAGCTGGTTGTGCTGCCAAGGGCAAGCCAGCGTTACCAGCCTTGCTGGCCTTTACGAACTATTTTTACCCCACAGCAGGGATTCACACTCCCTAAAAGCCTGCGTACAGCAGAGTCCACAGCCTTGCCACAGGAGCCCACGTAAGACAAGCCACAGACGGGCTACTTTTTCTAGCACTGTGGCTTCTACAGGAATTCTGGATGAACAAAAGAGAAGAATAACAATAGCGCAGAAGTCAACAACTGCTAAAGACTGTCACTTTTTTATAAAGACAAACATTCAGTTTTGAACAGTGGATATCTTGTTCAAAACAAGATTTGCAACAGATGGCTGAAAAGAAAAATTGCAAATAGCTATTGTAAAATATATCAGGAGAATACGATGCCTGATTCAAGCCCAAATTATCTACAGACTTAAAATATAGAAAAAATAAGTTTGATCTTTTGAATTATGAACTAACAATTTCTGGTATGTAACAAAGACTTAGGAGAAACCCACAAAGAAAAGAAAACCTTATTTTGAATTCTTGTTTCCAAAACATCAACATGAATCTGACATTTCTGCAGCAATAGTTTTGTGAGCCAGCATGGTGGTGCAAATGAAATAAGCTCACAGTTGCAGCTTGTTTCATTTGCTATAGCATTCTGAGTAAACATACTGGCACAATGACTCTTTCTGCATTTTGCTAATGAAATTATGCGTATTTAACTCTTCGAAGATTGTATTCTCATATGTGAATTTGTGTGAAAAACTGATACCTGTGCCACAGACCAACAAACATATCTTCATATGATAAAGAAGGAAAAATAAGTTCTGTTTCCTGTGCAGCTTGGAGTGTGGGTTGTTGATTTTTCTAGATACCTTTAGCCTTCTTTTTACTGTACACCTTCACAAGATTACTTTTTTTTTGCATTGCTACCACCTAATGGTCATAATGTCTTGCGCCTGAACTCTAATGGTAGCAATTTTGTCTCACTCATGTACAGCTTTCAGACAGGAATCATACAATAGCTTTTGTCTTTTTTTATCAAAAAATAAAATAGTAAAATACTAAAATTACTGCCAGACTTTCATCACCCATTTTTTTCTATTTGCATGGTAAAGTCTTTGTTCCTCAGTGTTCCTGAATTCTAATGATAAAAGGGTTATGATTAATTTGCAGATAGAATAACCCTTTTCTAAATGCATACTACTCAATAAATGAACAAGCTGCTTACAGTAATTAAAGTAATGTCATCCTGTGCTCAAATTGCTTGTGCTAATAAAGCTAATTGGCAACAGCAAGCATTAACTGTGATTAGTCATATGCATCTAATGTCATCACCAGTGCCTATAATTTTCTACATGGAGGGAATTTCACATCTGTTTTGAATCACTTGTCTGTTGTCTGCATTGGTGTTCTTTCCTATATTATTATATCAGAGATTCTTTTACTACAATAGATAATAGAAAAGTTGATTTTCTTTTTCAAACAAAGAACTGCACAATAGAGAACAAGATATCACAGAATCATTTAGGTTGGAAAAGACCTCTGAGATCACCAAGTCCACCTGTTAACCCAGGGCTGCCAAGTCCATCCCTAAACCACGTCCCAAGGCACCATGGCTACGCAGTTTTTAAACCCCTCCAGGGATGGTGACTCCACCACCTCCCCGGGCAGCCTGGGCCAGGGCTTGACCAACCCTTCAGTAAAGGAATTTCTCCCAATATCCAATCTAAATCTCCCCTGGCATAGCTTGAGGCTGTTTCCTCTTGTCCTGTCACTTGTTACCTGGGAGAAGAGACCGACCCCCACCTGCCTGCAACCTTCCAGGTAGTTGTAGAAAGCAGTAAGGTGTGTGTCCCCCCCCCCAGTCTCCTCCAGACTCAACACCCCCAGTGCCCTCAGCTGCTCTTCACACTAGCTGTGCTCCAGCCCCTTCCCCGGCTCCATCGCCCTTCTCTGGACACGCTCCAGCACCTCTACATCCCTCTTGAAGTAATGAAGCATTTCCAAGTCACTTATTCTGAAATAAGTGTTTGATTTCTGCTAAATTAATAAATCCGCATTGCTTTTGCATATAGTCCAATAGCCCCTTCAACAGGATGTAGATTATTTGCAACAGAACATTCATCTAATCAATTTAGACTGACTGCAAGTTGTATTTCACAGTAAAACAGATGAGTCAGAAGATCCATTTTGTATTTGTTTTGGGAATTTGCAAGAAATTATTATCAGGAAGATAAACTATCCAGGCTTTTGCACCATTTATCATAGCCAATTTCTTAGCTGTAAGTAGAGCAACAGTTATTTGCTGTGTCAGTCCAAAAGGGCAGACGTTAAATTATCAAGAATCAAGTGGCTGAAAATGCAGCTTTAAAGACCACATTTTACTACTTTGTTTTCTTTCCTATTTGAAGATTTCCTTCTCCCTTCACTTTTCCAACAGCTAACCAATAATCTCTACAAGTATTTTACGTAAGTTACATTTACTAGACCTCTCTGGTTCACGTGTCTATGTTCTCTGTCTAAATGGGTACATTCTTCTAGAAGCATAAAAGGTGTTCCCAAGTTCTCCCGCTGAGGCTTTTTGCCCATGCTGGACGGAGTAACTATTTCATGTGTTACTCTGTTTACTACACCACTCAGTTTGCTTTTATCCAGACATTTGGAATTACTGATTTATATTCAGCTGATGTTTGGCCTTATGCCTCACAGCTTCGCTGACTACGTGAAAGCACAAAGCTATCGTATCATCTCAAGATCAGTAAAGGCAAACCGACTGATCCCAACTTACACACAGAGATGCACAGATAAAAATAAAGGGAACATCTGCTTTCAGCAACTCTGGTGACCCCTTTTTGTTTTACAGCAATTTAGCTTTTCCCACATTGTGTTTCAGGTATGTGTCTATCACTCAAAAAATTACCTGGTTGCTCACAATTTTTTATTAGGCCATTTCAGAGTCTGATCACATCATGACTTTTTTTTCATCATTCTTCATTTTCTAAGACTAAGTTCCAAATCAGCTCGTTAAAATCCTCGTCATTTTGGAATTTGCCATGAAAGCACTCATATGAATGACATACATCACTATGACCCACCTCTGTGGCTAATGTGACATTAATGTCAGTGCCCTCACTCTTTCACAGAATAGTCTTACGTTTCACAAAATAACTTAATTGTAAAGATATAAAAAGCCTGATCCTTGCTCATATCAAAGCATCAAATTCTTAATACGATTCAATTTCTTTGATTGTTTTTGCATACATAGACCACAAATGGTTTTGGCTTGTTGTTTTTTTGAGAGCGATCCAGTAAGAATCAAAGATACAAATCTGAAATCGTACCTAGAGCTGCAGGTATTCACTTTCACTGCATCGGCTGGCAACACACACTTTGCCGTGTCATCTAAAAGATCTGAGCAACTCGTTTGTGAGCTTGGAGAACCGTTACCATATCGGCTCTCTTTTACGTATGCTTTTCTCTTAACTTGTAATTTCAGAAAATTTTCTTTAACTTTTAGATAGCTTAGTTGGCAAAACGTTCCCGTTTCTGAGCAGCCAAAGTGGCCCAAACAGACTCTGGAGATGTTTAATTTTGGACAGCTGAGATAGCTTTACAAGTACCCAACTCCTTTGTAATGGCAGCAGCACGTGCGTTTGTAAGAAACAGTCACCCTGTCTGCTTGTGCACATGAAATCACTAACCCACGTCTGTGAAATCGCTAAAAAAAAGCCCCAAGCTTTTACGTGTGTATACCCAGGAGTACTATGTGTCTGATTTTAGAGGTCATCACCACCAATAAAAAATGGTTCATCCTTTCTATCCAATACAGAGAGCCCAGCTACCGACAAACTCTGCCCAGGGCGCGCCGTCAGGACTCCTAGCGTGTGGATGACTGGGTGCAGCAGCGTGGCAAGAAAGTTCCAGAACCGAAGGCTTCAGAACCCAAGTGTCGGTGCTGGGCCACCTCGGTCACAGCAGCAGACCACCACACATGGCCGGTGCAGCAACAGGGGGGTTGTGTCCTGCCACGTGAGTCACAAAATGCTTCTGAAAAGAGATGGAGTGAGTGGGTATGATGAAGTATGATGCAACCACAAAAAAAGATACTGAGACCTCATGAGCTGCTTCTGAGGAGAAACCATTTTAGCTTGCAACCAAAGGAGGGACAGCAATAAAATAAGTTTCTTGTGTTTGCCCTCGGGGATTTTGGGTGGAGGCTCTGCAGCGGCCAGTACAGCGATGCTCACATCGTTGTGCTCGCCTCCCAGAGGCTCACGCAAGGGAGAAGTCCTGACATCAGTGCTGCCAATCCAGGGCAGGATAGAGAATAACTGTTCTTGGTACTAGATGATAAATGCTGCTTTGTACTAGAGAAGTAGAAAATTAAAAATGTAAGGCCTATTTTTAGGTGTTTTTAAAGAGACCAAGCTAGTAACAAGCAAACGTGGATTGTAGAAAGGAATAAAATTAGAAAATAAGTCAACAAATACGATCTTTTTGGCAAACATGGACAGTTATAGGGAAGCCATGCCTCACAAGTCTGTGAGACAGTGTTACAAATGGGGTTGCACCCTAGAGAGCTAGCCCCGACGATAGCAATGGAACACACTTTTAAATTCACGTTTTTAAAATTACTGATCAGAATTTATGCGCATCTGAGGCACTTGATTTGTATGGTGCCACTTGAAGTCACAAGTTACTTAATTCCTTAGCATTTTTCTTGTCACTGCTTCTTCACGGTACCCTTCTCGGTTTGAAGATTTGTCTTTTTGTCATTCAAAAGCTTTATGGTTCTTGTCTTCACTTTGGATTTTACATCATTTACTGCTCTGCCAGGTAAGTCAACCAGTAAGCCGCAAGTTGACCTGCCTAAGAAACACAATACACTGCTGCCTATGTAACTGCTGTCTAATGTCAAAGAACATCACGTAAATTTTATTTCTATTTATTCTTCTGACTAGTAAGCAAGAAATTTGCAAGTGTAACTGTGAAGCTGGTCTCTTTCCCCTTCCCCAACACAGATACCAAGTCAGTCTATCATAAAAGGCTGATGCAGTGGGAGTAAGGGGTATTTTAGGGAAAGAAGACCCAAACTGTTTATGATAAAGGCCTACCTGTACCATTCAGTTTTAGTTAATTAACTATATGGCTAAATGAGGCAGCTATTTCCCTGGGCTTTCCCGACAATCACTGGAGAGGCAGGCTCCTCTAGAGGAACACTCTGGATCTACCTATTGCAGCTCAGGAACGCTGCCTTCTCAAATACAAAAAACAAGTCACTTCTTTCAGACTAAAGAAATATGAGAAGGTATTAATAGATGGGTACAGCTAATTAAGTTTTAGATGCTAAAAACGCAACCTAGTCTTACACCAACTAGTAACGCTAGTCTTAGGCCAACAACACACCACCAGTAATTGACAAAAAAAGTGTTATCTTGGTCTTCAATTCAAACGTGTTGGTGAAACATTTGCTGTAGAAAATGCAAAAGTGACCAGTTCTGGCTAAATCTCAGTTTAGTGACTTGTTAGAGATTTATTTTAAGGGCATGGGGAACATTACGAATTCCCTGACAGAATTCCAGTACTACAGCCAAGACTGGCAATTTTTATTGGTTTTGAGTTTTTTTTTTTTAATACACTAGTAAGATAATTCTGGCATACTTCTTTGTAAAGAGTTTTAAAAACTTTTCTTATATTAAATTGTCCAGCTTTTCCTTCTTTATTGTCACACAGAGCTGCAGAAGAGATGTTCTGAATCGCGTCCTCCTGCTTCAGACACACATGCTTGTACTTGTCAGCTTTCAGCTCTGTTGAGCTTCTACCAGCTATGAAAAGGGAACATTTACTTCATAAATACCTGTCTCGAGTATGTGATTTTTGCAGTTCTAACTTTGCATGGCCCCAGATCTCACTTCTGTGAAATCTTCCATGAGACATCTGGCAAAAGAGAATGCCAAATACAATGCTGCCGCGATTCTTGCGTATAGAATGCACAGAAAGCAAGGGCTACTTGTACTGTAAAAAGAGTTCAAAATTGGAATAATTTCTCTGTCACCTCATTTGTAACTGCCGGGTTTTGAGCGTACAACCCCACCCCCACCCCCCTTCATCTCTAGCACTGTTCCTTTTGCTTAAGTTCTGCAAGAAATTACCCTGATGATGAAGCTGTTAACGCAAAGGGGATACAACTCCCTTATTATTAAAGGGTATTAAAGGACACAGATTCTGCTCGCTCCTTCACTTCTTGGAGTAAGAGCTGTTTCAGAGTCCAGGTACTATACATGCGGTATAGTTACTGTGGTGTTTCATCAATTCCCTCGCAGAAAAGCAGTGAGCAATCCTCACAGACAGTAAGCTGAAGACCTAATAGATGCGTGTCAGCTTAGTAGTAAACATCATTACCTTCATTCCTCCTCAACGGAAAAACTGTAGCTAACAGAAAAGCTTATGCTTATTGTTGAGTTTCTGAAACATTCTTAGAGGTTTGTAGCACACGAAGCCATACATTGTTTATAAAAAAAAAAAAAAAAAAAAAAGTTCTTTCCCCATTACCCTTTCCACTCTGAGGTTAACAAAGCCTTTTTGTTAGGACAACACGCAGTGAAGTCTGTCAGAAGTAGCAGTGTTCACCTGTCACCACTGCATCGAGGAGAATTTAATGCATCATGCAGAACCACAGCAGTTATATATATATAAATATATATATATAAAATAATATATTTTTATCATATATATATAACAGATTAACAGCATCAGTGCAAGTTCACGGATGAACCACTTTTGGAGGAAGCAGAGAGCGCCGATTCAACGATCACAAATACGAATTCTTGCCTCGGTTTCTGGGAAGCTATAAACCTGTCAGCAAAAAGGCTCAAATGCCTCAAGTAGCTGGACTGCGACAAGACGCAGAGGAATCTTTGACACAAGCTGAAGTTGGCCTTCACCAATCTCACCAAACTCCGCTCAGCTGGATGGAGACCACTGATCGTGTCTACGCGCGCAGAGCCGGGAGCTTAAAAACATTTTCTGTTTACTGAAGTGTTTCAGAATGGGCTGTACCATATGCCCAGGTACCTCTTTCTTCTTACTATTCTACAGTTCAGCGCGTTTAGGAAATGCACCACATACACTGCAGCTAGCTATGTTAAAAGAACATTCCCTACCCACTGATGTGCATGCACGCAAGTGTGGAGCTACCTATATATTTATACGGCTTAGTTAAAAATTGTCTTGGGTGCCTACATATAGCAATCAATGTGCATTACGTAGGAATCACGTAAATAACACTTTAAAACAATGTGGTTACAAGGAAGCCACCCACCGGTTCCCGAGTTCAAAGACTTGTCTTCAAGACTAGTACTTCAAACTCGACACGCACAGTACCGGCACAACAAAACCTTCCTCAGCCCCGTTATCTTCCCAAGCCGCTTAATTCTGAAGGGAGCGCGGCGAAGGGCCAGGCCCCACCAAGCCCCAGCTACTACCTCTTCTCATCGGAGTGCTGGCTGGTGAACGTGCACAGTCCACCACGGCTCGCTGCAAAGCCCAAAGCACGCGTCGGAACAAGGGTTTAGCACCGCCGACAGCACAAGCCTTTTTAACCGACACGGCGTTAACAAGCGCTTCTGTAAAGGTGCAGCAGGAAAGGTGCCCTGGAGAGCAAAGACAGAAACAATGTCACCTGAGCTTTAGCAGTCTCTAGGTTTATCTTAGCCATCTGATGCCACTGTCTGATAGAAGAACCGTAAAAGGCAGTCAGCAGCTCCTGTCTTTCATTTAAAAATGAAAGCAGAGGGATTTTCTAAACACTTAATTCTGTTTGGTGTAAGGAAACACATGTTTTATTTGCGGTGTACACATTCAGCCTTGGTGCCCTGACAAAAGAACCAGGCTAGTCTATGACCCAAGACAAAAGTGACAACATCTGACATACGCTGGCGTAGGTAAGAGGGGAAGAACCCTCCCCCAGTTCAGACAGACGGGAAGGACAGCACATAGCGGAGCTCAAAAGCAGTTGCAACAGATCTGGAACAGGTCCAGGCTCCATGGGAAAAAAAATAAGTGTTGTGCCTTGAGAATCAATCACCAACCTACCTAATTATCATCCACAGGCTGAAGCAGTAAGTCAACCAGATAAACTTTACCTGAGCAAAAACGCAAGGTGAATCTCGTGAGAGACGAGCGACAGAACTATTCAACTAGGCAAGATCTGGCTCTCTGGATGACCCTACGCCAACAGACGATCCCAGTTACAGCCTTCAGAATCCATGTTTTGGGACACAGAGAACACCCACACCATAGATCCAGAGGGAGAAAGGAAAACACTGCTACAGAAGGGCCTAGAATCAGAATTGCAGTACTTCAGCTACAGCCAGAAAGATGCACTGAAGGGAATCCTACTGCATTTTGCAAGGTACTTACCGATTTACAGAAGAAAAATGCAGAAAAAGTTCTCCTCTCCAAGGAAAAAAGATGCATCAAACACTAAGGCCAGATTCGTCTACGAGAGAGAAATTCTGAAAGACACTACTAGCAAAACACAGCGTAAAGTTCACTTGTCATTACTGCTTCAGCTTATAGCAGAAGAGTAAGAAGCATACGCCGACTTCCCTGAGGTATCGTTAAGAGAAGCGTAATTACACACGAGTCATTAGCCAAGGCTAAGCACAGGGCAAATCACAGGCTGGGAACAATCTGAACCAGAAAGCCAAGCCAGGTCTGGGCAAGTCCAAAAGATTTCATGAAAAGCAGGTAGGAAGATGCCTCTGTATTTATGCTAAGAGTATTTTAATTTTTTTATTTTATTGCCTTAGTCTTCCTCCACGCTGTAACCTTACATATTCAAATAATAATGGAACAGAAGGATGCCAAATCCTTACCTGTTAGGAAGTAAGCTGCAGAAAGACAGAAGTTAAAACCAAAAAAGGCTTGCTGCTGCAGTAACTGCCATCCTCCATCCTGGTTTGGGAAACAACACAGACACTTTCATAACGAAACTTGAAGCACTTCTACTACACCGGAGAAAGCACTATTTATTCTGAGACAGTCAGAAGTGATTGTTCAAGTATATTAATAGAGCCATCAGTTATATACAATAAATACTTCCTGATATAACTGTGTAAGATGCATGTCTGAAAACAAATTTAAAGCTAATTACAACAGAAAAATAGGTTCATAATGAACAATAGTAACGACCTGATTTATCTTCCTTGTAAGTCTTTCATAACTCCTCAGTGGATTTCACGCGCAGAATTAGTATCATAGCAAGTTCCCACAGGAGTATGCAGGCATCAGCACGAACGCACTGTTTCCCAGAGGTAGCGAGGAGGCTGACCAGGAGCACAAAGGGAGGTTCCAGTCAAGAGCACGGTCACACAGGGTTGCAGTTACAACGCTTAGGAGATTGTTTCAACTATCCTGCGTTCTTCTCAGCAAGCACCTGACAACTCACTGAACAGAGGGAAGGCTTTCCTAAAAACAGTCAAGACCACAGCTTATAATTTAACTTAGTCTTCCTAGAAAATCTAGTACAAGGCTTACACTTAAAAATAATGGGTTTAACGAGCCGAGAAGGTGCGATTCATCCACTCTGCCAGGTAACGCAGAGGCCTGACGAGGCAGCAAGCTACTGCACATCCTGCTGGTCCAGCCACTTGTGCAACACACCGTTGCTCGAGTAAAAATCCTTTACCAGAGCAGTCCGAAGGGTTACATCCATTGCCCTTTGCTATCAACTGACATCACTATTCCTCAGTTTCAAGTGACTGAGCCTTTAGCCCTTTGAAAGAGCTCTGTGAAACGTGGCAACGCAGATAGTGCAGGACATTCAAAGCACGCTTATTTCATCCTCACTGCTGCTAAATGCACTGCAGGAAGTCAAAGCTGTACAAGGATATTAGTTCAGTCCATCTCTTAACAGAGGTGACAAACTCCACTTCACGACAATTAAATTTGATTAAACAGGTTGGGCAACGCAGCCACTCAGAGGAACTCTCCTAGTGTGTTCAAACCTTCGTAAGCCTATGTGAGCAGCGCTGGGAAAATACAGCTAAAGGTGTGTGGGTGTGTACACGCGCCCATACGCTCCCCCCAGAAACACACCTCCGAAGCCTTCCCTTCAAGTTCAGGATTCCTTGGACACGTATTACAGTTCATGGGTAAAACAAACCCTACGCCTCCCCAGCACAAGCTGACACTACATCACGTCTCCGTCAAATCCCGGGCTTAACTCGCCTCCCAGACAAGCTGTTAACACTAAACACAGCAACAGGGAAGAGCCCTTAAATCCGGCGTCAGCATTAGGTAAGCCAGCCTAGCTTAGCTCTACCACCCCCCTTTAATTAAACGGCAAACTACACCGAGGGGTTAATTCTGCTGATCACCTCCCATACCTCCACTCAACTGATCCCACCCATCAGGGATGGAGGGGAGACAAAACACTGCTCTTCAGTTTTGAGCTCGGTGTGAAGGGGCTGGGGACCGCTGCGACAGGTCATTAACAGAAGGAAGGGCAACTGCTAGAGGACTTTGCCAAACTGCCGGCAACAGGGCTGAAGTAGTTTCAACTGCTTTGCTGCCAGTATCTCCTTCACGGCTACGTAGCTTGTTAATTCAACTTGTCAGCAAGGGACAAAGCTCTGCTGGAAAGGACAAAAGTTTTATTCCTTAGAAACATCAAACTAATGTAAGCCAGCACGCTGCTCTCCTGTATTTGGCATTTCTACTTGGATTGCAATTCATGTATTGAAGCATGTGGGTTTCTTTCCACAGCTGCTTGTTCATTAACAGATCAGAACATGGGAAGAGGACAGCCGCCAGCCTTAAAGCTAATATGCAAACTCTTTTTGGTCAAGCTGATTCAGAAGCAATGTTGAACTGAACAACCTAGAAACCCCCTGGATTCCAGCATTTACAAAGTACAAATAAAAGGGCAAGAGTAGCTACCAACTCCAGCTACAATACTGTGGTTTTCCCCCTCCCTCAGTTTTCAAGACCACAGATCAGTCCGTAACAATTCGCAATGATGAACGCCACTGAGATTTGCTGCAGAAGATGCAAGAGAGGAAGCAATAAGGGCAATGCCATTGTACGTGTCGGGTTTTTTTATTTCTGTATGCAATGTAATGTTTAGGCACGTTGCTTGGGACGCCTTCTAAAATAAATCATTGGCCATTGTTTAGAGTATCCTTTTGGCTTTAAATACTGGTCAGGAAAACATAGGATGTAAAAAATAAATGAGTGTAACTATTACAGAAACAAAAATGGATATGCACCTAAAAGTGCAGGAGGTGAAGTACTTTAACCCTTTCACCAGACGCTGTGGCAATATACAGTATATTGCTTCTGTTTGAGAAGGCTGTTGGAATTTTACACTGACATAGAAAATTATAAATTACACAGAATTAGTTTCCATAATCACTATATATATATACACAAACCAGCTGTGAAAAAACTGGTTTCGAACATACAAATGAAAGCCTCACACAGATCAGTACAGTGAAAGTAACAATTAACATGCTCTGCTGCCAAAGTTTGTATTAAAAACACTATGTACTTTTAAAATGCAGGTACTGTAATTACATTAGCAGCACGGGCATTTCATTTACTTGACTTGTCTAAAAGGATTATAGCGTTTTAAATACGCAGATTGTTCTGAAATGTTCCATTGTATAATGCTCGGTATTAAGCTAAATCTTGGTGAATGGGTTAAAAGGCAGGTGAATCACTTAAACACAACAAGCCATGTGCACTTCAAATAGTCTAGTGTTTCACCTGGAAGGTATTGTTTCAAGCAAACAAGACTTAACAGAACATATGGCTTTACAGGAACATCAATTTGTCAACTAAGTTGTAGCAATAAATACTTAAAATCTCTACCAATAGACTTACATTTTTTGATCCGTTTTGAACAATACAGAAAAAACAATTACCAATTAAAAAACCTGTTGTAAAATGTTGAACACCAAAAAATTCTTATTTAAATCACTTTTGTAAGCTAAACCAACCAAAATAACATTTATAGGGCATTTCAGTTTCAGAAGAAACATGAATTCATTTTTTTCTTTTCTTTTTACAAGGTGAAAAATGTATGAAAACTGCTAAATACTTTGGTCACACTAATCATCAAATAGTTATGTCTCAAATACATTAGATTTGTGTATTCACTTTTTTATAAAACTATTCTTACAGCCATTTTAACTATAGTAACACTACTATCATCATTACATGGGTAGCAGGATCTTATTTCACAGGCCACCCATTATTTAGAACAATACAATATAAACATACGCAAAAATTATTGGTATTTCTCAATGTGCAATATTTTTACACTTATGAATTTCTGTACAATGTCTTAAAATCTAGAATATAAATGTTGCTGGTCCTGATCCCTTGCGAAATTAGTGCAGCAGTGACTGGCTTCAACAGGGTCTAGATGAAATCCTCAAGAAACACTCAAACACCTGGATATCAGTTCATTTTCTTCAGCCAAGGTAGCAGACATCACATATCATACAGGGCCATTAACAGACGCCTCTCCTAAATGGGTGTGTTGATCAGTCCTAAGAGGCCAAAAAGAGACACGTAAGGAGACAAGAAACACAAAGGGTAAAACCCAAATTCGGGTAGGTGCAAAAAAAAAAAAAAACCGAAACAAACCACCAACAAAAAACCACACACCCAAACAAAAACCCACACACCACCACAACACGCACCCAGAAAACCAACAACCCCAGGTCCTGTACAGCACGACCCCAGAGTCGAAGAGAGGAGATACAAGCTGTAACAGGCTCATCCCATTTATTTTCTGGAGTCCTTATTGTCTAATCAAGCATGGCACTTTAACTGACCACACGGCTGAGGAGTGTTTGATCTGTATTAAGTGAGCTACTAAGTGATCCAGAGAGATGTGGTATCACCCCAGGAGAATCACCAATAAGAAGTGCATTTCTGATGCCTCTCCAAATCTCACTCTGTGAGGCAAAATGTGATGCCAGGAGTATTTAAGGGTGCATCAGCTAAGACGCAACAGGAAAAAACAGCAGTGTCTTAAAAAAACTACTTTAGTTACTAATCTAATTACAAACTGCCATTTCACCAATACTTTGATGTCAGTCCATTAGCATGAAAAGGTCTGGAAGCATGGAGGGAAATAAGGAGCAAACCTGCAAAAGTGAAAACAGCAACGTATATACATTTCTAGGTAAGAACTTTAGAGTAAACACAGGCTCAATTGCTCAGGACTAACACATGTAGAGATCAAATCAGTGGAGCACGAGAACGTTAAGAATTGCAAGTGACAAAAAAAAAATATCTCAACTTCCATTCAGTGCGAGTCTGAGCACATTTGAAGATTCCCTTAAAGAATATAAACACTGTTTGGAACTACACATGAGAAACGTTACCTGTAACTCCTGTTCTCTGATGGTGTACATCACAGAGAAGCCACTCTTGGGTCCGTGCTCTACATGCACATGACCAGCAGGAGTCCCCTAGCTAAGGCTTTGGCTGCTAAGCTCTAAAAACACTTTTTAAAAAAAATACGTACACATTAGACAAAAGACAGACACCACTAGACTAAATCAAACACTTTTTAGAGCAACCTGGAAGGTAAGAAACAAGCGCTGCATTGGAGAGCAAGCCTGACAGGTCACACGGCAGTAAGTCACTTATTAAGTGGGGAAAAAAAAAAAATCCGTGACAGAAGAGGGCTCCTGGCAGAGATGACTGCTGCTGGCCACCAGCCAAAGACCTACCTAGGGGACTCCTCCCACTAGTCATACATGCATGGAGCCCCAGAAGCACAATTAGGTTTATCTTGACATTTACACTGCGCTTATACGAGGATCTGCTGTGACAGCCACCTTTAGAGAAAGTGCCGAGCTTGGCTGAAGCCAGCCGGAGGCAGTGGAAGGAGCTCCTCCGATGTCCCGGACCACCAACGGCGAGCTGCCGGAGCCCTCTGTTGGCTTTGACAAGCATCATTACCGAACAGGCAACCGCCTGGTACCCAGAGCCTTCCCTGCAGTTCAACGCTTACCGGCATTAAAAACACTGTTGGGATAAAACCCGGTACCTCCAGGGAAAGAAGAGGCTGTGAAAGACACTTAAAGGGGGAAACCCAGGAACTACAGCATAGACGATTGGGTTTTTCCCGATGAGAAGCCACTTCTTGATTAAATTCATGGGATTTATGCAGAGCAGAAGGTTCTGGCTTACAGGAAAAGGCAGCCGTGTTTTAGCGTAGCACCCAGTACCACAGAGGTTAAGACATTCTAGCTCAAACAAGTCTGAAAACCAGAATCTAAATTTATCAAACATGCTTGCATCCTTCTTAGTCTGCATACGCTGCGATCAGGACACGCAGCGGCAGCGCTGGGTGCTGGGCGCAGAGCTATACTCAGTCTTTCCTTGGAAAAGCATTTCAGTTTTGTCTTCAATAGCACCCACAAAGTGGTTTATTAATGTATTATAGCTTATAAAAATATATATATAAATTCTTATAAAAAGAATTATTACTTTTTCCACAGGATTCGTGTGAGGAATACCACCTTTCTCCAATTATAGTTTAAAATCTATTAAAGTCAAGAAACCCAACAGCTTTTAAACTATTAAAACTAGTTTAATACAGATTCAGAAAGTATGTGTGTGTGTGTACACAGTCTGAATTCTGGTTTTCAGAATCAGAGCCCTGTTTATACTGCAAGGCAAAAGTGACTCCTGGAATTCCTTTTAATTAAGCAAAATCCTCTCGCCCTCTTCAGAACATGCTCCCATTCGGAACACACTCTGCTCCCCACACAGGAAGGCAGCATACACAGCACTGCCCACCCAAGCCCTGCTCTGCAGGAAGGGGAGCAGACCCTACTGATTAACTCAGTGTTTAGTAAATACAGACTTAGGTTGTCCTTTTACAGGGATTTTCTTTGAGACAGCACAGTTCTTCTGGGCACCCTTGAATTAAGTCTGGAAAAGGGAATGGCAGCAACCCACCCTTAGCTGTCACACCGAGAAGCGAGCCGGTGAGGTTGGACCTGATGTTCAACAAGCCATCGGTTCTGCTAGGAAACCAGTGAACTCTTGCCTAGGCATTGATCTTAAAGCACTTACGAACGCTTCAGTTCTAGACAAGGGCTTCACTGACTACTGCCTTCAAAGGTGGAAATCTTCTCACCTACTTTAAGCTCTTCATTGGTTTTGGACTTTTAAGATCAAGAAGAATCCTCCGATTCAAGTCTGGAACCCAGCTGATGGGAGACATCTGCATTAAGCATTTCTAACATTTGGTGATTTATGTCACCCTACATGCATTTCATTCCGGTGAAGCCATACTAGACAAGAGTTGATTGTGCATGTTGCTACACCAATGTAACTTGGGAGGCAAAAAAAAAAAAGCCCCAAACAAGTACTTTAGCAGGAAATGAAACAGGAGAAATACTGTCGAAATGCCTTTTTTTTTTTTTTTTTTTTTTTGAGAAAGCAGCACTACCTGACAATTTAAAAGAAACAAATTTATGCAAAAGCAGCTTGCTTTAGTAGCTCTTCCCTCAACTGAATCTTGAATTACTAGTCTCCAACACTGCGCTAGTAGCCAAGCTGCTAAGGAAAAATGCCTCATTTCCTCCAGTAAGCATGCTGAGCAATCCAGGCTGCTCCGTATTTCAGGCAAGTTTTATTTGAAGCGAATTATTTATGTACTTCGAAAAGATCTCCAAATCTGCAAGCATTCAGATTAATACCAGATGAAGACAAGAGTGCAAGTAGTAACAGATTCACAATCAATCCAGCGTGACTTAAGACACCATTTCCCTTCTGTACAACTGCACTAGCGGACGCCCTACGAACAGTTCTGCAGTACACAATGAAAAACTGGTAGACCCAACTTACGTAAGTGTGCAGGACAAACTTATTCCCCTAACTTTTTTTTTTAATCATCGTTTTTGTAAGCGTATCAATTCACTACTCTAGCTTGATGACATATTACAAAACAAAGGGAGTATTTTACAACACCTGGCAAGACAAGTAGTAAAGGCAAATAAGTTTTTGACAACTCGGTCTTAGAATCAACAGAAACCGTAACTTGTTTGAATTTTAAAAAACAGATGCAAGCACATGTTTTGATTGATCTGAACGCAGACCCGATAACTGGAATTCATTAATCTCTTCAGATCAATCCAATTAGGAAAACACGCAAACTGCTATTTAGAGGATTGAAAGCATCCTTGAACGCAGTTACCTCTGTTCTGGACTGCTGTTAGCAGGCTGCAGAGCTGAAGGAGCCTCTTCTGCAACCTCTGCATTCTCTTCTACTACATATTTACAAGAAGCATCCTGTGAGGTAGACAGTTTTCCTTCCTCACTTGAAAAGAAAAAAGCAAAGAAGTTATTTAATTCTTAAGCTTACTTACAGTGAAATTTCAAGCAACAGGAGAAAACGGGGATGGGTCCATATTTCACATGCAAATGGATTTTAAGTTATGATTGCAACATGAAGATCAAGCACATGGCTCTAGACTTCACAAATGCCTAATAATGCACCGGTGGTTACATCCCATAAAACTCAACTGGGTAAAAGAGCAGGAAACACAGTGGTTACAAATAAGATCGGAAAGGAAATAAGGAATGCGTGTGATGCCTGGAGTGGTAACAATCACAGTCATGATCCTCGACTATACATACCGATAGGATTTCAACACTCTGAAGCCAGAAGTATGCAAAAATGGAAGAAAGTATAAGAGAAGTTCAAGATTCCTCAGAAACTGGCATTAATAGTCTGTCCATGAAACATCAGCAGAATCATAAACTCACCACCGTTTTTATTGAACTCCCTCATAACTCCACAGTGAAATACAATGTGTGGGTTCCGCAGGACTAAGACTGCAGCCCAATCTACTTCATGAACTTCGTCTCAGACAAAACCATAGGTTGGTGGAAGAGCAGTACACTCACTGCGTAAGACATTACCACATAACTAGGCAGCCTCAAAAGTCATTGGTGAACAAATACTTGTTTGCCTCCAAATTAAAGCTTTTCTGCCTCTCTATTCCACCCTCTCCCACCTCAGCCACACCACCATGAGTGCACCGGAATACAAATTTGACCATATACCTGCAAGAGATAGTTATAAGGTAGCTTTGAAGCAGACAAACATCTTGCACCTCTTTGGCAACAAATCTATCCAAGAAGTCAGGAACATTTTAAAGCCACTGCTGATTTTTCTTCCCATTTTTACAGTCCATCTTTCAATGGATCCGTTACATTTCAACAAATCCTTCTCTTTCGCCCCATGCCTCCTTATATCTGCAGAGCCTCTAAAAATAATGGCTTTTGCATTGCCATCGCTCACCAAGATCCAGTTTTCCTCACCTGATCTCCACATCTCATTTGCCTTGATGCTCTCTGTATTAGTTCAAAATAAAATAGTCACCATCACAATCAGAACTGGCCTTCTAATGTTTTAAATGTGTAAAAGGGGCAGTCTCTGCTGTCATTCTTCCCTTCTCATTCTCAGTTTTGAACTAAGTTCAGAAACCACATTTTTGTCCTTCACAGTTCTTCAAAAATTCAACACTGCGCTTCTGATGGTCTTCCTCCCCTCAATGCCGACTTCGCCACCGTCAGTTTTCCACTGGCAGCGGACTATATGAAACTTAGGTCTGGAAGAATCCACTTCGCCAGGTATACAGGGCAGAGTAGGACCTCCTCTCACTACTCTAAATGTCCCTTAATCCAGACCTTTTTTTTCCCCAGCATTGCTTTAGGTATTTATTCCAAAGGAATTACTACTTTACTCTCCCATTTGTCGTTTTGGCACATTTAAGAATTGGCTTTAAGACACCTGCGTGAGCAGTGACTCAGTATGAGGCCACACACCTTTATCAGAGTAGAACAGCCTCTGCATTAAAGACCTCACCTTTCAGCCTCCTCCTCTACTTCCTTAATCTCCCCCGTCTAAATCGAGATCCCAGCACCCCCACTGCTAAGCGGTTTCTAAGATGTGACTGGCCAGAGTGCTAGGTAACCTCATTCCCACAAAAAACTGGACCAGATGATCTCTGAAGACCCTTCTGACCTGGGCGATTCTACGATACTGTGTCCCTTCGCACCTCTGTGCCCTTTTAACTACAAGAACTGAGGTACTTACTCCACAGCTCAAGCAGGTAACTCCCTGAAGGCGGGCAGGAACCTCCGCCACATGCTGCTGCCTCTTACTAGCTTTCGTACCGGTATCAGAAGTCACAGAATTTTCAAGCGCATGTGAACTACAGCAGTGTAAGGAGAAACGTAAGACCACTGTGGATAACTAAATCCAACTGTAAACGTTAACACAACAGGAGCGCAGACCATGTAAAAGCATTCCCCAAAATACAGAATAAACTGGAGAGGAGCTGCATCACTTCCTGGGTCAGCAAGGCACTGTGGTTTCCACGCCACAGCAGTCTGCACCGAGTCCCAATCCTGCTCTGCGCTGCTTTGGCTCAGTTCCTCTAACCGTGCCGCTTGATTCACAAGTGCTGTGCAGTCCCAAATGCTCCCTCCTCCCTACTGAACATCAGAGGTCAGGTGCCGAAAGCGATCAGAGTTGTTAATTATTGCTTCGATACCCAAAAGGATGGAAGCAAGAGTGACTGAAAGCTGTTACGTTTCAATTTCCAAACCATCCAAAATGAAGAGCACTTACCTACTCTACCACTAACAGGACAAAGCAGAACGAATTTAAAAGAGCAGCGAAAGGACTAACACAGGAAAGCTTTTCCTACTGAAATGGACGGGGATTTTTTTTTTTTAAGCAATTTCCAAGATACACGGCCAATTCTTTTCAATATTCAAAGTTAGAACAGTGACAGACACTAGAAAATTCTTCTAAAAGAATAATAAGAGAGTTGCATGTCAAAATGCCAGTACGATGTTTAGGATGTTCTGCTTTGTCAAGATGGTGGGGGAGGGGGGTGGGGGAAAGAGAACACACACCAGCTTCCGTTAATAAACCCAGAATTATTTTTGCAGGTCAGACTGTTTGTAGCCCTTAACTTCCCTGCGTAAACACTTGATACTAAATACAGTACACCAAGATCTCAGTAGACGAGATCTGAAGTAGATGAAATGGAAGTGTGCTTTATCCCTATAAAAGGGTTACGGTGTTGATGTATGCAATATGGAATGTAACCATACTGAAAGACAGCTATTCCCCAGTCAAACACACGGTATCAGAAGGTAACAACATTAAGGAGTTTGTTCTTCTGGCTATTCTAGGATGCTGTGTGCCACCTGTAGTCCAGAACAGATCCGACTCCCTCATTCATACCACCAAGAGTGATCACCCCAAGTGTCGGACGAATTATTCCCAAGAGCAGTGCCTGGCTGGCCCTCACCTCCTGTCCTCCACCATCCTGGATGAGGGATGGAATTCCAACCCGAATCTAACAATTCTGTGCAAAATCTAAAAAGCTTAGCTTTGACATGCAATTAACTGTACAGTAAAGAATAACTGTACATTAAAAATACATAATAATGCGCATCCGGGTCAAAAGTTATCGCGCCAGTCTTCCACTAATAATCCTCTGCTGAAAGGCAGGCTCATATGCGAAGTTGTATGTCACGGTAACTAACTGGAAGTAAAATTTCGAAACAATGACTTTGGAAGAAGGTTTCTAGTTTAAGTTCCCAGGAACTGTCACTTGCAAAGAACTCTGACGACAGTGTTCCATCAACAGTGCTTATTTTACAAGGGTGGGAAGACAACTGGTATTCTCACCTTTTGAACACAGCCGTTTCAGTTTTAGCATCTACGGTAAGGCTCAGCGTCTCCTTCATGCTGCCGTTCATCACCGTTTCCGTTACCTTGTCCGCATTTTCTGCATCGTCCTCCCCATCAGAGCTGGCCTCCATAGCAACGCTACCTGGGGCTAGATATACAGAAGAGAGTGAGCACACGGCTGCTTACATTTGAACTCCATGAGCAAGCATACCAGCCAATACAACCACCACGCTATTGCCGCAGTTTTGCGCACACTTTTGCAAAGACACCTTGCCGCGATGCCCACTATACATACATACAGAGCGTAACCGCTTCTTACAGACGGCTTAAGGAAAAGTCACGTTCTCCAATTTTTTTTTCCATTTGCAAGCCACACGGTGGTTTAGATTGACAATGGTTACTGCATCAGGCTTGCCTGAACAAGACTTCAGTCCGATTACTGTCACATATTGCTTTTTCTGTACAGTCAAGTTTATAACACAAGCCCACAGAGCACAAAAACTTGACAGTAAGTTTCCAAGTACAGACAAGCCTTTGGGAAGTCCATTCTCCCTGGACTTCTCCGCACTTCTTGTTCTGTCTGTTAATTGTATATACAAAGAGCTAATTAGCACCTTTGGCATTTATTCAGTTCATACATGTAGAAGAAAGAATTAGCGCATGCATAGTGAAGGTGACTTGGAAAGGAATGAGCAGAAGGGGAAAATCTGAACATGTTGAGGCTACTGGCCTATGGCCGCATCAGAAGAGGCTGGAGGCTAAACCAGCTCAGCAAAGCGTTGCCACAGGTGTGGCTCCTCTAACAGAACACACTTGGCTTCCTTATAATGCTTTTCTCTTCACGATGCGCCCGCTTTTCAGAGCTAATGATAATGCTGCCCCCTGTTTTAAATAGAAAACTATAGTAGTGCACACATTCTTTTGACAAATCATTTTCATTACCTGGCAGAACAGAGCAAGCCAGATGAGGTCTCTGGAAACCTGAATTTTCAAGTTCAGGGAGATCTTTCTCAGGTAAAACTATTAAAAGCCATTTGTTTGCATTTCTGAATGCAGCGTACTTACTCTCCAGCTGTGTTGCAAGAGCAGTTACATTTGCACTCAAGGGATCAACTGGGTCTGTGTTTGTTTCCATTTCCACAGGAGAGTTACTTCTTAAGGAATCCTTTGAGCTTCAAATACAAAGTAAAAAAGCTTCAGTAACGTTTCTGAATAGCAGAATGAAATGTTCTTACAACAGGATTTTTAGTTCTGTAGCAAAGCTAAATGGCCTAGAAGTCTACTGAAACCTGAATGACAGCAGGCTTATTTGTAGGAGTCTTGGAAGACACGCTAAACAGTTTAGTGATGCAAAATCCACCAGAACTGTTGGTGGTGGGTTTATATTTACTTGTTTTATTTGGTTTGATTACAAGTAGTAGTGGACATGTCCCTCGTAAATCAGGCATACGAGTACCCCTGGCTCCTTCCGCTTCCGACATTAACTGACTTTGTAAATGCACTCTTTGCAACTTGAAAAATGGTTCCCTGCTGAGACCGCCAACGCAGTCCTCACCATCGACTACAGAAGTGACTTTACTACTTAGTTGTATATACAGTATAACTACATGGGTTTAGTTCTGAGCTTTTTCACTTCTCACCATTTATGTCTTTTCTACCCACTAATGTGGCAACTCCAAGTCTTCATTTTCTAAACCCGTAATTATCATCAACTTATCTGCCTCAAGCATGAAACAATATGCTGGTTTGTGTTGGAAAAACTGTACTTTATACCCAAGCTGTTTAGCGCCAGACAGACAACTGAAAGCCAGATGTATAAAAGGAAGAGTCTGACTGAAGAATGAATCAGTTCTTGACTGCTAGTATTTGGCAACTCAGAATTTACATCTATACAATTAGGTACTTACACAGAAGACTTCAGCTATTTTTTCGTGTAGCATTCAAGCCAAGAAAGGGAGCTGTACTTCTGGCATTCTCAAAATAGCACAGAACTACCTAACCTAGATATCACAGCTACATAACCATGTGAGTTTTCAAAAAACTCACAAAGCGCCAAACCCACTTGTTTTATAACATCCATGAAACAGAAACGTCATAGACATTACGACCTTTAAATTCAACAGTTGATGAATTCAACTCTTCGCTAGGTTCAGTCTACACTACAAAAATAAGAAAAATCACTGCCCAAATCCTGGTCACGACAATATTAAAAAATGCAATTATTCTTCAAACACCCTCTAAGCCAACGACACACTAGGGTCCATCCATCCTACAGAAGCCTGCTATGACATAGATCATACAGACATGCTGTTATAAAACACTGGGGGGGGGGGCCTTTTGACACTACACTTTTTATTCCATCAGAACAATACCAACAGTCTTGGGTAAAGGAAACAAAGGTTGTCCTGAATTGCAACATTCTTACCTCAAAGAGGACGTGAACTCAGAAAAGGAAGCCCAGCCAGTTTCTTTTGCCGGCATAGGTTCTTCCGTACTCCACACATCAGACCCAACAGAATCCAGATTGGCACCATGTGCCGTCTCCATGGGTACATCAAAGTTAGCTGACCAGTTCGGTGCTGAAAAACCATCAACAAGTTCATTAGGAACAAATCTAAATAAAAGAACACAAGTGCACATATGCCTAACGCACTGATTCTCTACATGTACATTCCAAAAAGTATAAAAATTCATAACTAGACTTTAAAGCACATGCGGAAGAATCCTCTATAAACTGTTAAAAAAACAAAAGCATTCCCTAAACCAGAAATTCTGCTAGTAAAGCAGAATTTTAAAAACAGTAACTCAAGTATCCTGCTAATAATAATAAAAAAAAATCTGAAGAACAAAAACAACAAACCATACTACATCACAAGCACAATCCCGCTTCATTCTTTAAACAAACATAATGTTTTTATTTTTTCAAGACTAATTTCTACAATAGTAAAAAAAAACTTAAAAGAATTTTAATCCCTTTTTCAGTTTCCTATGCACATTTTTCTGAACACAGAAAAGGAGCATGTCAACTAAGGTATGGGCAGTCTAAAGTTCTCATGCACTAACACCACTGCTAAGTTTCAGAAAAGTTTAAGGCTTTTTACAACTTAAAATATTTATCAGGATTTTAAATTTTAGAGCAACTGTGACTTAACAGCATCTAATTTAGGATAGGTCAATTCAAAATACTTCACCTACCCAAGGGAAATACGTTTTTCATTAACACTTACATACAAAAAAACAGGCTGAAAAGGAAGCTCTGACTAGCAATTAGAAATTCCAACCCAGGCAGATATGGGAGGAGACCCACATGGATCAAAACTTGTTTGACACACAGATGCCAACGACACCAATCTGACAAAAGAAAAGAAAACCCTTAACTTCTTCTATTTTAATGTAATTCCTTACAGTCTAGATAACACAGGGCTTTTACCTACAGATATTGCCACTTTAGTTTAACTAAAGCCAGTTTAGTCTACTGTGACTTGAACGTGAAAATTTTTAAACCAATTACATCAGTTACGCCTCCACGTAAGAGTCTACTGATGCACATCTTTTATTCACACATGAAACCAGACCAATGCAAATTCACCTGGCTTCTTTGCTTTCTTCTTTTAAAACAAGAGCATTGTTAGTTGAAAATGTGGTCTGAAAGGCTTCCAGTAAAAATAACCATATTTTAGATTCGGAGATTAACCACCTATTACTTTTGCAGGCATTCAAGATGTATATATTATTACATTGCATCCTTCCCTTTCTGATTCCTCTTCCTTTTTTTTCCTCTTGAAAAGTAGAAACATGAATTTTAGAGAGATTAAGTAACTTAACTCAAGACACGTAAGGAATTCTAACTTCCCAACATTTATTTGCATGCTCTGTGGCAAGCAGTCTTTACAGTGAGAAAGACTACTTTATTAAGACAGTTGGAATAAAAATAGTAAATGAAGAGAACTCCTACAAAATAAGACTGCTAGATCTAACGCCTTCCTATAACTCAAAGCAGCTGGAAAGATGCTACGTACGTTCACTTAAGTCTACTTCCATTTTGTCCTCTGTATTGGTGTGAGATTCAAACAAGTCTTGTTTTGTTCCATCCTCTTCTTCAGAATCCGTGCTTTCTTCACTGTCTGTACTGCCCGAACTTAAAATACAAAGAGATAGTTTACATTCTGTGTTCAGTGTCAGACCCTGGGCACAATACTGGAGAGTTTGAGGCTACAGAGAATTACAACAGCTATCATTTCTGTTGGATTAACTGAGGTATAATTTGTTGGCTGTTAGTATTCTCATTGCTCTCAAAACCCCAAGGTTTAAGGTTTCTCACTTGATCATGTAAAGAGGCTATCTCTTCCCCCCCATCTGCAGGCAAGAGACAAAAATTAGTTTTATTCTTGACATGCAAAAGGGAGCAAAAAAGGAAAGTAAGGAATCAGATTTGCGTACAGAGATTGCTGGCCTATTTGGTCTCTTCACACTAAACGGAAGTGCTGAAATACAAACTCTTCAACACTGATTTAACAAGACAGAACTTGATTTATATTAAACCCCAGCAACAAGCCTATTTTAAAGTAATCTCCCCAACAGTATTCCAGTCCATCTTCTAACTACATACACGCTTTAAACCCTATGGGCACCTCTCCCTTCCTGGTAAGTGCAACTAACAAAAAACCCCAAGGTGTTGTAAGAAGGTAAGGCTATCCCTGAAACACATCCCATTAAGTAACCACAACACCATCAGGCAAAATAATTGTTTGTACAGAAGGTATTAGCAACAAGCATTTTGAAGGTTGGAAGGGAAGAAGCGATCAAGTTTGTGACTCAAGCCACAAGAAGGTCAGAGAAACCAAGACTACCCTGGGACAAAGTTCAGCACCAAGCACAGCCCTGAGAGTTTTGGGGACCAGATGGCCCTTCCCCTCAGAGCAGCTCCCTGTGCAGTTTTCCCCACAGCCACACTGGTACTGTAGAGAGCACAACAAGGTCTACAGAGGTGTGGAGCCGGACTGCCTTGCCCAAGGGAAGAATGGCTGAGCAGGTTTAAAAGCAGAGGAAAAGAGTAAGCATCGGGAAAAGAGTAAGCTACAAAAGCTCAAGTGCAGAAAAAGCCGAGTAGGCAGGAGAGCTGTTGCCATCTTCTGCAGATTATGGGATGACAGACACTACAGCCATGCCCCTACTCATTTCTCCACAGAATGGAAATTGCCAGTTATGCTGGACAGCCTGTACTAACAGTCAGCCTGAAGCAGAAGACATGGGCTCAGTACTGAGGGCTCACTATACCGCTACTTGGATGAAAACCGCATTTCCTACCTGGAACGCCTCTGGGACTCTGGTGTAAAGGCAATATGTTTTTCTTCCCAAATGTCTTCTTCATCAGAGCCACCATCATCAAACTGCTGTATCCGCTCCTTACAGCATGCCTCAAACAAGGCTATATTGCCCTAAACACAGCAAAAGTATAAAATCTGTATTTATGATTAATCGTCCTAGTTACATCAGTAAACATTTTGGAAATACATGACTATTCTGAATAGAATCTTAAACCAGCGTGTGTGTGTGTGTGTGGGAAATAATTCTCTAAAAGCAGCAGAAAACCATAATATCTTAACAACTTAAAGCTTATCAAGGAAATACTCAGTTCTTGTTTTACTCAGTGCTTGTTTTCCTCAGCTGCTAACAAGCCGAGTGGGCTGACAAAGAACGGCTAGGAGTTTCCATCGCGTTTAAGGATGGCATGCAGGAATGACACTGAAGAGCTTTTCAGACCACCAAGTGCTCCAGCTTTATTTTCCTTAGTGAGGTTCGTTTCAGCTCAACTGACAAGTAACATCTAGGGTTAAAGACTGTCCTTACTTCCCTGTCACCACAATCTCGTTGCAAGACTGAAATAGTTTCTACCCATAAAACACAAGTGTGCAATACACACAGGTCAGATCCAAACCTGTTCTTGAACCTGGCCATATAAATTAGAAGCAATTCTGTTTAATACTGGTCAAAGAACAACGGTGTCTTCCAATTAGAAAAAAAATCTCATGATACAGGAACAAGGTAGAGTAGTTCTTCTCTAAAGATTACACATCAGAGGAGTAGATGTAACAACCACCACCAAAACTCTGAGATCATGCCGAAGTTTCAAAGACAGCAATTTTTCCGATGGTACAAGAACACATACTTACACTTTCATTCGTATTGAGGGTAAAGTTGATGTCTGAGACCCGATCAAAAGAAACACTACAACAAAATACAGATGTATGCAATAAAACAAGATGTTGTATTGTGTCATGAAGACATTTCATTTCTCTTATGTTTCTCATTTTCCAGTAATTCAAAAACGTAAGATTAAAAAACAAAGTAGTTTCCAGCATAAAACAGTCAAATTCCACATTAAGGAGGCCTGGCATTCACGTGATTTTTCTTACTGTGAAATATTTTCAATGAAAATACAGAACAATATTGTCTCTACTCCATAGTTAACTGTGAAGATGCATCAAGCCTAAGGAAGCATAACTGAGCAGATATACGCAAACCTCAAATACTGTAGGAAAAAAAACTAGGCCTAAACAACGCCTAATCTGACTGGTGTACCATGATGCAGCTCAAAATCCTGCAGAGATCTGTGTTAGCAATTCTTACACCTTCTGATTTCACCACTCTACACAAAGACCTTCTCAACAGGAAAAGAGAAAGCAAAAAGCATAATATCAACTTCTGCTTCCTAAAGAAAAAAGTAATCTTTTTTTTTTAAACCAGTCACTGAAGGTTTTTTCCCAAACTATACGCTAATTAGGCTTTACACATCTTCACATATTAAGCTATCAAGCAGTTTCATTGAAGTAATTACAAACGTGTCTTAGACTAAAAATAGCATTAGGCAAACTAAATCTCCAGGGGAAGCAAAAAGAGAGGGGAGGAAAAGATGGGAAATTCTTCCAGACTTTCAGAAGAGTTAATACATTCTTTCTCTAGCCACATATAGCAGTGCATTCAGCAGAGCATGTACTACTTTTCCTCTAACCCTCACTGCATTTCGAAGCAGGGAGCAAGGTAAGTGGTCTACAGGAACATTAGTTCTAAGTGTGACCGTATTACTGCACAACAGTAAGCAGGTAATTTAAACTGCAATTGATTCTTACACAAAAGCCATAGCTTCAAAGTAATTTTGTCTACATCTTAATTCAATTTATCAGTATATCTATCACAAATCTCAAGAGATCTGCTTACACAAGTAGTCATCTTTCCACCAAGACTGTACACTACCAAAGGCATGATTTTTAAAGGAATTTCGACATCTATCCTTGCCAAAATCCACTTGCTTCTAAGAAAGTTAGCGAGTAACCTCAGTTGCTTCCACTCTCCTACCTTAATCTATAATCTCAGCAGATTACGTGGGGTAAAAAGGCAGCTTCAGTCAAGCTTCGATCAACTATCACTTAACATCTTACAGAAGAGCACCAACACGTTTTACTGTCTTTTGCCCTTCTAGAAACCATCTTCAAGTAACACTCATTACTTTATCTGCATGGTTCCACATCCCAAGCCATGAATTCTTACAAAAATCAAGATCAAATTGATTCTTAGCAAGAACTCCCATTGTTCCCTTTTCCATTATGGCATCAGTTTACTTCAAACTGAAGCGATCAGTTTGGGTATGGTGCATGGAGTGTTTTTGTTGTGTTTGGGGTGGGTTTTTTTCAGTGGTGTGGGTTTTTTTTTGTTTTTTTTTTTTTAAATCTGACCGAGACTGTTCTCATTTCCTCATCACTTACCCTATTTGTTGAAATGCATCTTAACTACCTTAACCTTGAAAACAAAGGTAGATTTATGATGCCCTTCCTTTTACTGTGCCCTACAGAAAAGTACAGTCACAGACATGTTGTTCCTGTCATCTTTTCCAGGAAAACTTAAAAATAGGGCTATTCATCTGGTCTGGTACATAGATTCAGTGAGGGGCGGGGGAGGAAATCACTTTGAGGCACAGGGAAAGTGAAAGCACTCCCAGCAATGCCATGTCATTGGACAGACACAGCTTTCAAAAGCAGAGTTACAATTTAGTTATTCATTCCAAGCACTGCGTTCTCATGTTGGCACAACCAGGACGTTAGAAACGGAAGATAAGCTGTTGCTTTCCCCTAGGAACTGTAAAGGGAGGTTTCTATCAATGCACATAGATGGTACAAAAAGACACGTGACTGGCAACTGCCTCACATCAGTAAAGGCTTGTACTTAGCATCAGCAAAACCACAGTGAAATGCACAATAAGGAAATGCCTGAGATTATATTCAAAGCCAGTATAATGTTATACTCACTTGCCGATGTCATCTTGATCAGCAAACTTCTCATCGTTGAAGCCAAACTGGTCAATAAAATTGGACGTCATTTGTTGCATCTGATAATCAGAAAAGGCCTGGCAACCCCAGGACCAACGACAGTGATATAATGATTCTAATAATACTCTAAATCCTATTTGCCCATTTTGCTCCAAAGAAACAAAAGACTAATTTAAACATAAAGGACAGGGAAAGGATTTGTCTTAACCTCTGACTTTTAAATGGTAACACTGACTGCACACCTGTTTACATGTACTGACCTGAAAGCCAGTTTAATAGCAGCTCTCAATAAGAAAGTTAAACCTCTAGTTTAAGCACGTGTTAATCAGCACCCTTCCAAATGCACCCCACAGAAACGGTGAAACACCACAGTATACTAATTAAAAGAAAAAGCTGTCTTTATACAAACTAACAGGAAATTATAAGTTATAAGAACCAGAAAAGTACGTTATATATAGATACTGAAGCACAGTTGCATATTTATCATGTAGTTATCACTAGAAATACTAGTCTCAGGCACACATACCAGCAGCATGTATTCAACATCTAGAAGAAGGAACTATTCAACATATTCCATCTCAATGCAGTGTCACTGACTCAACTGTGCTTTTTTTTTTTTTTTGATTTTTAAATGAACATGCCAGTGTCAACTGCCAGCAGATGGGTATATACACATTAATACATACATATTAATATATACACATTCTTCCATCCATAAAAACAGGTTTTGTCTCTTATTTCCTGGGACTATAATTAAACTACCACACATTCTCTAGGGACTTTTGATAGTGTCATTTCCCTGTGTAAAATCAAAAAAAAGCCAAGATACTCCAGGAAACAGCTGTCATGTCAACTCCCTTGGTTTCTTGCCCAAGTAGCTAAAGGGACACACTATACAGACAAAACCTTTGAGGAAGGTGATAAAGCTGAACAAGTGAATATGGAAAGCAAACAAGAAGAGAATGGTCAAAGCAGCAAGTCTGGATTAAGGCATTATGAAAACTGGAGAAAAAAGGAGATGCAGAAGGATGAGGTATATGACAAGACAGTATCAGGGCTGGAAATGGGTCTAAAAAACCCTCTGACTGATACGGTCACTATGCTAAGCCAGGCCAAAGCAAAAACTGTTTTGCATTTTGATTCTAAGTTCTAAAATCTGATAGATAGTTCTGAGAAACTTTAGGATTTGATACCAACACAATTAGTATATCAACATTACACAGGTAGACAATCAAGTACTGACTGTCCTCCCTATGAAACAATTAACTCTGCTTTACAACGGCTACCGAGCTCTCCTTTCCTGTAAAGTATTTCCACTATTACAGATATTAAAATGCAGATGTGACTGAAAGACATTAGTGAATTAACTTCATGAAAAGAAAAAAAACTGAAGTAAACAGACTCCTCCTGTTTTACAAAAGGTGCAACCATTAAGAACACCACTTGCCAAAATAAACAGAAAAGACAGGAGGTTTGTGACATCAGCTAGTTATGAAACTAGTGTGAAATCTTATCTCTACCTCAAAATTTTCTGCAAAAAGTATATAAAATGCAGTTAAATTGCTAGCATCTCTCAGACCCTAGACAGTTTTATGCCAGTCTCTAGTACTTCCAGTATGCTTAAAGAGACAAAAAGTGGTACTAAGCTGGCAGAGAATGAAACAATGCCTTCCCGAAGGGAAAGTTTCCAGAGCCACAGCAAGAGAGCAGATTAAGTACTGCTGGCACAAGAAACCTTACAACCCAGGCCCAGGTGACAGAACACTTTTTCAAAACGTTTCAGTTTTGAAGTGTTACTCAAACTTTCATAAAAAAGCATTTCTGTGAAAAAGGCTGGTGGGGGAAAAGAAATTTTCCCTTCTGGAACAAAGGGTCTTCATTAGAAGAACATAGTATTGAACTGTATTTGGGTGCCAGAAGAAAGAAGTCATAGCACAAGCAGAATTAAATTTGGCAAAAATAAATCAAAGAGGAATAGGTTCCTTAGTATTTTCCTCCCTCCTCCGAATTCCTAATGGGTCCACCCTCTACTTTTGGAAAATAACTTTGTTCCCTTCTTTAACTATTGATCTAGAACAGGGTATTCTAGCTGAAGCCAGAGACACCTTTATGAATTAAAAGTGTGCAGCTGGAGAATGCTTTGAGTAACTTCAAAGCATTCCCTCCAAGTGATTTATCTTGTCTAGTATGCTTTCCTCAGAAGATTACTTTAAAAGGTATTTTCTCCCCAAGCTAAGCTAGTGAAATAACAAAAAGATTAAGAAAATTGTGACAAACTTGAAAGAAACAGCACTAAACCACATTTCTACAGATCAAGTACCCAGGGATCGCCTAAGCACAGCAGGTCACTAAGGGGGGGATGCATTAGAAGAGCAGAGATATTTAAAGATCTTACTTTCTCACTAGAGCTGCTACTAGATAGCACCCAGCTTACTTAGAGTTTGTATTCAGGTGTACTTTACATGCACAAAATCACTGAATCAGATAGAAATGCATCATATTCTTAGAACTTAAGCCACCACCCACATTTTCAACTTCAACAAACAATTACCATAAGTAAGAGCTATAGAAGACGCATAAAGTAACAAAGCCAGTCTTAAGATTATCTAGTGTGTGAGCTGGAAGATTTATCAGGGTTTTAATAACCCAGGTAAATAATGTGTTCTGTATAAGGGATCTACTGGCAGTCTTGCGCTGCATGGCTCCCACTTCCACCACCAGTGAAAGAACTAGAAGATACACATATTGCAGGTAGGACAGTACTATTACAGAGATGCTGTCACTGTTCTTTAAAATGGCACCAACGTTCGCCATAATCAGTCACTGCAAAGATATTCTAATACTATAGCGATTTAAACACTGTATCGTTATCAATTAGTCAGCTATGAAAGCATTGAAATGTCAAGGTGGACACAGCTTTGACTGAAGGTTTCAGTCTGGTTGATCTGAAAATTCTCTAGACATTCACCTTTTTTTTCTCTCATTAAACCAATTGATAATTATCTTCGAAACACTCACAAATGAGTTGTCAAAAGCATACACTGAATTTAAAAATGAGTGACCAAGTTCATTGGAAATTTATTTCAGGAAGATCTGGCTATGCACACTTGTCAGGTATTAAGGGTCTATAAAGTTAAAAACATTTGAACTGCTGGGTACAACCTGTCACAGGGCCATACTTAGCTCTATGTATTGTTGTGACAGCCGTAGAATTTGATATTTTGCCAAAAACTATAAGTAACGAATCATCCTTGTTTCCTCATCAAAATAAGGGTCAACATTAAAAAAAAAAATCTATTAGCAAAACCAAACAAACTCTTATTTGCTTTCATAGCAATTCACACTTGCCAGAGAACACAATTAGAAGCCACCATTTCAAACGCAGTATCTAGTAAGAACTAAAGTTAACACAGAAACTGCGTTCAACTTAGTCAGACATCTGGCACATAAAACATGCTCTTGGGTATAGTGACATACACAGAATGATCAAAGACCAAAAACTGGAAGGCACACCAAGATAGCATGACTCGTTAAAAAGCCATACCTGTGGGTTTGATAAGGCAGTTGTGTGCATGCACACGCCTAAGTTTTATTCTAAAATTTCTAGGTTTGTATTTGCTTGCCATAGAAATACAAGCTCTGCTGCTTTTTTTAAAAAAATTGTATTTATATGTACAGAAAAAGTAAATTATGCTGTTTAAAGAATTCAACTCACCTGCTGCAAAGAAGAATCCTGTGAGAAGCCAGTTTCTTTAAAGTCAATTTCATCATCACTGGAAGAATGAATGTGGCAGGTAGTAACCTATACAAAGGAATTCAGTCATTTGCATAGTATATGATGAGTGTACTGGCATTATCTGCCTGGATCTTCAGTTTCATATCAAAACAAGAAACTGATTTATTTTTAGATTTCCCCGACTGCTATACCACATAAAATTCCCTGGAGTATTTCAATAGCATTAACATATGCACGAGCATTAGATACCCCAAAAAAGCCAAGGCTTTTGGCCACTGCAGAATGACTATTTAACACAGAAAAGCCAGTCTTACAGCTGACAGTTGTCTCAAACATGAGACTAAACTCATGTCATGTCTTTGTACTGCATGGAACATATCAAATAGCAAGCGAATCAGTTGTCACCAAAACACTATGTTATTTACAGAGATCCTCCTCCTTTCCCATATATAAAATATATTAAAAAATTCAAGGAAAACTGTCTAAGTAGATCTACAGGATTTACAAAAAGACAAAAGAATTAAACTTCAGAAATCCATAACCAACGTGTACTTGCGGAAGCAAACATGGAGTCGTTGCCACAGCAACTGCTGTTTAAAACATTAGCTTGAAAGAAGATTTTTTTTTTATTATTTTATTATCTGACATAGAACTAGTGGCACTAGTTTGTTCAGTGACTACCATCTAAGCAACGTGCTCTTGGAAGTACTCATCTTCAATCGGTACAGCACTCCAAAGTAATTTTAGCTGAGACAGCAATTAGTTAATAACAGTAGCAACAGCTGACCCTTAAGACCTATTCTATGAAGGATCACTAGTATAAAGCAAACCTACAAATGACAATTTTTACTATACGATAATATATTGCATTATTCTACACACTCCTACAATTCCATGTTACATATTCTCAAGTGAAGTCAAGCAGTTCGTGAATTCCTTGTGTTTTCTTAAAAAAAAAGTCTATACAAAAGGAGTACAGAAACGCATATAAGGCTTCATACAAGACTGCCACATTTCTGTGCTACAGTCGGGACACATGTGCAAGAGAAATTAAAGCCGTTACCTCAGGTATGTTGTGCTTTTATGCTTTTTCTTCTGTTGGTGTAAGAGTTAAAAAAAAAAAACTGGAACTGCTTTATTCTTGTACATCTACCATTCAGTCCTGCACTGCACTTTGCATACCAGAAGTGCCCCGACTTAAAGTTATTGAATTTCTGAAGGAAACCTGACCCATT
This sequence comes from Falco peregrinus, assembly GCF_023634155.1. Lineage (NCBI taxonomy): Eukaryota > Metazoa > Chordata > Aves > Falconiformes > Falconidae > Falco > Falco peregrinus. The sequence continues at coordinate 5,624,483 of NC_073729.1, read as the reverse complement.
AACACTAAAGCTGTCAGCAAGTGGGAAAAATAGTAATAAACCAAATTCTCTCTCTGGGCTTGTTGTGTCTGGAGAAGTCCAATGACATACTGATGGAAGACATCAGATAATGTATATCAAATGACAGACCAACTCCATTGAAGGTTAGTGTGCTCACTGTAACTCACTGTATATTTATGAAAACATTCTCGCAAAGCCTGCATGCTTGTCCTGCTTTCAGCTGGGACAGAGATTATTTTATTCTTAGTAGCTGGTGCAGTGCTGTGTTTTGGCTTTGATGAGAGAACAACGCTGATAGCACACTGATGTTTTTGGTTGTTGCTGGGTGGTGTTTATACTAAGTGAAGGACTTTCCAGTTTCTTGGGCCCTGCCAGCCAGAGGGCTGGGGGGCACAAGAAATCAGGAGGGGACCCAGCCAGGACAGCTGACCCAGACTAGCCAAAGGGATATTCCACACCATATGACATCATGCTGAGTATATAAACTGGGGGAAGAAGGAGGAAGGGGGAGACATCTGGCATTATGGCCTTTGTCTTCCCGAGTAACCATTACGCATGGAGCCCTGCTGCCCTGGGGATGGCTGAACACCTGCCTGCCCGTGGGAGGTAGGGAACGAATTCCTTGCTTTGCTTGTGTGTGCGGGTTTTGCTCTACCTATTAAATTGTTCTTATCTCAACCCCTGAGTTTCACATTGCTTTCCAATCCTCCTTCCCACCCCTCTGGGTGAGGGGGAGTGAGCAAGTGGCTGCGTGGTGCTTGGTCGCCGGCTGGGGTTAAGCCACAACAATGCTTCGACGTAGCCACAAGGCATGCCGTAGTTACAAGGCACTCCGCACTCCGTATCACAGCCCGTGCAGCCCTACACACCACCCCCTTTCATGTGGGCATAGTTTGAAACAACGGAAGTTAGTATACTTAATCATTTACAACTACAACTTGTTGTGAAAAGGACACCCAAACCCAAAATTATTTAGCTTTGGTTACTACTAATGAACAGGTTAATCCTCAGTAGAAATCCTGCCCTTACTGCTGTACCAGAAACAAGCCCAGGACTCTTAACTAGACATAGCATCTTCCGCCCCAAACTCTCTGTTTCGGAGCCAACAGGACACAAGGCCCAAGTAACTGCTCTTGTTTTCTGACAGCCGCTGTAGTTAAAGCATAAACCTGGAAGGAGGAACTAGCGCTACTCCTCCCTAATAAATAGCAGAGTTGTGCCAGGGAAGGGAGTGGGAGTGACCACTGAAAATTGCAGCAATTAGTTCTTTACTTAAAGCTCTCCCTATTGAGAACAGTTGCTTTCGAACACCCACACGTGGCACAGGCACTTGTCACAAATAATTCATTCTATCTAATACGTGGCTTTTTTGCCTCATTTCCTGGTAACACTGAGAAGAATCTTCTGAAGAGAAAGGAACTACATGGTGATTTTTAAGGCAACCGTGAATGATTAGTCCTCTAGACTTACTTTTAGGCTTAGTGGTGGCTTATTATCCTCACCTGGTCTTTAAGTATACCTCATGAACATTTAATATCATTACTAGTATTGGAAGGATGCCACAAAGATACATTTGAAGTCATAAAGTCTCCTGTACAAATCTAACATAAATTGTATAGCATTCTTCACAGTACTAGCATCATTAATGCGCCCTGTCTAAAGAGAAAATGAACAATTACTCCACACTTGTTTAATCTTCAGCTAGGTAAATGTAAGCGGGTAAAGCTTAGCCAAGTACTGCCTGCCTTCTACTAAAAGGACAATTAGCAGTATAAAAACAAAAATAAGCTTCCTGTGAAGTCTCTAAAGTGTTTTGGGGAAACTGAGATAGTTCTGCTACATGCTTACCTCCAAGTCTGCCGTGAATGTTGTTTTACAAAACATACCAAGAACGTTTTTGAAAGACAGAAAAGGAGAAAAAGAACGAAAGGAATAGAGTGTTGACACATTTACAATCAACATCCCTGATGTAAAACTGACAAAGAATAGTCTCATGGCAGCAGCAGCAGTTCAATAACACATGAGAGCCCAGGACCCACACCTTGCTCTGTTACAGTAAAAGAGCTTTGCTGAGCACCAAATGACTGAAGCATTGGAAGTACTCACAAGATCAGTTATTTCCACAGCCTTCACACAGCTAACTTATTTACATTTTTTTTAATGACCTTCACATCCTAAGAGTATGCATACACATAAAGACCAGATCATCTCAGCTTAGCAAATCCAGTAAGTTGACTGAAGATGATAAAGTGTAACAGTAAACCACAGTTCTGTCATTCAGGTCAGGAACCGGGCGCTCAACTATTTTGTCACCCATGACTAGATCCTGCTCAACAGCAGCTTGCTTAGGACAGAAAAACCATGAACCACGTAAATAAGTCTGCTCATCTACCCAGCAATAAATTTTCTATAGATTAGCCATATATTAAGAAAGGTGTGCTTAGGATATCGAACACCCACACTTTAAAAAAGGTATATAATTTTTCAGGTATAAACATTAGTTCTGGTAAGCTGTTTTAACCCAGGATGCTTTCATCAGCTTACAGAAGAGCTCAAACTCTCCAACATACCAAACTGTCCAGGTTTCCAGATAGAGAGAACAGGTCTGTGGAGACCAAAGCACAGATCAAAAGCAAGAAAATACGGGACAGTATAACTGCAAGTACTGTGGGGTTATGCTTTCAGGACATATCCATACAATAACCATAACTTAAACTTGACTCAGTAAAACAACAAGCTGAGTTTTCCAAGAGATCTGTCTTTTAGTATCTCCTACGCCACACCGTACTACCCACTACTGTTTATCATTCTACTAATCCAAGGCTCATGAGACTTGATCATGCAAGCAGGAACAAAGTCTATAGGTTTAGATATTCAAAGACACAGTATTTTCCAGATGGCATTTTAGATATAAGAATTTGTTTTAATAATCCTTATTTCTATTCATCTGAGTATTGTTGAGTTTGGAGATGTTTTAAATGAAGTTTTTACTGTTGTTACATCAAGTACATCCAAGTAAATGACCGTGTATCTAGAGAGCTAATTATCTTACAAAGTTAAAAATCACCTTAAAATTCCACCTCTTTAGATGACTCTTCTCTTGCTCTTGACCAAGAAGTAGTTTCTAACAAGAGGAACACACTATTGTGCAAGCACTATGAACAAATTTGCATTCAGAGCCTCATGGAAAAACTACTATTTGTACATGATTTGGTCTTGCCCACAAGTTGCACAGTTCCAGATTAATCTCCTATCGCTTCTGTTGCCACACACATCATGTTAGCACTATGTTCCAGTTGCTATATTATGTTGAAATAGTAAATTTAACCATCTATCAGCCTTACAACCCAATTAATATAGGAATGAAGCTAATGAAGCCACGTGCAAAGCATTCCTGGAGAAGACAGGTATATTCAAATTCATTAACCGTCCTTGACATTGGAAACAGTCTCTGCTTATTAAAGTCTCCCAGTGATTACTCTTAAACTGCATGTTGCTCATGATTGCACAAAACCTCTTCATACTTCTACTTAAGTTTAAAGCTTCTTTTCCATAACTATTACCACTACTGCTGTGTGCAGGAGAAATAGCACATGTGCACTACAAAGCCCACAAAGTTACTTAGGCAACGTCACTAACACGTGCAGTGGGATGCAGGTAGCATTCTCCCATTAAACGTATATGCTTATTTACATGCAGTAGATAGAGCAACTAACACCACCTCCTGCAGTTTTAGTTTGCAGTTTTCAAGCAGACAGGAGCTTTCAAAGACACCAACTTGAGGTTGTAAAGAAATCTTCCTTCTTGATGATCATCTGGGATGAGCTATACAAACTGAACTACTGCAAGAATCCCGTACAAGATATTAATGATATGGCTTTAGCTGAAGTGTAAACTAAAGAATTTCTAGTTCCACAGCTCAGCAGCTAGACGCACCTACTAACACAAGAACATCGTAGTTGGGAAGACTGGCTGTGCTGCTGACAAGAAACAAGGGCCCAAGTAAACTGCAACAATTTTGCTACCTTACCCACTGCTACTTACCAGGTCCACTGTATTCCTCTTGTTAGTCTCTCCTAACGAGCTTGTGCAGAATGTCTCCCATCGCTCTCTGACCTCCTCAGGAAGCTCTAGCACAGGAAACAAAAAAATCCCAATTTGATACTATTGACAACAGAGCATCACTTAGTTTTTAATTGTTCTCTTCTGCTCTACCAGAAGTACTGCAAAGAGCATACACATCCCTCCTAAATCCATGATTACTCCATCTACCAAACAAGTCCAAATTAAGCAGGTATGTATCTTTTCACATTTATTTCAGAGAGACTTCAGCAAAGGTTTAAGGATGGTAGGTTTTAAATTGAATACATCAATAATATTTTCTTCTTTTATCCAACAGCTACCTTTTAATTTAAGTTTGATTTACAGAACCACAAATGGTCAGGGTTGGAAGGGACCTCTGGAGATAGCCTAGCCCAAGCCCCCTGCTAAGGCAGGTTCACCTAGAGCAGGCTACAGAGTCACATCTAGGCAGGTTTTGAATGTCTCCAGGGAAGGAGACTCCACAGCCTCTCCAGGCAGCCTGTTTCAGTGCTCCATCACCCACAAGGTAAAGAATTCTTTCCTCTGATTCAGAAGGAACTTCTTGTGTTTCAGTCTGTGCCCACTGCCCCTCATCCTATTGCTGGGCACCGCTGCAAAGAGCCTGGCCCTGTCCTCTCAGCACTCGCCCTGGAGAGATGTGTGTGCATCGATGAGACCCCCTCTCAGCCTTCCCTTCCCCAGGCTGGGCAGGCCCAGCGCTCTGTCCTGCTTTCAGCTGGGACAGAGATTATTTTATTCTTAGTAGCTGGTGCAGTGCTGTGTTTTGGCTTTGATGCGAGAACAACGCTGATAGCACACTGATGTTTTTGGTTGTTGCTGGGTGGTGTTTATACTAAGTGAAGGACTTTCCAGTTTCTTGGGCCCTGCCAGCCAGAGGGCTGGGGGGCACAAGAAATCAGGAGGGGACCCAGCCAGGACAGCTGACCCAGACTAGCCAAAGGGATATTCCACACCATATGACATCATGCTGAGTATATAAACTGGGGGAAGAAGGAGGAAGGGGGAGACATCTGGCATTATGGCCTTTGTCTTCCCGAGTAACCATTACGCATGGAGCCCTGCTGCCCTGGGGATGGCTGAACACCTGCCTGCCCGTGGGAGGTAGGGAACGAATTCCTTGCTTTGCTTGTGTGTGCGGGTTTTGCTCTACCTATTAAATTGTTCTTATCTCAACCCCTGAGTTTCACATTGCTTTCCAATCCTCCTTCCCATCCCTCTGGGTGGGGGCGGGGGTGGTGTGAGCAAGTGGCTGCGTGGTGCTTGGTTGCCAGCCGGGGTTAAACCATGACACTCCCTCAGCCCTTCACCATAAGGGAGATGCTCCATCCCCTCATCTCTGCATCCTCTGCCAGCCCCTCTCCAGCAGTTCCTTGTCCCTCTGGAACTGGGGAGCCCAGCACTGGACGTGGCACCCAGATGTGGCCTCACCAGGGGAGAGCAGAGGGGAAGGATCACCCCCCTCGACCTGCTGGCCACGCTCCTGATGCCCCTCAGGATCCCACTGGCCACCTTGGCCACATGGGCATGCCCTGCTGGCCCATGGGCAACTTGCTGCCCACCAGAACTCCCAGCCTTTCTCTGCAGAGCTGCCTTCCTGCAGGTCACCAGCCCTAGTCTTACTGCATAAGGTTGTTCCTCCCTAGGTGCAAGACCTCACACTGGCCTTTACTGAACTTTCTGCAAATTCATTTCCTCAGAATTTGGTAAAGAAAGCCATTAGGCAAACTTAAGACCATTAACATTACCTTTAATGAGCTGTTGTACTAGCGTACTGTTTGGCCCCTTATCTGTACTATGCACAATACAGTTTGCTATCCTTGTCAGATGACCCATATAGCCATGCCGTCTTCCTCCTTCAGCCCTGCAAGAAACAAAAGGAATTTAACTGCCTGCACTCAGAGCAACTGTGCTATCATATTTCGTTATAAAACCTGCCAGAGTCAAGAAGTTAGAGAAGACAAATAGAGTAGGTGTTCTTAAGCAGAACACTTGCATCCTAAAACCAAGAGGTTCACAAAAATACTCAAGAATTTAAGAATCCAACTGGTTTGGCTACATTGAGCCAGCTTCAAAGACTTAACAAGCATGTAAACTACCAAGAAGGAAGTGCAGAGTTTCTGAACAGGTTATTTCTGCTTTCACATTTGTGTGTGTGGGTAGAAAGAAAAGCATACAGCATTACCAAGATAATGACAAAATTAACAGATCCACAATTTTTAGGAAATTTCTGTTGCTGAGAGCATTTCTCAAAACTCAAATTACACTGAATGGTCTCTCAGAGCTTTGAGCATATGATCAAAAGTTAAATTCTTAAATCCTAAGCACGCTCTACTATTGCAGAGTTTCTTAACATTACATTTAGCATACAGAGCTGAAATGGCATGAACAACTGAAATTTAAGTTAGGATCATTGCTTTCCTGACGTTTAGGAGTGACATTTAAGTGAACACCAAAGATACAATTACAAGGCAATTCAAAGATTTATTTTTTTTTTTCCTTGCATACAAAGATATAACAGAACTGCTTTGTAGAAACAGGAGCTACCAGTTTTTAGAGTACTTAGGAGTTGCTATGATCAACTGGAACTGTTCTAGATCTGACCAAAGAGCTAAAGTGAGAGCTCCAACCTGGACTGAATTTCTAGCATTTAGCTGCAAGTTAACCAGATATTTGCGCGTCAGCTTTTCAAGGTTATGTGCTTTTAATATAAAATAAGATAAAAATCAAGTAAGACCCACTCAATTGGCTAGACAAAAACCCCATGACTGAATTTTTTGTAAATTGGCAGCAGTTCAGCAAGTAGCTTATGCTATGCAAACACAAATCACATTACTTGATCTTCCACCACCATCATCACCATCTCACACAGAGGTAACTAAAATTATATCAGTGCTAGATGTCACGAATGAAACAGTATCACATTGCTCACAGGAACAAATTGACAAAGAGATTCCAGTCTTGTTTCCTTGACTGCTTAAGCAACAAGTCCATTCAAAACAAGCAACACATGATGATGGCAAAGGTTATTTCTAATACAGGATATACCATAAAGAACATTTGTATTTGACAAAGTGAATTGAATAGTCACTGCCTAGCCAGAAAGTCTAGAATATGATTGTATCCTCTGTTAGCAAACACTTATTAATCCCACTGCATCAAACAGCTTTTTACTATGTCAGGTTTTTACCAGCAGAAAGCATTTTAGAAAACTCCATTTCCTGAAGCAGCGAAGGTAAAAGTATTTTTATCTTAAAGACTTATCTTTTATATTTGGAGTCATACCCACAAAAAATTGGATTAAGGGGTGAATTACTTAGCCTGATTGTTTCTCGCCAATAAAAATCAATTCTTTCCAGATAAAAGCACCATCTGAGGTTTACTACAATATTTTCCATATTAGTATTTGCAAATGTGACACTACATGTCTAATTCACCCATATAATAAGCACTTGATCAAAAACATTCTTATCCAACCAAAGAATAGTTTTAGGTTGGATCTACGGAAATAGCCTTCCATACGTCTCTCCTATGAGAGTCTAGATCCTGTTAAACTTGGCAGTTCTCTAACCTCAGGAGAATATGATAGAACACATTTGGGAACACATGTTTTCTATAGTTAATAAATTAAGCCACATTCCCTTGCTTCATACCATCCTCTTCACCTACTTCAACACCCTTATTTTCAGGTCAGTTACATTAGCCACATATTTACTACCTGATTCACAACAAATAGGAAGAGGAGTATTCTGGGGAGTAGAACTGTCTCAAATAACACACTAGCAAACCAGCAACACTATCTCAAGTCACCTAACTCAGTATTTTGACAGGTCAGAGCTAACATTTACTGTTCAGTATCTCCTGAGCCAAAGGAGCTTTCTGAAAGCTGTTTTACCACCCCAGGTGAAGACTGACTTTTTTTTGCTCTTGTTGTGAATACAGATAATGTTAGCTTCTGAAATTTCCATCCTTTCACAAACACACACACTTTAAAAAGTTAGTCCGTGCTGCGGACTTGGCTTTTACTACTTAGGAGTCTGTTGCTCCCCAGTACGTAACGTGCCTTGATGTGTTCCTAAGTTTTCCGTTGCTTACTGGAGAGAAGTACTGCCTGTCCTCTCAAAACTTAGGGTATGTTTCTGTACTTGATGATGGGTAGACTTCAAAGATCACAGTAATATCTTATACATGGCAAGAGTGACAAACTACTGTATTCTCAAATAGTCATGAGAAAAAGCATTAGAATGCTACCAAAAGCAGTACAAGAGAGCACTTTAATCCAAATATTAACATAGATGTGTTTTTAGGACTGGTCAGATGAGTTACGAATTGGCCATACATTCATTTCACAATTCAAGTCTTATGCAGGTAATTGCAGGGAATGAGAAAACTAGTTACTCACTGTTTCTTCTCATTCATCTCCCATGCTTCAAGTATTCGTTCTATTAATTGGCACTTAAGGAAGAGCTGTCAAAGAAGCAAAACATGCTTAGCAGCAGTAAAGTGGAACACTTACTCATTTTACAATTGATTCTAACAAATACTAAAGTCTTACAAGACAACCAGTTCCAGGTTCAGGATAAGTCCTTTCATTATTAAAGGGTTTAAAGTTCAGAAGCAGCAGTCAGATCCCAACCAGAAACCTAAAAGCTAAACCTGTATTAATTCTACTTCTCCTTATAGCTGCTGAGTTGTAGTAGCATGACGCTATTGAAATAGCAATTTTAATTCTTAACAATGCAATTTTAATACTTAAGAGGAACAACTTCAAGGAAACTAAATACTTGCAGCTCTGCACGCGTGCTCACTTTGGGACAACAAAACTTAAAAAAAAAAAAATTCTTGTTCATCATACACATAACTCAAGTAAAATTGGGGTATACTTTATGTAAGAGTAACTGCTACGATAGCCTGAACACAGGAGAACTCAGGAGATTCCCAAAAACCCCACAACTTACATGCTTCAGTAAGAGATTGTCCCCAGTGGAATCCTGATCTGTAATTGTGCCATTTTCTGTGCTTTCAAGAGGACTTGCAAGAATCAATGCAATACAGATTTCTACTTGAGTATGCAAGAAGTTGTTCCACGTATACTTAAAGAACATGTCCTGAAAAACAAATTCAACAAGGTTTACAGAAACCAAGGATGTTTCATTAAACATAACCAGTAGACTCACCCCAACAAGTTATCTTAATGACCACGCTAGAATAAATTCTTTGAGTTTTACAATAAGTATTACTGTGCAAGCAAAATTTGTGACCTACAAAAAAGTTAATTCTTGTGCTGGCTGTTACCTGAACACAAGCACCACACTATCATACTGGATCAGAACAAGAACTCAGCTGTAACTGGATTTATCCTGGGGGTAAACAATAACACACTTTCAAAGGACAAAGGGAGGAACGACACTCCCCACTTCCACTCTTTCCGCCAGCTACAGCCCAGAGGGTCCCAGAGTCAGAAGGGTTATTTATGACCTCAGTAGCCCTTGACATGTTTCTTTTTCCACTTTACCTTCTAGCATCTACAATACCATTATACTGTGCTCCTCATTTCCGTGAGATTCCTTACAAAGTCGTATTGACCTGTTTTGAACCAGTCATCTACTAATTTTATTCTATTACAGCATGCTACCCCAGATAATCTAGCTGCAGTTTAAGATTAAATGCCTTACACAGTAGAGAAAAATAATGAGTTTGGATATGTTTAGTCATTTAGTCATGTTCCCAGTTCTCCACGTTTTTCCTTTTAAACACAGTAAAGACTTTTTTTTAAGCTTTATGTTGAGTTTTTAGACTACTTACTGCAAAATTCAAATGATTGCTGTCACTGGTAAAATGAAATTAGTTATGGAAATGAGTGCAGTGATTGGAACAGTATTAAATAATTTAAGTCTCATTCAAAAACCAGCTAAAGATCTTCAGTTTTCCTTCTAATGACATCCTCCCGTAAAGATACTCTACCAGAACTAGACAGCTGCTTTTCCTAAGTTAAGTACGCACAGTAAAGCATGTGCTGTTTCAGCAAACAGCACAAAGCACCGGTAAGTTTATACGGCTGTAATAACTTTTCCTCCGTATGTAAAACCGGCAACAGAAAAGCATGTTCAAAATTCATGGGATTTAGTTTACAAAACAATATACTTAAGAATATGCCAGTGTTCATAGCACGTACGTTCCCTTGGACAACACATCCAGAAAAAACTTCAGTTACAGTGAGGTTAGGTGCTAACTTGTATGAAAACAGGTATCTGCAAACCCAAGTTGTGCAGAGAAACTGAGATGAAGATATTACAAATGCAGCTGCATTGATTAGTCAAAGGAAAAAGGGCTTTTAGACTAACAGAATTTAGGGCAGAGAAAATATTTATACTTCAAGTTTGCAACCGCCTTCTTAGAAGCAGAAGCTTTGTGTTGTACTCGGAAACTGCAGTGTAAGTTCCCTCATGTTTTGATAGTTATTTTTTAACCGATACTTGAATTTTTTTTGGTCAAGCTAAACACAAAGAGTATGTCCTACTATAGTTGAAATACGAGGCAGGAAACACTCGAAGTATACATTCCACATTAGCAAAAAGCAGAGAGTCAACTGAAAGTTTGTTGTGCAACATTTTGCTTTCAGGTGTTTGAAGGCACACGAGCTACCAAGAATAACTGCCCCTTTATAGGCCAGTACCGAGATACCATTTGGTGTACCACATGAGAGACAAAGGGGTTTTAAAGGAACAACTTGGGAAAAGAATGAAAACAGCGGGAAAGCCTTGAACACAGCTGAATACTTGAGAACATACAGATGAAAAAATAAGCTTGTTCAGAAAACCACTTCATGTATTTCTAGAGGTGTAAATAAGAAAGAAACCAGCGAGCAGAGGAAAATACTGTTAAATTGATAGTCTGAAGTCAACAAAGCCCAATGCTAAAAGTTCTTAAACAGTGCAACAGAAGCCACACCACAGATATGCAAAAAAGTTAAGGTAGGAAATACACGACAAATTTTCTGCAGTGACAGAAAAAACCTGACAAGATCTTAATAACAATCCCTAAAAATAAAGGCAGCAGCATAAACTTCTTACCAGTATTACTCCTATGCTGTTAAGCTCTATAAGCTCCTGATTCACACTGCTTGTATTCGTCTGTAAAAGGCTAGATATTAATCTAATCACGTTTAAACGCGTGTTTCCCACAGGTGGATCCAATACACCCCAAGTTGTCTTCATGACACCTTTCTGAAAATGAAACAAGGATATAACAGACCCCATTAAAATACATAAAATAAGCTTTTAAAAACCAGCTCATTACTATGCACAATGGTAAGAGCAGTGCTTAAAAATACAATACAATCAATCCTTGAGCAGCAGTCTTACCTTCACTGTGCAAAAAAGCAATTTTCAGTTCTGAACACTATAGCTTATTTTAACTCCATAGACAGGAAATAATAAAAACAGCCACACGAAACCAGTGACATTGTAAAAACCGATGGTTAACTACAGACAGGACCTCAAAGTAGATGCGCATTCTACCCAATCTTGAAATTAATCAGGAGATACTACTTGGGAAGTGCTTCTCCCTGGTGAAGCCAGCCATAGTCTACATTGTTCCAATATACACAAAACAGCTAGGTAGACAGTTTCTAAATATTTAATGCCTCAACCACCCGACCTTCACGTACCTGAAAACAACTTCATTAAGCAACAGGCTTCTCTAGTATCTTATTCTAATTTTAGCTGGTTAACAAATTGGAACTGATGTCACGTAACTAAGTGCCAGCCAATAAGAGAAATCTTGTGTTAGCTACTGTAAAAGCTAAAAATCTAGTAGCAAATATGCTAGGAGCAGGAGAATTCATAATGAAAATGTCTTCCAACCTTAAGGCACAAACAGGTTTTCATGAAGAGACCACTACTGCCTTCTGTAACACTGAATGTCACTTTTGCCTGACCAGCACCACCCTTGCATCAGAAAAGATAAGTGACAACCTGCTAGCTCATTTCTCCATTCCTTACATAAAGCAATGATCTAAGGATGGTCATTTAACTAGTGCTTAAAACGATCAGATTCAGTAACTCTAACTCCACTAGATGACTTACTCAAATGCTAAGTATGTCTAATCATCAGAAAATACTCAAGTACCCTCTGTGACCCTGCTTTTACTGTAATATAGACCTGTACCTTGCCACATTGTTGCAATAAGCAAAAGAGTTTCTTTGCATTATCTTTCTGCATTTGGAAATCCTGAGGTCTCATCTTCTCCCAGCTAAAATACACTGTAACACCACCTTAACTCCCTACACATCTGGTATTTCATACACCTCAGGTCTTTATTTCCACTTTGGCCCACAGGTCCTTCTTTCTTATGGACCATGGCACTCTGTTCAGGGTGCAGCGCCCCAGCTGAAATTCTGCCAGTGAAAATTTGAGTGGAAAAATATGAAAGGATCATAGGTAACCCCCCTATTTATACATCTTCTATTTATCTTTTTGCAACAGCCTGACACAGGTAAGTTGCTTAAATCAGTTGAAAAGCCCAAAGAATTTAACATGCCTGGAGTGCCAGGTGCATGCTGTGGAGCTGGTCTACTTGTGTCCTGGGCAAGTCTAGAGAAACGTGGGCCATGCTGAAGTTCCAGACAACTGAAGCATCCATAGTCTGTGTTTCCTATTCTGCCAGGATTTCCAAGCGGGGTGGGGGTGGGGGTGGGGGGAGAGAGGACCCACCCTAAGAATATTTAGCAAATCCCTTTTCATTGCTTTCAAAAAGTATGAATTGCTTCAAGGCTATTCTGCCAATTAAACAAAGTTTAAGCTGGAAAACCCTATCAAGTAGCACAACACATTGGTTCAGGGACACTAATGAGCAGCAAAGCTCACAAGAGGCTGGGAAGGAGGCTGGGTACTTGCCCAGACGTTGTCAAACTGCATTTTGTCTGTTGTTATAACCTGCCTAAAATACAGTCATATAGCAACAGTCTTGTTTCAATTAATTTGGTAAAGTTAGGTTTCACTTACTTTTGGAGGCTCAAGTAAGAGTTCATGGAAGGATGAAAGTCGTGCTTTTATGGCTTCTAAAACACTTTTGTTGACTGAATATGTTGAATTGCTCATGCCTGGAGGACAGATCTCTATATGGCCTTCAAATCTAACACACACAAGCAAAATCTGATAATTAATATCAAAACTAATTGTAAAGCATCTTTAAGGTATGATTTTGAGAGTGTCACAGTTCTGAAGGCACGTGAAAAGAGGAGGCCAGCAAAAAGATCACGTTACAAATACAAATTAAGTGTGAATTAATGGTTGAGCAAGACTTTTCTAAACACCATCTCTAGTATTTTTTGGTTTATTGTGCTTGAAATCACTGATATAGTTTTGAGATTAAACACTACAGCTGTTTTTTCCTCTTTTGAAGCAGATCAAGAGCTTCATTCATCTATCCTGAACAAACAAGTTGAATGTACCAGAGATCTGTTCAGCGGTTTCTCAAAATGAAGTTGTAATAAAACTCTGAATTTAAAAAGCTAGAACCCATTCGTTGCACTGTACATATTTACTCTATTCCTTGTATGCAGAAACAAATTGATGAAATGCAGTTAGTCTGATCTGTCACATGACAGTTAACTGGCCTGCAGAAAAGACCAGTCACTTGGTGAAATTGTAGCAATGCCAACTGCAATCACTTAGTTTCCTTCTACTTACACGACAGACCACAGAAGTAGTTCAGTCATAAGCGTACGGAAGACACTTGGTAATGTTGAGCAGTAGTTTAATTAAATTACACAGGCATAATTTAAGCCAAATAAAAGACTTACGTCTGTCGTCGTGTCTCAAGTAAGGTCAAGAGTATTTGGATTGCACTGACTATTGCAGATTCATTTTTTTCTTTATGAAAAATATTAGACAGCAGCTGCTCTATGATTTCTTGTCTGAAAAGAAAAGCATTGGTATCAGATACAACACTACTTCAAGACAGAGCTGTTAACAGAAGTAGCTACCATTTACCTATGTAAAATTAATAAAGGGATAATAAAAAGAAAGCCAGTAGCTATTTCAAGCTAGCAGGTACCGCTAGGACAATCACTCCCATCCTCACTGCCACAATGATATTCTCCTATTAAGATCACAGAATCATTTAGGTTGGAAAAGCCAGATCAAAAACCCAATTCAGCTTGCCGGAACAGCCACACAAGCCTAAAACCTATAACCAAAAGAGAATACAGAAGCACCTCCTCTGGCAGAAACACACACCTAGATTAACTGAAAACAAGTAAGTGATCAAAGCCAAAGTCTCCCATGCGTACACTGCACAGTATCAAACTGACCTCTACACATCTGATCCCACTTGGCAGCGCAGGAAATATTTTAATGAGACAATCCCCACCCTCCCCCCCATGAAGTCCTCCATGTGGACTCTCCTTACTTGCAGAGTATTTTTATTAATATTTTTTTAAAGTATTTATTTTAAATCACACAGATGACAGGTAGCCAAGAAAATTCACCTGAAAAGCGGGGCTCTCCATTTCTAAAGGTTTTCAAGGTCAAAAGTTAAACCCCATAATTTTTATGAACTGAAAATAAAATCAGAAATTCAAACCAACTTACTTCTCTAGACTGGCAAGCAGTGGATCTGGTTCTGAACTGTTCTGTACTTGTAACATCTGATCTCTGCTTAGACGAATAATTTCACAGAGTGACTGTGATGCATTTGAATGCCTCTGGAACAGAAAAACATAGCTTTTCACTGTAAAGTAATAACATACTGGACTAATTCTTCAATGAAAAACCGTGAAAGATTCAACTCCGAAAGAGTCTCTCCTACCCCAAAATATTCAAGCAATAGCTTCATGCCATAATTAAGACTCAACAAGACAAAAAACCCTTGATGCATGGGGCAAGAATCTATTTCCAGTATTAAGATAGCAAAACACTAGAGTTTAATCTTCAAACAGCACTGCACATGCATAAAGCTTTGACCAGGATCTGATGGGGGCGGGGGGCAGTGGGTGAAAAAACCCTATACATCCTCCCTCAAATGATCCACACCTAAACTGCTGAAATGAGCAAGCAGAAAACAGTGAAACTAAGAAGTTTTCACATTACGTTGTACAACTTGCTGAACAGACAGACCCAGAACAGTGTCAGACCAATACTTACATCTTCATCTTGAGATGGATGTACTATTTCCACAAGCCGCTGGATAATTCTCTCCTCATTTAGCCACTGAAAAGTTTTTGTGGGCGTTAGTAACAATGTCATCCAAGTGAACAAACTAAATGGATAGAAACTAACCAAAACTAGTTGTTTGACAATTATCACAAGTCATACTGTTGATATTTCTAAAAAAGGACTAACAATACTTCAGAAGACAGGAAAAAAGTAAAATCACTGTTTCTGAGCAACTGTAAAAAAGAAAGCCTTATGTATAATTTTAAAATAAACTTTCTGATGCCAAAAAGTGTTCAGTAAGGTCCAAAACATTTTTAAAACTGCATCTAGCAGTGTTAAATTAGATACTGAAGACGAGAGGAAGAGACTAGCCACTCTTGTAGTGGAGCCAGAGCATTTGTGGGGACAGCTTAGAACCAAAGTATTGGCAGCTTGAAGCAGAAAGAACCCCACACGTCTAAGAAATAAGCTTTGTAAAACCAGCAGAAGATAAGCCACTTTACAGTTCACACATCAAACCAAAGTCTTTCAAGACATTTTACTTACATTTAACACTTCTTGCCGGGGCTGTGGAGGTTCTATGCAAGTCAGTAGTCTGAGCAACAAGTCCATGATTGCAGAGGTCCCTATGTGCTTAATAATGAGGTCTACAAAATCATGCTTCCTCTTTAAAAAATCCACAATCTAGAAATTAAGAAGCCAGTTTACATTTGCTTATCTGGATTTTACATGGTAAATCACACCAACCAGTTTTGGTTCTCTCTCCTACCAAACTGAGAAAGTAAACGAGAACATCTTAAATGCTTTTGCCACTTAAAGCTGCAGTACAAGGTGAGATAAAATAATACACACGTGTAGAGTAGCAAAAGTGGCACAGAACAGATTCATACTATATGCGGTATGTCTTGGTCCTCCTTCCACACCCAGCTTGCTGACCATGAACTACTTATACCCCAATGCACAGTCAGTTTTCCTTTTGGTATGAATTACTCTCATTCCTGCTTAGTGAGCAAAGCTCAACACAGCAAAACTTTAACATAATCAAGCAAGCTCTGTATTTGTTTCTATTAAAGATACAAAACAGTCAAAACTTAATTCATCCAGGTATGAGCACCAGTCATTGCAGCTGATGGCAGGACTGGGCCACATGAAGAGACTACAACAATGTTTCTGAACAAGGACTCAATATGTCTGGTCTTATTTAGTAAGAATTCTTCACACCAAATCGGACCCACTCCCACTGATTCAATTCAGCTACCTTCACCTCTAACAGCAATTAATGCAAATATCGCCACATAACATACTGAACTAAGCTAAGCCAAAAAGTAAACACACACACTGATCGCACAAATAGCTCAGAGGCAAATCTGAACCAAATACATGTTACTCATCCAGATTATTTCTTAATCATGTGCATACCGTAAAAGAAGTTAGCATCTTCAGCTAGTATGGAAGTTGGAACACTTTTTTGACCCTGCTGCTACCCCTCAAACACACAGTCTTAAAGCAGCACTACTAAGTAGTACAACTTTATTAGAACACTTGTTACACTGGAAAGCTTGTAAATATTTACCTGTTCTGGTTTTCTGCTTATAAGAATACTTAGCACCTTGCTGAAGAAACTGGCCAGTAAAGGGTTTAGAGGAGATTCATTTAAGAGGAAGCTGTACAGTTTCATAAGTAAGGATTCTTCTTCTCCCAGCCTATCGTTGATCTGTGAGACATCCGATGTAAGCAGCTCACAGGATATGTTTGGATACCTGGGGAAAAGAAAATAAAATTATCCACCACTTATACTTCAAAGCTGTCATATTTCCAGCTCTGAATTCAAAACCTGGTAAGGCTTTTGACCAAGTTTTCAAGCAGGGTTGGTCTGCACTAATTAAAGTGGCAAACTATTGCAAGGTAACATAATTGCACATTTAGCCTACAAGCTCTGTTTCTTCACTTAAGAAATGCTACTGAAGATCAGAGTAGGCCAACGGGACAACACTAGGGAAGTGAGGAAAAGAAAGGGCATGCTTTTATTTTAAGATCTATTGTTAAATCCATCTGTTCAAATACCGATCTCATTTCAGAAGCCACTTCATTTTCTGAAGGGAAAAAAAGTTAATTACCAAGAAATTAAGCAGACTGATAGTACTGCACCAATACTGGGGAAGGAGCAGTGTGTTTGCCCCTTTCTAACGTAACACTGATTATGTTAAAAAGGTCAAAGGAATAGCTTTAGGATTATTTATATATATATATATATATATATCTCAATTATGTAGAAACTCAGTAAGCTAAGTCTGACAAAGCCTGCAAAACTAGCTATTTCTGACTCAGTGTCATGAAGCAGTACTACAGTTCAGAACACTGAGTAATTAAACCAAGGTGTCATCAAGACCAGTAATTTCCTGCACTTGACAGCACTATCACACACTCACACTAAAGTTAACTGACAGCATCAGCAGCTTACTCCAAGTGAAAGATGCTTCAGTTACAAACTCTACTAGTAACACTTACAGGAGGAGGTTTGGTTTACCAGAAATTAAGTGCTGCAACTAAGAGTATAGCTTATTTCACTTTTTTTTAACATACTGTTTTAAGAAAAAAAGCAGCCTTCTGCATGGGCAACTTTAAAGTAGGCCAAAAATGGCAGAAGTGCTTTTATATGAATTGCTAGGTTGACTTTTGAGTTTGAACCTTCCCAGCAAGGTAGCTGAACTCATGGCCATACCAAATTCTTTCAGTTCTAGGTCTACAAAGGAAAACACCAGCAATTAAGACATTAAGTACATTCTTTCAAGGAGTGCTACATATGCTTTTGAATAAGCATCTTCAAAACATCGTACCGGTCATCAATAAAAGCTAAGCACTTAACTAACTGTACTACCCAAATAAGGTTTTTCATTCAACTATTTTCTTACGAAACACAACTACAAGATTCTTCATATGAGTTCTGATTATTTTTTTTAAGCGTCCTTTAAACAGCAACTGGGGTTTGGAAGCATTTGTAGGTAAGAGGCTTTCGTTTCGAAAATATGCAAATACATAGAACGATTTATTTAAAAGTTCTACAAAGCCCACTGACGACAAACTTACTCTATAAAGATACCAGTATTGTACTACACACCAGCATGCAGGGATTCAAAACACACTATCAAATTAACTGAAGTTACCCTTCTTTCCACCTTCCCAAATTTCCCCCACCCCCAAGAGTTTTCCTACTTATATCGAATTTTTTCATCCATGTCTTGAGGTGGCTCTTCAATTATAAATGAAACTAAGTCTTCCAAACATTCTGACTTCAGCAGAAACTCTATAAGTTTGCGATTCTGAGCCTTGCACTCTTGCAGAACATCTTCTTCATCCATCAATTCCTTCAGTGTTACATCTTCTCTCTCTAGAAGTGTATCTATGTGGGATGACGAATGGAGATCAAATTTCCAAAACATGCTGGTCTGGATAAGAAGAATACACATAAAGCATTAAGTTTACAAATCTATTTAAGCAGTAGTATTATTTGTAGTATCACTTCATAGTAGTACTTCATAGCTTTTAAGCCCAGAAGTATCTGCACACAGACATTTTCTAGAACTCACGAGACAACAGTAGATGCTGATGATCAAAAGAGTTACAAAATCAGGCTTGATTAAAGATGACTGAATACTATGTAGTAATTTTTGTACCTTTAGCAATAGCCAATATTCTATCTTCCAAAGATTAAGTTAGGCAGCTCCAGGGTTTTACTTACATGAAAGGAACATGCTAATCTCCACTAAAGAAAAAGGGTAACTTTGATTTCCAATTTACTGAATTCACTCTTCCCAACTTCTATTTTTAATCTATCCACTGTGTCTTGGATTCAGAACAACTTGCTCAGCAATTAAGAGCTAGGGAAGATAAAACGGGCACTGCATTAATGCACTAGAGTACCACCTCTACCATTGAAGAAAATGCCTATGAAGGTAGAGGAATTTTAGTAATTTTAACTTGCAGGCAACAAAGTGCTGGAGCCAATTTCAACACTGGACCTACTCTCTCACTGTACCTCCCTCCATAAACTCAACACAGGAGGAAGAACAAGGGACAATAAAATATCTTACACTAAGATGTGAAAGGGCAGTGGCCCCAACCACTGAAATACTGTAACAGGCCGTAACAAATGCGTAAGGATGAGCAACTTCATCTCCCCTTACAAAATGCTACAGCACCTCCATGTTAACGCTGTTGCCTCAAGACACCTTTGCAAGCAGCTGCTACTGAGACAACTGTGCCAGCAGAAAAGATTCAGCCTACAATAGATCCAATAAACTCCTGCTTTCACCTCTCATTAAGCTCAATACGGGTATTTGCTCCACTCCCCCCTCTCCAGAACAGGGCTTTTACATGACATTTAACCTCTGGCATAGTATCAGCTGGTCTTATAGCAATGTAGAATTCAAGTGGATTGAAAGAGATACTACAGATAGTGGAGAACAGTAAGAAACTTTTCCTTCCTTACAATTGGAAGCAGCACGGTTTGAGCAGTACTCATTCAAATAAGGAAAGAAACACTCCTTTTGCTCCTTTAGTAACTGCCTTCCAAGTGTGAAGGATTAATTCAATACATTGCTGCTGTACATTAGCAACATCAGCTGTGAGGACATGTAGTTACTGCAGAGAATGTAGGTGAATTTTACCGTTTCAGCAAGAAAATATCTGTAAGCTGCAGGCTGTATGCAGGAGCAAGCTTAAAGACAATAATCAAACTATGCTTTTGACATACACTCTTATAAAGACCTAAAATCACCAAAACATCTAATTCTTATGCAAACTGAGGTGGTAGACAGCTTTAAACATTTATTTCCAAGTTAAAATGGATTCAGCATGCAACTACAGCTACTTAGAATGGTGAAGTGTCAAATTTAGTACTTGAGCAGTTTTTAGAAAACAGATACAAGTCCAAGGATCCAGCAGAACCCTTATGACTCTCCATTAGCAAGACTTCCAGTATTTGGCCTAAATATCGAAAAGCCTGGTATACTCATTATGGAGTTGTCAGAAGTTGTAAGCATACGTAACTGCCCCCAGATTACACAGCTTTCTGATTCTGTTTGACTCCCATATCGGAAAAGGTACAGAAAATTTTAATTGCGGTATCAGTACTTATAATCATCTGAGATCCTATACAAGGATTAAGTGGTTAAACAGAAAAACAATCTTTTATACTAAAAGTATTAGTAAACTTACAAGCAGGGTTCAAAAGACTTGATCTCACAAATTAGCTTATACAAAGTTATTGAAAATACCAGCTTGTGGGTATTCAGGCTACAAACAGACTTACTGTAAGCAAGTGAAACTAGTGCATTGTTAAAGTCAAAGGATTTATTTTTTTTTAAGCCTCTACAAAGTAGATCAAATCCCTCCCCTTGCCCCAGTTAGTGAAAGGAGCATCGTTGCAAGTAACCACAATCAATGCTAATTCCAGATGTAAATCCCTCTGCAGCGATTAAAGCTCATTTCAGTAGCTTCAACATATTTCTCAGTTACTTATTTCAAGAGAAATTCAACAACGGAAAATAGCATCAAAAAAAAAAAAAAGGCATACTACTGCAAACATGTTACTGTGTTATTTCACAAACTGTCGCCCAGGCAAGCTCTTTTAGGGGGTGCTCCCTCAACATGTCAGGTGGCGGCCAGAGATTATTCCATCACTTTTCAACAGGAGCCCAGGTCCTTTGAAGTAAGGAAAAATAAACAACATAAAACGTGCCAAAGAGGAAGTCCAGGAACCCTGAAGAGAAGAGAATTTTCTTAGGCTTTATCACTGGTGATAATCTAGAATCAGCCTACCATAGTCCTGAATTGAAGGTTTAAAAACAAGAAGCTATTGTTATTTTTCCCACAGTCTACTGTTCTATCCTCCCTCCCAAAACCTACCCATTCTGAAGTTTTGAATTATTTTCATATTTTTTTTCACATTTCAGTCCCACTAACACTGTCAGAATTACACTTTACGTCCACAGATCAGGAGTACTCCTCCCAATATTTCACTATCTGCAAATTTATGATAAATTCCGCAGGTCAACTGGGTTGCGTTAGTCCCAATGTTCAACTCCATTGCCAATATAGGCAGAAAAATCACAACATTTGGATTGAATGCAAAAGACTGCCAAATACACGACACACTCAAGATTAGATACCAGAAGAAGCAGAATGATCCAAGATAATACTGAACACACTCAGATATGGAAAGAAAAAAATGTGTTAAAAGTTGGTAAAGCTGCTGCAGATATTTGACTGTCTTTTGTAACTTGAGTTAGCTTTCCATAATCTCTGAAAGTTCCCAGAAAGCAAGACTAAGACTACCAATTCATGTAAATTTAGTACTTCTGAAAGTTTACATCAGCTTGCTCATGTACAAGTTAGGACAATTCAAGATCCTAAGGAACACCTAGCTTTCAGAAACACATTGCTTTGTCTTCTTGGTTAATATTGTTAACAGATTCTTCTCTGAATGAAAGCTGAAATAACATTCCATACAGTAAACTTTTAACGCAAATGT
This sequence comes from Falco peregrinus, assembly GCF_023634155.1. Lineage (NCBI taxonomy): Eukaryota > Metazoa > Chordata > Aves > Falconiformes > Falconidae > Falco > Falco peregrinus. The sequence goes on along the minus strand of NC_073729.1, from coordinate 5,602,690 downwards.
GAACAGAAAGCAAGCAGTCCATCAAAACAAAGAGGCCTATCAACTGCTCTGAGATACAGGTAATGAAATCCTCACTTAAATTGTTTGCTAAAGGGAAGAAATAAAGCTGTGAAGCTATCCTTTCAGACCAGAAAAACATCTGAAGTCTATTCGCCTACTACAGCTGAAGAAAACTACACTGTGTATTTTGTTTAACAGTAACTACTATGTGGTTCTTTCTAAAGACCAAATGCTTAACTGCCATCTCCATCAAAAAAAAAAATTGGTAACAAGTGTATCAGTAAGTTTCTCTGTAGCTTTGACTGGACATGTAGCTGTCAAACACCTTTAGCAGATAAGAGACATTCAAGTTTTCAAGCTACAGGACAAAAACGTGAATTCCAGTCAAACAAGCTTCATTTCAGACAACGCCTCCTATACTGAACCTTTTAAAAAACAGTTGTTACATTCAAGCATCGAGAAGTCCCTTTAATAAATATGAAAACTATTACACATAAGCGGCTCATTTAAGTTTAACTTCTAAGCATCACGCTTCAGCAAAACATGAGAAACATACTTTGCAAGGAGGTACTTTCAACCTGGTACCTCACACTTCTTCCTAACAGTTGAGTATTGGTAGCTACAAGCAGATACAGGGATCCAGACCAGTGCAGAAAGCAAACTGGAAGGGCCTCAGCGAACCAGCTGAAGGCTGTTACCTGACAACTGGATGGTCAAAGCACATACACAGAGCTTCCAGTAGGAACTTCACAGATTGTACAGCAATACCCAGTTTCATTTTTCAAGCAAGAGAAATTTTTTAAAAAGTTTAACAGTGTCAAGCTGAAGATTCTGTAATATATGAAAGTGAGAAACGCTACATAGAGAGTTATAACAAGAACTGCATTATAAACTAAAAGAAAATTGGAAGTTATGTACCATCATGTTTTCTCACTATAGGGGTCAAATGCACAGATGAAAAAAAAACCAAGTTACTTGTACACCAACAACTTTTCCATGATTGAAATACATCCTAAATTATGTAGACTGCTTCAGCAAAACAGGTTTTTACAATTCCTGTATAGCAACTAGCAAAAGACAGCTTAGTTGTTGGATGCAAGGAGAGCAGCCACCAAAGGAGTCTACGGTGCCACCACAGGCTTTCAAGGTCATATTTCTTAATGATAAAAGCATTTCCAAAGCAAATAATCCATTGCCTTCTGAAAACTAAGTAGGTAGGTAGGTTTGGAGAAGACAAAGTAATGAAGATAAATTCTTATGCTTTTATCATTAAAAGAGAATCTACCAACATTAACACCTTTAAATGCATTCAGTGATTTCTTCAAAACACTAAGCATGCCCTCCACCAGTTTCCCATAACCGCAGTTAGTCCCTAGCCACATTTAGTTAGTTTCCAGTTCGGGGGTTGGGGGTGGGTTTTTTTTCTCTCCTTTCTCCAAACAACGGACAGTAATTAGACACCATGCTAGCATTTAAAAGTGCTTATTCTGACACTGATAATGGAAAACAAAGCTAAGCCTGAGTGCATATCTGGAAAAATTTTAGTGCTAAACAGAATTACCAGTCACTCAAGCTGACAGAAAAGATATTCCAGTGGCTACTTTTTAAACAGCCTATTTCACTGCCAGAGCATCACTCCTTGTAAACCTGGTGTCTACAACTGCCTGTCCTTTGCAGGCTGGGGCACAATTCCTCAAGGCGTTAAATATCCCAGAACCTATTAAGTGGGAAAATTGAGCATTTATGCATTTAGTCTGGAATCAAGGGCAATTTGAAGAAAAACAGTACAGCAACTGAACTTGTAGCTTGTTTATCTGGACCAAAACAGTCCTTTGCTGTAAAATAATGTTAATTTATAGCAATACACAGTTATGCCATAACTGAATTCTCCACTTTAAGAATGCAAGAAGTAATCCCTCCTATATGGCAATGCACTTACACTGCTGCTTCTACACTGAAAGTTCAGGGAGAAAAAACATTACAGAATTCTTTGTCTTCTATCCCATTAGAATAGTATGGGTTTTAAATAGCGTTCAAAACTCTGCTCTTAACTATTCTTCAGTTTTATTTCTAAATACTTTGAGTACAATAAAGACCATACTTACCCAATAACCTCTATTTTCAACTAAAGCAGTGAGGTTTGTTCTGTTATTAGCTTGAAAGATACAAGCTATTGTTCCAAGTCCCTAGCTTTAAATACATTACATTAAAGCCAGTAACCACAAATTAAAAAAAACAGTAATACAGGAGAGTTTTCATGGCACAGTTTCCATTTCTTAAACAAAATGCAAGGTTCACTTTATATAGGGTAAAAATCTCATGTGAACACCAAGTAAAATGTAGTGGTCTCTTCAGTATCAGAACAGACTGCTTAGGCCTCAGATGTGAACCCTAGTGGAAATCATTTTTTGAGAAATACTCCACTACTTAGACTAACATTTAGACTTTCATAAGTTAGTGAAGTTTCCAAGAAACTTTGTGGAGGAGGGAGCCAACAGACCTTTTGAAACTAGAAAGAACAAAACAGAACACAAACTACAAACACCTTTACCTCAACAATTCAATACATATTGCACCCATATTTCAAATACTGCGCACAGTCCTATTCCATTTACAAGAGGACACAGCAAACTGGAAAAGATACTGGAAGGGAAACAAAACCAACCAACTCTTTCACAGAGTGCTGGGAAACCTTGCACAGGCTAGCCTCACCTTCCTTCTCCGCCAGCAGGGCATCTAGATGCTTATTATCATTAATTTGTAAGATTCAAGAACTGTGGGGGAGCACTCCTCATAATTAACCTAAGCAACATTTCAGTGTTTTGAACTATTTGCAGGTAAAATTTCACTTACATACCAAAAAACCAAAACACTGCACCTTCTCCCAAATGCCAAGAATTCCTGGGTAACCACATGTTTTGAATACAAGACAAACAATTCAGCATGTTCACGGCCTATTGTACAATTTAAGCTTGTACTACAGATACAATTCCTTCCAGCCGTTACACTCATTTACGGCACATACGCTCCTCGCCTCAGCTAACTCCTATACTTTCAGAGGGCAACTACATACCCCAGTGAAATGCAGGCAAAAGACCCCAGGTAGCAGTCCTTTCTTGACTGGGAGAGAAAGGTGTCAGAAAACTGTATGAGGACACAGGAGTTTCCATAACATCCTCTAACAGCTACTGCCACCTCCTCCTAATGCAGCAAATTATCTAATAAATAGGGACTTCCACTCCCCTATCTGGCAAGGGAAGAAGCAGGTTGCAGAACAGCTGACAACTGAGACAGAAGTGAAACCACTTTGACCTTTACTTATCACACTAGCTTCCCTTATTTATACACACTAGCTGCACTTTTACCTACATCAGAACTATAAATACATCATTTTTTTACATTATATAGATTATATCCATCATGTGCACATATAATCCCCCTTCATTATGAGTGAATGCCCCAATGATCAATTGCTTTGACACACTGAAGTACGCAAGTCAAAACTAATTAATGTTTACTGAAAGACACCAATCCCTCAAAATTCAAGGTCATAACCATCCAGCAAACATACAAAAACCAGCTGAAATCTAGTTTGCAATGAAGTTACAAGAGCAATTTTATACCAAGCAACAGGTGTATCCTTGTAAACTCCTAAACTCTATCTCAACCCACAGGTTAATAAGTATTAATAAATACACAACTCTAGTACCTACAATAATTAGGAGTTAGACATTCATCTCCCCCGCTCAAGTAGGAAAGACAAATCCTTTTCTATTTTGGCTGTTAAAGTGGATTTACATTTACACATTTAAAATATTAATTGGTCACAGAATTCCTACAGATTCTTCATATTTTAAGTTCTCTCAGTTATCTTCAAAACTGAAAAGAAGATATCCCATGTACTGAGAAAAGCAGACTGTTCCATAATAATACAAAAAATTTAGGTAAACAATGCATAGCTACCCAGAAGAGAATTTTAAACGGAAGCATGCAGTTTAGTATCAAAGGTTCAGTTGCAGAAGGCAGTATTACCATATTTCAATGTAATAACCTATAATGCTAAACATCATTCATACCTAATATATGTCAGTTCATGAACACATTTGCTTTGAAACTCTTCCAAAGAATTGGAGGCTGGGCAGCAGATACACCTCCTGGCACAAAACCAAAACACTTTAAAACATGCTCCCTGTAAAACAAATAGAATAACCACAACAGTGTGTCTAGATGACCCTTGATTCTCATTGTAAGAACAAAGTGGGGCAGAGAAAGAAGATAGTGCAACAGCAGGGTGGGTTAAAAGACAGAAACAACCAGCTAGAAAGCAGTCAGAAAAAAGCTGCAAGAGAAGGGAAGAAACGGCCAAAACAACCAGCTAGAAAGCAGTCAGAAAAAAGCTGCAAGAGAAGGGAAGAAACGGCCACACAAAGTCTGAACTGCAGAAGGAAAAGCAGCTTAGAAGGTGGTAAATCTGAACCTACAGAAATCAGGTAAATAAGTCTTTAGTGGACATCAGGGACATGAAAAACTTAACACATTCAGGAACCACTTAAGATAAGGCTTTATAGATGCAGAAGCTAAAACTACTGCTGTAGGTGAAGTTTAATAGTTTCTTACCTGTTAAACAAAAATTTTTTAAAAGTTAAAAAAACAGAACGATTTCTATTTTCTCAGGCTTCTTGCCCATTACAGGGTATCCTGGCAACAGCAAAAAAATCTTTCAATCTACAGTATTAGCAGATTAGCAGGACTGAATTAGGATTGAATTAGATGAAGCAGATTTCTTCCTACAACGACAAAAAAAACATTTTATAATTTAATACTGGTAACACGTTCTACTAAATAGCTAAACTATTTATAATAACTGCACAAATACTAAGCATTGCTTTGCAAGGAATAAGACATACGAACTGAAGAAGGAAACAACATGCTAGGAAGAAAAGTGTCTGCTGGGTGCAGCATACTCTTGAGAATAAATTCAAAAGCAGCTTGTCATCTGAAAGACTTTTAAACCAACTTTAAACAAACACCCCCCTTTACTTTTGGGAGATAAAGGAAGAAATTTCTTTGCCTCGCTGAAATAAAACTGACTTTAGAATCTGCACTTGACTGTGGAACTTAATACAAATGCAGACTTCTTTTTTACAAACTATTAGCAATGTCATATGAAGTAACACCTTCAGATCCAGAAGACCTGAAACATCCATTACTAGTTTTCTGCAGCAGTCTTTTTCTATCCTCATAATTATTCTCATTGTATTAACACCTGATTTATCCACAAACCTGCACAGAAATAAATGTACAGCATTAAGAATGCCAGTTATTTTGGCGTAAGTCTGTATGAACAATTCAGCCAGTTTCAACCTGAAATCAGTTTAACTTGAAAAAAATGACACAGTCCACATACAGACTTACAAAGCAACCAGCTGTTTTAAGACTGTATTCTGTCACCTAAATTTCATGGCTAAGACAACCTCTGCTTTCAACAGTGTAATTCTTTCAATATAAACCAAAGAAACATTAAAGAGTTTAATGAGGTATCCATAACTGACTTCCAAGTGACACTTACCTGCCTGTGCTTTGGTCAACACCAAATAGGCAAGAAAAAAGCATCCTATCAATTGATGCTTCTTTCTGATGTAGCTGTTTCTAGTAGTTCTAAGATGAATTTCCAATACAAAAAATTCACCTTCCCTTTCCATCAGTTAAAGGGCTTTTTTAGTTTGCTTTGTAACACAGATTTCAAGCAAGACCAGACTTTTGTTTCATTTGGAAACATGGGTAATATTGTTCATGGAAAAAAAAAGTAGAAGTACTAGCAACTAAGAAGGGTTGCAAATACAGTAGTATGTTAACTCATGACAGTGACTACCTAGTATTTGGCTGAAAAGCTCTGCTATCAGTATGTCGCAAACATATTGTCAGCTAAAAAAACCCGCCAAATCATGCACCTCAAATGCATTTCAGGTATTCTGCTAAAGAGAAGAACAATTTAACTTTACACCTCCCATGTTAAAGATAAGCTGTGTCTTCAATGCTGTTTCTTGATCTTTGCAGATAACCTAATGCCTCTGTCAACCAAAAGATATATACTACAAATAAATACCTCTCAGATGAAAAGCAACTCTGGCATTCTAGTTAAGCAATCACTCAATGAAAGTGTTTTTTCTTAGCTTTCTTAGGGCTAGTAACTTTTGTGGCTTGAAATATCATGTTATCTCCAACAGTTCTGGAACCAAAAGCCACCACATCTGCGTTTTACTCACAACGGCACAAAGGCTTCAAGCCTTAATGCACACAAACACTAAATACAACTTTCTCTAAGGCTGTTTTAATAACCAACATATACGTGAACTGAAGGTCAATGTAATACATTGATTGGCCGTAGTACTTTCAAAGGTCACATGTGTTTTCATCCATAGACCTTCAGGTCTGCATGTCTGGTAGATGTGTCAACCCTTTGTGAGTCAAGTGACTAACTGGAGCTGAAAAAGTAAACAAGTGTACTCGACCTGGACTTAGTTTAGTTTACTGAAGTTTCATCGGTTATCATTTCTGCATTTCAAATGCACACCTACGTTCAGAAATATTGCTCCAAGAAGGGAGAGAACATTACTTCCTCAATGATGTCATGCGGAAGCAAAACAGGAAGCCTGCTTAGCTTAATGCACTTTCAGAAGAGTTTACAAATTCTTAAAGATACTGTTCATAGATATTTTGATTGCCAGTTAAACTGCCCAAATGAAAGCCACTATTATTCATCCCCTTACAAGGATGTCTTTCTGACATTTCTATTCCTCTTTCTTTTTGAAAAGAAAACTTCAGTGTCTAAATCCCATTGTTTAGCACCAGAACAGCCAGCTTCTGAATTAAATACAGTAGGATAATAAACACACTACAGTGTAATCAAAATTAACAAGACACTAACAGAGCAAGTATTACAGCATACCCTGGGAAGGCTGTTCCACCAGAAGCCTGCTCTGGTCAATCAGGACTTTTTCAGTCTACCTCAGAATCTAGAAGAAGAATGACTTCCACTCAGTGGTACAGATGGTATATTGGGTCAGACTGTTCCTCTCTGCAGCACAGATGAGGTACTGAAAGGGACTGCAGTATGGATAATGGAGGCGGGGGGGGGGGGGGGAAAACCACACCAACAGGAGTTCTTTCCTTAAAATAATAAAAAAAAAAGAATTAACTGACTGGATGACATTCAAGTCTATTTAAATCTGGCTTTCCTACATCCAGGGATGGCTTATATCCAGCAACAGATCAGCCACACCAACATGGTACTCCTGTCAAGGCCAAGTGGGACCAGGCAGGATGGAAGTATTGTCATGTACACATACTACATTCAAATATAAAACTGACAGCTCATTATCACTAGAACATATCCATGTTCACATGTTTATCCAATATACCAGAAAAATAAAGCAAGGCACAACTATCCAGCACAGCACCCATCTTCACATGATGTGCAACAGCATGGTAAACCTGGTTCTAAAGTATTACCTGATGAACTTCATTCACGCTTCTTTTTAATAGAAAAGTTAACCACTATGTGATCAGCTGCCATAAACAAGACTAAACAAATTTTATTATTGCTGCATGGACAGGGACACATCTGCTTTAAAACCATTCCCATGCATCACTATCGGCCGGCCTAAGCACTGAAACTAAACAGGTGTCTCTCCTTTTAGAAACCAATGCAACATTTGTGCATCCTGGTAAAAAAAGTACAAGGGCTACAAGCTACTGAATAGCGCTGCTCATACAGTAATTCATTCAATGCATTCAAAACAGTAAGTTATATGAACTAATGTAACTGAAATAAAGCTGCTACACAAGATGAGGGGGTTTTTCAATGTAAAAAACCTCCATGAAAAAATTCCAGTTTCACTTTGTAGCCCACACACCCCCACCATGGGGGCAATCAGTTTGACAAAGCCACTAGCAAAACACTAGCATCTCTTCAGGGACAATAAAGGTGCCTGGACTGCAATTAATAATGGAAAATATAAGCCACTACATTGTTTACTTCTATTCCCTCTTTGGGCCATACTGTACTCAAAACAAGCACAAGTGTTTTTATACAACACTGTGCTTAAGTAAAAAAAAAAACAAAAAACAAAAAACAAAAAAACCACACACACACTTTTTTTTTCTACTGGCTTAATGGCCCAGAAAGAGTCCCCAGTGAAGTTACAGTCTAGCAATACATAACCATTTAATGTTAAGGCTCAAGGCAGAGCACTGGAATGATTTAAGATTCATCACTGGTCCTTACTGCACCTCTCCAAATGTCTAGTAGGAAAGACAGAAATAATAACATGTTCTTAGAACACTCTGGGCTTAACTACAGAAGTTAATGAGGAACATCTCTTCCCAAAAACTTTTATTTAAGCAACCCCTTGAAGAGATGGTCTTCAAAGAAAAGAAACTTGGCCTTAAAATGTTGTCTACCACCACTAATTCGGTAGGGTGGAGACAGCTGAAGGGCAGAGAAAACCATGCATCTGATCTAGATCCAGTCCAGGATTCTAATTTGTGAACTAGTGAATTTTATTATAAAATCCGTGTGACAAGTCAACTTTTACACACTGTAGAAGTGGCTCACTTACGCTAAGACTTGAACTCTGAATGCTCTGGCTATCTGTTCCAAGCACCTTGCTTAGAGGGCACATTTGTATCCTGAAACAGCACCATCTGCGCTCAGAATGAGAACCAGGATTGAAATGCCATCCAGTCTGACAGGAGTGCTATAGGAGGCTATACGCAAAGCAGCTCTGCACTACCCCTTGCTGTGCAGTCTCCCCCTGTTGGCTCCCTGACACTGGTCAAACTTCTGCCAAGTCATTTCCTAGTGACAAATGTACTTGAAGTGACATGCAGTTGGTGGATGAGGGGAAGGAGTTTCTGCCAAGTCCCCATGCTGAAGCAGCTCAAAGGGTCTGCCAATCACCACAGCCAGCGTGGCCAAGGACGAGGGAATACACCAAGAGGGACAGGGCAACCAGAATCTGTCTCTTCCATCTTTGCCCCAAATCACATCACCTTAAGCCTAAATGCAGAGTAAAAGTTCTACTGAATCCGATGATAAATAACAAGACAAGATGAATTTGGACAAATCCACAATTGGCTCAACCACCTGATAATCTGCAAGTGTAAATGAGTCCTGAATTCCTGTACTACTGCTCTGGAAATGTATAAATCAGCAATGCTGACTGCTTCAGCAGTACAGTTTTCTTTTTGTGTCCGAACATTTAAGGAAAAACTAGTTGAACTTAACATGACAGCTTTAAGGTTAGATGTATGAATTTTAGCAGGGGTTTCTTTTTCTTAAGCATTTATATTCTATTCTGTTCCAGTTAGTACTCTCAAAAAGTGTGTGGGTTTGAATATTTTTTTTCAAGACACTACCATCAGATCAGAGATATAGTTACCATGGCTGCACTGGTGCTTTGCATGACTTGAACCACAGCTTCAATTTTTAGCATTTCGCTCAACCTGCCCCACTCTGCCCACCTCGACTGGACACTAGTGAAAAATAGCAGGCAAGAGGTGAGAAGACTACCGTTTTTAACACGCCTACCAGTATTTGGTAATAGCATGATAGAGTCCCCTAAGGTCATACCAGAAGCAGTGCTACAGCTGTGTTGCCTTCTAGTATCGGACACTTTGCTGTTCACAGCTACTCTGCCCCGTCTCTCACTTCCCTTAATTAACCTGAGTACAACAGCAAGCCAACCGGCCACATGGATTTTGAACGCAAATCTCTACTTGGCATGGCACACTAAACAAAACCATATAGGCATAACTGGCTTGGACATTTCTAGAAAGGCACTGTAGTTATCATGTAACCATATCCATTTTCTCTGATCAACCTTTAACTGTTCAGCTGAACAAGTTCATCCTCCTTTTTACCTAGCTGGTTAGACCTTGGAAGTTGGTTGTATATCAAATTTTGGTGTGCATGAAAATATATGGAGGTAGGAGAAAGCTGCTTACTTTGGCAACCTCTAACCAGGATACCAGAGTGTTCTTTCTGTATAGACAGTACATTCATGTCTGTCATGAGCTTTCTTTTGTATGCAAAAACCTTACTCTTGTTAAAAGAAGTACTTAAGAACATTAGCAGTTCAGAAACAGAAGCCAGCAGCCCCTAGGAGCCTGCCAATGTTTTGCCTCCTGAAGCTCCACTCAGCTATAGCTGCTGCCAGAATTAGAGTGGCCACTTGTGTTAAGATAGCAACTCCAAAATTAAATTCAAAGCTGTTGGTCACTTCTTGCTTGACTCTTCACTTTCATTAGAGGTTCCCTGGTCCTTTTATTCAGGTAACCTGCATCTTCATTGAGGGTTGCCTGAACTTCACTGGTTCAAGGCTGTGGACAAGGTTATCTTCCTGCTTTTCTTCATACTCAGGTTTACAGAGCAATTAAAATAAGTTTTGACAGCTGCACATTTTCAATATGTCAGGCGAGACTGCCCTTTTAATTAGGATATCAAGAACTGAGACACTAAGTATACTACCCATGATTTCTCTGCTACCGTATCCTGCAAAAACCGACAGAACTGATCAACCCACCCTGCATGCATACACAGATGAATACTCCCCTAACATGACAGTATCACAAACACATTTTGTGTTTCAAACTAGAAGTTGGAATCTCTTCAAAGAGTGTGCAGGCTTGCCAGCACAAAAAGAAAAAATGAAGGTATTTCTTATTTTAATCTTTAAGCAGGTTAAAATTCATCTTTTATTTTGATTTACTCTTGGGGAAAAATAATTAATCTGACTTCGGTTGCTACAAAGCATAAACCCCATCTCTACTTACTTCTACATTCCCTTAATTTTCACATTTATCAGTGCAAGCCCTAGCACAAAAGTAGGAAAGTTATTCCAGTGTCAAGCAAGAGAAATAAAACACAGCAGCAGCACCTGGACACAAGGGAAATTATGCCACTTTACCATACTTATTATACCATAAATGTTGGTATCTGCATTTAGACAAATGCTTTAGTGCCATCTGGAATCTTCCCTAGTTTAGTGGTGATGTTACGGCTGTAGTTGAGCCCTCCTTTCCTTCACAGAACATAATCCATATATTTGGGACAATAACCTATACAACTTTTCCCCAACTCTGCAGATATCCTGAGGATGAAGTTAAGTAATTAAAAGAGAACAATATTTTAATACATACGGAATGTCAATTAAGAACTGAATGCCAAACAGTTGGGTTACCTTATCAAGGGCTAAGACAACTGAATAGAGATTCAGTATCCTCCACAAGCATTTCCCCACCATTTTTGGTAATCAAGTGCTAGAAAGCCCCCTGCCCCATATTATTTAAACACTGAGCACCTTAGCATTACATAGTGAAAATACAGATAGAGGAATGACCAGCTTTTCTGAGAGACTCTGCTTATAAAACTAAGAAAAAATTGCTTTAAATGAGAAGATTTCACCCAAGTCTCACCTACATAAGTTTAATAAATGACTATAAATCTTAATTTTGTTATGTGCAAAAAAGTTCTGGAAGAGAAATTAGAAACCCAGCAAAATAATGAAAGATTACTGAGAAGGCATTTTGCAGGTAAAGTCTGAAGTGACTATTAAGTTAATATTATCTTTCTTCCTCCTTCCCCCATGCCCCAGGCAATGTATGTTACGGAGCAAGTCATGCCTGTAATCAGTTTTGCTATGTCGTACTTTTACAAGCCATGCATATTGCAGTTATACTGTGTTTTTAAGGCAGAGCTGCCTGTGGTGCCTCCACTGAACAGAAATATGCCTACACCACAGAACTCTTCTATTTTGATGGACAACACTAGAAAAATCAAGACTGCCTACAGAGTAAGCCGCCTTCTTCCAAATGCAACATGTGCCCTACTTATGAAGGAAAAGCCAAAGTTTTATATGGAAACGTCAAACCTACTCTGTTTTCTCTGTAATCTTCAAAATAATCTTTTTCAAGTTTACTTCAATGCTTCTCTCTGGAGTATCAGAAAAGGAGTACATTTGTTATACAGCCTCTTCCAAAGCTATCATAGTTGCAAGTGACAAACTACTGGGCAAATCTGCCTCAAAGATTCAGTAGTTTTCTTAAGAAATGCTGTTTTCAAAGGGAGATTACTTTCATATTCTAAGTCTTTACACTGAAGTGATCATCAGCTGTGCAATATTGTAAGTGCACCAATATACACATGCAAACAGAGTTTTAAAAAGCCAAACAACATGCCAATGTCATTTTGGAATAGCCATTATTTCGACTGGCTATGCTTCCTCTCTCAATTTCTTCACGCCCTTTCAAGACAGGGCTACATCACAGTAATACACCAAAATACTTCTAGCATCCATTCCTTCCTACAAGTCTCTTCTCTAGCTATCAATACATCTGCCAACAGTATTCTCCCACTGCAAGGGGTCTGAACTCCCACCAAGAAGTTTTACTTTACTAACTAGGAACTGCTAAAGTAATAATGTTATAATTATTCCAAATGCAAGACAAATAGTTACCAAAACTGCACTGATACTTAGTTACTAAAAACTACATTGATACTTCTGTGCTGTATGTCTACTCAAGGGATCTGAAGAATAAAGTTTCAAAGAAAGCAAGTAATTTAAAATGCTAGCTCAGAACTTAAAATTATGAAGTATTTCTAACAGCATTTACATGATATAGCCCTAAACAGCAATACCCTGCAGAGCAGACATGTAGAGATCAGCTTACTAAAAGTCTTCTATCCTTTTAAGTAATATTAAGGGTTCCACACAAATTTTGTCAAGTCTTATTATCAGCCCATAGAGTCAAGCCACTGCTGTGGCAAGTGGCATAGAAATTAAATTAGTTTGAAATGCTTGGAAGTCTGGAAACAAAACTTCACAGGCGGTTTAATTGCCATTAAAAAAATAGCTTGATCTCTTTCCTTCTCCAACTTTCCCTTCTTTATTTTCAACTGCCAGTTTGCTTTTAGTTTGGAGGGGGATGCATTCACTGTCTGCTGCTTGCAGTTTTTTCTATAATAAAAAATTTGAGATCATTTTCTCTCTCTAAAAAAAGAATCCATTTAGCAGTCAAACACATTTATCATTTCTACTTTCGTTCCTCTGCTTAGTATTTCCACTATGTAATATCAGAGTTACCAACTCACATTTCCAGAGAAGACCTTAACGTTCACATATAATCTTTACAGTCTCCAATAAATTTAAAAAAAGTTATAGACATTGAGATGATCTTTAATCCCTCCCTCTGATACGGGTGAGACCAGTATCATAGCTAAAAAGTTTCTATTTTATTAATTAATAATGTTGTTCTTTACTGCATGGGGCTACGATTTCAACATGGGAGGGAAAAAAGCAACCCCACTGCATTCTTGTCTTCAGCTTTATGGCTAGCATATCCTTCTGAGGAATGCAAGCAAAACTTCAGAACTCCCATGTCCAAATAAGAGAAGGATTGGACCAGCAAATTTAAAAAAGCTACTCTATAAGCATTAACATCATTGCTTTCTGTTATGCCCTAAAAGGAAGCCAGTTTCCTATAATGAAAAAAGACAAAACATCCAACAGGTGTTTCCTATATTACAAAAGGTACCAAACAACCTGTGCGTTTTTTCAGACTTTGAATCTTTTTTCACAGACACACATATATGTAAGAGATTCAGGATATTGAAGGCAGACAAAAAAAGCCCACCTATCTTTTCAACTCAAATCCAGGCAACTATTCAGCAACTGGAGAGTTAGGGACTAATTTGTATTTATAAATTGCATTTTTGAAGCAGACTATCCAATCCAAGTGTGGCTGGTACACTGCAGCCATGGCAAGGTTCATTTAGGGTTTTTTTGGCTCTCAAAACAAATTAAAGAATACTGAAATACAGCAGGAGAGGATACTAGAACAGCCAGCCACAAAAAAAAAACAAAACCACATCAGTGTGCCTATCTATGACTGAAATCATTAAGACAACCGTACCTGGCACAGCCACTGAGAAATAAAAGCAATCAAACACTTATAATGGGTTGAGACAAAGTTGCAAGTTCAGTCCCCAATCACACATTACTGGTCTTCACAGCAAATTTTTTTAAGCTTTTGGATTATAAGTGACTCTAGAAGAGAGTCTTAGCCCCCCCCCCTCCCCCCCCCCAAAAAAACCCAATAAAGCTACAGAATTGCAGACACAGCTTCATAACCTGATGGCAAAGTAGATCCCTTTTAAATGAGGAAAGGGCATCCAGTAACACCACTAGTAAAGCAACAGGAAGGACTCAGTCATGTCAGAAGGAATTGTGAAGTTTTGCAAGTATCTAACAGTTAATTAAAATTAAGCACCAAATGCTATTATCAACTCACAGCCACGACAGCAATTATAACCTGCAGATCTCAACAAGCTGTGCAGTGATCTTACACCACCTTTCATCAACTACTGGATTTCTACCTGCATTGCCTTTAAATCTTCCTCCATTCCCTTTTTTGAAGCACCACTTGTTAAAACAAAACCAGCACACTAATCACTACAAGAAAGGCAAGCAGCATGAAGAGACACATCTAAGTTTTTTATGTTGACCATTAAGAAATGCAGACCTCACAAATGTTATCTTTACCATCTCCTCCATCAGACAAATTTCATCTAAATACAGTTTCAGTGTACAATACCTTTTTACATTAAATGTAAGCATGTCACTGTAACAAAGAGCCCATTATCTGCATCAAGTACACACATAGAAGGGTCCTTTGATGAATGCTTGCTTGTCACAGCCAAAAGGAAGAACTGACTTCACAGCCAGTTCAGTCTAACTTCTACAGCTGTCACTCACAGGTGGGGGGGACGGGACCCCAAACATTCACCAAAATGCTGTTAGCCCTCAGAATTGCCATGAGCAGTAACAAACCTTGTAAGAGCCAGAAAGAGCACAAATGCTAACATGGAAGATGGGAACAAAACCCCTATGCTGTTGCATTTTTCACACTGACCTTCCATCTGGAATGCATGCTGACCAGTATCAACATGACATGGAAGGTGGTTTCCTGTAGACGCAACCCACCCACTCAGATGTGGGTCTGTTCCTGCCACCACTACAGCTTTGTTTTAGCTGTCCCTAGACTTCCCATCCTTTTTCCAAGATGTTTGGTGACAGCAGCTAAACTTCTGAAACGATGTAATCTACTAATTGTTTTCTAATAGAGTTAGCTTCCATAGGTATAGTTGGATACCTAGCAAGTCTGTCAGACCAGTAACAGAAGTAGTAATGCAAATTAGTGTAGTTCAAAGCAGTTCTAAAATTTCTAGTTGAACTCTTTAGATTGGAGACTGTACATGGTAAGTAAGAACAGAATATGAAGAGAGCCCTATGTCTGCTTTAAAGGTAAAGCTACAGTGTGTTTCACAGAAAGTTTTTTTCATTTAAGACCTTACCTATAATTTCTGCCCTACTGAAAAAACCCTACACAAAACCACAAGACTTTTTCCACTACACTTACACAAAATAACAGCAAATAGAAACAGTAAAAATGCAATGCTATGGGAAACACTAACTATATAACCACTCCTAAAGATGAAAAAAGTCTGCCCTGTGGAGACAGCAGCTGATACTCCTTTCACAATGCAAGTAACATTGAAGTAATACCACTTTGTCACAAACCAAGCCTTTAGCAATGGCTATTACCTCTTTGCTTTATGCTCCAACTCAGCCAACTCAAACCAGTTACAGTAAAATGAAGAAGAAAAAAAATGTAATCACATCTGTACTAGCATTCCTACACCCACTGTATAAAGCACTGCTTGAAATTTTTATTAACTTGCTTTGATTTATCCATGAATTAGGGCACTACAAGTGAGGAATGTGCATCAATCACCTAACTGGGGACTAGGGTCTCACTCTTCACTCTTCTAGAAAAGCATTACATTTGCAGAAAGCATCTTTCTCTCTGCTACTAGCAGAAGTTAGTCTGCACAATAGAATCTTACTTTACATACTCAGATCCAGTTAGAAATTCTGCCTATGGTCATTGAAGGTGCAGACTGTGCTACTGGCTAGCAGGGACAAAAGCAGCCTGGGATTCACTTGATACAAACTAACAACAAGAATGCTTTCAGTACTGGAACTGTTATATTCTAGAACATACTCAATCTCAGAAACAAGTTACTAGTTTTTACTACAAAAAATTGGAAGTTTCCATCCTCAGTCCCAAGTATGTTTTGTCACCAAATGGGAAATCACACGGCCCTTTCACAAGCCTCACTCAGGACCTGCTTGATCATCATAAAAAGGCTTCAGAATTTTCTTCATGTTTAAAAGTATCTTTTGGCACAGAGCTGGCCCGTGGTCTTTCAGTGCTTATTTTCCAGGGGACCCAGCAGACACAGGACGTGCCCCCTAGGCCATATGCTCCATCTCCTTGCAGATGCTCATCTTAAGACCGTATATAATGCTTTGCATCGAGTAATTCACAATAAAATAGAAGTGTTCTCAAAAACCTCCTTTAAGAAAAACTAACTAACCCTCAAATCTCACTATGGGGCAGTTTCCGCTTGTGCATACATACACATCTTTTACTCAGTTCTGCCTACCTTCGCATCTTTAACCAAACCCTCACTACGAATTTCCTAGGTGATCTTAACCACTTTGCCAACATGCCTAACAACATGTATCACTTCAGTAGATTGTATTACAGCTTCACAGTTCCATGCAGTAGTACGCTGAGGTTCTTCTGGTATTCTTCTCTACTGGTGGCATGCAACACATTGCACAGAACTTGTCACTGAGCATTCTGAGTTTTCAAGTCCCATGGAGGAGAAAAAGATACACCCATTTAACAGGATTAGGGGATGACCGTACAGAGTAACGGCGAGAAGAACGAACAGTCAAAGGGTTAGTCAGGAACTTTTTCATCCACTCCAAATCACATATATCACTCCCATCAAGTGCCAAGAAGTATGTTTGAAGATATTAAATGAACACAGGTCATGAAGTATCTTGTATTTTACAGTAACAGATTTTTCCCCGATATTGTGTGAAGAACTGTTCCATAAACAAGCAAGCTGTTGCTTATACCAAATGTCTTCCCAATCCTATCAATTCAGTCTATCCCATTTCCCAAGAAGTATCCCAAACTAGCTATACAGCTGCATATAATATCCAAAAGTAGAAAAACGTTTTACTTTGGTTGCTTAGTAGCGTAACGTTTCTAAAACAGATGCTGGCACCCTGACATACCACAAAAACAGTTAACCAAGCTACACAAAGCCTTCAACATTATGTTCATATTCTCTCTGTATTTTCTGATTGATCTTTCAGGCTTTCTTCCCACCCTGACAATATTAGGATCAAACATGATCACTAGTTTCCCCAAGTTCTTTGCTCTCTTCCTCCAACGTGACAAAAGGACACAAGCAAGATATTCTCATTTATCTCTACTTGTTTTATTATTGTGGAAAGTTTTGCCAAAAACAATGGCTCCACATCTTGCTCTTAGGATAATCCAACCAGGCACCTGGTCTTCTGGAATTTGGATGTGGTGTCTACTTTGAGATAAAATGCTATTCGTAAACCTGGCATACAAAATAACATAGGCTACACAGCGATCTTAAGGGTCACAGATGACGGTGCTACTATGAGAGCCAAATTTAGATGGCAGACAATATACACTTCAGATCCTACCTTACTACAGAAACTGATCACTACGCTCATACTAGTACTTCTTCGCCCAAGCCAAAAAGCCATGGTTTCCATCATAACTTCCAAAGGCCATAAATTAACCCAGCTATATCTGAGAAGTGAATATGCAAGCCTCCAATCTACAAAGGCGTTGCACAGTATGCTGGAACACTGAAGCTAGAAAAAGTCTTATTTCAATATACTGATATAGAGTGATCTTAACCAACTGCAGAGTCAAGTATTTCAAGGATTTTTGAGCACTCAGGCAAAAAGAGGGTATCAATGGAGGGAGAGTGGACCCGACAGTTCTTCAAAGCATTTCTCCCTCCTGACTGTT
Organism: Falco peregrinus; assembly: GCF_023634155.1. Lineage (NCBI taxonomy): Eukaryota > Metazoa > Chordata > Aves > Falconiformes > Falconidae > Falco > Falco peregrinus. Next base: position 5,584,696 of record NC_073729.1, on the reverse strand, counting down.
TCAATCCCATACTGGTTGCTTTTGAGCCAGCTCTTTAGCATTTCATAGTACATGCATTTCAAGCTTAACCTGAGTAGAGAAGCAAAGCTCTTGAGCCACAGCAATAGACTTCAATCTCTAACAATCTGCTAATACTAAAAACTACACACAAGATTTCATGGTTTAATACTGTTACATTCAGATTCCATTCTATTAATTCACTCGAATTTCACTCTTAGAAAATCATCTGATGGGTATACAGGCTATATAGCATCACCTGTTAGGTGCAAGAGAGAAGGGTTCTCAAGGAAACAGTCACATTTTCCCACTTCAGCAAGTCAACAGAATCAGAGCGAACAGTTTGCAGGCAGTGTTGTGAAGAGACACACAAACTATTTAGTACCTTTAATTCCATAAGGGAGCAATAATGGCTATCGATTTATATTTAGAAGAATCCAAAGATATTACAGTCACAGCAGATATAAATCTAACTTGCTTGCAAAGAAGCTATAAATTCCTGTTAAACAGGCTGCTTTTCTTGAATTTCTGAACTACAACTTTCACTTTAGCTCAGTGTTTTCCTTAAGTTCATTGTAAACAGACCTCTTCGGCTGTTCAGGCCAAAACAAAATGTTCCAGTATTATTAGATGATAAGTTCCTTCAGTAACTCAAAAAATACAGAACTCAACACTAAATATGCATTCTGCTTTTCACATAGAAAAATAAGTATCACCTATGTTCAAGCAGTATCACAGATGTAGGAAACTTAACTAAAGTGAACTTAAGTGAGTACTTAGAGCTACAAACTGTCAAGAAATAAACATGCAGAGTGGATACCACATTTGTGTAGTCTCATCAACAAGTTATATATTAAAAGATAATTCTGTAGCGTTCCTTTATATTTGTATAATAAAGGCTCTTGTAAGCTACACTTAGTCCATACCTCACTGCTCAAAACATAAATAAATAACACAGAACTAAGTAATCACAGACTCTTACTAGAATGTATGTTATACTGAAAACACACACTGCAGTAATCTATTTGGAACACTGAAATGGGCAGACTTTCCAGCTTTCAGCACGCAAAAAAAAAAAGCACACATGTATTTGTGCAGCTCACAAGCTACTTTATAGACTATCTGGAGTTCTTAACCCAGATTAATATTAATCAGTTAAAATACAAAAAAACCCAATCACCAAAACCAAGCCCCAAACCAAACCCAACACACATCACATTGCTACTGTACGTTTAGGCTCCTTCCACTGAATGAGATTTGAAACCTAAGTAACATCACTAGCAGTAACACAACTTTTCATTTTTAAGTTGTCACCACCTTACAGGGAACACTTCCTAGAGCTATCCACCCATTCATAAGTTTTCTGTACTCTTATACTCAGAACACTTTTCTAAAATAGCAACACACCTATTCAAAGTATCCTACTGTTCTAACTTAAATAACATCTATCCTGACAGAGATTATCTTTAGCCTCAATTGCAGTTATATTGTACAAGACACAAGACTGTAACACTAATTCCCTCTTACACTTTTCAGAGGCTCTAAGCAACTAAAGCAAAACAAACCCAAAAGAACTGGCAGGTTCAAAGTCAGATTTTGCCAAGTATATTTAACAGCAGTTAAAGTTTACCCAAACACTGCTACACTGTTAAAAAATTCTAAGTGAAAGAAGCTGCCTTATTAAAAAAAAAAACCACACAAACAACATCAAAAAACACAAAAACAACGCACTACACCTACACCCTCCAACAAAAAACAAAACAAAACACCAAACACCAAAAAAAGGCAGCGTCCTCACAGGAACAGTGAGGCACTAATTTTAAAGTAGGAAAACAAAATCAGCTATCAGCAAGGCTTATCTGTTTTATTATGCGAGAAATAAGAGTGAAGCTAGAAGAGTAATAAAGTTCTGTAAGTTACAGCACAAGCGGCTGCCAAGGGAAGGAGCCGGGCAGGCAGCGTCCCCCGTTTAGATAAAACACTTCACCCCGCTCAGAACCCCGCCGGTTCGCCGGGAACAATGCGCCGCCCACCGCGCCCCGGCCCGCTCCGCACCAGGCCGCCAGCGCTCCGCGCCCGAGGAACGGCCGGCCGGCCCCCCCGCGCGGCATGAGGCGCCCCGGACGCCATGGAGCAGCCCCGGGTCGGCTGCTGAAGGAACCGGTGTCACGGCTACGGGAAGAAAGAAGCGGCGGGCGGACCGGGCCTTCCCCGCCGCGCCCAGGCCCGCGGCACCCCGCGGCCGCGCCGTGGCTCGCCGCGCCTGGTCCGGGCGCGCCAGGCTCCGCGGGGCGCGGGGGCGCCCGCCGCACGCGCCAGGCCCCAGCGGCCCCGCCAGGCTCCGGCCCGGCGGCGCGTGAGGAGCGCCCGGAGCCCCCAGCGCCGAGGGGAGCAGGCGCCAGTCCCGCGCCACCGCGGAAGAGCCGCTGCCGGAGCGCCCGTCCACTGGGAGCGGCGGCAGGTAGAGCTCGCCATTATACCGCCCATACCTCGGGAAGCGCGTCCCCCCACCACAGGCCCCAGGCTGCCTCCGCTCAGGCGGGAAAGCCACCGCTTGCCACCATCACCGACGCTCCAAGATGGCGGACATATCAGCTCCTGCGAGCCCTCCTCTCCCTCCACCCCGCCTGCCAATCATACCGCCCCGGCACCACCCCCCCTCCTCGGTTGCGCCTTTTCTATTGGGCGGTGTGCGGAGCGCGGCGTCTCACTGGCGTTCTGGCGGGTGTCAGTCACCCCGCTACGCCACTGCAACAGGGTCGAGCGGGGGTGGAGGAGGGCTCTGGGCTTCTTCTTGACCAATCATCGCATGGGGCGGGTGCATCTTGCTTCCCACCTTCCCCGCTCAGCAACAACGAAACGTCAGCCTGACAGGCGTTTGCCTCGCCCAATAGAAAAAGCAGGTTCCTTTTAAAAATAACCCTTTCAGTCCAATCCAGAGCTGAGGCGCTCAGACCCGGCAGGAGGCCACGGCGGGAGGGGTGGGCGCCTGCGGTGGCTATCTCCCCGTAGCCTTACCCCCTGCGCCTCACCATTGGTCAGGGCGCGGGGCCACGCCCCCCAGGGTGGACACGGGCGCCAAACTGCCTGACAACAAGTCGGTGGCGCGCCCGGAGGGGGTGTGGGGGCGGCACTGGTGTGGCGGGGAATTAGCTCATTCGGCAGCGCCCTCGCTCAATGTGCGGGAGGTCGTAAGATCGATCCCCCCCCTTGCCCTCCACGAGTAGGGCCTGTCTTTTTTTTTCAACTCCCGTGGGACTTCCAGCTCCACCCAAGAACTGGCAGTATATTTTAACCCCAGTGTACCAGTATAAACGTGTGTGGAAAGCAGGGGAGGTGCTGTGCCCCGGCCCTGGCAACCCTTCCTGCCTGCTGCCCACTGTGCTGCGGGCAGAGGCGGCAGCTTCCCAGTGCCTGCTTGGCCAAGTGCTTCTGGCGAGGACCTCTGCTTGTGAAGCTGAGGTCACGGAGAGCTGCACAGGCAGACTCTTTTGCCCCACAGCTGGCAAAAAACCGGCTTGAGATGCAGTGATTTGCCATCTGTGTCTCAGAGGCGGGAACACGTTGTGGCCAGCCAGGTCACCTGGGGTCTTCCCTCACAAAGGCTCCCAAATCGGCTTCACCTGAGGTGGTGGTGACCCCTGCAGTTCCTGCCCCTTCACCCCTCAGAGCAGCACTGAGTTCTGAAATGCCGCTGGCAGGGCGACAGCCCTGTCCCCAGAGGCCACCACCCGCCATGGTCAGCAGCGCTTCCCCTGTGGGAGCAGGGCAACTGTCAGGTAACCAACTGTCCCATCTGTCTGTAGTGTGCTTTTGCCTGGGTTCACTGGGGGGTTGTCTGGTTTCAGTGTGGTTTGGACTGTTTTTTCACTGTGTGTGGCTCTTGAAGAGCTGGGGAGGGAGGGAGGGAGGGAGAGAGGGGGTGTGCTCACCAGAGGCGGCCCCCACAAGACACCGGGTGCCAAAAATGCCAGCTGCTCCCTGGGGCTGTTTCTATTCCTCCTCCCTGGATGCACCTCAGTTTTCCTGGAAGGGAAGGGGCTCAGCTGGGCCTGATCACCCCTGCCTGGCCCAGCATGGCAGTTCTGCCCTTGACATTTTGTGTGTTTGGGTATTTTTGAAAGAGTTGAGGTGATGATGTTTATGCATACAAAATGGCTGCCTGCCTGTGAGCAGGGGTGCATGGAAGGGCCGCTGCGCAGAGCACGGAATCACCTACAGCAAAGGCACACAGCTCGGCCCCCAGTCCCAGCTCCCGCACCTCCCAGCTTCTCAGTGTCTCTTCCCAATACAGTAGCAGAGCCAGGAAAGCCTGCTTTTCTTATCAATTGACATCAACTTGTAAAACACCCCCTTTCTCGAGGCTTGCTCCATCAGGGCGCTGTGGCACCAGGGCAGCGTGCTGCTGTTAGTGGCTCTTCATCAACGTGTGAAAGCAAGTAGCTGAAGGAGGGGGTATGTGCACTCATGGCTCGCCAGAGCTGATCTTCCATCTTCCATCCTGCTAGTGTTTGCCTTGCCCATCATGAGGGCACCATGTGCTTCCTGTGAATGGTGGCAGAGAGCTCTGTTTTATTATGAGTTAGTATGAATCATACGTGAGGTGATTTTTCTTTTTGTATGTTTTCTATACATAATTATATAAATATATTGTATCTATGTATATTTGTTTTGAAAGTTACTGGTCACAATATGTTTAAAAAAAGAAACAGGTATATTATGGTTAAGGCAATGACTTATTTATTTACAATGGGGGAAGAAACAACAGAGCTGAAGAGATAGCTTAGAGGTAGAGTAGGGCACCTCATGTAGAACACATGAAAACTGAAGGGTAGCACAGATCACTGGGTTTATTTTGTATACCAAAGGAAGGGGAAAACAATACTTTTTTTTTTTTTTACTTCATCATGAATCAGCAGTCTAGGATAAAGCAACTCCACTTTGAATAATGTATCTTCACATCTTTCACGCTCATCTGACATACAAAGTTAAGCTCAGTACAGCTGTACTTACATCTTACTACAAATCAATGACCAACTCAGCCCATTAAAACAAAATTATTGATATTGCAAAGAGACATAAATATTGAGGGTGCTGCTGCAGCAAGCAATGTCTCTTTCAGGAGAGAAACAACAGGTCAAGCTAGAAATGGGCTCAAATCTTGGGCTACAAAAGTAGGGTCTTTTGCCTGTCTCTGCATAAAACATCTTCAAGTTGTTTTGTGGACAGAGGGAAGATGTAATAGGTAAATCTGTGCTTATCCTTCTGTGTGTACATTCCTTTTCAGAGTAAGGACTGATCCCTGCAGATCAGAGGGAGTCCATGTCTTACACTTCACACTGCTATTGTGTTCAGAAACTTTGAAGTAGGATATAGGCTGCCTGGGGTTCCTCTGTTTTTTATCACTTTAAATACAGAAGGGTAGGGTAAGATGCACGCTTCTAAGGAAAAGGTAGCTATCAGATTTATAATAGCTGCCAAAAGGCTAACATGTCCTGGCCTTTGTGCTTTGTCCAGGCAGAAACTCGTGCCAGCTGCTCAGGTGCTTGGTTACATAATGCCCATTGCATAAAAGGCTGGACAGTATTCTTTTTGTTCCTATGTCTTTCCTACCAGTTGACCAAGCTTTGGTTCCTGTGCTTTCTGTAGGCATTACTGGTTCTCCCAAAGACTGAGTGACAGTATGCTTTACCTACTAAAAGCCATCCTTGCTCATGTTACCCTTCAGCATATGATGGCACACCCTTATTTCACAAAACCTCTGTGAACAGAAGCCCCCCCCAAGCTGTGGGCCCAGTGGGTTGCTTCCATTAGAAGAAGATTGTTGGCTGCCAGCTCAGACACATGATCATCTTATTCTGCCTGAGTAAGTTAGTGGAGCTGCAGCAATTATGAACGCATGTGATCTTAATGTGTTGCAAACACATGGTAAAAATGCAGCAGCATGAAATGTATTTGCTGATCCACAGAGTTGCACAGTTAGGTCTCTGAGTATAAAGCCTGTTTTTGTTTTCTTTCTCATGCAAGCAGATTTATTTAGTAAAATGTACCAAAAAAAAAAGTTTATCCTCAAAACAATCAACATGAAATGGGAGGTTGTTTCTTTTTTCATTATTTCAGCTGGTGCTCAGTCCAGAAACCTTGCTAGACTGTATTTGTTCCACATTTATTTAGCTATCTCCTTTTTCTTTTCTTTCACTGTGTCTGGTTTTTGGTTTTTTGTTTTTTTTTTATGTCATACTACTTGCCTGTTCTAGCAGTGAGTACCTGCACTGATTGCAGCAAATGGAGATTTCACAATATAAAGTGTATCGAGGCAGTTCTGGTTGTACTGCCAGTTGTCAGCGATAGTCTGTACGAAGGATGTTACAGTGGAAACTGTGAGCAGGGGGATAACAGGAAAGAATGGTCTATGGGTTTAAATAATGGATAAATGTGAGTACAATGTTAAGTAGCTTTCTCAGGACAAGCAACTAGATTGTTAAAAGGATGATGAGATTATAACCTCAGGCAGTGTCTGGAGAGGGGATTAATAGTTTGAGTGTAGAACAGCTACTACAGTGACATAGTTAACTACCTAGCGTAGTTTGCCTAAGCATAAAGCTTGTCTTCACAACAAAGTAGTGGTAAACTGTGCTGCTGTTGACACATCCTGTGTCCTGAGCAAGTGTGGCTTGGATATAAGCAATATATCTCAACTCAGAAGGGACAGGATGATGTGTGTACTGGCACACACCTGATTTTCAAGGGCATTATCACCGCCATCTCAATTCTGGAAAAGTTTGGGATATGACAGGCACTGTTTTCATCTTATGGAATTCCTGTCAATATATTTCTAAATCTTAATTTTGTGTAATTATTTTTTTAAAACTACAGCTGTCCAGGTGACAGTACCATTACCGTATAAGTTGATAATGCTAGGGTGCTACTACCTCAAGGTAGGAACACTTCATGTCTACAAGGAGGATCTTAGAGCACTGCTAAACAGGTAGGGGAAGTGAGGAGGTTATGTGGCTTGCCAGATGTCACAGGGCAAGCTGAACCAGAGGCAAGATACTGAAATCCCAGTCCTTTATGCCTGGGACTTGTGTGCAAATCTGAAGATCTCCACACCATTCCTATACCTATGTTTACAGGCAAATCAGAAAAAAACCACCACCCTAGCTTGCTTTGGATGGCTGTAGTATTTAATTGCTGGCAGGGAAACGGAGAACTTATAGGCATGGTCTGTGACCAGAAGCTTGATAGTGTTTTACTAAGTGGGTTGTTGCTAGTATTGTAAATGTCAGTATCTCAATTTTGTGATGGCTGCTGCCTGGGACACTTCCAGAGACAGCCACCTCTGACGGGTTCCTCTAGGCATTTGAGTCAGTCACTTCCTCAACATTAAGTGTGTGCAAATAAAAAAAAAAACCAAACCAGCCTGCTCGGTCACCATCACCCCATCAACCAATGCTGAGCATGTTTCCTCACTGTGCACCGTTAACCACTCAGCTGTAGCTGCTACCACCTCCTGAAGCTGGTGGGCCCCACTGCACAGGTGCCAGGGGGAGCATTTGCTAGGGGCTACTGTGGCTCAGCAGTTCTGCCACACCTTGGAGAACAAGTTTGTCTTCCCAAGCAGTGGCATAGCCTGCCCAGCCAGCTCATCCCGTGGCTCGGCAATTGCTAGATGTGACACCAGAGCAGAGGAGGCAGGTCTGTACCCTTTCAGCAGCATTTCACCATAGCTGCGTCTGCATAGCCATGTGAGACTGTGAGCATGTGGGGTGTGCTACTGCTTCAGCTCTGCCAGAATGACCATGGTCCTGTCCCTACCAATGTGCTGCTTTCCCTTTGCCCCTCCAGGGCAGGGAAGCACCTAGCTGAGGGACCTTATGAAGAATTATTTGCTTCCAGTTTGCCCGGCTTGCAGATTTGAGTTTCCCTGCAGGAGCAGGAATGAAACACCAGCACCTGCAAGGCAGTGAGAGCACCTGTGGTCAGGTCTGGAGTCAAACCTTTTCACTGGTGACATCTGGCTGTTTAAGCACCTCAGGCATAAAATGAAGCCAGAGTCTAAACTGGTTTTAATCTGATTGTAGTTAACTCTTCTGAGCACTGACAAGTTACACTTAAGAAACAGACCTAGAAAAAGTGGGACAATTGGGTGCCTTGCACCAGAGTACTCAGCTGCATTAACACAAAATGAGTGTTTGTAGAATAAGGTCAGCTGAGACACAAACACCTCTGATTTAACCATAGCCCTTACAAAATCCTTTATCCCCCTCATAGTTCAGGAAAGAATAAAGCCCTTTAAAGAATTTTAATGACTTAATATTAGCCCAACATCTTATTAGAACTGTGAAAACTAAGTAGTTTTAAGAAGAGAGGAGAATTTCTGAACAATGACTTCATGGTTATACTCCTGAGGGTAGATGTGATGTTTGGCTGTACCAAACCCACAAGTTAATCCATTTAGTTGAAACAAAACATTCAAATTCAGTTTTTTTATCTCATTCCCAGCACTTCCTTATTAGCATTTCTAAGGCAAAACTGCTGGGGAGTAGGGTGGGACTTCCACACCATCCCCTGGTCCTGCTGGAAAGAGTAACACAAGGAGAGAAGCTTTGGCACCAACTCATTTGATTTTCACCTGAACCTTGAGTGCTTTAGCCATCCCCCTTCAATCACCATGGAAGGATTTATATCAGTATTGGTCATCCTCCTCTCTCATCACATGCTTTCTCCCACCTGTCCGGCACTAGCAATCATGTCACATCCCCCAGAGCAGAAATCAAACATAACTTGTTAACTCTGGTGATCTACCAGCAAGGCACGCAGTGTGGGCGCAGCATGCAGACTGATGGGCTGTGTGAGCCTGCTGGGTGGCCCCACAGGACAACTGCCTGTCTTGGCAGGATGGGTCTCACAGTTTCTCCGAGTACGCTGGAGTGTGAGGTGTGTCAGTGGTATGGGCAAGGCACTGAGCACATCCCTAGTGAGCTCAACTGGACTCACTAACGTGAGCTCTGTGCTGTTCCTCCTTAGAGGAGATGTTGGGTCTGGGGATAGAAAAAGGCAGTTTTGAGGAACAAGTAAGGGAGCAGCAGCGAGGAGACTCCTGAGGCAGTAAAGCCTAATTACAAAGAGATTGGTGTGGAAGGAAGCTAAAAAGAAAATAACCTACAGGAATTACAGGTTCCTTGCATCTGGGATGTGACTGGACAAGGCTGTGTTGCCTGCATAAGGTGGGTGGGAACGTATGCCCTCTCTTTAGGTGGTTTTGCAAACAGAAAGACTGGAAATCACTGAAGGACTGGTGAAGCTGGCAGTTGAGATTTATTGAGAGGATAAATGAGCTTGAGGCAGATTCTCCTTAAGGCTCCAAATGCTGTGAAGTCATCAAGAGGAATTTATTGCATGGGCTCAGGGTAGGGAGGAAACTTTCTCATAGATGAGCAGCACATGTGGAAGTAGAAAGTGCTGGCTGCCTCTCTCTCAAAAAAGCATTGCGGTGATCAAGGGGGCTGCTTTGGCAGGAGAGAGTGAAAAAGATTCACAAGTGTATTAGGAGAAACAAATCCCTGTTTTAGCATCAAAGTCTTCCAGTGAGCCCTGTAGGAGAGGAAATAGATACAATGTTTGTTACCTGTGAAGAATACAGGAAAAACTACTGAGCTACAAAACAGGACTGTCATCTCCACAGAGGCAAGAAACCCCTAAACCAGGAGCTAAAGGGCTGTTCAAACTTGTGTTTCACCCCCTTCTCTAGCTGCGCTCAGATGGACAGCAATTACGTTGCCACTGAGAAATGCCTGCAAGTATCAGTATGTTTTATCCGCATGTAGAAAATCCTCAGAGGACCAGAGACTGCAATGTCTTCTATCTAGTAAGTTTAAGGGCTTGCACGATGTGTTAAGAACAGTGAATTTGACTGTAGTAAAGAGCTGTGAGGAATCTGTTGGGCTTGACTCTCCTATTGCCACGTGTGTAGTATACGGTCCTTTAAAATGGTTTGAGCTCTCTGAGGTATCTTAGTGTTTCCATGCTGTGTCATATGCACATATGTATATGTGTTCTTTACTGCCTGTATTGCACAAGTAGGAAACATGGTTATATGCACCACAAGGCAACTCGACATAGTTTGTTGGAGACTCCTTGTACCTTATGATGTGGTGAAATGGATGGAGACTCCTTGTACCTTATGATGTGGTGAAATAGATGCAGGAATGGAAGCCTGCTGATCCTGAACATTGCTCCCTGGTGCTACCACTGATCCCATGTATATGTCAGGGTGGTTTCCCTTGAGCAATGACCTGTGTTCTTTTTGTCCAGATAAAAGGGTTGGATGTTTACATTTTTTCTCCCATCCAAACATAACGCTGTTAATTAGAAATCATGGGGAACAGGGGAAGACCTGGTTACATCAATTATTAATATCAAAACAAAATAATGTTCTAATAATAAAACAAGTTGTACCGTAAGCAGAAAAAATAATGAGGTATAGTTTCCAAAAAAAACATCTGAGACTCAAACTGAAGTCTAGAGGTAAAGGTGAGCAGCAGTTAATTAAATATCCAGGAAACACCAGACAAAACACACTTGCAGCACCCAAAGCAGACACAGAGAAGTTGCCTTTGATGACTGCACTACAGCAGCACTCACCTTTGTCAGGTCCTACTGGCCTGAGGAGAGGTTGGCAGCATGTTACCACCCCAGGAAACCTTGTAATCTGGTGGTTATAGATACACTTGGGAAGTGCAGGTTGAAATTTCCACAGGCAAAGAAGGGAATGGGAGCTTGGTATCCTGCAGCCTCATTAAGTGGGCTAAGCCCTAGGCTGTTGTATGTAAGGAGCACCCATCTCAATTTCTTCTCCCTCTGGCTGTACTTCAAAAGAAAATATAGTCAGGGACTGTGAGTTGTGAAGAGTCCAGTATCCTGGAAGCATGCCTAGGACTTTGGATGCTGACCAAACTGAACTCTTGGGGACACAGGACAAGCAATACAGAGTTTCTGCATCACGATTTGGATGTGAGCTGCTTGGCCCTCTCGGAGACCTCCCAGGGATTTCTGAGACCTTAGAGCTTGCAGAGCAGCTGAGCAGGAGGATTGCAGGATTGCAGTTTTAGACTGGAGTGTCTTAATCCCATTTCAAGCAGTTAAATGCTTTGGATATAGATGCTAGTATAACAGAGGAGAAAAAAGGGAAGAAAGCTGCTAAACAAACAACTGAATACAGATTCAGGGAGTGAGAGTGTTAATTCCTCCTTAGATGTGCGGTGGGTACTGGTTTTGTTATGTAGTTACCGATTAAAAAAACTGTAACACTGAGTTCAACAGCAGTGCTAATTACCAGCATAACCACATGACCACTTTGGGCTAATGATAGTCCTAAACCCATGTTATCTTTTAATAGCTAAGCTGATTAAACTAGCACAGAGGAAAAACAAGTTAGAGAAATTACCTTCGTGGCACTTCTCCTAGGAAAATTAACGTGCTTTCCAAGTGTGCAAAGTGCATGTATCATGTGTCATTTCCCAACCAGCCAAGATGTAGCTGCCTAGTAACTATGGAGTTCACATTTCTCTGGAACTGTAGCACAGGACTGAAAGAGATAATAGAAACAAGCTGAATTACCTGAGCAAACTTGTGAACATAGGGAACAGTCATCTCATCAGGTGCGCGTCTTAAGCAGCAGTTGCAATTTATTTTTGCTTTCAGCTTTCCTCTCCCTTCTCTTTCTTTCCACCACAGAAGAGGGTGTGTCATTCCTCAAATCGTTCAAGATGTAAACTTAAACTTGTACAGAGTTTAAGTACTGCAACCTTGAAATAAAGAGCCAAACTCTGATTTTACCCCCTTGTTCTACTGGGTAGGAAGCACCAGAGGAAAGAGAAGATGTTTTCCTGTTTGAAGGCCAGAAAGGACTGCTAAGATCGGCTAGCCCATCTTTTGGTAGCTAAAATGATTGAATAACTACAGGAAAAACAAGGTGAAGAAATTATGTTCACTGTACTTCTAGGAAAATGGAGGTGCTTTCTCTGTCTCAGGCCCTTTTTCTTCCTGTCTCTCCGAATCTGCTGCCCTGATAGTAATGTACATGTATGTAAACATGAGAAGTGTCAGGTCAAAGGGATTAGGCTCCTAAAAAGTGTAAGTGATTGCAATTAACTTTACAGGTAGTTCCAACCTTTGAGGTAAGAAATGCCTTGGAGAGACCTCCTGACCCACTTGGGCAATGCTATTTAACCCTTTTTAGGTTAGGAAAGAGGCACAGGCACGCAAAGGATGCCATGTCCAGGCTGAAGAGAGCTGGAGTTAGCCTTGGGATAGATCGAGACAGACACCAGAATGCAAGGGGTAATTTTCCAGCCCCTGCTTGAGATTCGCATGAGCAAATATCTAAGTATCTCCAAACTCAACTGATCTCAGTAAGGAATTGACTTGTATCAAATGTGAAACACTTCCCCTGCCCCCCACCTCAGTCTAGGCTTTAGGTAGTGGATTTAATCCCTTGTGTTTGAGGATTTAATCTGACAGCTTCTTTCCCAAGAGTTATTTGGCTATTGGTGTGAAAAAAATAGGCTTGGAACATTCTGCAGCAGAGCTCTAAAGGGTACCTGATAACCGTTCTGTAACACTACCCCCTCACCCCAACAAACAAAAAACCTCACTCACATGTCTTCTGCAGCATTTAACATATTTCAGAAGTTTGTCGTTAATGCCCAGGCTGCTTTTAAAAATCTGTGGAAGTTAAGAAATATTCTGTTTTCTGAAGAAATGGTACAAAGTAATGAGAGGGGGTTTTTTTTGTGGGTTTTTTTTTTTTTTTTTTTTTTTTACCTGGAAGATCTTTTGTGTTGCAGTGAATCGAGTATCTCATCCTTTGGTGATAATGTGGTGTTAGGTGTTAGGAATCATTGCTATGTGCTAGAGGCTGCTTTTATGTAAATCAGACTCAGTCCTAAAATTTATTTTTTCTGAATAAATTAATGATTATAAATACTTACTGAATGACTCTACCCCGACCTGGCCAGAGAAACCCACCTAACTTAATCTTGTCTCCCTGTCTTCCCATCTCTCCTGAGCTGCTGCCCCCATAACATGGTACATGTATGCAAATGTGAGGAATGCCAGTCAAAGGGATTAGGGACCTAAAAAGTGTACATTATTGCAATTAACTGTTCCTGTCTTTCAACTTCTGAGATAGGGAATGCCTTGCAGAGACCTCATGACCTGCTTGGGTGATGCTATTTAACCCTTTTTATATTGAGAGACACAGGCACACCAAGGACCACAACCTCAGTCGTATTTGCAAACATCTGTCCTTCAAGGACTCACAAAAGCATCAACAGGAATTAGTACTTAGCCTTGAGAGTCTAGGCCTAAGTAATGTGCCTAAGGATGCTGAGAAAAACCTGGAATGAAGTTCATATCTGTCCCAGCCTTGTACATGGGTAATAAGAGAATTTCTGCTTTTCTTGGGTTTGTAGGTTTTGAAACTCTTTTTTTAATTTTACTTCTTTTCATTAACCTTTCCTCTTATGTGCCTATATATGTATATGCAGGTAAAATACATTTTTTTAATTAGACAGTCTTAATTAGTAGATGTGTACGTGCGTTAGAGGAGCTGTGTGCACTTGCAGGTTTTCTGTCAGGCTTCTGAAGCTCAGTTTTATTCCTTGCTGTATTACTTGGCTTTGTTTATGCATTGATGGAGTGTCGATTTTCAAATCCACCCCCACCTCTTCCCCCTCACCTCAGGCAGAAATAGGTGACCTACTTTTCAGCCCTGGACATCTGCTAACTGTAGCCCATCCCTCCCTCTTTCCCTTAACCCCTTATTCCCTCCCTCCCTCTCTGCAGAGCATCTGCTCTCTCCCAGCCCTTCCTGGAAGCTGTGGCTGTCCTGCAGACTGCTGTAGGACTGGGGGCACCCCTCTGCAACAACAGGCAGATCATCCAGGAGGCAGTGCTGAAGTGGGGTGCACACAGGACATCAAAGAGGGTTGTGGTTCTGCCTCTGTGCCACAGAAGATTACCCCAGAAGCATCCCCAAAGCCATCAGGAACCAGGTACCAGCTGGAAAGTCCTGAGGCACCTTGACCCAGCTAGACCTCCTGCTGCTCTCTGCAGCATCACTGGACAAGTTTCCTGGGGGATCTGGACAACAGCCGTTGGTCCCTCCTGGGCCCAGCTCAGCCAGGAGCAGTGATAGGGCTGCAGCAACAAGGTGGGAGCCCTGGGGCTCACCTGGCTGCCCACCAGACTGGGAGAGCATTGCAGGGAGGGCCTTGCTGCTCCCTCCCTCCTTCACCACCCAGACCCCCTGCACCAAAGCCATTGCCTGTTAGGAGAGGTGGCAGAGGAACTGGAGGAACAGAGGGCTGCAGCCTGGGAATGAGGGAAGGGGCTCTCCTTGCCTCGTTCAGATAAACCCCTGACCCTCAGACAGCCTCTGCCTGAGCAGAGGTTCCTGGGCCCAGTGTTGAGAGAGACTTGCTTCCCCACAGACTTCCTGGGCACCCTTTCCCCATGCTGAACAGGGATGCTGCGTTTGCTCAGCAGTGATCTGGTCAGCAGCACCCGTGGGGTAAAAACCAAATATTCATCCTGCTTCTTATGAATAGAACAGAATAGTTCAGTTGGGTGGGACCTACAACAATTGTCTAGTCCAACTGCCTGACCACTTCGGTGCTGACCAGAAGTTAAAGTATGTTAGTCTCTCCATTCAGCATTTTCCCTTTTACAGAGGCACTGCTTCCTCCCTAAGGCCTCCTCTGCTATCACCGTGCTTATGAAGCAGCCCTTGGGTGTTGCCTTGCAATCCAGCAACAGTTTCTCCTGTCCCTGCTAGCTCCTTCCATGCCCTGTGTTAGAAACCCTTAGCAGGAGGCAGCAGTGGTGTTGGCTTGTGTTGCAGCTTTTTCAGGCAGTGCCAGTTAGGTGCCTTGGCTCTGGGCGGTGTGGTGGTAGTCCGTAAGGTTGTCCAGGCTCTGGCCTTGCCGCCCCACAGCATTTACAGGTCAAGAGCATGGTGTTGCAGGGTGACTTGCACAGTGGTGGAAAGCAGACTTTAACTTGTGGTACCCAGTTCCTTTGGCTGGTTTTGCAATGCAAATGTACTTCTAGTTTTGTTAATTTTGCACTGGCTTTATTGTCTATATAATGTATGCTTCTAGTTTGGTTAATTTATGCACTGGCTTTATTGACTATACAGTATCTCCCTTCTGATAAACAGCAGGTGGCATGTTTGGATCAAGAATGTAAGTGCTCTGTCTCAGACTGGGGGGCAGGGAAAGATACACGAGGATTGGGAAAGAACGAATGCAGTAGAGATGCCCTTTCACTAATTTTTTTACCATAACTTCAATTTGCCACTGAAAAGGTCAATTCTGGCTGAAAGTTCTGCCTCATCTTGTTAGTGATGGTCCAACAGCAGGGGAAGGGTAGTGTTTCCCCTTGAAGCAGCCCAGATGAAGGTGCTGAGGCACCTCAGCTTGTGGGATGGAGTGAGAACTACCGATTTTGCCATTGGAATTTGCCCCTGCTGACACACTGCTGTTGCTTTCTAGATCTTGGGTGAGGTTTGGTGGTGAAAGCCCACACAGCATACAGAAGGAAATAACAATAGGGACCAGGAGTAGGCACTGGGCTCTGATTACTTATGAGTTTTCATGTAAGTAGTGAGTTGGACGCTGCATCCCCATATGCTTCATGTATGGGGTGTGAGTTCACAGGCATTTCAAGTTCTGATTTCCTATACAAGGAGGAGGAACTCTCCAGTTATTTCCTTATTAGAAAAAGAAAGGCCACTCAAAGCAAATCCCTGCCCTCTGGACAGGAGAAACAAAGCAGCTCCAGAAATTTGATGTCATTCTTCTTGAAATAAACTCTGGGCTTACACAACTGCATGATAAACAGCACAGTCTAGAGCAGGCTTTGCGTGGACAGGCTATTTGCAAGCACCCAGCCCTGAGTTTGGCTCTCCCCAGCTCTGCCAGCTCCTGCTGCAGCCTTGGGTCCCCACAGAATCATACTCCTGTCCCTCAGGTTTGATCTGCCTCATGCATGAAGCCTTCACAAAGGACAGGAAGCCCAGCACAGCCCTTTAAGCCTATGGCATGGAGCAAAGCTCAAAAAAGGGACAGTACAGAAGTGATGGACAAAGGAATAAATGTCCATTTATTTTTTTTTTGTTCCTGGGAATCTGGCTTGGTGTACATGCAGGAGTGGGTTTCAATTGGACAGAGTCAAGGGTATTTAGTTTATTCCCCAGGATTCCCAAGTACTCACATCTAAGCATATGTAGAAATTATAAATGTATATCTAGAGAGATACAATATATGTAGAGATATTGTATATATAACCTCAAAAAAGGGACAGGGAAGCAAATGTGTGTGTATATTTATCTACGTACAGTCAGATATCTATTTTGAACACCACCAATGGATCAGTTGTCAGAACTGTTTAAACACCGAGCACCTGTCAAGAGACACATCATTCCTGGGTGTCTTTCTGTTAGAAGTGAACAGCAAAACATGGGCTGCTTCAGGCCAAAGGAACAGGCTGTCTGTGGGCAGGTTGAGCACTGGTGTATTTGCTGTTAGAGATAAGCAAAAACAGTCTACACGAGAGAAATTATTTCCACCTGCTGTCAGACAGCAAGCAGCCTGCTAGCAAAAGTAGCTCCAAGTATCTGCACTTACCCTATGGTTGGTGAGAAGAACAGAGGGAAAGATAGGCATGCTGATGATTCTCTGCTGTATTGTTTCTTCCTGATGATGCTAAATCCTCCCCATGCTCCTGCTCCATGCAGGTGTCTCTGCAAGCATGTAAGGACAGCCTCTTTTTTTTCCCAAAAGATGCTTTGATCCTTCTGGGCATTTGCCTTTTCCCGATTCTCATCTCTGGATTTCCATACCTTCCATGTTTCCCTCCAAAGAAGAAAAAGAAGGAGACAGATTGATTAACTTAGTTCTAAAGACCTGCACAGGTCTCATGATATTAAAGCTGAAGTCAGGGGCCAAATTGCTGCTATAGCTACACAGATAAAGCTGCCTAGCAGAGATGCCCCTTCCACCAGCAAAAAAAGGGGGATTTACTGTTACAGATTTTCTAGGGCTGAGGAAAATTAGCAATAGCAGCAAAATGTTTATTGCCATGTAATTATTTCCATGGTAGGGCTTTATGTTTTAATAAAAATCTCACTCTGAGAAAAGCTCCACCCACTATTAGTGTTTACTCTATGAAACCTAGTTCAAGGGGAGGAGAGAAGGTAATTCCCCGTTGAAAAGGGCAGCCCTGGAGCTGCATTTCCTTTAGGAAATGAAGTTTGGTGAGCAATGCTTCACGACAGGTGACTGACTGTGCCACCTTGTGGCTTTGGTTAGTGTTAAACTCTGAAGTATTTATTGATGGTTTTTGTCATGGGTGTCCTGTAAATGCCAGGATCTCGTGAAACAGCAAGAAAAAAATGCCCAGTAGTACCATGAGAAAGGCAGTAGGAGTCAAGAGTCGGCTCTAATAACACTTGTTGCTCCTGCTGTCCCATGTTAGTCTGCTTGTATGCCCAACTCAAAGTACTGGCCTAAACGGAGAGGCAAACACTTTTAAGTGAGTAGCTGTCTGCTACACTGGAGGCATGGTAGTTTATTCTTGGTAATTGTTAACCTGAAATCCTCAGGGTCCAACCATCTTTGGTCACTGCAGTTGTTTTATAATAGAAGTCACCTAAAACTGGCACCTTGGCATCACAAATGATCTCTATGCTGCTTTTCCTTAAGTAGGTGCATCCTTGATGCCCAACCTGCCTGTGCCAGCTGGATCCTGCTGCTTCTGAGGAGGGCGCAGATGGAGAGCTAGCCCTAGGAAGAAAAGGCCAGCATCTGTGTTGGTGGCCTTGAGCTTAAAGGGGAGGGTCTCTGGGACCAGTCCCGGTGTACAGATAAAGGCGGTCTGCCCTGTCTCCCTGTCAGATGAAGGGAAGAAGGGCCAGCAGAAACACAGGAGTGCTGCAACCTGTGAAGTAAGGTCACAGATCCAGATCAACTGCAAAATGAAAAAAACCCACACGGTCTCAGCTTGCAGTGCTACCAAATGGTACTGAATGCTCAAAGAGCAGTTTCTGCTCTCTGAAATGTCCTACTGGTTTGTCCTAAGTAGTGTTAACACACATAAGACTGGTAGGAGAAATTAAACTGCCGTTAACTCCTTTTTGTTGTTTTTTAGGTACCTAAGCAGCCAGATAATGAGCAGAGGGCTTAGCTGCCCCTCACAGCTTTGATTACAGATAGTGAGAACAGCAAACAAAAAAGCTAAAATATAAACAAACAAAATTACTCCTACACTTCCCTAATAGAAGGGGGAAATTCTTCATTCTGATTGGCTAACTTTAGGAAGGAAAAAACCTGCACAATATCCACAGATGCCACCAGGTGTCACAGCCAGGCAGGAGAAAAGCTGTGCACTGACCTTTGAATATATCTGTCCCACTGCAGCTGAGACTTTAAAGGGTGATGTATTTCGAACCTCCCATGTCTTGTGATGTTTAAAGATTTACAGAATTTATTGATGAAATTTCCACTTTAAGTTGGACTCCCACTGACAGTTGTTGACATCTCCTAGGAGTTCACACAGCTAGTTTCCTCCCACTGTCCTCCAGACTGAAAGCCACACTGGAAGTTTTATCAAAGATCACTTGGAACAACTTTTGGGGTTTAAATCCCACCAGTGGACGCCTTCTGTGGTCATCACAAGTTTACCTCTGCTGCTTGTGCCAATATGAAATGGTCCTTCAAACAAGGCTGATGCAACCTTTAAGCAAAAGGAGAAACAATTTTGTTTCTGCACCAGGACCCTGGAGATTAGATTCTCTTCCAGTTCTTCCTCTTTTATCTGAACTTGGGCAAGTCATTGAATCTCTGTATACCTGTACACGGCTCAGGCCAGATCTCCTACACCTGCTGAACTACCACATTTGTTCCATGGGTGGGTGGCTGTAGTCTTCTGACCTAGATAGGTTTTGCCCTTTTGATGCCTGTAACTTCATTTTTTGTTAAAAAGAAAAAAAAAATAAAATTGTTCTTTCCTACTCAAGTTTCATCCCCCTCCCCAGCCTTTTAAGTAACTTTTCTATCTCCAAGCATCGGTTTTCATGATGGCAATTTTAAAAACCCAAATCTAGATTCTCATCTCTGTAACTCCAAATATTGCTGATACCTAGAGACCTTACATCATTTGGTGTTAGAACAATTGACTTCTGAGGAGATACAAGCTATTTTTACTCCAGAATAATGTTAATCTGTGAGTGTTCTTTCAAAGATGGAGAGGAAGAAATCACTCTACTAAGAAGCTCGCTATCTAAAATGTTAAATGCTTGTAAGCAGATTTAAGTTGGTATTTTGGCTGCGTGATCCCAGTCTTTGAAATGGGAGAAGTTAGGTCTTTTTTAGCGAACAATTCTGCCGTAACTGCAGGCTTTGATCTCAGACGGGTGTTATTTGCCTTTCTTGAGGGACTGTCTGCTCTCTGCAGCCTGTTGACTTACCTGACTGGTCTTTGAGGAACCTGTCTTATGGACACCCAGGGTCTTTCCTTATCCTTTTCGATCATGTCTTCTCCTTAGGCTTTGTTCTACAGTCAGTTCTCCCTTACTCCATTATTCTCACAAATCCTTAATCTTTTTTCTATTAAATCAGAGATGCACTGAGACCTTTAGAAAACAGACGATCTTTAATACTGAGAACTCAGTGTTACCATGTCAAAGCTTACCAGACAGACTTTCAGTGCCACTTCACTGATAGACACTGGCTCTGTAACAAAGATGGAAAGGGGACAAACAAGGCAAGAGGCCAGCTATATACAACTTAGGCTGATTCCAACTAAGCTGCTTCACTTAAATGAGACAAACTGTTGGTAATACTGAGGATTTCAGGCTTTCTAGATACCAAAGATTGATTCTTGGAAGATGGATGTTTCATGCATGTGGTAGGGAAGTATGAATTGTCTGATCTTTTACGTTACAGGCTGCAGAATAATCCTTTCTGGTTGTAAATCTTAAGAAATAAAATTTGACAGGTTCCTAAAATCAAAGTGGTTTACATAAGAATGTGGGAGAGAATATGCCACTCCAATTAAAATAAATAAATAAATCACTAATCCATCTTCAAAAGTAATTCAAAGGGTTTGAAACAACCTTGAATGACACAGAACATAAGAAGGAAGTGAAAATTCCTTTTAAAACTACCATCACTTATTTTTTCTTTAACCAGAGGAAAAATTACCTTTTAGTAGAATTCAGAAAAAAGATGTCCCTTTCACACCTGCCGCCTTCGTTGTTTTGTGAGCAAGCTGGAAAACCATCCTATACCTCTTCACGTCCTTCTTCCGCAGCCTTAACTGCAATCATAAGTATTACTGAAGTTAGGGCAATGAAATCTAATCTCCTGTTGTAAGACTGAGAAGATTTTGTCCCTACATCTGTTGCTGTCTTTACAATCTCTGACCTCTGAGGAGCACTTCTGGAGCAAGATTGAAGACAGGGTCCCAAGGATTCCAAGTGTTTCCTTGTTGGTTGCATCTCTAGAAATCCAGCAGGATCCGGAAATAAACTAGACTCTTCAAGTGCTCCGTTCACAAAACCTAGCCTTAGTTGTAGGTGGATAAAAAGATATCAACTTACAAAAAGAGAAAAAATACTTGTCCCAGCTGAACACTGTCTCTCACAAGGCCCAGGTTAGGACAGTGGGCTCCAGAATGCACATACTCCTCAATCTCTTTCATCATCAATTCCTGATTTTTCAGGTCTGAGCCTACAAGCAGGTCTACTAGTAGGAAGTGGGTTCCCATTCAGTCTAGTCTAAAGTGTACTGCCTGATCCTGTACAGACGCAGCAGTACACTATTTTGGATTCCCAAACTTTGAACTTTCCCTAACCCTATTTAATTCTACCTGTGGGATGAATGCTATATGTGAACAGACACAGGAAACATTGTTCCCCAGGAGCTGGGTAGAACTGTGTCACAAACAGGTCCTCTGAAGCCTGCATACTTCTCCCGTAACTTTATACTTCAATATTTCCTGGATAAACCTTCCAGAAGTGCAGAGAAAAGGGGCAAGGATGAGGGCTACAGCCTATGAGATGTTCCCCTCTCTGCCAGGATCCCTCATCAGCCTTCCTGCAAGGGACAGGGTTAGTGTTCAGGTTGAGAAATGTAGAACACCTGGGTTTCAGTTTATTGCTGGCTCCTGTAGTATATCAGGAGTTAAAAAGAAGGATTGAACTGAATGGGAGCTATTTTCTTGTGGTGTTTGGTGGGTTTTTGTGGGTGGGTGGGTGGGTTGGTTTTTGTTTCCTCCCCCCCCCCCCCCCCCCCGGCTGTGATCAGTTCTCAGTAGTTAGGTTAGTGTAGGGCTAGGCTAGTTACTTGCCACTATCAGTCAGCACCCTTCATGGCTCCAGGATTCTGCTGAATCAAACAGGTTTATTCTTTTAATCCCTAAACATGCTCAATTCCCTGTAATTACAGGCAAAGGATACACATCTGTACAAGAGAAGCTGAGGGCACAATCTCACCAACATGAGCATTTCTCCCAATTCTAGCTTCAGGGAACCTAGCAACTGAACGTTTGCCACTGTTGTTCCTAATACACAAATGGGCTTTTTATATTATAACCTACTATAGAAAAGAGAAGGCAAGGATACCGACCCTTCCTAATGCTGCAGGCGTATCATCTAGGGACTGTAACTTCTGGAGCCTGAGATTTCCAGATTCCTGTTTGAATGCTTCTAAATTTTAGTGACTGGTGTCACTAAATGGCTACAGTAAAATGAATGTAAACAATAAATCTATTGCCCTACAACTTAGGAGGAATTCAGATCTCTAAAAAAGTGAGTGTGAGAGTCTAAGAATTAAGCCTTAATCAAACCTGTAATGATAGCCTAATGAGCTAAATTAAAATACAAGAGAAAGCATTTGCCATGTTCTCATGAGTCCTTCTCATACCCTTCTAGGCCATGCAAAGTTCAATAACAAACATTGCTCCCCAAGTAATAGATTGTTAAAGCTGTTGCTGTCCCTTAAATCAGATTTATTCTCAAAGTAGTTCTCCCTTCAGGAAATTGTAACAGAAGGCATTAACCTCAATTAGGGCAAGCCCAGATCCTGTCTTAGCAGGCTGTCCAGAATATGTGTAAGCTGTTGGTATCTTCCTATCCCAAAAGCCAACTCTAGCCTCAAGCCTACTATTCATGTTAATTACAGGCACGAGACCAATCACTAATTGTAAGAGGAAATTCAAGACCTTATCCTGCCCCTGCCACCCCTCTTCCAATTCTTGTGTTCCATGAGGAATGCACCAAAAACCCAAACCGGGCAGACACAAGTAAATTTCTTGTCCTAATTGTCACTGCAGCTATGATCTTAGCCAGCTGATCTGGCACTACCCCTTGCAGTTACTATCCTCATCTCATTTCTGCAATATATTCAGAGTCCAGCAATTGGCCTGGCTCATCAAGCCTTCATTTCCCAAACACTAGCTTTGTCTCCAATCTTAATTATAGGCAGGGTCCCTTTCATACTGCCTAAAACCACAACAGCATTGGCTCCTGCGCATACCAGCGCAGTTCCTATCTGTGCTTTCCGAGCAGATTCCAGCAACCACCTGGACTCTTCAGAGAAAGGTTGTGGTACGCAGGGCTGTGGGCAGCCTGCCGGGGTCAGTTGCTATTGTGGAAGCTGTAGAGCACGCACCCTTCACCGCCTTCCCTCCACCCTGCTGTCCACAGCAACATGCGCTGCCTAGAAGGTCGCACCCCCATCCCCTGGCCTCCCACTTACCTCCTCAGAGCATCCCTGCCCCAGGTGAAATGTACCTCGGAAATACCTGGCCTAAAAAGCATTATTTTCACATGAAGAACTTCTTGTAAGTCTGCGTGGGCTTTTTGGCAGCAGGTGGCCACACTTACCTCGCTGTATTGGGTCTGGCTGAGATGGGGCTAATTTTCCCCATCGCTGCCCTCACAGCTCTGTATTGCTAGCAGAAAGGTGCAGGTAACAGCCAGCGTCCTGGCTGCTGGCACAGCATCGGGGACGTCTCTCCAACACTCCCCCCACCCCAGTAGGCTGGGGACGGGCAAGATCTTGGGAGAGGACATAGCCAGGACAGCTGACCCAAACTGACCAAAGGAATATTCCATACTGCAAGATATCTGCTCAGCAATAAAAGCTAAGAGAAAGGAGGAGGAAGGAGAGGGCATTCGTTATTTACAATGTTTGTCTTCCAGAACAACCGCTACACATACTAAAGCCCTGCTTCCCAGAAAGTGGCCGGACATCGCCTGCTGAAGGGAAGTAGAGAATTAATCTTTTGTTTTCCTTTGCTTCTGGGAGCACAACCTTTGCTTTTGCTTCATTAAACTGCCTTTATCTTCACCTATGACTGTTTTTTTCCATCTCATTTTCTCCCCACTGTCCTGCTGAGTAGGGGGAGTGATAGAGTGGCTTGGTGGGTACCTGGCATCCAGTCAAGGTCAACCCACCACACTCATGCTTAATTAATTACCTTTTTAGGGTCTATAACATAGCTTCAACACTGCTCTGTTCAGCAGCATTTCATTCTTAGTTGCTTTGGGACTGGCATGAACTATGGAAAGAGATCCAGATACCTGTGTAATTTGGGATCAGGCTTTTCCTCAGCACTGCTGTGGGTCACCCACGCTCTGGCAGAACACATTTTGACCACTTCAGCCACTTCCTAGCATATCCAGATGCAATTTGTTACCCACTTGAATCCACAGTGATGTTGCAGTGAATCAGCCAAACACCTTGACCTGCCCTGCCCTGGACAGTAAACAGCAGAGGCAGTTTTGTGAAAGATCAGGACCAGTGGATTTAGGATTAGGTATTCTTCCCTGTGAGCACAGGTTTGGTCCTGGGAACATAGTTCAGATTTCATTGGGACAAATGATATAACAGAACTGTATTTCCCAATTAAGGAATCTGTAAGCTGTGGGAGTGTAAGACTACAAAGATCTAGTCAGACAGCTGAGCAAGGTTTTCTGGAGGAAAAAAAAAAAATACTGTCTCCTCCACTTTCAAGAGAGACCCTGAAACATCTGTGATTCAGGCACCAGGGGAGGAGGAATGATAGGTATGAATGCCATGAGGAAATCTGTATGCCTTGTGTGAGATACATGTGTCAAACACCTACCCGCAACCAGCCACCATGTCAGGCAGGGTCCACTCCAGGAAATGAAGACCTTGTGCATCTTCTCAGGTGTGAAAGCCCAGCCACAGCTAGGAGGTCTGGAAGGAAGAGTGGGGCCACTCCATGCCATTGGATAGCTTAAAAAGCTTTCTGGTTTTTTGGGTGATTTGGTCCAACTTTTCTAACACAATAGGATGATGGATGGCCTCTTCCAGGCTGTGCACCACACCAGAAGTCCAGATCCTTCAGTATTTTTCCTCAAATTACAACGGTATCTTAATCATAGTAATAGAATAAATCACTAGGGTTAGGCAGTCATCACATGGCTGGTCCAGGGTCCATTTATATTAAGCATCAAGCATATTAAGCAAGGGTAGTGTGGCTAAGAGGAAATTTTTTGTGAATGTTTTCTGGTTCAGTACAATACAAAACCTGAAATAGCTTTGTAGGAAACAGAAGCGTGTCTCCTGAGTTCGTATGCTGTATTTTTTTTCTGCCCTGGAAAAATCCAAATAAATGGAACTGGGCATCACCAGGACTGCTAACGACTGCTCAGAAAGACTTCCTTCATTCTGAGTTTCATCTAACCAGCGTGCAGGAGAAAGAATATCTCAACTAAAGATTATTTTGACTTTCAGGTTAATACGGTAAATTTCACAAATCTGAGACCACCAATACTGACTGCAGAAATCAAGACCAAACTAGACTCAATGGGACTAATTTTCAAGTATGTTCACCATAAAACAGTCATTAGTTAAAAGATTTACTTTGACATCCTATAGCATCAATTTAAGATACCATACAATTAAAAAAAAACCAAAACCAAACGGATCTGATCTAGTCTAGTCAAAACACAGAGATTATTCTTATGCAGTGTAATATTTTTGATAAATTCATAATGCTGACAAACTTGTGGTAAGTTCTATAGCTAGCTAACAATTGCAATTTTAAAGGCGATCCATTTTCCAATCAACCTGTTCACCTCATTGCTCTTGCTGTCGAATATTTTAACGTTAAAAACAAGGAGACAGCAACACTACCCTTATCTTAAATAGTATCTAAAACAATTGTGATACTGGCTGGTTGTCTCTACTGTACATGATGAAACAGCTTCGCTCATAAAAAGGGCTGCTAATCAAATCTTTTAAAAGTATTTATTATAAAACAAAATCCACATAATCTATAGTACCAATGCAGAGTCTGTTATCTGTACAGATATTTATACAAAATACCAGTTACTTCAAACAAGACTTTGGTTTTGTTAACATAAAGAAACATTGCAGTTTCATGTCCAGAAAACTGTTAACATATAAAGGCCTGAAGTGATGAAAGCCTCAAAGAAGTTTTTCTTAGGTCAGTATTACCAAGTTTGTTTGTATGCTAGAAGGCCATGCTTGGAAAAATAATTGGTAAAGACTTTCTGTAACACAAGAAAGATTTAATGGCTTTAATGAGAAGTACTGTAGTGACAATCTGATAATAGCATCAATTTAATCCCCAAATACATAAGCATTGGTTACTGGCATTATTTTTTTTTCTAATATTAGGTATTTTTGACAGGTTTCTGTTGAAATAGGTAAGAATATATAAATCAAACTTCACTTGAAATAATGCATTTGAGAGAAATTGCAATATATTATGAATTCAAGAGATGCATGCTTTAAAAAAATTCAGAAGTTGTCTGCCTTCAGTTAGTTCCAAAACTTGTGGATGATGTATTTTAACTGAAGAGAACCCTAAAAATGATACAAAGCTTTGTTAAAACCAGTGGAGTAAAACCTACATATGATTCTTGAGGGCACTTGTGAATTAAGGCTTTTCTTTTTCCCCAGTTAATATGCCGAAGTGTTTAAAATACACAAGGCACTGAAGTATTGGGTTTGGTTGTCTTTTGTAGTAATAAATGCTACAAAATGATACAAAATATAAAGCTGTAATTATTAGGCTGTTTGCAGAATACACATTTTAATATAAAAAAGATTGTGTGGGGGTTTTATCATAAAAATTCTTGGTACTCTTTGTATACTCACGTACATTTACAATAGCAGCAATTGCGATACAATTAGGTAAGTAAGAAAGCAGTCTGGGTTAAGGGTTTTGTGTGTGACGCCCTCCGAATTTCGCATAAAACAGCAAAGCAGTCCTCCCATTTTCAGCAGCTTTTGTTTTATCTCCACAGGCTGATGAATTCCATTTACAAATATTGTATTTGTAGTTGCAACCAAAATACTTCTGTACTTACTTACTTAGTGCAGGATCTCTGTACAAATCAAACTGGAATATTGCTCCCTCTGTCAAAAAGAGCGACCCTGGGAATGCTGCCACAGGAATAGCGACATTCGTATTTAGAGAAAGGTGCATCAACAGGAGTACTTGCTTTTCAAAATGTGAACGCCAGTGAATTCGTCTGTCACTTACTGTAGCTGCCAAACTTGCTTTTCCCCTCTGAAAAGTCCTTCTAAGCACACTGTATGCACGTATTTTATCAATATAAAATGACTCATTTAGGAATTGCCATTGTGGTCTTCCATCCACCAGGGTTCTGTGTTGGCTGGAGAGAACCCAGCCCCTGACTCCAGAGGTGGGCTGCGACAAGGGCCGTGGTTCACGCTGGGAACAGCCAGGACGTGGCAGCTTGCTGTCATGGGAGGCCGGGAGCACTGTCAGTATGTCAGGACATGGCACTTTGAAGTATTTTGTTGTGGAATGCAGAAGCCATTTGTATCAGACTGGTTTCCATCATTCCTATCAGCATGCTTAACATTGATCTAAAACCAATTTTTCCTTTTTTCCCTCCAGGGAGTACAATCTTATGTGGAAAGGCCCACAGTGTAGTTGGCAACCTCAAGCAAATTAAAGAAAAATACCCTTTACAAAAACTAGAGTAAGTGTTCTCAGGAAAGAGAGCTAGAAGACTTGACAGGATTGAAATTATCTATGTATATTAATATTTCTTTTAACGTGTGGTAAATACCTTATGCTGTTTAGCTAAACTTACAATAGCTGTAGAAAGGGGTTTTTCTACATTTAATGATGAACATAAAGTGCTGCAATACCTAAGGGAACAGCAGCAAAACCAGGATACCTCTCAGAACTTAGGATTTGGCCTTCCCTGAATCTTCTAGAGACAACCCAATTTATCGTGAGGACTGGACTCATAATTCATAATGAAGGCATAATAAAAACATAGAAACAACTGAATAACTGATCTGTAAACAACTGTCATCTTTGACTGTGGCTTGTCTAAGGCTCTGTCCAAACATGGACATTTATAAAATGTCCTTCAGCACCGTAACAGCAAAAGTGTTACTTCTAATTCAGGGCTCCATGCCAGGCACTCTCGTGTGTTATTAATTACTGGGAACATGCTTGCCTTCTGTTTTCATTTCCTGACATTAATGGCTATCACTTGTAGTACAATTATAGGCACAGCTACTCATTTGGACCAGCTCAACGTATTACCCCAACAAAATGTCTGACATCAGAAAAGATCTGCTTCCGAAAACGAAGCAAACAAGGACACACAACTTCTGTGAAGTGTGACTGACCATACTCATAAAGTAGTACAACATGCTCCAGAGGCTCTGATGAAGGGTAGCAGAGGAGCTCTTCCTAGCAAAGGGATCTGACCCTGCAGGCAATGGAGGAACGTCCTTGTTGCTGGCACATCAGCCTGGTGTGACCAGCCCTTACTGAATGCTCCTGCTTCCAAATCCTTTTTCACTGCTGTGCACAGAGCTTCAATATTTCAAAAGCCCCAGAATCCAAGAGGCACCAGTTGGCATAAAAATAGGGAGAACGTGACGAGTCCTACATCTAGCATCTTATCTTCTAGATATCAGATGGAAAATAGATCTAGGATAAATAGGCCCGGAGATTTCCAGAAGGCCCATTCTAGGTGTGCAGAACAGGTGTTGAGGGAAGAAACTGTTTTGTTGTTACTTTGAAAAGAATCAGAACTTTTAGGGAAGTGCTTGCGCCCTTTTCAAACTAGAGAGATGAAGGTTTATTACAGAAAATCAAACCCATCATTCCAATAGAAACTTGTTTCCTCTCATTTCTACCTTTCTCTTTAGAACACGCCAATAATGGCACAGTCTCATTTTTAGACATGAGGCATTTTGTACTATGACACTATCCTAAAGGAAACATTTTTTGTCATACATACAGATTTAGCTTAATTGTAGCCCAAGTGCTCTTTAGTGATCTGTCCAGACAGAAGAAAACGGAACCAGTAAGACCGTTGGGATAGTGCTAACAAAGTTTCCTCAAAATCATCCAGCAACATCAAACAAATTAACTACTTCCATTGCAAATTTCAGGGTGCACTGGCTGTTGACCAGTCTAGCTGAAGTAAAGTCAAGCTATAATTTACACAAAACATTTACTTGAAATTAAAGAATACTGCTGTCAAAGATCACAACTTGTCCATTTACCTTACAGCTTCACACCGCTGCTACATCTGTCCTGCAGAGAGGACAAATTCTACAGATGAGAAGATGACCCGAGTAGCTGCTTTCATGACTGTGCTGGAAGCCGGTAAGCTGCTCTCTGCTAGGACATCTGTCCTTTAAATGTAACACAAAATCAACCATATCATTTGCCTATTACTAGCTGCTCTTCAGACACAGTTCTATATTACACCCTGAGCTCTTTCAAGTGCTAATATGCAGTCATAATGGGCTTGGAAAACATGATTGAAAACACCGATTCAAGTACTCACAAGCTCACACAGGTAGTCCAATCACATGCATCCCCCTGCAGCTTCTCAGGGGAGAA
Organism: Falco peregrinus; assembly: GCF_023634155.1. Lineage (NCBI taxonomy): Eukaryota > Metazoa > Chordata > Aves > Falconiformes > Falconidae > Falco > Falco peregrinus. The sequence continues at coordinate 5,555,725 of NC_073729.1, read as the reverse complement.
CTCTTCTAATATTTCAGTCAGCTTTCTCATAGAAAACTTCTGCACTATTGAAACTATGCCTAAACCTCACCAAAACCTCCACTTATTTTCCATTCAGCCCCAAACTGCCACAACTTGTCATATGCATTCACTAAACCCCTGCAACTCTTTCTCCCATCCTGATCTAGACAAAAATAGCAACTGTTTTTTATGTTTTAGCCTGAAAGTTTACAGGATGGAAACCACTAAGAGCACACTGAGGATATTTCTGGAGACAAGTAGCTCCTGTCAGTCAAATTTTCTTTCTGGTCTTCTCTAGCACCAGGAGTGCAGTAATGCTTTAAAGTATATAGTCTACAGCAAACAAAAATGATATTTAGTATTTAAATCTTAAGATGCTAAATTTGTATAGAAATTCTTTTTAGTTTTAAAGTCGGTATTGTGGAGCAATGTGGGGCTTAGATTCTGACCACCAAACTTTAAGTGCCTCAGAAGAGGCAATTTCTCACCAAACATCTGCAGTATGAGGCTCTGTTTAATCCACCCCATTCAGCAAGTGGTTCCTTCCTTCTGAATACCTAAGCTCCAAAAGAATTTGACTCTTAAGACAGTTTAGCTCTCAGCAAGAATGCTAATTTTCTTGGACTCAACCCCAAACTTTGTAATAGGATACAAGTTTTCAGATGAAGTGGTTAGGGTTGTTATAGTTGTGGCTCTTAAAAAAGAACAGTGGTTTAATGGGAAAAAAAATAATCAATGTAATTTTGCATTACAGTTATACAGGAAAATTAATGTAGTATGTCTCTAAGCTAGAACTGTAACATGAAACAACTAAACTAATGAATTCATTATAAATGGTGAATAGTTATCAGGCACAAAATGACATATGATATGAAACTGGACTACCAACTGCTGTAATGCAGAACAAGTACTCCTTTATATGATTGACGTGGTACATAAAATATCCTGTGGATCTATATTCCTGATTTAGTTCACTGAAACATGATCACCTGACAATTGCTTTGTTTCACCAAACCATTAACACTTGTTCAGAGATCTGCCAAGACACTCCAAGAGTAAATATAACCTTGTCCCTCTTAGCATACTACAGAACTACTAATGTTGATAGGGCATTGGGAAAGAACCTACTCTTAAACTCCAGTGCTGTACTCTCCAATTCTATAATCTTTCTCCAAGAAAACCAGTGGGCATCTTCTTTGTGCTCAATCTGTCAAGTGAAAATTTAGACATGACAGTAATAAAAGCTACTTTAAGAGTTTTAGTAACACACCTGCGACAATACAAATCCTATCCTTGACCAATATAGATAGAAAGAACAGATCTGGACTAATAAATCTGAAAACACAAACTGGATCAGAACACTGTGGTCCTAACCCCTCCACCACCACAACAAAAACCTCTAACCCAGAGTTGTAGGGTTCCTCTGATGTGCTCTCAAAGAACTTGTTAAAAAGACCCCAAATCAAGTACAATTTAAGTTCAAACAAGAAAAAAGTTTTCATTGTTACCACCAATATTAAGGCTATCAAAGGCTCAGCACATCTATTATTCAGCAGCTGCAGAATACAGAAAACAGGTGTGAGTCACTCTGCATATGCAGAACCTCCCTCAGATGTCCCAAGCAGGCACTCACATCATCATCACCAGAGCTGAATTTATAAAGTGCCATACAATACACAATCCCTTTTGTTACAGCAAGAGAGCCATCAAAGCACAAATTTACCTTCTGTATTTTGAAAGGGACTGATCCTAGCCCCCCACCCCAAAGCGTTTTTTTTGGGTAGGAGTTGGAACATAAATACTTTGCTGATCATGATGTCCCTAGGTTACAGCAGTTTGCATGAGAGTTTATCTTTTTCATTGCAACACAATTAGAAAGAAGTATTTGTCTCCTTTCCTTCCTCCCCCGTGATTTTCTGTCTATTTCTAAACCTGAACTAATTTTGTTTGAATTTTTATGAGATATGACTAAACTGTTTGAATGGCAGATGTTTTTGTTTTGAGCTATGCAGACACCATTTTCTACAAACACTGATTAAAAACCAAAGAACTTTCCTCATTTAAAGGTATACAAGTGATTCCAATATCATTCCACTTTGGAAAACAAACATTAGAGATGAAGCAATTCTCTGATCAAATCAACACAGGTGAAGATCTCAGAGACCTGGCACAGTGAATTACTGGACTTGGGGAAAAGAGAACTAGCACTGCATTTTGAGAAGGAGCTGACAGCATCTTCCCAGTCATCAAAGCCTCACAAGGAAGGACGAAGAAGCTTGGTTTCATCGCAATTAAAATGGTGAGTCTGACCACAGGTCAATACAACTGCTTCTGCTACCATTCACCCAGTCAAGTGGGGAACTGACTGGAGCTAAACCAAGTTCTTCAGGGCTGGTTATTTCTTGAATCGGTTCCAGAACTGGCCATGGGCAGAGCGGCACTGACATGAAGCGGAGCATGGTGCCTGTGGGCCTAGCTAAGCTGGAAGATTTGGACAAAAGAAGTGTTGTTCCAGTTCAACGCTAAGCAAATGGAGAGGGAGGTTTGAAATCCAGGTCTCAGCACACAAGTTCTGCCGGGAAGCATTCAGCTTACGTGCCAACAGGAACATCTACGGGTTGCGATCTTTGCACATTTTCTCCCAGTGGTGGTGAAGGGATGAGATACTGACAGTGGTATTTAAACACGCTTTTCTTGTCTGCAAATAAACTTACATCTTTCTTTAGACTTCTCCCACAAGCCACTTCGCTTTCTCGTCTCACATTAACAGAAAGAATTACATACACTTTGCATGTAAAAAGGTGACTTAAAAATGCAAAAAGGCTCAACATTCCCTCCCCAAATCCTTTGGAGACCGAGTCATTTTCATGACTTCAAAAAGGCAAATATGGCACAAAAGAATGGAAATTAAGTTAAAAAAATCAATTTTATAAATATTCTTCCTCTGTACAATTTTTCACAGCCCCGTCCCTCCCACCCATTTTTATTCACATTTCTTTTTTGAATTCCCACCCCGATTTATTTTTAAATCATAAAATATATATTTTAAATCTGTTCATATTTTAAAATATTTACAGGAAAAGTTCCTTCTGTTGAGGTCACGAGGAATCTGTACAAGGAGAGGGTGGAGGGGGATAGAGGTGAAAATAGCTTCGTTCCGTGGCAGGAGACGGAGGGCAACTTTCTTCTGCCGACATGTACTGACTGCGAGGCGTGGGTGGAGGGGGATAAGGGTCTGAGTCTGAATTTAAATCTATATAGTATTTGTTGGCCTTCCATCGACTAGTAGTATAGTCACTGTCACAAACATCTGTGCTGCATGGGGTTGTGGGTGGAGCTATCCCTCGTATAAGGTATGGCCTGCAAAAAAACCAAACCAAAACAAAAAGCACATGCATTAATTGGGGGGAAAAAGAAAGACAAAGAGAGTGATACGAAAATGAACAGCTCTGTGTCCTTGGTCAAGATGCCTGCTCATTAATACTATATGAGCCTTAATTCAGGTTTTCATAGGAACCCAACAAAAAAGTACCTGAACTGTGTTAAATCTGAACGGCACAACTACCCTCAGCTGGCCGTGCTTTCTTCCAGCCCCTGACCAGCCAGAGGAGACCACCATGACCATTTAGCCTCGTCACTAACAGATAGGTTGACTCATCAAAGGGTTTTATGATAAGCTTGAGGAACTGAAGAGAAAACAGGAACCTTCTCTATAGAGGATGCTAAGTGACTGTTACATAGTAATATAACCTATATATATTGCATTGTTACACAGCAACACTGTATTGAAAGGTGCTAAACCCTGTTGTACAAAAGTAAGAACAAAAAGTCAATGCTTAACATCAAACCTGGCATAACCCCCATTTGCATGGTCATTTATTAAGAGAGGGAAAGAGTTTTTTTAAACAAGGTAAAGTGGAACAAGAACATTTTGCTTAAGATCCAAAACGAAAGGCCAAATCAATAGAAGATTTGTCAAACCTTCTTATCTGAGCTGTACCTGTAAGATCTCGTGGTTGAAGGAATGTTTGAGGAATAAAACATCTCCGCATTATACAGGGAGCGATCGGTAGCTGGGGAAGGAGGTGGGTTCAAAATCTAGGAAGAACAGGAAAAAGCAGTGCAAAAGTCTGGGTTAATAATACAACTCTAATTATTTTGAAAATATTTACACCTTCAGCTTGTCACTCATCCTTATTTTAGTTTCCTCTCCTTGCCACTTGGGTGGGTTAATATATTTTCAAAGATCACAGAAGTTTATTATGAGACTTTACACTGGGCTTACTTACACTGCAGGCCTTCAAAGCTCTCACAGTACAGGGAATTTTCTTCCTTGCTGCATCTGTTATCACGCTGGAAGGTTGGGGTAAAGCTGGAAATTAGAGCCAGTTTTGCTGAATCTCAGTGCACTTCCTTGGACATAACGACCAATATCAGCCTCAGCAGATGCTAATGGGAAACTGTCTGTTCCAGCCCCTAAACATACTCCCAGTCAACAGTAGGGTCAGGAGGCCAAAGTTCCTTTACTGTAACTAATACAACTCCATGCTTCCCTGAATACTACCTTTTTACTGCTGTTCTGTAAACATGTCACTTTGGCACAGTTCACAATGCAAAGAGCCTAAGAGCTACAAAATTGTTATAGCCTGCCCTAGCCTGTGTGTGCATATACACGGTGGCTGGTAACCCTCGTGCTAGGAAAACAGTTTATTATGCTTCAGAATCCTTTAGGATTCTTCCCCTAGCAGGAAGCAGAACCCCTGACATGGCCGGCAGGATATCGGCCTAAAAACAAGAAGAGCACTTCATCCCTTCCAGCGTGGAAAATTACAGCATTGCCCTTGATGGTAGGGCCTTGCTACTGATGTCAGCATCTTGTACACAGCCTGTCCTGGGCATTCTGCCAAGCCATGGCCTGCCACAGCGACCATGATAGTATCCTTCCTCTGCCCCTGCTCTTCCCTCATAATACTACTGTAAAATCACGGCAGTGGAGATCATTGGTTTGAACTTCACTGCGCAGCGCCTAGCAAAATGATCCTCGGCCACTGAGTTGAGCTCATTAGTACAAACACTAACAAGCCCTGCATTCAGATTCATGTGAGGTGAGACAAGCTTGAATATCACTCATTGCTAGCTGTGGGGAACGGTAAGTAATTGCCCTAAGAGTATCTTCCAGAAATCCTCTTCCTTGGAGGAGCACTGCATGCTGCTTCTGGATTCTCTTCTACTAGCACCCTGAACTGCATCAACACCACTTAACGTTCAGATTAAAATACCAGTGTCAGCCAGGATGCCCGTGGCCAGACTCTCAGGTATAACCGGCCTAACTCCACCAATACCAATTCCTTCCTAGCCTCTATTCACTGGACCATCTCTCAGTACAACTACGTTAAGCAAAACAAAACAAAAAAGGCAACACAACTCCATGCTCAGATCTCTCCTTTTTATTATTAACCTAAAGCTGCATAATGAGCTACCAGGTAGAACTGACCCAAATATTTGGATTAAGCAGTAACTGTCACGTTACTAAGCCCTTGCAACAGCTTTCTTCTAAGAATCCAGCACGTCCTTCGGGAAGGAAAGGCTGGCATCACCCCTGCAGGTTCTGACTGACATAGCCTGGAATGGGAAGTGTGGATGAAGAATTCCCAGATTAGCTTATGCCAGAAGTCCAGCAGAAGAGTTGATCTTTTGGCTGACACAGATACAGAATGGCACAGGCAGATCAGCTCTTGGGCCTCTTTCAAGACTTATTTAAGTAAGGGTTTTTTATATAAATTCAGCTAAGTTTTTTCTGTTCATCCATTTTAGTGTGGCACTGACCCATCAATCAGGTACCAGCATGACATTGTTCAGCGTGTTACAGAGACACCGGTGAAGCACGGGACAAGCTAAATTAGGAGGGCTGCTGAGTTCCAAACATCTGCTAGCTGTGACTAGCTTCCTGATGGCTTCATTGAGAAAGTAATGCGAGGAACAGGTAACCGATTTTACCTTACCAATAGATAAGCCCACAAGCCTCTCTTTTTCATCTTTGTCCTCCTCAAGGGGAGAGAGGGCACATTTGTCACTGGTCAAACACAAATCAAAATGCCCATACGTAGCATAACGGTTTATATGTTAACACAAATGCATATATACCCACACAGTATGTGGTCTCCTGATTAAATACTACAGAAGAATTGCCTCACTAGCCAGCAGATTGACTCTGCAAGCTTGTGTGAACAGAAGAATGAACGTATGTATTGCTCAGAAACACTATGGGAGAAAACTCATATGACAAAATGCTGGCAAACAGTCTCTCCTACATATTCTTAGAGAATCATGGCCATTTTTAGTATACATCTTTGAATTCATGAAGCTCTTGATAAGGGGACTAAAATTCTGTCACTTCCAACAATTAAAGCCAGAAACGAAGCTAAATTACAGCTGAAAAAACCCAAGCAGAGCAACCTCTGCCGGGTACCAATGTTTTCTCCCAGTGCACGCACTTGGTTTTCTGAAATAACAATTGACACTTCATCTAAACAGCAAGCTGAGCTTATTTCTTAGGCGTCTGCATTCCAGTCCTGTCACATCTTGTTTGTCTTTTTATTCCATGTGTGCCTGCAGCATTATGCAGTGCAAAATATCACTGGGCCACTGACATCAGAGTTTACAAAGAACAAAGGAGGTGGCATCTCCAAGGGAGTCAAGACAGAAGAACAGAAGTACCCAGGAACAACCCAGCTGAGTATCACTCTAATAACAAAACATTTTAGACATCATAAAGCATTGTGTAATCTTGATGGACTACAACAAAGTGATTTTGTGATGTGTCCAACTTGGCCTGTATATCATAAACTATTAACACCCAAGACCAACCGTTATTAACACTCTATTCAGTAACATACATTTTCATCTTTCTTTCCTTCAGAACTGGGAGATACTTAACAGAGAGGTGTATTTTCAAGACATTACCTGTGGGTAGAAAGTGGCTTTAGTGCTGGATGAACTACTTGAAGAGGCTCCAGTAACATGGTTTCTGTCATATAAGGGGGCACCACTGCTTCCTCCCATGAGACTCATGGAGCTAATCATGGACTTTCCACAAGAGATGCCTGCAGTGAGACAGAGAGGAAAACAAAGTTACGTAAACCACAATTTTATCTACCAATGCAAAACAGAAAACAAATCCACAGCTTGGCAAACCCGTGCAATGCTACTGCTTGTCACTTTGGGAACAGTGTTTTATGTAAAAACTTCTGGATTACAAGGAGCAACACATTTTGTAAACTTATCTTCTCACCCCCAGACCACCTATTGTCTCACTGCAGCACTGAACTCGCAACCTGCTCTCACAGTCTGCTGAGAAAGGAATCTCCAGAACAGCTGAAACAAACTTTTCACTCAAACTGTTAATTAAGAAATTTTCCAATTAAACAAACTCAGACATTTGCAAAACAAATGTTATATACTGCCCAAGACAAACAAGCTAGAGACCTCAAAAAATTTCATTTCCATCCAAAGAAATTCAATTGCAAGTACACAAACAGCAGCAAAAAAAAATATTCAGTTTTAATGAAAAAAAAAATCACTGCTTAAACTGAAAATCAGCAGAGACAAAGGGAAAGAAACCTAGGTGACAGGAAAAGGGAAGACAACATTCCTCCATCTGTTTTACTCCAATATACACTTAAATCAGACAATACATTTTCAGCTTCTTCCTGTCAGACTATTCAGTGCTAATGGAAAAGTTTAGTTTGGGAAGGTTTCAGAAATTTTTCAGATGCAGGAAACATTCAATACAAGCAGAGTGACTTTATTTGTAATCATCATTCACAACTATTTATCTTTTTTGGAAATGCCACGGTATTAGGAACCTGTGTCTTTTCTTTAGAATTAACATCAATGGTAGTATTTTCAGCTGTTGTAACCTGTCACAGCACTCTGGATTTGAAAAACCAAACAAATACGAATGAGAATCAGAATGACAGCTTAGTTTAACACCTACAGAGGTACAGATGAAACCTACCGATACTTGCTTTAATTACAAAAGCTTTAGTGTGAAGTCCAATTTAAAACACCACTTCAAAGGTTTTACCTGCAATGATTTCATCCTCAAATTTTATTTCCTACCACAAAAACCTCTTGATAACCATGAAAACATAATTTAATCAGGAACAGCTGACCAAAGTCATTAAAGTGCAAGAAAGGCTAAATCTAAGTTGTATCCGGCTGTCTTCAAAGTCATGGCTAGAAGAAAACAACAATGAGCACATCTTAAAAATGTGTTTAATATGAAGAAGTGCCACATCTTTTCATTTGTCTTTAAGTTATCATCTGTCTTATTTTCAGCTGACATGAAAAGCAGACTCCTATCACTCCAAAGTATGAATTTCTTGTATTCTGACCCTGTCCAGCAGGTTTACAGGCAAACATTTACTTTCCAGCTTCCTAAACAATACGAAGAGATATTCTTTCTTCTCAGGGCTTTGTAGTCAAGAATTTGCTATTTCTTCTATGAAAAGTGTATTTTACATTTGTAAAATAATTTGAGGTACATCATTTAAGTGTTTACTTTGATGTCTGTATCAGGTTTCTGGGTTCTTATGTATTAGCTGAATATCCTTTTATGCTTTTATGTGTACTTCAAGTCCTCCTTCAATCTTAGCGTTGGAGCTGCATGCACTTCTCCGGATGGATGCTTTGAGCCCTTTGTGAGGTAGAGAAGTTTGCTGTTTTACAGATGAAGGACTGAGACACAGAGAGAATACTGTGTCCAAAAGCAAACAGGAAAGCTCTCTCAGAGATGGGCTAAACCAAAGGGGATGTTTTCATTACGCTTCAGGCAATGAGCAGCGACTACAAAACCAAAGCCAGACTGCTTGTGTTCTTCCCCATTTGCTGTTCTAACTTTGGTGAGGGAGGTTTATCTCCTGCTTTTCTGTATCATAGTAAACTAAGCTGCTTCACTTCTGCTTCCTTCCACTGTGGAAAAACCTGTCCTGAGCGGACAGGAGAAAACTGTCTAAAGACCTTTGATGGATAGGACAGACACAAGGACACCTGAGTACAAGACACAGAGCAGCTCAGCAGAGCTCTCACTAGAATGCTGAGTGGCACATGCTTTCTGAGTTTCCAATACTGCACGTGGTTCACTACTCTTCATAGTATTTTGCAGGCCTTAGGTAAGAAGTACTGTTCAAAACCCAGGCTTTATTACATACACCAGAAGTAACCTATTTAAAGACCATGCTTTCACTGGCAAAATACTGTAGATTTTCTATCAGAAAGATAGATATCTATGCAGATGCAGCCTAGCACAAAAACCACTTTTGAAAATCTGGCAAGATGCCTAATGGAATGTAGCTAATAGTTTTTGCATATTTGATCCAAAATGACAGATTTATACCAAAACCACTGAGCAGATCAACACCATCTAATTTCTGCTCTTTGAAAACTCCGCATCCAGCACTCTTAATAACCTGTAAAACTCCAAATCCAGGCAATGTAACGGTACCGATTAGACGCAAGGTCCTTATCGTCCTTACCAGTAAAAGTGCCGTGTTGAGAACTTCCCGGAGCAATAAAATTAAGAGGGACATGAGGGGTGCCACTGACATACTCATGTGGAAAAGGACTATTGGGCCCGGCATAGCGCTGGCACACCACTCGCTGGCAAACAAAGTACATTCCTCCCATGACAAAAAGGGACAGTATTATACCAATGACAGGACCGATGGCACTACTGTGTGGCTGTGACTCATCTGAGGCTGGCTTTGTTTTTTCTGGAAAGAGAGGAGAAAAAATAAAGAACGTCATTAAATGTGGGGCAGTATGTATGTTGCTGTGCTAGAGCTCATGCAGCGGGACAGTCAGCTCATCATCATCCACAGTTTTGAAAGTATCTGCATCAAACTCAGGCATCTATAACTCCATATAGTCTGATTCTATGCACAAAACTTCATACCTCCTCTTTCCCCCATCAAGCAGCATTACCAAGGATCTGTCTGTCTAGCAATTCATCTTGTAACAGGATTACTGATCATCTTTATGTAACAACGGTCTGGAAAGTTTTACTTTTCTTCCCTCCCAAAGTCTACGGGTTAAGTATATAGGACACTTATAAACACAAAGTCCTTAATCAGAGAGGAATCTGCTCTCTCACAAGCCATTTGGGCTAGCAATAACATCAAGAAATTGGAAGATTTTACTAAGATCGTATTAAACAGTGGATGTCTTCCCAGCTAATATAGGCCTTAAAATAGAACACTTCTCCTTCCTAAAATATGAGTTGCTTTCTAAAAATAAATCCTTACAAATTGAAAGGAAGACAATCCAGAATATATCAAATACTTTATTTCTTATTTATTTTCCTCCTATATAGCCCAATGTTAAATAATAACAGGTGCTGCAGTATTTGAGACAAGCTACGTATCGTACCTCCCCCTGATTATGGGTAACACATTCAAAATTCTTGCCAAATAAACCCAACACCTCTATGGCTTTTGCCTATGTGACATTCCTCAGTGAAAATGACTGATTTTTTCCATGTGATTCACACAACATTTATAATTTTACTTTTTTACATACACAAACATATGTGTTCATAAAGCGAAAAAAAAAAAAAAAGTAAACTTGGCCAAAGCCAATTTTACACAGTCAGACCTCTTCCCCCCTTAATGAAGTTGTAGGAAGTGAAATGGTTCATGTAAGATTCAAGCCTTCACTTCATAGAATTTTTCTCCAGTGGTTCTGATTTCATTCCCTTCAGTGGAAGGGAATGAAAAACAACTGAAATTTGAGAAGATAAAGGAAATACAAAGATCTACCAATAAACTCTTAACAGTTCAGCATCAAGAATCCATTTTTGTCTTTATCAAATTTTTTATCATCTTTAGTTTTTATCTGATTTTCACACTTATTAGTGCATGACAGCTTTTATGTCAGCTAAGGCCCTAACTTTCAAACAGTCAGATTAGTTCTGATACGATACTGGAAAAAAGCAAAGCCAAAGTTAAAACGTTTCCAAATTAGGTAATTTTAAACACACAATTCTCATTTTGGTTAAACCTAGCTTCTTTTGAATGCAAGATCCTTATCTAGAAGGTAGCAATCATTTTTATTCCCTACTTGAGTTCTTTCCCTCAGTCAAGCAAGAAACCACAGAAATCTCTGCTCCACAAAGAGACTCCAGAGGAGACAGTCTTATGTCTACATAAAGACACATTTAAATCAGTTAAGACCTAATTGCAGGACTGGACCCAAAGTGCAAACAGAAAACAGCTGCATTAACTTGGCAGCACCAAAATTTGCCAAATGCACAAAGAAAATAAAATAGGAAAATGGAAGAAGTGGCTCTGCATTATCCAGGGAATTGGAGGAACTGGGTGAGAGCTGAGAGATAAACGGAAGATGCGGGAGAACCATGAGAAGCACATTCAGTCTGAAACCTACAACAGGATTGCTAACAGTCTTTGTTGCCATTCTTTTAGCCTTTTCTTCCATTCACCACTTGGGCTCCTCTCACCACTCTTACTCATGAAATACACTTTTCCTTGCTGTACCCCCATGAGGACGGAAGGAAGAAACAAGGTTAACCTGACCAGACCTTGTGCCCCCGTCTCTCACTCCAGCAATGGCACAGCTTCTGACAACTGGTGCTTCAAAACCTGACAAGACTTGTAAGATATTAAACCCCTCACAATTAGCCAAGATCCTGTAGGCAACGTTATTAAGCAAAGTGCAGCATTTCTCTACACCAACCCAACACAAGGTATTTTTTCCCCAATGAATTACCAACAGATCAGCACATCTCATTGCTTTTGTTCTAAAATGCTGTTTTCCAATTATTTTGCTAAACCACTTGTGAGTTACTAAATGCTCCCTTTATCTACCCCGTTGCCTGAAAACTTCATGTACTAGTCATCCTGATGGTGCAAAAAGAGGGAAATTGCAAGCAGAGCACGAGTGAGTGAATTTTATTGTCCCCTTTGGACTGCAAAACGACAGACCCCACTAAGGACCAACAGAGCAACTGCCACCAGCATGCCTGTAATCCGCATATACCTCCTGCCGTGAGAATTCAAAGTAACATTTTGCCCAGAAAAATCAAGGTCTTTCCTTATATTCCTTTCGTAACTGCACTTTAGGAGACCAGCTTGTGGTCTCTTGTGGACACTTGCTCATTGCATGCTAGTTCCTCCACATAATTACCCTCCAGCTTGATCCTCTAATTGCAGTGGATAGGGCCGTGCATTTTTAAAAGCCACCCCAAGCTTAGCAGCAGCTCTGCAAGTTCCAAGGTACTGAGCATAGCAGAATTGGGTCCCCCTGGGCATACAGATCTGGAGCCCACCTAAACAAGGCAGTCTTGTATCCCACACAGCATTTTAGAACTAGCTTGAAGTAACACTGGGAATTCAGCTCATCTTCACCACTGCTGCTCCTGCAGTACCTGCAATGGCAGCGCTGCAGATTTGCTACACCATGCTGCAAGCTCGTGCTCTTTTGCTGCACACACCAATGGAAGAGCATGACTGCATCTAGCAGCCAAATACACCTGCGAGAGATTCACTGGGCTTCCCTGAAAGAGTATTACTATGCAAAGACTGGGGCTCCGCAGAGGGACACGGGACATTACGCCTGAGCACAGCACTTGCATCTCAAGGAAAGGCATCTCACCACACATAAGCTCATCGGAACCGTCAATGCAATCCGGAAAGGAGTCACACTGTTGCTTCAGGAGGATGCACTGGCCGCTTGCACATCGGAATTGATTGGGCAGACAAATTGCTGCACAGAAAGAAAGAAAAGATTGAGTACTGCTTGCGTGGGAGCATTCGAGCATCTTAAGAAAACCAAAAGAAGTGAGAGATGAAGCCACAGTGCATTTTATATTATGACTAGATAGGCACCAGAACACCTGCTTGGCTGCTGTGGGTAAAGCGCAAGCCTGCGTTCCTCTGATTCTTCCTTCTTGTTGTTATACATCCTACTCAGCTTAGTTAGGCTTATGGTTAAGGCTGTTCTTCCCCATTTGGAACTAAAAATCATATATCTATATCTACAGTTATCTCAAGAACAGTTAGAATCCCAAATGGATGCTTATGTTAGAACCAGGAGTTCAGGAAAATTAATCTTACTATCACAATCTGCTTCATCTGATTTATCTTGGCAGTCAATTTCTCCATTACATCGCAAGTGTGCATCGATACACTGCCCTTTCTCACACTGGAACTGGGATGCAGAGCATATGGGGCAACTATCTTCATCACTCTGGTCATCACACTCTGGAAATCCGTCACATCGCCATGCCATTGGGATACAGTCAATCTCTCCAGTTGCACAAGTAAACTGGTCTGGGGAACAAGTTGGAGGTTCTGGAGAAAGAGAAAACAAATCAGATCCGTATATTCAATTTTAGCTCTTACAACAGAGTAAAAATGTGACCGACTTTTTCAAGAAAAACACATTTATGTCTGGACTAAAGTTCTTCTGTGACTTAAGATTCTAGCAAAGAGGAAAACATGATTTTGCATAGGGAATGGGATTTTGCCAACTTCGTAACAAAACCTGGATGCATGCTGACTGAAGAAGCTTGCTCCAGCAGGAGAGCACTGAACTAAGGCCAGGAATTACAAATACTTCGGCTCTAACATCCACCTTTTGGAAGACACTGTCATACACATAAATTAAAATGCATACTCAATTTCTGATTGCAAACCACATTCTTCACAATTCTAATCCCTGCAGTCACATTAGCCTGGAACAATACTTCCTAAAATAACCTGGTACATTTTAATTGGCAATGAATACACCTAAAACATACAGCATCTGCTTCTATGATATCTGATTTTCTGTTTTTCCAGTGGTTTCTCCACAAAGGAATTTCCAAGTCAGATATGAATTGAAAAATATGAATAGAGAAGAAATATCTCTAAAGGCCTGTTAAACATTAAGCTAAGCCCTCCTGCTGGGAAGTCTCCGGGCTGCAGGTCAGCGGCGGTTCGGAGCAGTCTGAGGAGCACTGCCGGCCTGCCCTGAGCTGACACTGTCACTGTGGGCAGAGACGGAACACTGCACCTTGTGCGTTTCTGTGTTTGTTCTACCTAAGAAAGCTGGGACTTCCTTCAAATTTGACTTTTTGTGGACCCCAAGATCCTGGCATCAATCCATCCCACATCCATACTGTGGCGCAAATTGCAGTTACACACTGATAGCGTTAAGCAGCTACAACCTCAAGTGGAGATGCAACAATTACGCTGTAGTAAGCCATCCATAGCTGCTTTCTTCAGAATGTCAAAAGACAAAGACAATCCAGATCAAGAATCTATTAAAAAAAATGCTTTTAATTCTTACACATAGCAGATTAGCGCACAGTTTTTCACCATTAGTATCAAAGAAAGAGTCAACATCTAAGTCCCTTCAGTTGCTATCAGTAGCAGTTATGTTTGAAATGAGGGGGCCATCCCAAAATACCGCTGCAGCAAACGGATACATTTCCACTGATTTCGAAAGTTGATGGGTCAAATCCCTGTAAGGTAATTCTATCGGTTTACAGAAGCAGACATGAGTCCCCACAGCTGCTGTTGCCAGCTAATGCCCTAAGTAGATGCTTTACCACCTGGATTAACAGAGTACCACGTGTGTATGACCGCAGCACCCTGTCTACGAGCACAATATTGAGCAAGCTGGAGGTGTGCTCTGGGTAGTAACACTCCTCTGGAAATCCAGTGAGCTTTTATTAATGTTCAGGCTCAGGAGTGGACTTCACAACCCAGCATAAGGAAAACTGCTCAGTTGTAATGAATGACACAACTTTTGTGCGAGTATTCTTCTCCTGAAGGTGGTGTTACAGATCCTAGAGCTATGCAAATACATGCAAACCATTTTTAAGTACTGCTGTCCTTCCTTCCTTAAGGAGAAGTGTTCAAGAATGTGACTCAAATATAATCAAGAGCTTGACAAACAAAATGCAAATAAAAATCTAAATGCATTTGATTTTTTAAAACTTAACAATTTTTAACTTTCTGATTTATGATTATTTGGTGTAGCAATATAAGAATTACAAATGTAGCCAGTGACCTGACAGCTGTAGGTTAAGATAAGGACGCTAGATACACATACTAAGACAATTTTTGAATTAAATTTTGATACAAGTGTGCTGTTGAGATAATTCAACAGACAGAATACTACTACTGCATTTAGAACCTCATTTAATCTTGCATTATGGTTGCACTTGGCAGGCAGAAGTTTGCATTTTAAAACTTGTCAAGAGCATTCATAAGGGTACACAGACAAATGTTCTCCAGCCAAAACAGCTATTAATCTATTTTGAAGCAGGCTATTGGCAGCTACTATGGCAGACAAAATAGGTTAAAAAGTTGTTGCAAGCTTAGTGAAGGATTAGAATAAAAAAAACCCCAGACACTGAAATGGAGGCCCCTTAATTTTTAGATTTATAGCTAAAGATAACAAAGGAGTGAGACATAAGAATCTCTTGTTGGCCACGTTGTGCAACAACAGTGCAGCAAGAAATATAAGTAGATTCATTTCCCCCCCCCCGCAGATGTAACCACCACTACTCTAAAACCACATAGCGTGTTGTGGTCATGGGAAAGAAAACAGTTTATAATGGCAATGACTGTCCCATGGGAGGTCAAAGTTCAGCCAGAAAATGAAACCCACAGCAAAATGAATACATAAAAGGAAGTCAAGAGGACCAACAGAGCCAAATGATTTAAGATATGATGCCTTCCAAAAAGAAACAATGGGGTTTTGTTTTGTTTGTAACCTCCTCTGCAAGTGTAATGTAACAATTTTCAAAAATCGTAGGATTGTAAAAGGGAAGTCTAAAGGAAAAGTCTACCATGTGGAAAAAGGAGAGCTACCTCAATTAAAAATGATTGCAATGGAGCTTTTGGCCTACATTCCCTACCCAGGCAGTCCAGTGTTTCACATTATGAGGCCAAATTCATCTGAAAGACTGGAGTATCACACTGTGGAAATCATACGCACAATTTCTGCTGCTAGGTCATCACGGGTTGATTCACCATCATCTTACAAGCATTTGTTTAAAGCTGTCACATCATACAATTACAAAAATCTCAGTAGAAGATGCAAGTATTTTAAGGTCAAACAAAAATATTTGGCTTGCAATGAAAGGTCACATATGTCCAGAAACTGAAGCAGAAAACAGCTGGTAGAAGAAGCAAAGGTCAATTTAACACATGATGCAACACACCATGTGTAGGAAAACACTGTGTAAATCCACATTTTGCCTTGGAATGCAACCTTGACCCCCATCTTTTTTGATGTAACCTGCCGAGCAGTACTGTTAAACAGAACTCACCTCCGCATGTTAAGAGGTTCTGTAGAAGCACAAGGTGCTCGGGGCATGAACACCTTGGAGTCCCATCCCCTTTGGCAATGCAGATATGTGAACACCCACCATTGTCACGGGAGCATGGATGCACAGCTGGAGAAACACAGGAGAAAGAATATTCAACAGCATAAAAGAAATCATAACTACCCCTAGCTAAGGCAAACTCACAAAACCACACTCACAAACCATTTCTGTTCGAGTAACCAGGATTTCGCTACGAACTAACTGGAAGATAAATGTAGGATCTTTCAGTTCAGTGCTCAAAAGCTGATTCACTATTTCATGAGGAATATATTTCTCTCAGTCACAGTGATATGGAGACCTTTAAAGGAGTTCTAAAAAGAATTTGAGACCTCAGGTGAGGAGGGATGAGAAGACAGATTGGAGAAGGTTGCATGTACAGCGGTACCTAGACATCTCAACTACATTTCTAGGGTAGCCAGGCATGAAGAATTAACACGTCACTGCAGAATGCCAGCCCCCCAAACCCTCAGGAATTCTCCTTCAACCTTAAAGAGCTTGTAATATCTAGTCCCTCCACTTCACTGTTCTCACAAGAATATATAATATTATATCATAATATATGATATATAAGCACGCACAATTGATTTACTTATTTTTTTTAAGATAGGAAGCTACATTGATGTGTTCCCAAATTAGTTACCCAGAAGCACTGAATACCTGAGAGCTCCTAATAGAATCACTCTAAATGCATATTAGGTGGGTAAGAAACAGGTGCAGAGAAGTGAGGTCACTGTGAGGACCCCAGCCCAGAGTCAGAACAGACCCAGTCTCCTGCCTGCTCGTTCAAGCTGACAGCTGAGCACTTGCTGGAGCAATCTGTGGGGCTATAGCCCGTGATATTTGTGATGCTGCTGAACAATTCTTTACTACTGGTAAAGACCAAGAATGTCATCAGGAAAGAAACGGTATGGATGTCATAGTTTCTGTGCCAAAGTTGTTCTCGATCTGACCAGGCTTCTCAGCAACCTGCTTCCACCTTTAACAAATTAATTAACTTAATACAGTGTTGGACACGCTACTGTTTGAGGCGTGGGTTGCTAGCAGAAAAAGTGCATGCATGTATACTTGTGCGGGCATGCACAGATGTACATATGTATTTTTACTCCCCCGTTGTAACAGAAGTCACCTATGTAGGACAGTTTTCAGCTGCAAAAGGTGGTTCCTTTCAGCATGACTTAAAAGAAACAGTACTCTTGCCATAAAAAAAAAAATAATTTTAAAGCACAGATGAGATATAATCTCTTTTTTTAACAGTGCTAAGAATTAAAGACAAAATTATTTTTGCATTGTTCAGTATTACCTTTGAAACACACTAAAAATACAAGAAATGGCAGAGAAGAAGAAAAACTGGGTATTGCGAAAGAAAAAAGAACATCTGGATGAGGATCAGCACATAGAATCTACTACAGTTTAAATACTTCTGCTACCTTATTTTAAACAGCTTGCCCACATATGCAAGTTTGAAAATACTCTCCGCTATCACAGAAACTAATGTACAGGGCACAGAGGGTTGTGGAGTATTTTTTTGTGAAAATGAAAGCATTTTACACAAATGTACCCTCCCTATAGAAGACAACTCATCACAGGCAACAAAGTTTAGAGAGGCCACTGTCATCAGCCCTCTGTTTCCCACCTCTTCTTTGTGCTTTTACGTTCTTTTATATTCTTGTTGAGCAGGAGGAGCTGTAGTGTTGTCACTTTGAGGAGTGACTACTTTTAAGAGTTTTTTGCACTCTCCCTCAGACTACACTTGGGCCACCAATTCAGAAAAAACAGGTCCTGTATGCATGACCCCTTTCAGAAGGCAGCACCTAAAATGGGTCCACCTCTGATGGGAGAGAAATTCCACATCCACAATAATTCACTGTAGGAGCTTCCTGCCCATTCTCCCTGGAGACTTTTACATCATTGACTGTGCTGAGGCAAACCAGTCATGCTTCACACTGGGGTTTCAGACCTGGAGAAGAGGTAAGTACAATCCTTTTCATTCTTTTTAAAGGTTTTTCCAAGTCTTATTACTGGGCTGTACTTAAAAATTAACCACCATAATAATAAGTAGCTTTTACAGCAAATTCAGTATCACGTGAGCTTGAACAAAGCAGGTAACTAAGTGCCACAAAATCACATGTTCTAGCTCTGCAGAAATACTCCTCGACAAGAACAAGGAACTTGTTTCTCCTCCTCTTCTAGTATCCCGACTGGCCAAGCTGGAAGTACTCCATGGCTTACTTGAAGCCCACTAGGCAATGTTATTACACTATTTAGCTGGTTGAGGACTTTGAGAGACAGTGGCCAAAATCGAGAGACATCACATTATCCAAAGAAACTCACAGAATTCCTCCATATCAAGCTCTTCCACAGCATGAATGCCTGTCAGGTGAGCAATGCGGCCTTGAATTCTAGTCCTTTTGTACCCGTTCATTTTCTCCACTCTCTCAATCATCTGCTGCTGACGATCAATCCAGTACAAGTGATTCCCCAGCACAGTGAGTCCCATCGGCTGAAGGATGTTGGAGTCCTCCAGGGTCACACGGTTAGCACCTGAGATCAAAAAAAACCAGAACAGTTTCACGTCGGTCGACTTTTAACTCATTTCTTAAAAAAAGAAACCCAACCAAACCCAAACCAAACCCAACCCTGAACATAGTTAGCTGTAAGGTCACTGGCTTTATTTGTCGATGCAGACCAAGGCTCTGCTGGTTCAGCCTCATCTCAGGTAAATGCAGCCAGCTGCCATGTCACAAAGGCAAGCAAACACAGTATGGCACACAGCCCCCCCCCCCCCCCCCCCCCCACACACACACACACTGGCCAGCCAGCCAGCCGTGATCAGCCTCGAGCTGACACCCGCTGTTACGTGTAACTGCGTCCAGTCCCAAAAAACCCGTGTCACCCACAGAGACTCAGCTCTTTGCGCCAGATTTTTTACAACACATTCATACACCGAGCAGTACATTTTGTTGGAATCTACAAGCTAGAGTGAAATACAACCAATTAGCTCCACTGTCATTACTCAAATAAAACATTCAACATGCAAAGCAAGAGGCAAGTACACAAACCCTTTCATATGCTACAGCACAACCACCGAGACATGATCACAAAACAAAAGCTCGTATTTTAACAGCTTCACATTTTCTTCACCTTCTCTTTTTTCTTCAGTAACCAACCAGAAAACCCAAACTCCAAGCAAATCAGTACGCTCTTAAACAGAAACACTACCCAACGGTCAGGTTTCCTGCTCTACATAAATGTGTACAAATCTGCTCTCAGCCAACGTGTAAAAATCAGGTTAAGAAAAATTGCATTTATGACTGCTTTTAACTTTAATCACTTGCAGTCTTCTACTGTGCACTACCGTACACTTAGTGGCATTTAATTGTTGCTTGTTATGCCTGTCTACGGTGTACAAGAGATTCAAATTATTCTATTAAGAAACCATTTTGAGCCTGTGTATGCCTATGTATACTGGATATATTTGATTTTAAGAATGAGAGATCAAACTAAATTCATAACTTGGTGCTTCTGCTCTCTTATGTCATTTTGGAATAAAGACCTTATGTCTGCTTGCATTTAAAAAACTTAAGTTTTGACTATCTACACAAAATTAATTATAGAATCTGAGTACCTTATAAAAATGCTATGAGCGCTGAATTCAACTAATTTGCCGCATAAATTATGTAGAGCTCAGCCAAGCATAAGAATGTAACATTTATTTCAATAACAGATTCTATTAGTTTTGCACATAAGATCACCACCTGCAACGACTCTTGCTTGACTGTTATGACAACCAGCATGCATTCAAATCAAATTGAGTTGTAGAGAGATCCGAAATTCTTGGACTTACAATTGGGTTTTAGTTCTTTAGCCCTGAGTTTCTTTTTGTTTCCAAACCAATGAGGAAGACGTCTTTGTTTCATTCCATTTTCGGAAGAAACACGCATGAACTGTATGTGACAGTACAGTCCTGGCTGTAATCTGATGTGTCTATTATTGGACACGCTTCCAAGGTACCGCTGGATTTTACTCTTGCGAAGAGCAACAGAACAGAATAGAGGCTCCTACACGGATTTCACTACGTGGGCACTAAACCTGGCCCTCAGTACTACTCCAGCAGCGCAGTTCCTGAGATGCTCTCTGTCTTCTCCTAAACAGGTCTTAACATTTCGAAACACCAGGAAACATTTTGACATAAGGTTCTCGGTGAACAAAGCACAGGGCGCTTTGGTCATTTGCCCGGCAACCTGCTGAGAACCTTGAGCTCTTAATAACTTCAGTGTCATCGCATTTTCAAAGACGACTGTTCTTTTGCCAGACTAAGCCTCACATTTTGACCCAAAAGCACAGTTTTCAGCTGCATTCAAGATACCACAAGAATACGAAAGCCTCATTTCAACTCGGTATCAAGAAAGCTCCTTCTGCTTTCATTATGTTTTTTAAGTGCTACGTTGCTCATCCATTTAGAAATAAAAGGTAAACTGGTTTCCCGAAGGATATCCTGAAGGCATTCTGAAATCGGGAATACCTGAAGTGTCGGGGGACACTCACAAGTGAGCAGTCCTGCTAGAATCCTAGCCTGTTTGAGCAGCCTCCCAAATCCAGGCCTAAACCAGGCTCCAGGTAATGGGTGCTGGGGGTGTACATCAAGCATCATCTTTCCTCCCCCCCCTTCATCTGCAAAAAGCTGAACATTGGTGATTCGGGAAGCTGCTGGAGGCAGCACTGGATAAGGTGATTAATCTCTACTATAAGTACATTGGATTTGATCTCGACTAAGTAACAGTCCTAAATGAATAATTTTAAAAGGAGAGGCAAAGGGCACACAGCACTGGATGACACCATTAAATTGCTGTTCAGAAGAATGATCAAAATGAAAAATTCCATCTGAATAAATAAACTATTTTCAACAGATATGGTAAGAAAAAAAGAAAACATGTTACAAGTGGAGAAGTGTTGAATTCCCATAGTAATTAAATACTCTGATACCCAGAATGAAACAGATGTATAGTCTTTTCAAGAGGGAAATGTGTAGTTAAATGTGAAGAACATTAAGCTGGAAGGACACACAATTCCTCTATTTAAAGTCTAATTGAAAACAAAGCATGTTTTCACCACAGCAATTTTATGCTTTTTCCAGTCACTCCAACAATAATATAAACCACTACTTTTTAATTGACTGGGGTGGCAGACAAGCTATTTGCAAATGGTTTATGAACGTCTAAAAAGCATCAACAACTCCAACAGAAAAATTCAAGAACCTCATAAAGAAAACCATCAGTCTGGTTTATAGTTTTCATCCCCCTCTGAAAGTTAGGCATTGGACATCCCAGTTTATTCCATGATTTAGCAGGATGCTGTTAATCAGGGTGTAGCGCAAGCTTCAGAAACCTCCATGACCACGTCACGTCCCCAGTTCTACGGGGGAATAAGGTTGTCTAGACCAGTCTAACTGGCATGAAGGATGCTAGACACAATTTTGGGCCATTTTATGCAGCAGCCTCAGCTTATGCTAAAATCCTTTTGCTAATATATGCCCATTTTAAAGTGTTTTGCTCGGAAAAATACTTTTTAGAGGAACTAATTAAACCCAACATAAGTTTGGCTGCCAAATTTCTTCTGAAGTTGTGATGCAAGACTGTAAAATATTTTTTTTTTAAAAAAATGCTGTTAACTCATTTAAAAAATCAACAGCTCTGTGAATCAAATTACAGCTCAGCTGGATCAAATCCAACCACAGTTTTCTGGCTACAGGATACATGTCTGCTAGCTAATAAACATTGTTTTCTGCTAATCCTGTAGCTTCCCCCTGCATCCATCTTACCCATAGGGTCTGAATCTTTAGCTGTGACCCCATCAAACACACACTAAAAGCTTTGGTTCAATTTTAAACACAAAAAGTTGAGTTTCCCCTGTAAAAAGATCCAAAGAATCAGATTAAAATAAATATCCAGTATGCAAACACATGCTTACGTGGAGTTTTACTGTCACAGAAAGGAAGAATGCAAAGGAAGATGCAATCACAGGACACGGCTACCACCACGTGATGGCCTAGCTGCTGATTTACTCATATATGTTTACCTAAGTCCTACTGTCAGGTCTTAGTCATTCGGGACTTAGCTCTAAAGCAGTAATAAACAGACTCCTCTGCATTTTGTGCTGTACTGTGGGAGAACACCGTCCATTTTCCGACCTGTACCATGAAAGCGAGAAGCACCCGGCCCCTGCCCGTGCCCATCTGCTGAGTCACAGCCTGGCACGTGTGCTAAATCTAAAAGGATGATGATGTACATACAAAGTAGAAGACCCAGGCATAGCCAGGGCCACGGTATGCTACAGCTTCGTTAAGTAATGCGGCTTCCTATTACGCGGGGGCCACCCTTTTATCAGTAGCAGCACTAGTTATTGAGAAGGGAGAGAGGGATCAATTCATTTAACTCGTCCCTGGTACACCCCCCTCTCCCAAACCATATGATTTCCACATAATTGTGTTTAGTGCCTCTCCTCTCTCTTGCGTTTGTGGATACCACTTCAGCCACAACATCTGCGTGACATGAACCTTTTTGGTCCTGTCATTTTACTTTTGCATTTGCTCCTACAGCACTTCTCCTTTCATCACTAGACAACACCTCAGTATCTCTGATGCGTTTTCTGTTATGTATCCTACTATGTCGGTCTTCTCTTCTCAAACATGGGTTGTTTCATAGGTCAAATCTTGTCTCCCTCCTATCTTCTTTTCTCCTACAAATTCTTGTAAGTCCTCTGACACCTGTCCTGGATGGGACATTTTGTGGCTAGACAGGCAGTTTGACAATACTCCCCTATCCAGTTTGGAAACGGATGAAAGACACTGGCTGCTTTGCCGTCCCAGCCTCAGCTTCATGTTTTTATCCCCTCTCTGGCAGAAGAGACCCGAGTCTGACCTTGAGTCAGTTTTAGGTGCTCAAAACCAAACCGTCCTCGTAAAAAAGTGAACAGTTTTCTCCCATTTTAGTTCATTGCCTCGCTACAACACAGGGGAAGGATGTGACTAGATGGCCTGAAGAAAGGAGCCACCAAAAACCTTTTACGGCAGATGCCAATCACTCGAACAGCCCAGCTTCCACCCCCTCATGCTAGGCTGCTTCTCTCTGCCCTTCCTTTAGGAGTTTCATTTCTTGATACACAGATGATGACAATGAGAGAATGAGTCATGAGTCAGAAAGTAGGGCCACCGGATCCTCTACGCCACACCGCTCACCAGATAAGCGAGCCCATTTCTGCACTTCTTTAGCACCAAGTGCTTTTAAACGTCAGTGATGAACAGCGTGCTCCAAGATCCACGTGATGCTGATGCTATTGCTATGGCCATGGAGTAACGCTTTATTTTACTCATACAGAAAAACTGCACTGAATTGACCTCTGTCCACTGTTTTGCCCTTCTCCGCCTTCTTCCTTCTTCTCCTCCTTCCCCCTCCTTCTGTTTGTTTTTCAAGCTACCTTGATTTACTAAGCTGTAAACTCTAGAGAAAGAAAAATTGATGAGCTGGGCAAACTTTTCGAATCATAAGGGAAAAAAAAGGGCAGGGGGGAGGTGATTTAAGGGTTCCATGACTGGCAACACCTACTTATATGTGCTCTTTCAAGAGCTGCTTTCAGAACATAGCAGAAGTCAAATGGCTCTCTTGGAAGGTGCCAATCATTACAGACACGTTTATTCCGATCACATCAAAGATGGAAGCCCACCAGCAATTGTTATCTGTGACTGCCTACACAGAACTGGCAGCAGCGGAGATGGAAGCTACTGGGGTCAGCATCAAAGAGGGAATGAGGTCCTATACATACACATATTGCGCTCCAGACGTTTAATACGTGCATACCACATACCTGACAAGTCACAGCTTTCGATGCGCTTCAGATCTGCATCCACCCAGAAAAGCTTTCCAAGTTTGTTGTCAATCACCAGTGCTACCGGTCGGATCAAGCCAGTTGTAAAAAGCACTTCTCTCTCTGTGCCATCCAGGGCCGCACGCTCAATCTTGGGAGCTCGCTCCTGCATGTTGGTGAAGTACATGTACCTGAGAACAAAGATACCAGCTGCTTAACGGAGAGCTTCGGAAGGGAGGCACGCACGTTCTGCGTGGGCACTGGGAATGGCTTACACAGGGATGACCGCGCTGGCTGCTGCTCCCAGCTGCAAAGATCCAGATCGGTCAGCTGCAGAGCCCCAGACATTTGCTAACTGGCATATTGAGATAGCCTGGCATTAACGGCATTTGTCCTTCACACACCGGGCCATGGAACACCTCAGACCTCGGCACCGGTCCTGCGGCGGAGGGGGCGGCTGTAAGAGCCCAGCACAGCCGTCCTGCAGCTATCCCTGGCCCCACCTGTGAATCAAAGCCCAGCGGCTCTTTCTGACGAGCAGCACTAACCGTCACCTCCTCTCCTTCCGGGTTAACTTCTTTCTCAGCAAGCAGAAGGTCCTACAGAACCCGGGAGGGCCTATGAAACCTGAGAGGAGCAAAGATCAGAGAAGGAAGAACCACCGAGGATGGCACGTACCCTGCTGTCTCAGCCTCTGCCCTCCCTCTGCACAGAGAAAATAGGGGCTTGTGCACCCAGCTGATGAACTGAGAGCTCCCTCAGGGAAAAGGGCACTGTTTTGTCACTGGAGGGTAACACGGGCAAACTCCCGAAATGCAGGGGGCTACGCTGCTCACAGCCTTTCACAGCGGTGCAACAAGGAAAGGCAGAAGGGAGAGGTGGGAGGGAGAACTTCTGGAACTAAGGCAGAAGCTCAGTACACGGATCACTCATACAGCTCTCCCAGGTAGTCACAGTGTTCAGGCACGGTCTCTCCCCCATCTTTTTCTCCTTTAATTTAAAAACAGATTTATCTTGCAATCATTTGAAAACCTGACTAGAGAAGTTGAGAGTTTTAGAGATCAACAAACCCAAACTCCTATTTTAATGGAGAAAGCAGATAAGCTTTTATAAATACAAACTATGTCCAAGTGACTTAGTCCCAATGAGATTAGAATCTTTCCTCTAATCCTCCTCTCCCCACAGCAGCTTTTGTACTGTGCAAAGTACACTGAGTGTTGTATAAAATACCAATCCAATACATGCTCCAGATAAGAGTCTCTGGGTACTACTGTATCCACACAGTTACGAAATACTGTAATTTGACATCTGTCAAGCACATGGTAAGCCACTTAGTAGTAAATTGGGATTTAAGCATCTAACTTACTAAAGAGAACAGTAAAGGACCATCTTTGACCTCTAAGAATGAAGCTACTAACCACCTCAAGTGGAGACGGGGTCTGCTGAATCTAACCAAAAACTGCTTTGCAGCAAAACAACATGTTTTCTTCCTGTGGGAAATCACTCTAGTACATCCTATCTGTTCTAATTCATTTCAGACGTTTTTGAGATACTCAAGGCAGAACTAACTTAAAAATGTATAGGACATAAGGGGTTTGTTTTTATTTTTTTTAACTTTATACTATTACATCATCAGGAATAGTTGTGTCATATGAGAGATTCCTTTTTTTTTATCCTGGAAACATTTATTTTATGATGTCCAAACATTTATGAGCCAGATCCCCAGCTGATATAAGCACAGTGCAAACTCTCTTGGTTTTCCTCTTAGCTGGCGGGGCTGTGTACTCAAACAGCACACAGGACAAGTTGGTTTTGCTTTGCATTCACTGCCTGGGTTAGATCTTCACGACAACCAACCACATGGCTGTGGGAACACCTCATCGGCACACCAGAGGAGGCAGCAAAGGAGAGAACAGCAAGAGAAAGCTGGATACCTTTAAAAGCCAGAATCGGACAAGCAGTCACCTACATCCTGAACAATCAAATCTGCAAAAATTTGATTCACACGCATAGCTGACACACATTGCAAGAGCGCTCTGTACAAGGTACAGGAAGGAACCTCACCCTCGCTCTGCGTTCACTACAATGGCTCTGGGCTTGTCGTGATCCCCTCGCAGCACCATCCCGATTGACTCGCCGTTCAGCCTGTGGACGTTGACTGAATTTGTGGCCTCACAGGTCCAGTACAAGGTATGGCTGTATATATCGATGCTGAGATCATGTGGCTGCTTCTCTGGGTTCTGGCTTTGGTTTGGAGTACTCATGACCGTGAAGGGCTGCAAGGCAACATATAGGAAACCATTTCCAGTCATTATTCTGCTTACGGACTGAAGAACACTGAAAGCATGGTTTACCTGACGGTCCAGAAACACCTAAACCTCCCCACAAGGAAACAACCGATACAAGAAATACGATAAAGCTCAATAAAAAAAAGATTTGATTCGAACTGTGAATCAGAGGAAAAACATCTGGACAAAATTTGTTAAGATTATGCAAAACTCCCCAGAAAGCAGTTGTGGCACCTCCTGTAAGTAGAATTCATTAGCAGGAGATGGAAGAAAACAATAGCGAATGTTTATGCATGGAACCATCTTGAATGAAACAATGCAAGACAGAAGGCAGCCTTGGGGCCAGCCCTGCACTGTTACACAGGCAGCTGAACAAATCTCTGCCTCTGGCCGAAGTCTCCCTGCTTTATTATTTGTAGTGTAGTAGGTACTGATTTTCTTTAAGTCCTGGCTTCTCTTAAAAACTAAAATATTTTAATGAAACTAGGTTCTGTTTGCCTGCATGTCAGACGGCTATAGCTCTGCCTCGTACCCATAAGAACAACGTTCCCTTGCTGTCACCCTCCTGTCTGTATGATGGCCCTTACGAACCCTGACACTACGGCCAACTTCACAGAATCATCACCCTCAACCCCATCCAATCTAACTAACACGCTATTTACTACACTTTTTAACTCTATGTTGAATACTAACATAGACTTCGGTACTTCTGTGAAGAGCACTAGAGCATACGAAAAAACCTCTGAAGTAAAATACTATTTCTGTTTGTTTCACATGACACAGGCTCCACTAGCATACAGCCAATACCAGTGCCATTGGGGCAGGAATACAATACTGCTGGCAGGACTTCCAGCATCAAAGCAGCCCTC
Source organism: Falco peregrinus (assembly GCF_023634155.1). Taxonomy (NCBI): domain Eukaryota; kingdom Metazoa; phylum Chordata; class Aves; order Falconiformes; family Falconidae; genus Falco; species Falco peregrinus. Next base: position 5,528,312 of record NC_073729.1, on the reverse strand, counting down.
AGAGGTGACTCTTCTGGTGACATGATAACAGTGAGGGGAAAGCGGTGGCTTCTTTAAGTGTCCTAATGCAGTGCTCCCCATCCAAACACAAAAACAGCACCAGAAAAAGCTCCCACAGGTCAAGAAAGCTGAAGACACCGTTCCATGCTCAGCTTAAGTCAAATTAATTACCCAACAGAGCATTCCTTGTGAAAGTTGTATTTCCACAATTTGGTTTAAAGCATCCAAGTTCTGCATAGTGATATACAAGCTTTTATCCCTATTTTGTCTTGACAGCATGCCTAGAAATAAAAAGAAATAATTCTTCTCCTGAAATCAAAGGTAGCATTACCCAGGTACGAAATTCATATGCATCATTTGCAAACAGCACAATTTAGCAAAAGTAAGTAAATACAGTTAGTGAAAATTGGGAAGTCAAAATTTGTCGGGGATCTGCATCTTCAAAGCTGTGTGACCAAGGTAGAGAAAAACACAGAGCAAATGAATCTCCATTGCAATTTGCACCTAGCAAGTACCAAAGAGAAGCTAGATTACAACAATTAGCACCTAGCATAATCCCAAAGAGCAAGAGCAAAACTTCTTCAAAATTCATCCACAACCCAGCTAGCTGCTCATCCCAACATGCCTCCTCCCAATCTTAAAAGAAATGGCAAAAAAATAAAATCGTCATCTCTTCCTTTAAAGGAAACAATAAAATCTGAGTGCCTTGATGCATGAACAGACCTGTCCATTTCCACTGATACCACGTCGTATCATTTAGATAGGACTGCCCCAGCTCTAGGAAAATACACCTTGGCCATTCTCCATTTCATTTTATATTCTTATTCAAACCACAGTTCTTAAAGAGTCTGTTATCTTGACCTGGGAGTTCAGCTATGTTAACACATAGCACTGCCGGGAAGAACAGTACACTTCTTTCCACTGTTGTGTGAATAACTAGCATAAAAGAATAACGTCCCCAACCCTGTAAAACAATTAAGCATGTGGATGAGCCTATCCCTATCTGGTAAAGCAATCAACCCTACATTCACTCAGGGCTTAACTACAGCTTGGACAGCTGAGAGTTTTCATTTTGAGAGCGCTTTACAATGATGACAATATCACCACACGACTGGCATGCACAATATTGATTTTAGAATACAATTTATCTCTCCTGAGTATGAACAGTGAGTCTGCCTCACTTCAGTGCCCATTCCTAAGACTGCAATTCAAGGCTTGCAGTTTCAGATACATATGAGGTGCTACATTCTATGATATTTCTTTGTGTATAAATTAAAACCACTACCCTAAAAGCCTTCAGTAATTTTCACGTATAAATAGAATATACATGAAGAAGTACTGGCAAGAGTAAAGTTTAAACCGATGATTCCTTGGTACAGGGGGCAGAAGAGGAAAGTCAAGCGTAAAGTACAAAGCACACTACAAGACAGATACAAACCCATATGCACCGTATAAACTTGCCTGTGTGCCATCGTCTTTGGCTCTTTTTATAATATTCTGACGTCCATCCACCCAGTAGATCAATTTATCTAAGGGATCATAATCAATAGCTTTGACATTCCTCAGACCGTGCATGGGCAGGATGATGTCTGGGCTTTGTTGATCATCTGGGATCATCCGGCTGATTGCAGATTTTTGGCTAAACAACAGGAAGCTGGCAGGTGCTGAAACAAGCCGAAACGGAATGCGTAAGAAAATGCAACTCACACGGTCAAAAATACATTCACACAGAAGACAATATGTAGGACAAAATCCCAGAGGGACAATTATAGTCACAATGAAAAATAAAGTCATTCATAATCGGAGATTTTTGCTTTTACGTTGAAAATGTGTCTTTGTGTACTTCTGGAGGGTAAGCGGGCACACTCCCACCCAGGAAGTATTCCTTTTTCATGTTATAAAGTAACTATGTTCCTCATGTGGAATTTAAGTAACATCAGTGACAGTGGCAATACACAGTCACAGGTTTTCCTGTATTATCACAGAACCATTTAGGTTGGAAAAGACTTTTATGATCATGGAGTCCAACCATTAACCCAGCACTGCCAATTTCACCACTAAACCACATCCCTCCGCAGAGCCTGCCTCCCTCCAGCGGATCAACAACCCCCCAGCTCGGTGTCATCTGCAAAGGTACCGAGGGAGCACTCGATCCCCTCGCCCAGATCATCGATAAAGGCATTAAGCAGGACCGGCCCCAGCACCGAGCCCTGGGGACGCCGCTTGTGCCCGGTGCCAGCAGGGTGTAACTGCGTTCAGTTTTTCACCCAGTGTAGAGTACACCTGCCCAAGCCATGAGCAGCCACTTTCTCCAGGAGATGCTGTGGGAGACGGTGCCGAAGGCTTTACTAAGGTCCAGACAGGCAACATCCACAGCCTTTCCCTCGTCCACTAAGCGGGTCATCTTGTCACAGAAGGAGATCAGGTCAGTCAAGCAGGACCTGCCTTTCCTAAGCCCATCCTTTCATCCAGTTAAAATTTCCTTATATGCTACTGTGCCAGGATACCTGAAGCTTTGTTGGTTTATTTTTTCAAGTCAACAGTCCATTTTCCATTCATCTGCTGTTTTTACTAGAAACTTAAATTCTTAACGGACGAGTGACCCGGCAGGCCTGTATCATCACAGGCAGGGGAAAAACGCAGGAATTGCAAGTGCCACTGCACTATTTGGGATGCTGACTTCATTAAACACTTCAGAGAAAAAGATATTTTTTGTTTAGAATTTCTCTGCCACCCACCTACACACTTAGGTAAGGATTGGGAAAGTTTCAATCAGCTGGATCACCTAGAAAGCCCAGTAAACCAAAAAAGACTAGACTTGACAGCGCTGTTATTTCTAAGATTTGAAATACAAATCGTCAGCCCTAATGCATGTCACAAAAACGGGTGTAAAACTCCATCCTCCGTCCTCAAATTTAAAGGTCACCTTTAAAGCCAGAACCATTGAAATGGACTTGTGATACCCCTTCCCTCTTTGTTCTGAAAGGGATCACAAGCACCCGGGAGCCACAAGCGCTGAAGAATAGAATAGCAAACCAAGAGGCTTACAACTACAGTTCCGGCTGTTGGGATCCAAGGTATAATGAGCAGCACAGCCACACCTAAACCCATTCGGTATGGCAAGGCACAAGTGACCGCAATGGCCATTGTTCTGCACACAATCATTCAAGCCGTCCTGACGTGAAGAATGGAAGACCAGTATATCCATCACAAAATCCAGATGGCCCTGGATAAGTGTCCTGTTCTTCCCACTGGTCTTGTCTGCTCTTTCTATACTGTGAAGATTCCAGTCTGTCCAGTAGATGTAATCGCTGTATTGGGTTAATCCGAATGGATGAGGTAGATCATCTGCTATGATTTCGCGTTCTTGTCCTGCAAAAATAAGGGTTATCAACTAAAGGACAATTCCCAAGTCATGAAATGAAGAGTGTGACTGGCACCAAGAAAAAGTTTCTTCTCTTTTTAAAATAAAACCTCATTTCTCAAGTCAGCACCATGGAATTCATTATTAATTCATTATGCTCACAAGGTAATCTAAACAGATGCATTCAAAAAACTCACCCTGATACCCTCTTGCCTATTAAGCAATTTGAAACTGTGCCAGTGTATCGTCGTTTAAATAATAAATACTCTGTATGTCTCATGCTTATCAGCCCAAATAGATATTGGAAAACATATTCAAGAATACCATCAGCTCCAGGAATCACTTAGGCCAGTAAAAAACCCAATTAATATACACGAAAGCAACAACGTACAGCAAACTTGAGATTCACAGTGACACAGCTATGAGAAATCAGGGTGTTTCACTCAAGAAACACAAACGTTTTGCAGTGCAATTCAACAGTCAGCTCCCCCAAGAGATTAGGAAACCATTTGTCTGGCAGCAGTCCTAATACTCCCACGTTCGGTGGCTCAGTTAGCAACATTCATAGCAGATTTAACACCTTCTAGAACGTTAGATGGCCTGCGCCAGAGATGCAATACACTAAAGTAGATAAAGTCTTATTGTAAATCACCTTCCTAAATGTTTTCAAGTACAAAACTACGAATCTCTGCCACTTTACATGAAATGAAGATGTAGCCTTCATCAGCATCATCCCCTTCTGCCTCAAACAAATGTCCAACGCTAGATTCTACAGAACGCCTCGTTCAGATTCCCCTGCTCTACTTTCCATCGTGCCCTGTCCCATTTAGCCAAGACTACTGCAGAGGGAATGAAAACCCCAAAAACTAGAACATGAAGTCATTTCCCTATAAGCCACCAGAACGAAATCTGGATAGAGGCAACCTTCCCAACTACTTTTAGGCACCTAAAGTGTCCAGGTTAGGGGCACAGATATCCTGCACACTCTCAGGTACTTCTTAGAGCAATTCTGGTCCACAGTGATGAATTCAGGGTATAGGTTCTTTCGAAGAAAGCAGATAAGCTGTCTAATTGAATTCTGACAGTTGGCAGATGCAGGAAAATCTCCCTATAGAGTGATTTTTTTCCTGCCAGGTAACATTTATAACGCCCAAGATTAAGCTGGGACAGCATTCATTCATCCACTTCGAGTGTTCTGTTCCTTGCTGGTGGGGCAGACGCTTCGATCAGCCATGCACATTCAGACCTCTCCTGGCAACTGCCCAATGCAGGCCAAGCCCAGCAGCATCTCCTTTCCCAACAAGCCCACCTGCTTGGAGTCTGCCTGAGTCTTCGTAAAAATCTGCCAACTAAAAAGACAGCATACAACACTGTCTTCAGCACTCGTCCTTCTGCTTCCGCACCACAAATACATCTTAACAGTAGGTTCAGCTTTAGAACCAGTTTGATTTACCACAGATGATTTAAATATTGCATTTCTTCTCAATGCCACAATCAGTTTCTAGTTCAAGCTCGCCTCTGGCTATTTGGTTTCTCCTAAGCATAATGCAGCAGCTTAGCGAGAGCTTTGATAGACCAGGCACTTTGGAGGGAAAAATCCCAGCTCTAGACACAGAAACAATCTTACCGCAATTTCTAACCATTCATTCACTGGTTGTCATCCCAAAGCAACAAATACGAGAAATGAAAAATCAGTGATAGCCTCAGAATCCAAAACTGTATCACACTTCCTGTTTTCCTGAGCTTAGTAGGTTCTCTATATTCTGAAGATATGGACAGACAGTAACACCGTAAAAAAATTTTTCTCACCCTAATGGTAGCTTTCACAGATTAAAAAAAACAAACCAAACCAAACCCCAAAAAACTTGCAGGGAAATGGCACATATCATCAATCAGAGCATTGCTGTAACAATCCTGTAAGAGTTTGCTTATATACCATATGTTCTGCCACATAAACCTTGATTTTTACACTGGAATTCCAGAGGCATTAATTCCCATCTCACAGAGGTCTCTCCTTGGAAATGGAACAGGGATAGGATGTCAGGTCAGGAACTTCTGGATTCCATTTCTGATCCTATCATCGATTCACTGCGTGGCATTTGGAAACTCACGCAAACCCTGCTTTCTCAAGAAGGAATTCCTATCTGCGCCAACTAAAACCTTTAAGACCATTTAACATTTGCAAAACATCTGGATGACACAAAAGCTCTACGTCATCTGCAGTAAACACAACTCCCTTCTTTTGCCCAGTTACTTACCATGTCAATACCACCGTGAATGTTAGTGAATCCTAGCACACCCCTTGTACATATAAAAAAATGCCAATGGAAGATATGAAAACGTGTAGAGTTGTGCCCAAAACACATTAGGATACGCTGCAGAAGTAGCTGCACCGCCTTTCAGAGTGCAGGAAACACAAGCAGTGTTTTGGTTTTGAACTAATACAACTTTCCTGAAGCTGGAGACAGAGATAATACTTCAGGAGAAAATTAATGTCTAGACTGAAAAGTCAGGGGTGCTTTACAGCGGACCTCTAAGTTGTTCCCACCTTGAGAAACTCAGCGGTCACCTCTGCTTTGGTAAAACATGGCCTGTTTCATATCAATACAGAGGAATTAGAACATTTCTCACCATCTTCATAAATCATCATACGGTTATTAATTTAGGAAGTTTATTTTAATCTCCCTAAACATTTAATTCTCAATTTATTCTCATTAAAAAATACGGATTTAATATCGATTATATTATTCCAATTTCATATTATTCAATCGTTTTACTACGGCCAATGCCTATTTCTGTACTGGCTGGCGTAATTAACACTAGATTACCTAGCATATTTGATGACTCAATCATGCTTGTGTCTAAGTCAGTCCAATATAGCCTTTGGTCCGCATAATCAATAGTGAGGTCATTGGCACGACCCACTTTGTCCACCAAAGTGATGCTGTTTGTTCCGTCCATGTAGGCTCGCACAATCCTCGGTTTGCCTCCCCACTCAGTCCAGTACATGTATCTGCCACGAGAAGAACAAGAAGAGTACATCAGTAGGCAAGACTGTGTTCAGCTGCACGCCTTAATTTTTCTAAATTTATTTTCAGTTCTTTAAAAGGAAAAAATAGGGATAATGCATGTGGTTATGTGCAGTATCACAGTACTCCTTTTTTAGACAAAGGCAGAAAAATATGATTGGCAATTCTTAATTTTTCATTGTAACCACAGGGTTGTGGAGCACTTATCTTTGGGAAGACGCTGGAGAAATGGGGCTATACAAACTGCCCATTGGCTTGTCACGTACAAGAACACGCACACAAAGCTCGGACGAACGCCACTGTCCCTTACCCTTTGGTAGGATCAAGAGCCAGAGACCTTGGGTTGTCCAAGTCCTTCCACACCAGGACCTGCCTGTACTGCCCATCCAGACGGGCCACTTCAATGCGATTCGTTCCAGTATCTGCCCAGTAGAGGTTCTTTCCCATCCAGTCTACAGCCATTCCCTCAGGATAATCCAGCCCAAACTCAATCACATGTTCAACAGAGCTCCCATTCATGAAAGCTCGGCTTATGGTCTGGAAAACAAGTGTGTGAAAATATTAGAGCGTTTACGGACAACCCACTGAAATAAAAGGAATAATCATTATGAAGTTTAGTGTGCAAACAGAAACGAGTAAGAAAAAAATCAGCTAGCATTACGTTTTTTAAATATATTTCTGTTGTCAAAAAAAAAGATATAGCAATCCACCGGATAAAAAGACCTGAATTTTCAGAAAGGTAGCAGTTTCTGATGACCAGTCCAAGACATCTTAAAAGAGTACGATTTTCAGAAAGCACTATGTATCTGCAGATTCTTCCTTGCCCTTTCTCCCTCTCCTCTATTTGCACACAAAAAAGCTTGCTTTTAAAAAATTTCTTTATTTGTTGTAATGTTTTAAGTCTCAGAAACACATCTCGATTCAGAGAAATCTGAATGAAATTGTTTCTCATGATCAGTCACCTGGAGCAAGTTTGCTGATCCCACCTACATTTGAGTTATGCGCACTCAGCAAGCGTGTTGGGAAGAAAACACATACAAGGACTGTGTAGATATTCTGTACATAAGGAAGCCACCCCTAAAAAGGAGCACTGAAACAACCCCTGATAAATCACCGGTAACGTCCAGGACCAACGAACAATTACCCACCCTTGCTACCAACACTAAGCGACCACTCCACGTGCCTGCTAATATTCCAGCTATTAATTTCTTAATAATTTGATAAACGATCTTATTATTTTACTTATATAGAAATATATATTTTATAATTGGTATTTCTTTAGAAATATATTTTACATATATATAAATATATATTTTATGATTTGTATTTCTTTAGAAATACATTTTACATATATAAAAATATATATTTTATAATTTGTATTTCTTTAGAAATATATTTTACATATGTACATATTTTATTTATTATTTAATTTAGATATGAGATTTTCTATTTTTACAGGACAACGTCAAAACCAGAAATCATGTAGTATATTTTTACAGGTATAACCCACACCTCAGAAGTATAATCCCTTTTGGAAAACAAGTCCTCGCATAACCAGAGGCACAAAGAGGTGAGGGCAGTGGTGGTCACCAAAGGAAAGGGAGATGCCCATGGGCTCGGAAGGTACCCTACCTGCTGCGGGAGGTGGGGGGGCAGGGGGAAATGAAAACCCAGACGTGCCGAAACATACACTGAGACACATGTGAAAATACAGACCGTGGATAATTCAGGAGGTCACAAGCAAGTAAAATGTTCTCCAGTTCTGCCCAGAGATCTACACACTGCTGCCAGTGACATAACACATTTCCCACTACAAATGGTTAAGACGACCACAGCTCCAGCTCTCCACGTTCTTGCGTGAGATTTATTTAGCAACTGTGTCTGCAGTACGCTAATTTATTGCACTGGCACTGTTCCTGAAGGCAAGGTATCCCCAGCGCCAGCAGCACTGGTAATGCTGAAGCACGACGCTCATTAGCCTTCGCAGAGAGGCTATGGAAAGTGCACGTGCCCTGCAGGCACCAGGGGCGAGCTTTTCCCTATTATGGCTCAGGCACACTGGCAAGGAAACTTTGATTGCTCTTGGAAAACCTATTAAGATGCTAAACAGAGGAATTCAGCTCCAGAAGTGAAATGTGTCATTTTCTACCATTACTTAATTCACTTGAAAAAGCAAAGTGACGCTGATGAACACTGAACGTGCTTTAGCATGCACCTGGATGGGAACCAAGCACGTCACGGGAAATGTCAAACTCCGGGGAACACTGAGACAGAACTGGGGGCAGGTGGGGGCTTCTCACAGCGTGGAGGGGACTGGACAAGTTCCCTGGCCTTTCCTCTGCCAAGCTGGAGCCACAGACCGACGACAACCAATCTGAAGTTCACTTGCCAAATGTTGCTATTGAGTAAAATTGCCTTCCAAGTCAAAACTGGAAGAGACTAGAGAGCTCAGTGGGTTGCCAAGCTCGACGTTTACTCTGCCATGTGACATGCAAACAGCTTTTCTACAACGGATACATATATGGATGCAACACATGCAGCATCCAAGACTTAGGCATTCGGTATGAGCAGACACCGCTTTGGATTTTTATTTGAAGCGGGAAGATGCCTGTCACCCAACTGTGCATTCAACAATGCAACTGTCTCCATCTCCAAGAGTCTCCTTGGACGCAATTCAATAACAACATTAGCAACTGCAGGACAGATCGTGTAACAGAGACCTTTGTTAGATCAAAGCAACTGCTCTGTGGCTTTATATTCAGGGAATTCACACATCAGTAATACCTTCAAACTAACATCAGTCCAATAGATTCGGTTATCAGAGACATCAAAATCCAGGGCAGATGCTTCTTTGACTCCAGTCAGAGGAATAGCAACATCGTTATTGTTGGTTTCAAGGGAAATCCTATGAATTGCTGCTCTGCTTGTGAAAACTAAGAAGGCTTCAGGAATGATGCAAGTCTTCATGTCACTCAGCAGCTCAAGGCCAATGGGACAGGCACACCTGGCCTCCTGGGGTGTAAAGAAACACAGATGGCTGCAGCCTCCGTTGTTCTCTGCACATGAATTAGTTCCTTAAAAAAAACCCAAAACACAACAGATATTGGTGCACTGTGGAGGTAGGGGGGAAAGGGGAGGGGGGAGAGGCTAGGTGGAAACAGTGTAATTATAATTTTTTCAAAATAAGTTAACACTATGTTCTCAGCAGAGAATTCTGAAAAACCCCAAACATTCAAAACTGTTTCTTTCCCGCTACCAACGGATTAGGAAGCTGGCCCTATCCCTCCTGTAGTACAAATAACAGCTACAAACATATCCTCCCAGTTTCCCCAAAGATTAAATTCCTTCACTGAAGGCACATAATTACACACATGTTCAGTCTGGTTATTTTTGGCCAAATACCCCATCATTGTATCTCTTTGAAATGACCAGTTTTACGAATATTCAATGATACAAAATGGTGAGAAAAGAGCTGGACAACTGCAGTTCTTTCCCAGCTGTTTAGTTTAAAGCTGAGAAGGTTCCTTAGCAGAAGCAGCTTCGACAAGACCACCACAATCCCACACTTATTTTTCCATGCGAACAACCATGACCAGATGGGGAGGGAATCTGCAGGGGAAAGTAAGGACCAGAAGATAAATGAGTGCCTCCCTCCATTTGCTGGAACCAAAGATTTAGGTATTTTTAGACTGTTGCCACACAAAAAAATCTCCAAGATCAGTCTCAACCAGGTTTCTTTTCATTTTCCCTTTTTTAGGGCATGCTTAGTTCAGACTGCTGCTGTAACTTGCAGCTTGAGGACTTGATTATCCTTCAAGTAAAGCTTCCTGAAAGGCTGGAGATCTGTGTATTGGCAGGGGGTAACGTGTCAACCTACTTCACGTGATTCTGTTGCACCTACTCTCAGTAATTTTAATAGTTGACCAACGAATCTGTTCACTGCTGTGCCCAGGCTCCAGTGTTGCAGGCAGCAGACAGACACGTGGTGAACACGTGCCTCTCACGAGTTACTGCTGAAGCCAGGAGGTCCTGCGACGTACGCCGCTGCAGAACGCCGGCAGGGCCTAAACACTGCCTGCACCTTCCAGCGGACGCGGTGGAAGAACCCCGAGCTCCACCTGCTGATCCCATGCTAAGGGGCACACTTCAACTGTTAGATTTAAGCACAATTTAGGTGTTAAAAGTTGAATATTCAAGTGTCACGTTCTCGGAGGCAATGTCGTAATAGCCACTAACTCTGCCTATACCACCCGACATAGCAAAGAGCATTTTGGTAACTGAACATCACTGGGACTTTGTTCTGGAAGAAAAGAGCAGCAGAAAATTGAGCAGTTCTGTAAGCACCAGAAGTAAGGACTCCTATAGATTGGGGGCAGGAATAAAACTCTCCTCGCAAAAATTTAAAGAGTGTAGTGGAAGCTGTGGAAGACATGCCAAATGCCACTAAAAACCGGAAGCCCATTATTCCTTTTGCAGCACAGTATTTTCCCAACTCTATATTAAGTGCAGTTTCCCTTTAAAATGATGCAAACACAGGAGACCATAGTTATTCTCATTACAAGCAATCAAGAGTTGCTTAATGAAAGCAAGCTCATCTAGAAACTACTGCAAGTCCATCCTGTGACTCCTCATGCTTACCAAACACTTTGGTAACACTTGTTGCTTTAAGGCCCATTAAATCTGGCAGCTGATCGATAATGATGTCTCTGCTAGCCTTTATCTTGTGAACTCTTTCAATACTTCGCCGCTGCCAGTCGGTCCAGTAGATGTAATCTCCCAGCAGCGTGAACCCGAATATATGTGGAAGCTTATCTTCTAGAAGGGTTTTCCTCATTGTTCCATCAACATTGATGACCTGTGGGAAGCATGAGAGGGGGGAAAAAAAAAAAAAAAAGGAAAAAAATAATCTTTTCTAATGCAGGTACAAGTAAAATGGCAGCATCAAGCATATTTTGAAAACTTCTCTATTTTTATGCAAGAACCTCCTGAAATCCACAGCATGCTTCTTCAGAAAAACGTACCTCTAGGATTGTTGAAAGAGAAATATATTGGAATGACAAGACTGAAAGCGGATTCTCTCACCCCTTCTCCACTGAAAATCCTAAGCAGCATGAATTTAACTTGCATCAGTTCAAATCTGCAAAGACCACCACAACAGGAGTGGTTTTGGGGGTGAGAGTGAGCTTCAGGAGATTTTTAATTTCCATTCATGTCTTGGTCTCACTACTGAACTCTCTCCCCAGAAACAAGGGGGTGACACTTTGGAGTGACCTTTGGCGTTCAATCGCAGGGAAGAGAGGCCATCAGAACTCCTTCAGGCCGTAACAAGGTCATGTAGAATCTGCACGTCCTGAAATTTTGGGGTTTTTTTACCATGAAAGAGGTAAGTTTTTCTCACAAGGTCTTTAAGATGTGGAATAAATACTGACTTATCGACATATTAACTTGTATTCCTAAAACTGCAGAGAAAGCAAAATAATATTGGAGAACACTGGAGATGGGATAAGCCCCACAGATACATACATACATACATATATATAATACGTGTGTGTGTGTGTGCTATTGGTTAATTATTTCATAACCAATTACTGCAATGATCTCGTGCTACCCTGCTTTGTCATATACTGCTTTGTCATATAGTCTGACCCTGATCGTTGGGCAAGACAGGGAATCAAGACGTCCACATACAATTCCCCACGCCACGTGCCTAAAGTCACCTCCACCTACTACACGAACTGCCAGCATCCTTTCAATCATCCAGACATCCCTTACCCATGGCAAAGGGCGTACATTTATAGGACTCAGGCAAAATATTTATCTGACAAATCCCCAGATTCCTCCCCATCCTCCTTCTTGCAACTGGTAGCCGCAATATAACCACAATATTTTTAAGGTGTTACATGAAAATTCATGCAGTGAGCAGCATCAAGTTCAGTATCATATTAAAACCAAAACAAAAGACCACAACTTAAGACAATTTATTTTCCACTGTGATTCAAGCAAATCTCCACTTGTTGCTAGAAATGCTTCACCAGTGGACAACTGCTGTGCTTTAATTTAGGCTCCCACGGCTTGTGAGTTTTTAAGAAGTCTCATCTCTATTATTATTTAGAAAATATTTGTTTTTCCAGACTCAAAATACTTCGCCTGTACCTTGTAGATGATTGCGTTGCCTTCACCATGCAATGCTTCTGTTTTCTTGTGATTTAAAGACAGCTCTGGTCATTTCAGCACTGCGTTCCCCTGGCACTTAAACTCTTAAGTATTTAAGCAATATTTATTTCTTATTTTAAAAGTCTATAACTTAAAACGCAACGTAATATTAAACCATTTAATGACTAACAATATTGTGGGCTGTCAAAATGAACCATCAGTTTTACCACTTTTTAATGCAGATATTATAAAACCGTACGTTGTACGGCTCCATCCATACGTGGTAAGCAGCAAAGCACCTATAATGTCTTTTTGTAACGTGACCAACAACAATTTCTACCTCTGACTAAATTAACATGTGAATTTCAGCATGTTCATGCACATCCACGGTAGCTACCCAAATAAATTAAAAAATGAAATCTCCGCTTTGAAATCTTATCAAACTTTACAAATTTGTGAAAAGAACGTGCATTTCTTCCATGGCACTGGCAGGATCTGTGGCCCCACGGGGAGAGGAGCCCGGGCTGGGGACACGTGGGGACCCTGTGGGTCACAAGCAGTTTGTGCGGAACCTCAGCCCGTGGGAAGGAGCCAGGCTGGAGAAATTCGTGGAGAACTGTCTCCCAGGGGAGGGCCCCCCGCTGGAGCAGGGGCAGAGAGAGGAGGAATGAGCGGCAAAGGCACGTGTGATGAGCCGACCACGACCCCCCTTCCCTGTTCCCCTGCGTTGCTGCGGGAGGAGGGGGAGAAATCAGGAGTGGAGCTGAGCCTGGGACGAAGGGAGGGGTGGGGGGAAGGTGTTTTAACATTTAGGTTTCTCATTACCCTACTCTGAATTGATTGGCAATAAATTAATTTCTCTGAGCAGACTCCGTTTTGCCCGTGACGGTAGTTGCTCAGCGATCTCCCCTTCTCGTCACCCACTGTATTTCCCCTGCCCTGCCCAGCCGAGGGCAGTGACAGAGCGGCTGGGTGGGCACCCAGCACCCAGCCATGGTCAGCCCACCACAGCATGGGACACACGCTAGACCTCCCAGCCATCACCAGCCAAACCGCGGGGGCGAGCGGTGCCTCCGTACCCACCTGTGCCGCACACAGGAACCACCACTGCAACATGGTCCGTCCTGGCACGCTGCAGCGTGGAAGTCTTCAGCAGCGGAGGAGAACAACTTCACCAGAACTTTAAGACCACCGAGCACCTCCGGTGGATTTGAACTCATGCTACAATGTAAACCTCTGGATTCCTGCCACAAAAAGCCTCCTGCTGGACACAGTCAAAACCACCACCAGAATTCCTGAAAACTACGTTTTGCCTCAGCCCATCAACCTATGGTTCTTCTACTACTTGATGAAGTAGCAGACACTGAAAATTAATGTCTTTTTATTTTGTTAAGCTAAACAGAGTACATTAAAAGAAAAAAAAAAAAGGCTATGTTTGCAGCTAAAAGCCAAATGGTTCTGCAATTATCTCATTACATCATGTCCAGGCAACCCCCAAATGCTCGCTAATTTAAAACAGCATCAATCCCACAGGCGATACTACAGGTTCAAAAGTTCACGATGCATACTTAGGTTTTGGACGACCACAGTGGTGCCACACCAAGTCACCAAGATGCCATTTCTTTCACAACAGGGCGAGCAGGGTGGGCATCGAGCAGCCACGTTTCCAACTACTGTTGCAGACGAGCAGTGGAATGGTCCAAACACAAGAGGTGCTGACTAAGTCACACCAGATGAAGGCTGGATCCAAGGATGCAGGAACACCCATTATTTCAATTCCATGTGCCTCTGTGGATCGTTGCAGATGACTCCAAGCCATTGAACTTTATGAACCTCATGAAGTTCAGCAAAGCCAAGTGCCAGGCCCTGCACCGGGGTCGGGGCAGCCCCCAGTATGGATACTGGGTGAAGGATGGAGAGCAGCCCTGCGGAGAGGGACTTGGGGGTGCTGGTGGGTGGAAACTGGGCGTGAGCCAGCAACGTGCGCTCGCAGCCCAGAAAGCCACCCGCGCCCTGGGCTGCGTCACCAGCAGCGTGGGCAGCAGGGCGAGGGGGGGATGCTGCCCCTCCTCTCCGCTCTGGTGAGACCCCCCTGCAGCGCTGCGTCCAGCTCTGGGGTCCTCAGCACAGGAGAGACATGGGCCTGTTGGAGCGGGGCCAGAGGGGCCACAGAGATGGGCAGAGGCTGGAGCCCCGCTCGGTGAGGGCAGCTGGGAGAGCTGGGGCTGTCCAGCCTGGAGCAGAGAAGGCTCCGGGGAGACCTGACAGCCGCCTTCCTACATTATACGACTGTTCAAGCACAGTGGGGACGGAGATCCAAAATGCTGGGATCAGACAGCAATAAAACGCTTAATGGCTTATATTTTGGCTAAGAAGGTGATGGAGTAAGCGTTTGCTTGCCCTCTCCCAACCATCCCTCCCCCTGGTCCTGTGGGCAGAACTCCTATGAATCCAAGCAGGCTTCCCTGGGATGCAGGAGGACAGCTCTGACTTGGAGGATCCTCCCGTGCCGTGGGCTATTATCAAGCCCCCTCAGCAGTAGCTAATTGGTGGCAGCAGGCAGGACACACTAATTAAGTGTGACGCCACCTTCTAGTGGCAGCCGGGGCAAAGCCTGCGCCACCCGCCGTCACATGCGGTTCAACAGGCACGTACCAAACTCCACCTCAAATTTTGCTGCCATCCATCCTCGCGGGGACCCACCTCTACTCTAGCGTATTAACTGAAACCATGAAGATGCAAAATAAACATCTACAAACAGGCCTCACAATCTGGCCAAAAGCACAACTCCTTTCATTAAAATGGCTCAGCTAATTAAATACCGTATTAACCCATCATTCCACATCTGAAACGGTGCGTCGCCTGTTGACTGCAGCCGAAGGGAAGCCGTTACGGTGCATTCCTTAGCATTTAGCACAGAGACCAGAACAGGCTTTTTTCTACTCAGGGTTTTCGTTCTCTTTCTGCAACTGGTAAATGGATCTCGACTTGGGTCGAAGGACAAATGCAACACTAAATCTGCCGTGCCTTCCACACAAAACACTGAAGCCCCCCTTGAACAGAGGCACACACTAAAAGCCCCTGATTAGTCTTAAGACTTCAATGACAAATCTCCTAATGAGGCATCGCCAAGCTCGGCTAAAATCTGTTGTGGACAAAATGGAATCAACATCAAACGCCTTAATGAACTGAACTACACAAAAAACACAATAAGGTGATAAGGTGTGATTATTTTTTTTTTTTTAGATGCTGCTGCAGTGTATGCAAAATGATTTAATAAATATTTCCAAATATAACACTCAAAAGCTCTCAGCTCTTTGAAGAAGATTAAAGTAAAACAATGCAATTAAATTCTACACATCAGTGTGATTCATGTAGTCAAGTTATATTTCAGGTGCATCTGTGAAAAAAACAACTATTCAGCATATATATAGGATGTCTTTTGACAGAACAACAAAGAGAACTCAAGATGCCTTGCTCCTATATTTAATTCATTAAGATAAAACAGAATTTGTTCAGTTGCTACAGACAAATGGATGTCGTCAGTGGTGAAGTCAAATGGAAAATCATTCCTGGGGGGCTGAGCTAAATCACTGCATGAGCAGGAAGGAGACATGGCAGGCTGGCAATGGTAAAACAACAGGACTGCTGTATTGTTGGGAGACTCTCCATTACTGGGAGAGTGGTAGGCCTGTGGGTCTATGACTCTTCTCCTGTGGATCTACTCCTCTTCCCCTGCTGGAGAGGAGAGTCTTTTGCTGTGAGGGTGACCAAGCACCGGGACAGGTTACCCAGGGAAGCTGTGGAGTCTCCATCCTTGGGGATACTCAAAAGCCTGGGCAACTGGCCATAGGTGGCCCAGCTTGAGCAGGAGGGTTGGACCAGATGATCTCCAGAGGTTCCTTCCAACCTCAACCAGCCTGTGACTCTGTGAATGGCTTTTATCGATTCTCACCAGAAGACTCTGAAAAGGCATCTTGAGTGAACAATGCCCAGTCGTCTTTGGCTGGAGAAAGAACTTGTGAGACAAAGGACATGAGTGGCCGTCAACAGGGAAAGAAAGAGACAAAAAAAAGAGAAGTGGAAAATTCTGGAGAGTAAAGAAGCCTGCCCCAGAAGAGCGAAGCAGCTGTGAGCAGTCTGTACCACAGCCTATATTCAGCTGAGTATAAGCTATTCATTAACATTTCCAACAGCTGAAACACAACCACCTTTCATCAATGCTTTGGGATAAAAGCAAACTTTTTTTTTTTTTTTTTTTCCTGGTCTGAAGGGGCTTAATGCCAGGCATGTATTGGCAGACACTGGTAAGCAGAAAGGAGAATAACATTAAGACAAACAGTACCAGAACCCACATATCAAAAAAGGGTGGGGATGGATGGACAACAGACATATCTGGCCAATTTCCACAAAATAAAAAGAAAAATACTGCTTGAGTCTCTCAACAATCTGTTGCCTCAAACAGTTGAATAACACTCGAGAATTTCGAAAGCAGTTCCTCGGTGTTGTCAGTAATTTCTATCCACCTTGGCAATATCTAGGCTACCTGGTAAAAGCTGCTTCATAAACAAAACTCATGAGGTTTCTACTGTCATTACATTTCATGGATTAATCCTACATGTACTATTGTAGCTCTTCTTTCAGATCATCCTCATTTCAGGTAGGTTTTGATGTTGATGTACATTTTTGTTATTGTTTTCTGAACTCTCACATTGCTTAGGCGTTAGTGTTCAGGGCCAACTGCAAACTATAAGCACCCACCTACATTTAGAATAAGCCACGAACCACGAGAGCACGGAGAATGAATTTCTACAGTATCATGAATTAAACAAATTTCTGAACTGTGGGTAACCGTTTGCTGTTTGCAAATACACGGTGACACACCACCCCCCTTTTCTTACATGTTCTTTTCCTTTCTCTAAGAGCCTGGTAAAAGAGCCCACGCTCAAACTTTTCCTGATAGTCTCCCCCCCACACACACAATTCTCAACAACCTCGCAATGTCGGCTTCCTGGCGGGATGCTCCAAAGCTGTTTGTTCCAGATGCAACGACTCTAGCACGTTTTCTTTATCAATTTGTTCTGTTTCACACAAATAAAAATCTACGCTTACAAATTAACGTAAGACGGTTAAGTAGTGACTTGTTAAAAAAACCCTGAACCAGCCATCTACAGAGATGCCAAATGCAACAGAGTATAAATTTACATTATGAAAAGCAGGAGTTTATAGCGATCTCCCACTTTCTCTGGGATTAATATAAACAAAATACGTTCTTATCCTTCTGCTCATATTATCACCATGTGAAGTGGTTATTTATTTGCAGTGTTGATCTGTTCATATTTTTCCAGATCAAATCACCACCACCCCTGATTCTCTCCTAGGACTTCACAAAATCTTATTAGTTCCAGAGACAGTGTTGCACTTTCAGACAGACTTTTCAAAACACGAACACATGTAATAAGCTCTAACAGACACAGATCGATGGATGAATTTCTTCTTGTTGGAAAGGTTGTGTTAACATGATTGTGATTTTGAACCCGCTTATTTATAAACCTCATCTAGGAGCAGTTAATGTTCTCCAGATGAGTTACATCAGCCTGACATTTCCAGAACTTTGTTCTGCTTACAGGATATCAAAGGATTAAGGGTGCAGCTGGTCAATTCTGCAACTTATCTCTCATAAGCAGGGACATGACGGCATGCTTCGAAACTCCTTAAAAGGGGAAAAAATTAAACACAAACATTCTCAAAATAATTTATGGCAACTGTTGGCTAGATCCTAAAGCATAGAGGATCTACTGAATTAATACTTCAGTTTTATTTTTAGGTAGAAGTTGCTTATTTGATACACTTCAGGGGAATTTTACCTTCTGCAAATGCTTTTTTCATTCTGTGGTGCTGACCACCATGAGTTAAGTTCAAAGGGGCATGCGACACCTCTGAATTTTAGCTAACCTCCATTATGAAAACAATACACCTTTTCAACTTCTAGTTAACTAGTCTGGGACAGGTGAAGAAGAATCTAAATTTCTTATATAATAATATTTTTACAATGCACACATCTTCATTTTCTCACTTCTCTCCTGATTTCCCTTTTCTTCAAAGGGATATCAATAATCTTGTAAGATCTTTACCTTCTCCTTTCCAGATCCAAACATATTCCCAACTCTAAAGACTGCTAAACATCTGTGGAAATAGCACATCATACAAATATTTACTGTGTTATCCTCCTGCTGATGAAGCCGGTACTGCAAGCACGTTTATAAACTATACGTACAACATGAAGGAAAGACAAAAAAATAATGAGATTGATTGGTAAACTTTTGAGTCCAAAAAATGAAGCAGCAATTTCAGTAGCCAACTACAATTCCTTAAAAAGTCAAAAGGATGTCAAGAATAGCAGCTACTTGCAGTAGGAAACGGCACCACTGCTGGTCAACGTTTCCCAAGGAAAGACTTGCCCCCTGTCCAATGTTATCATGCTCACACAGACTTGCAATGAAGTAAAAATTAAGTTAGGTGTAGTGTTTACTACTCCTATTTTTCTCCTTTTTGTTTGTTTACCCAAATATACGTGGCCTTTTTTTTTTTTTTTTAAATCATCTTTTATTTTACATACAATGAGAGGTCCAAGAACAAGTGATTGAGAAACACCAGCCTAGCCATGACCCCCTCTTGGGGTCTTTCTAGCATTTTACACCCAGTGCCGGGTCTCATGCCATCAACCTCTGTCCACAGTAAACTAAGACTAAGGTAGAAGTGTTTTGTCCAGCACAGTGGGACCTCTTGCTCAGAACTCAGCCTTCTTAGTCTTGCCTTGGGGAATCATAACATTTTCATTTTTTTAACCTCACCACAGTGCAATTAACAGAAGCCACTTGTAGCCCTTCACATCCTCCTCATCCTGTGACAAGCAAGTACAACGCTTCAGAGAGCCAGACAACGAAACCCTTACGCTCCAAGTCACCAAAAGTGTCATACGGAAATTCCACTGAAGTCGAAGGTTGAAAGAATAGACTCTAGATCAAGTTGAAACGTCCATCTATTCCACAGCACTAGAATGGATGCTTTATCCTCACTTAATAATGGATTAGCCAAGTCTCATGTACTTCCCTTAGTCAGAAATTGAATCAAAGTTCTCTCATTAAACAATTATTGCTATCAGAGGGAGACAGATGAAAAACGAATCCAATACAAATGCAACCAAAGGCAGTGGGCATACAATCCTCCTTAGAGGGAGGCAATGAAAGTCTAAGGACTCCTGTAAGCATATACAAATACTCATTCAGTTCCTGATCTCACGAAGGCTCCTGGGCCAAGCAAACAGCAGATTCTGATCACAATTCCCTTCTATTTGGTACCATTTCTAGAAACGCTGCATTAGACTAATCCAATCAATCCAGTCTTACCCACCACTGTGTAGGGTGTACGTCAACAAGGCACAAGTAAAAGCCATGCCCAGAAACCTAACCTAGGCTGTCCACAGCCAGCTGGAGCATCAACAGCTGGACGGAGCCCTGGCTAAGAAACGGTGCGAACACAACTATATCACCAGCTCCTGCAGCACTAAGCCAGGTACCTCGGCACAGCAAGCTCTGACACCTGCAAGCCCTCTCGCAGCTGAGATGTATCTGCTGAAGGAGCAGAGCACGGCAAGACTCCTCCTGCCTTGGTAAGATGCTCACACTCCACTATTACTTGGGGTAAGCAATACTATCAATTATACTTATTTGAGACACTATTAGTATTGGTAAGTTACGCACGGAACGTTCAGTTTACCAACAAAATGTAGTCACCAGGTGGTCTCCAGTCCCTGCAAATGGTTAAAAAGGCAAAACAAAGCACAATCCTGATCAGTTTTCAAATAAAGCTACCTTTCCTTCTCAGGCCCAAGCCTGGCAGGACAGACAGACCCTCAGAGGATGTTCGGAAGCTCAGAAATGTATAGAAGGCTCCTGAGAGTAGATCTAAGTAAGGTCGTTCATCAAGAGCTTCCTACATCAAACCAATATGAAATAGTGGAGACAAGAGTTTAGCTGAAATTTAGGATGTCCTTTTGACCTACAAGACAGATACTTTAGGGTATGATTCCCTGTACCCCGGTATAAGGAAAAAAAAAAAAAAGAGGTGTATTTAGGAGAGCAGACATACACCACGTCTTCAGGAAGTCAGCTACAGTCAACTGCAGCTTGCAAGCTTCTTCTCTGCCTTTACCAGGCTGGTCTAAGATCATAATTAAGAACTCCAAAAGTACCAGAGAGCCCCTTCTATTGAAGGCTGAGCAGTTAACATGGGTATTGGGGGGATGGTTTGGTTTTACGGCTCAGACATCAGGCAAATACGGATCCCAGCGTGTAACCTCAAGCAGGTCACCAAATCTCTCCAAACATTATTTCTCCACGTGCATAACATGGATAAAAAGCCTTCCTCTTTCTGAACCCTGCCTTGTCTGCTCAAACTGCTTCTCAATACCAAAAAGTGGAGCCAAGCTGATACATCTTTCAGAGCGCAGCTTAAAATTTGGCAGGCAGTGCTGCTCAGGCCAGTTCGAGCAGAGCCTCTGGCACCCCATTCCCCTATTCACACTGACACCTTCTTGCCATGTCAGCACAACTACTTGTGTGGTAGAAAACGTATCAGACTGAAAAATCTAAACCTTTTTGGCTGGTTATTTTTCAGCTGGATCTGCTCCCTGCTCTGGTTTTCCACGTGGCTGCAGACTGTGGTGCCAGCCAGAACAGAGCAGGGGGATGCTATGAGAGAGGGAGGGCAGGGACCGCCTGCAGGCACTGGTGCAAAGAACTGGTGTAACACCATCTTCAGCGAGGTAGTAGACCCACGGGGAAAGTATGTCTTTCTAATGTGCCTCACCGGGTAACAAAAGAAGTTATTTCCTTCTGAAACAGGAGCGACTTGATACTTAAAATTAATTGGAGGACATATCCTAAAATAATACATACATTAAATAATTGAAGACTGGTATGTTATATAGTTGGTAATTTTACCTTGGAGGGCTGACAGTTAATTAGAAACAAATAATAAAGCTTGTGCTCTCTTATTCCTATGCTAATGCCCCAAAAGCTCATATTTAATGTGAAACCAGCACTATTTGAAGACACTTGATCCCAGGTCCAAGGGGCCAAACACAATCTGCACAGGCGACCGAGTCACCCGCAGGACATGTCTGCAGCGCCAAGTAGTAACAACTGACCCACCACCACCTCTCACCTGTAATTTGCCCACTAATGACTCTCTCCCACCACAACTGAAATCCAAAACTCCAGGCTCACTTTCAAATTATCTGTGAAACGTGAGGAGCCTGATGACAGGGGAAAAGAGCACAGTTTTTTCAGCCTAAACTTGCAGGGGAGGCAAGGGTTCCACCTGCTTGCACGCCAAGATTTCTCCTTCTGCCCCGTATTCCCTTGACCTTGTAAACATCGGACTGGGGCAAAACCTCATCTTTCCAAACAGAGATTGCAAGGGGTGCTTGTAAGCCTAGAAAGGTTCAGCAGAAAAACAGGATTCAATTTTAAAGGGGTGGAGAGGGAGATCTATATGAATTTGAATTATAAATAAAAAAAATAATCATTAATGACAGCATTTCCCTCTCTGAAGGCCAGCACAACTGGAACCTGATGTTACAGGAGACTGGGCTTACAAGAAAAGGACGATGACACAGCAGTAACTGCATTTTTATGGTTTTGGATTGGAGGGCTTGTTTTCAGAAGTATGGTTATTTCTAAAATAGTTGTTTCTGTAGCATACAAGCAACTGCAACCCAAGCAACTGGCAGCCCAACAGGCTAGAACAGTGATGGAGTAGTAGATCAAAAAATTAAGTGTTTAACGAGAGCCACGAATACCGCCCTCCAACAGGCCATTTTAACGTAGCTAACGGGCAAACACAGAAATGCTGGTCACTGAACTCTTAGCTCCCAGGCACCCAAAACTATATGGATCAAACGTTGCCCTGCCATGTCATGGGAAAACCCTGGAGCTTCAAAATATTTGAAAGATGAGAGAGTAGTTCAGGTGAAGAGTGTCTGCGCACCCAGCTTTCCCTGTCCTGTAGATAGCTGCTTTGGCTCGCCGCTGGCGTCAGACACAGGGATATGCGGACTTTGGCCTGACCCCAGATGCCCTTTTATAAATTCTAACTCAATAATGTAATAGGAAAGGACAAGAAGTAAAAGTTGACTTCGAAAGACTAGAAATTATCATCTGAGCAAAGTGATCCTGATTAGGAAGGGAAGAATCTCCAAAGCAGAATCCTCTCTGCCCTGAGCTCAAGTATGATTTCAGCAGTGCTCACGCTCTCAAATAAAAGAGAGGGCTCACACAAGATAACCAGCTGCACACACTTCTCCTGGCTAAGATTTTATTAATGCCTCTTCAAACAATGCAACTCTCAAGTACAAGAAAAGAGATCGGTAGCTGGGACTGATAAATGCAAACCCAAAGATGCGTCTCTCAGTAGTAGGCAGAGTTTGCATCCAGACTGGACGTGACATTTCTGGTTCATAATCCTTTCAAATAAACACACAAAAAAAGAGGTGGAAAGGAAGGGAGAACCGGAGACAAATGCAAATCCTGTACAATATCAAAGGCTTTGGACGCACTCTGCTAAATATGATACGCACGTACAGCAGCGAGCACAACAGCATTCGACTTCGATGCAAATTTTATCTGTTACCGTAACATAAAGGCATAGCCCTACTACAGCCCTTGTTTGTGTGAGTATCTTTAGGTATATATGCCACTACACTGCTTGCTTTTTTGTTTTTTTAAGCAGCATAAAAGCATGTATTCTAAATGAAACAAAAATATTTGCAGCCATATTATCGGTCTACTTTCCAATATTCCTAAAGAAAGCTTACAAATTAACCAGAAACACATGCCTAAGCTTTATTTAAACCTGCTGGAATTTCTGACAACAATAAAAACAGTTTAAAGGAATCATTGGTAAGCTGCCTATGAAAACACACAAAAAATCTAAAATTCTGCATGAAATTCCTGAAATAAACACTTATTTTGAAACAAAAATAGTGAACAATCACCAAAAAAAGGCTATTTCTGAACAAGGATTCAAGCCACAAAGGTTTGCAAAAAACCCATGCTAATTCGATTTAATCCTAAAGGCAATTTATTCAATGTACATTACAGATAACAATTTTAACCTTGTTAAAATAGTCAAATTTCACGTACTCAAAATCATAAACTATAGCAAGTCAAAAAAGCGTGAGGCTGTTTTAAACTCAGGCTATTTTGCCGGTCTTGTCCATTAACCTGAATGAGATCAGGGATTTAGCTTTAATTGGGAAATGACAGCCTTTACTAACATTTCATAGAAATCCCCAGCTAATTTAACTGCCAGGCTGGTTCCTCAAGCTCTAAAACGTTGATCTGGTCTGGAGGGATGGACACTATAATAAGTCGTTCTGTGGGGAGGGCTGGATCACTCCTGATCATGGTTGATTAACACAGAAGTGTTCACCTCTCCCGGGCTCGGTCCCAACCGACGTCAGCCTTGCCTCCGCTAAGGCTTCAAAAAGAAAGCAGCAGCTCATCTCAGTGCAGCGAATGAAGGCAATACAAACTTTTTTTTCATTTTTGCAACAAGGAATTAGAGAGAAGCCCATTCTCAGCTCAGACAAGGTCAGTGGCGCAACTGAAATACGTTGCAGGGGTATTCGTGGAAGTCCATTTAGGAAGCAGGTAGCTAATCTTAGAAAAGAAATCATGTTCTACTGGGAAATGAATCTAAAAGCTGCTTCTGTGAAAGCAGCCACATAACTCAACAATGTTTTCTGAAAATATTTTTATATAAAAATAAAAACCTTACCATTTTCCAGGCGAGAAAAACTGACGTATGGTAATTCAAATGGTATTGTTTCTTCTCAAGTTAGTACCCCTAGAAACGTGTATTAAGATCTCCAGTTCCCTTTGCTTACTTCTTTCAGAGGTACGTGAAGGCAGAACGCTGGTTCTCCTGGTCTCATGCTACCAGCACAAAACTATTTGACGTGCTTCCTAGGAAGAAGTTCTTCAATCCGGTTCTCCTCTTGCTTTGCACCAAGAGCTACAAAAGCGAGTGCCGTTTGATGGGGATCCCATGAGAAGGGTTAGCTCTTTTCTCCCTCAGGTGAATGCTTGTCTCATGTAACAGAAAACGGAAGCCAGAGGTAAAGGTTTAAGATGCTCATTTACCTCTCTGAACTGCAATTTTGTTACACAACAGCCCTGCAACTCCATGACCATTTTAAGGCTCTGGAAGAGATGGTCCCAGAACCTCTCCTACATGAGCCTTTGCAGCTCATTTTCATTTGCTTCTACACCAGCAGATGCATTTCTGTGCCGGTACGTTCAGCCAGACCAAGGATTTGATCCAGGGTAAAACCAACTTCTTTTCCTCTCCTCTCAGCTATCGTGCTGACTCAAACCAATCTCAACGCTTCAGCGTAAATCTGAAGACTTTCATCTCCAAATCACAACTGCTATGGCCACCTGAAGCAAAGCCAGTTTTTTCCCCACCAATTTTAGCCAGAACGCACTGAAGAGCTAGGTTTGGATCAGGGAGTTTTATACCACACCACGTGCTGCCTTCCCACCGCTGCCGGAGGAAGGAATTGACACCAGCGCTGCGTGCTCTGGGCGATGCGTGCGGAGCAGGGCACTCCTGCCTGCCCCAGGAGGTATGTGCCGGGTGACCTGTGGGATTAATGTCCAGCTGAAGAAACACCTTAAAGCTGTAGGTAGCAAGGAAACCTAAGAGCGAACCACTCTGAGACACGTGAATGGCACACTCAGCTCCTGTGTTCCAGCTTCAGCCTGTCAAAAAAAACGGGTGCTGTGAACTGCTTAAATTGCTAGAAATACAGGAAAGAACTACATCTATATTGACCACTAGTTTATTTTTGGGGGTGTAATGCACTCTACATCATATAAATATATTTTTCTTTATTTTCTTGGACAAAACAGTCATACAGAACCTGAAGCACACATAATACTACTCTTCTATTTAGCCTTTTCTGCAGTAACGCAATGACATGGTGACCCCCGTGTTACCTTAAACACAATTCTCCATCGCACATACCAACGTATCACCTACAGTTTCTTCAACACCTTCTGCCAATCCTGTGATCCCTTTGCTGAAACTAAATTGTGTTTGGATGTTCATTCCAAGGTTGTACGTGATGGCTGCAGAAAGAGGCTCCGCACAAAGAGGAACCGCACAAAGCTCAACAGGGAGGACTGCGAAGTCCCGCACCTGGAAAGGACCATCACAGCACCTACACATGCTGGGGGCCACCCAGCTTGGTCAAAAAGGACCTCGGGGACCTGCCGGACACGTGAGCCAGCAACGTGACCTCGCTGCAAAGAAGGTATTCTGGGCTGCCCTAGGAGGTGTGTGGCCAGCAGGTGGAAGAAGGTGATCCTTCTCCTCTGCTCAGCACTGGTGAGGCTGCACCTGGAGCGCTGCGTCCAGTTCCTGGCTCCTCAGCACCAGAGAGATGTGGGTATGTCCCTGTGAGTCCACAACGGACTACAAAGGTGATGAAGGGACTGGAGCATCTCTCTTAGGAGGACAGGCTGAGAGAGCTGGGCCTGTTCAGCCTGGGCAAGAGAAGGCTCAGGGGGAAACATCGTGAATGTATGTGCAGGAAGGCTGTAAAAAAGATGGAGCCAGGCTCTTTTCAGTGGTACCCCGTGACAGGACCAGAGGCAGTGGGCACAAATGGAAACACAGAAGGTTCCCTTTGAACATCAGGAAATACTTTTTCACTGCGAGGGTATACAAGCACAGGCTGCCCAGAGAGTGGCTGTGGAGTCTCCATCCTTGGAGGTATTCAGAAGTCATCTAGTCCTGTGCAACCAAAAAGTCACTGTCCTGGGAAACCAGCTCCAGGTGGCCCTACTTGAGCATGGGGGCTGGACACGACGACCTCCAGAGGTCCCTTCCCAGCTCAACCATTCTGTGATTCTGTGTGACGGCTCTCTTTTGAAGCCTCTTTATTCTAAAAAACAAGCAGAGAGGAGTGCTTCCCACCTCCATTATTTGTACTCCAGCCTGCACCCTTTAAAGCCCTCCACGTTGTGGTCTCCAGCTCATATGGAATGCATTGTGAACAGGCAACCAGCTGTGGTGGCAACTGAGAACCGCAAGGCTGCCATAAAACAAGAAACTTCAATCCCAGTTTTGGTGCGATTATGTTAATAAGCCTCAAACATAACCATAACGACAACAACAGCAAATTTCTCTGCATTTTCTTTTTCTTAACATTGATTTATTAGCTTAATAACAATTAAAAAAAAAAAGAAGCTGCACCTTGGTAAGTTAAGTTAATTTTTTCTTATAGATTAAAAAAATCTTCTAAACCCTAGTTTTATAAGGTAAAATTAGATTTCAGATACATTTCTGGGCATTGTTTAAAACATATGTATTGTTAACAATGTACTACATCTGTTTGGTTTTGCTATCGATAGGTTATTACCATCCCATAGGTGTAAAGTCCCTCATACGTAGCCAGAAGCTGCACCTTTCTAGATCGTGTTTGTACGCGTATTTTGAAGTAATAATCCCATAATAGATGACACACCCACTTGTGAAATCTTTTTTTCCTTCACGGTGCCTGACCTTTTCATACACTCGATGAGCCAATTAGTAGTAGAAGAGGCAGAACCTCTGCAGTATTTAATCAAGACTTCCTTTTTGTCAGATTTATGTCCCATTAAATTAAAAAACTCGCCTTTATCACATTGGGAAAATGTCAGGATTTACTGATGTAGCTGGGCAGACCTGTGTGCCATGTGTCAGACTAGCAGGGTATCTCATACCAATGATGCCCTGGATCTAAAAGTCATTTTGCCATTGTAATGAAAAACCTCTTGAAACAACAGATTGGTACCAAAGAGAAACCCAAACATGCTCCTCTTAGCACCGCGTGGGCTCAGGAGACTTGATCTTTGTTAGAGACATGGGTATCAGACCCAGCTTTTGGCAGCTCAGAGAACAGGCTATTAACTAAACAAAATTTCTCAGATATATCACTGCCCCCCCTCTTAGCATTTATTAATTTCAGGAAAGCACTTGCATACTGTAAGTTTGCCCTTCTTAGAGCTTGTGGTTAATGGAAGCACGTGACTGAGATGCCCTGTGATCCGGATGATAGAACAAGCACCCGACTGATGCTGGAGGATGCTGGCTAACACAAGACCATGGTTTCAGTGGCTCCCAGTGCCCTGTTCACTGCAAGACAGAACTTCTTTTCCCCAGTCTCTGCAGGCTCACTTTATGCATGCACTTGTGTACAACGCAGAAGTGTTTCTCCTCTAAGAAGAGGTCTGTTTTTTACAAGGGAACAAACATACTAAAAAAACCCACCAGTGTAACATCTGATTTTGGCGTTGCGCTTGCCATGTTCGCTTTGTAAACTGTACTGAGTGATTATCCCAGCTCCTTTTTTCGGTTTAGCTAAGATACAGCCTTCCTCAACATACCACAGCTAATATTCCACTCGTTGCTTCAGCCAACTCTAAAACAAAGCAGCTCATAAAAAGGCTAGACAGTCTGTTTCAGCTACCTTCTGCCTTTTCATTTAAGGAGTCTGCTGCAAAAGCACATCAGCTACTCAGAACGAGACGCCGTGCCGCATTCATACTTTATGCACATAAATCATCCCCTCCAGCCTCTCACGCAAGGGTCAAGTCCAGCTCCAGAGAATGCTGGCCAAGGTCCACCGCTCAGGAAACATGCCACCTGCGGCGCTCGAGGTATAAGGCTCCCAGTACCAGCTGAAATACATTACCAGGCTGTGGAGCCACCCCCTCTTCCCTTTACCAGAGATCTCTGCCAACCCCACATGGCAGTAACCACTCGTTTAGCAACCTCAGGAACTGCCCGTGCATTTTTGTTTTCATGACAATCTGCACCGAGTCTGCAGGCCTGCAAAAAGACCTGGGTTCAGCTTCGATGGACACAAATATTCAACCTCTTTTCTAAAGTTAGATGTCAAGTTTGGCTCAAAGCGCAGGGCTCCAACACTTGTGAAGGATTCTACCCTGTTCCAAAAAGGGGTCAGCATTCCTGCTTTAGCTCCAGCTGTCCTTTTGATCTCATACCTTGCACAGCGCTTCTGGCTTTAAGGTTGCTGTACCGTTCAGTGGAATGCACAGGATGAAATATGCGAGAGTTTCAGGGATGAGACAAGGCTCATCAAAAAGCTAAGTCCTTGGATGTCCACCCGCACATCTGTTTTTCGTGGGGTTATTTATTTATTTATTATTATTTATTTATAATTAGCTAAAAGGGATTAATTTCTGTACACCATTTTGCCAGTAGTGGCTTACCACTCCATTGCAAAACACTCTGAAAGAGCTACAAAACCAAATAGCTGCAAACCCAAAACCCACACACTCTAAAGTGCAATAAAGTGGCCATGAAGGCATTCTCTAATCAGACAAACCATTCAGACGGCTCTCTGGGGAGAAGGAAGAGAAAAAAAAAAAAAAAGCAACCTTCTCTAAATAGCTAAGGATAAAATCCAGTTTCTAAAGCCTCCAATACCCTATGGGAAGTAAAAAAACCTACAGTCAGCTGCATCTTGGTATAGTTCTGCTTAGCACCACTTACAGAGAGAAAACAAGTTATCAGTAATTAATCTGTGATGTAAGCTTCAACAGTGATACACGTCAACATCAGAATTCCTTCTTAAAAAAGGAGTCACCCTATCATGTAGGCTTCCAGCAATTACCTTTACCTGAAGCAGTATTTTCCACCGCTGAAGTCTTCACCATCACTGATAGAACAATGACAATGGGGAGCTGCAAGCCAGAGAGCACCTGACAGATTTCTACTCTGACACAGACGGAAAAAAGCCAGCGTAAGTCATTTCCACCGTGATACTTAACTTCAATCTGAATTTTGGAAAGAGGAAGCTGACCTTTATGTTCAGAAGGAACGAACAATTAGAGCCACACGTGTGTGGGAGCAGACACTTAAGATGCTTTCTGCTAGTAAATGCATTTGAAACATGGCTGTCCCACGTCACATGGGAACAACCTGCAGGTAGGCACGGGTGACATGGCAACTGCCAACCAGGGATTTAGTCCCAGAAAACAGGAAATATCTTGCACTGCAGTTCCTCTGTGTCCTGGTGTGTCCTTCCCCATAGAGCAGAAAATCCCCACCACAGCTGCAAAGCATCAATAACCAACCCCTGGGTAGTTTGGTGCTGTTGTCAGTGGCACAGATACTTAATTCTTTTTTCTTTCTGCAGATCCAGGCTCAAATTTAAACCCGAGCAACACAGTTCCCTTCTCTTCTAGCTTCTAACATGGCAAGCTGCCATCATGGCTCAGGAAAAGCTCAAGATGGGACCTGTTTAGTTTGTAGTCTCTTAGAGGGACCAGCAGATAGGTGCTGCTTCTTTTGGGGAGTAAAGAGGGTTTTTTTGCCAGTTTACTGCAAGAAACACCCAGTCAGAACTGTGGGATCTGACTGTGCTCACCTCAATTTCTGAGAGCTACAAGATATTTCTCCTCTTCATCAAGTCACTTCTGATGTGACCAGGATCGACATTACCTCCTCAACTAGAGTTAAATAAGTTGTTGGGTGGAGAACTTGTGTCCTAGCAGAGCTCAATGTAGGGAAGCAAAGCAGAACCAGAGCGACAGATGCGACGGCAGCCAACAAAAATGAGCGCACTAGTCTGGCTGGGGCAGAGAAGGCAGACTGCCATATGCTAGGCAGCTCCAGTTCTGCCTAGTTTGGGGACCAGTACACCTACTGGAGCTGCCTTTCAGAAGATGCCATCTCCCGAAGAATGGGCTGTGTAACAGGACAAAAAGGGTCTGCTTCTCTGAAAATAGTTTACCGACCTGGTGGGAAAGGTAAGGCCATCTTTAACCGACAAGGGCGAGGATCAGTAACACAGAGGCTGTACGTACTCTCTAAGCTGGAAGGTTCCTGTCTGCTCAGAGGACAGGCACCCAGAGCAGCTGGGGAGGCAAGCTTCGTGTAGCTGGAGCAAGGAAATGACAGTGTTCGTAATTTTTCTGAGAGTTCTTTCATAAATTGTGATGAAACGCACTTTAAACATGCATAATTCCCTCTTCTGCTTCCCAGGATGCCTGCACACACCGCTGCCGAGACCACTAACGTGTCCCCCGATCCTGCAGCACGGAACTGAAATCATCAGCGCCCGACCTACCTGTGAGCTGGGGACTGGGGGAAGTTTCTGCCCTTGGTCTTCACTTATCAAAAAGGGAACAAAACCCCCCAATTTCCCAGGGCGCTGCTATGTCACTTGCAGAATGTTTGTTTATTGAAGCAGGGTAGGTAGAAATCAAGGACAAAAGGGGAAGCATGTCAGATACATCCAAATTCCCCATATTTAAGAGACGCACTGGAAAGCTGAGAAAGCAAGCAAGGAAGAAGAATGACCCCTGCTTTGTTCTGATAAAGAAGAACCTGACTAGGACAACACAGGTTTTAACATCTAAATTAAAGAATGAGAACAACTTCTTCAAGAAGGGGATTAAAGAAATGATCCTGTCAGCATGGAAAAGTGGAGGAAAGGGCAGAACAGAACGCGGTTGGAACACAGCCAACATTAAATATTTATTAAAGAAACCTGCAAACAAGAGCTAAATCGCTAATTGCACCTGCAGTGATAACACTCACCGCTTGCTCCAAATCCCATCCCTCCTGATTCTATCAACCTCTGGAGGCTCACAAACGTTCTGTTTTACTCCACGTGTGGAAGAAATGGGATGCTAGAGTGGGAAGCCTTCTTCCTTTTTTTTTTTTTTTCCCCTGCTACTGGCCACCTGCAAGACTGAACTAGTCTCTTCATTTCAGTGCTTCTGTCTCTCCCTCTCCCCTTTTGCTTTGTCTATTTGGCTTTGGGGCTTGGTGGGTGGCTCCTTGGGTGTTGTGGTTTTGGTTGTTGGGTTGTTGTTTTGTTGGGGTTTTTTTAGGGGGTGTGTGTTGTAACTTATATTTGGCATTTTACTTAAATCTTCAGCTCTTGAGAGACACTGACTGGGTGGGAGTCTTGGCTTAAATTCTAATATGAATGTTTCATGTTCTGGGTTTCAGAGAAAATTTTAAAATGTAACATAAAACCCTGACAGGCTTAAAAGAAAAGGGCAAAAGGCAAGTTATAAAGAGTCATTTTAGAGTCCCCACTTTTAAGCAGATCTTCTTTAGGGAGAAGAGCTGTTTCACGCATGAGCTGCAGTGCCTGGGGCAATGGGACAAACCCATAGTCTGGGTTTAGTAATACTGGAACAGCCACACGCTGTTTTCAGGCTGTGACTGGCATTAGCAAGATTCACAGTCTTCATCGGGAATCAAAAAAATAATCTTCACTTTGTCCCCGTCAGGAACTTTCTCATGAAAGCACACCTTGAGTAAGGGCCGAGGAAGAGTTTCAGGGTCTGGCTACATGTATGCGTGTGCATATGTACAAACACGGACAGATATGCACACATATATATTTGTGTGTGTGCGTGGAAGTGCCTGTGTGTGTGTTTCTAATATGTTTTCAGAAATCCTGTTTCCTGTTGGAAGATTCAAAGACGTGAATAATCCACCCATGGACAAATCAGTTACATATTCTTCACTTCTGCAGCCAAATTGTCCTGGAGATATATAATGAGATTTTACATACTTTGTGCCTCATTGACTAATTAGATCAATGCAGGCTACTCCCCCTGTCCCTCCCTTTTCGTAGTAGGGACTTTCATCGCCTGTAGCTACACAAGTGTGGTTGCTTTTGCCAAATACTTGCAGATACTGCTAATGGCTTCATTTGAACTCTGCGTTGCTGCATATTAGTATGGAGAGGGGGGTGTATTTTAATCCATATTGCGATTGCTTTGATGTTGTTTGTAATGAGGAATATGTTTTTATTTATACATATCAGAGCTGTTAAAAGGAATCTGGGCTTCCCAAAGGATTAGATTTCCACTATCAAACACACAGAGTGTATACTTAGAAGAAGGGGGAGGCTAACTAGAGGTCAATTTTCCACTCGCAAACTACAGTGCTTAGGCTCTTTCAGCTCTTTCCATCCACGGATTCAGATGCTTTGTAGAGAATGCTATCAGTCCTCCCCACCTCGCACGCAAGGAAACTGAGTGAGGCCACTGCCACGCACTGCTGTAGGCCACACGGATGGTTAACGCAGCATTAGTAGAGTCACAGGACCCACTGCTGCCTCCAGACTGACGCTGCCACCCACACAATTTGAAAAAACACACAGGAACTACCAGAAATAAGGATCCGTCATTTTCACACCCCTGACAGGCAGTGGATAAGGCGGCAGAACGACTGAAGTTGAGTGGAAGGTTTGGCTGCAGACATTTTGAAAGGGAATACAAATAACCAGGGGAATACGTATGGCTCCCGTTACTCCTCCTACTTCCAAATGCTGAGACCACAAACTACAGCACTACAGTTCTGTCCCTTCAGAAGCTCGACGTCCACGTACAAATTATTACAGACTCCTGAAATTAGGTATTTAAGCCAGAGGCAAGAATGAAACTGCACCTCTACAATGCAGAAAAATGGTATCTCATTGCTGATGTCCAAGGTCAAGTACTTAGTACCCAAGACGGAGATGACTGTTCTGGGGGGAAAAAAAAACCAAACCAAAAAAACCCATCGTTAAACGAAGTTTCTGGCACAGCTCACTTCACTGTAAATTAAAACCTGAGTACCAACTTTTACTGCAAGAAAGCCTGGAAAATAAATCTCTCTTGCCAAAGTGAGTTTTGCCTCCCAGTTGCCATTTTGAGAGTGCTCCAGGGGCTTTTATCATTTCAGTTTCAACAATTCCTCTTAGCCTCATTTAAACACTTAATTTTAAGATGAGGATCTTTTAAAATTACAGTATCTGACCACTTGGAATGCAAGAACTTTCCCGAGTACTTTGTGGACTCTCTGGAGCTTCCTTTTCAGAATGAAACTTCTGTTTGGGGTATATCTTTGTCTCAACATATTTATTCAGTGTTTTGTTTTGACTGATTTAATTGCTTATGATTATTGTAATGTTCTAGCGGAACAAATTATGAGGGTGAAAGTGGAAGGGAAGGATAATGACAGCGTTACGACACTCCAGATCTGGTAGAAAAGGCACTTTTACAGACTTTTCACTGCAGATTCACTGCAGAACTACAGAAGGAAGAGGGCTCATAGTTCATACACAGAGAACCTGGATGCTCCGGGCCACCAGAACTACTTTGCACTCACCGGTGTGGGAGAAAACTGGAGCTTTTCTCTGACCCAGAGTGGCACATATTCTAAGCACTCTTCAGATGCTAAGAAAGCTGCTGCAATTGCTCATTTATTTGAAGAATGCAAACTCCATCTGCATAAAATCTCCCAGCACTGCTGCTGGACAGGACTAAGCTATCATTCTCCTATGACCCAACTGACCAAGATGAGGTGGCGCTGCACCTCCCTGGAGCAGAGGGTAAGGGCAGGTGGACACACACCCAGCCTGGGGCATGCCTGGCACTGCCATAACCCCAGCTGAGCACACAGGGTCTCACCTGTTACAGAGAATGGTCTGAGGCCAGGTCACACGGACGCTGCAGAGAACCCCGTGCATCACCAGAGGTACAGGGTCACGGAGGACCTCTCCCCCTGACTTTATTAAACAAGGCTGAAAGCCAGAGACAGCAATCCAAACCAGAACAAAATAATTAATTTTCTACTCTGAGTTACTGGGCTGACATAAAAGAACAGCATTTCTAACAGCTGTTCCGTATGTCTACTGGAAACATGCTTTTTTTGAGCCTGAGGACATGGGAGGAGGCAGCCACTGTGACTACAAAAATATCAGTTTCCTGTTTAAATTTGGGACCATATTTAGACTTGATGGCTTATCGTCTGAGAGGTTTCTCTGTATAGAGGGAAGGTTGGTTGGTTTGTTTGTATTAGGGATAAGGCAGTTTCCTGACTGGGATCACAGCGTTAATATTTGTCAATTTTATGCCAATTGTGAGTTAAAAAAATCAACTAATTCACCCAAACACTGCCTGTGGTGAATTTGTTCAGTACAGCCAATCCCAAGTCTTTTTTTAAAAGAATTGGTCATTTCCATACAAAAAAAGACTTCAAATTTTGGAACTGCCTGGACTATGCAGCTGTTCTATAGTAAACTATTAGATACTCAGAGGAATTTCCTCTCAAAAAGGAAGCTGGAGCTGGTTTGATCAGAACTGGGAGACTTCCCATGACCTTCCACTGCCTGTATCTTAATGCCCATGTGTGAGTTCCAAGTGTATATTCAACACAAGAGACCTTTACCTGCCCCTTGACCGTGAACAGCTAGCACTGCCTACTCTGTTGGTTCCCTAAGGACACTGTCCAAACCAGTCCAACATGGAGAAAAAAAAAACCTTGCAAAAAGCTAGGGTGAAAACTTTCACCAACTTATTTGGAAAGATACCAGGGTGAGAAGCTGACAAGCAACATGCCTTTGGCTTGTCTAGTACTCACCCCTTCAAAGCAGAAGAAATCTGACAACATATTGAAATGAATTTCATTTCACTCTTTGCTGGGGTCTCTAACGGAGAAACTCGAGTCCACTTACGTTAAAGCACCAAGGCTGAAGAAGACAGCGGTTCTCAAGTTGATTTACCAATGGATTAGTTGCTCAGGAACTCAAGGGCAAAGACCTGGACGTTACCAGAATAAACTGTCTGAGCCTCATCTGCCGACATAAACTTGTCAAATGTCAGTATATAGATACATCGGACGTCTTCACTCTGTCTATGCCTCTCCTGAAATGCTTGCTTCAGCACCGAAAAACAAAGCACATTTGTACCAAGTTTAATTCAGAGAAAAATAAATTACCTCAGCTGTTCCAGCATTCATTCATTCATAGCATAAGACATCCCACTCCACTTTGGAGATTCAATTGAGCTGACATGTTTAAAAACTTAGTCTGTTGCTCCAAAACCAAATGATTTGTGTTTTATTATCAGTCTGTAGCAGCAAATTATCTTTTGATCTCACCCCATCTTTCGCCTCCCAAACCTCACTGGCAAATCTTTTCTCTTTTGAAAAACATTTGCTATGCGTTTTCAACTTCTTTCACAAGATTTAAGCAAGCCGGGACATTCACCAACAAAATCAACTTTAACTTTGCGTTGACAAAGCTGCCCTGTGTTACCGGGTGCCCTATTACAATCACAAGTTCAAACTCGCAAAAGCCAGAGGACAGGTGATGAAGGCACAAACTGATGCAACCTTTACTTTGTTCTTAAAAATGGTTAACAGCCAGCATCGATTTCCATACTTAGTTATTGGTAACCATGAAAAGGAAGGTAAAAAAGGCCAGTTATCTTGTAGCTCCTTCCCGTCTCAGATATAGAAGACAACAAGAAACATGGTTGAGAAGCTCTTGACTGCACAAGGGTGGCATCAAGTGCACTGGTTCTGTGGAACAAATGGGATTCTTCCTCCCTGTGAACCGTCCAGGCACAACCAGGTGACAGACAAGGTACAACTGTTGTGAGGGCATTAAGCTCACTCTAAAAGGAGATCCTGTTAATGCATAAGCACCATACGCAGTGTCCAGACCCCCACTCCATAACAGTACGGATGCAAAGTGTCAAAAGACAAGGAGGAGATGTTCCTTTTGCTGCCTGTATGGCCATGCCAGAAGCCTGTTGATAAAACAAGCTGAAAGGCAAATGCTTGTACCAAGAATTTTGACATTTGGTCTGCCACTGAATCCTCAAAGGCGGATTCACGAGAACAGAACATTAAAACCATAAGACAAACCATAGGGAGGAAAGAGCAGAGGCCAAAGGAGAGGCAGCGGCACTCCGCAAAGATGCCTTGAATTTCCCCATTTCCTGGCATCAGTAAGTTTGCATTTATGTAGCATTTTACAAACCTTAAATTAGTAATGCTTCAACAAGCTGGAAAACACTAACCTACCTCCATTGCAGGGGCACATGACACTGAAACACCCAACCCAAGGTCTTGCAGCAAGTCAGTACGAGTACCACCTCCTTCTGTCCCCTGGGGATCTACTTTATTCTGGAAGATTTCCCCAGTAAAACTCTGCCAGAAACGCCCACTAGCAGAGGAACTTACACTGAAGGAGAGAGTGCTGGTGTTCTCTGGGTGACATAAGCACTCTGAGCAAATGACCTTCCCAGCTGTAGCAAAGGCTGAGGGGCATGACTCCTTCCACACTCCTCACCCTCCCAACTCTTAGACCTGGCCCGAGTCCCAAATCCAACCGCCTCTAGGCAGTTCACTTCACTGAAACGTGTCTCAATTTCATCACCTGTAACGTGAAGGGTAATGATGCTCCCCTACCTACAAGAGATCTTCAACTTTCTAGAAGTGGGTGGCATGGAGTTTAATCCTTCTCTAAAAGAAAAGTACTTATGTTCCACCGCCGCACTGGATGCTCTTGGAAAGCTGCTGCAAAATACAGTTAGTCCCTCGGGGAGCAAGCCCCAGGCTGGGCCTTACCAAACCTCTGCTGGGCCATCAGAACGCAAGCAGCCTTTAAAAAAAAAAAACAACAAACAACAAAACAAAAAAACCACCAAACCAAAACCCAAAACCAAACCCAGGAGTTTTGTAATTACTACTCCGGAAGAATCCTCAGAATGTCCTGGTTCTGACCTCTGTCACCTCCCAGATTCCCCATGGAACCTGGCATTAATTGCTCACTCATCTTGTGCCCAACATTTCTGAATCACTAAGATAATACCTTAGGCTGGCCCTTGCCATTTCAGAGCAGGAGTTGAGCAGGGCAAAGTATGTCTTGTACCACTTGGCACTGGCGAGAACAGTACCTCTGAAGCACGGCACCGTCTCCAGGAGTAACTTCCAATCTAAGCATAAAATCACAGGCATGAGATTTCCCAGCTGCAGTGATTTCTACACAAGCTGTCACAGGTACAAACAAGTTGGGTGTCGAAAATTTGCTTAAGCTGACATTATTTTTGTGAGAACTGTGTAAACAAACCCAAGCGATTCTCATTTTAATGCTCATGACAAATATTTCAGTTACACTTTAACAAAGACGTACATTCTCTGCTTTCAGTCCAGGTCCCGCTTCATGTTGCTACACGCAGGTAGTACCGGCTCTACATTCAGCTGCTGGTTGCAGCTTCTCTTTTAAGCATTTTTATTAATTTAATAATATGCCACCCAGTAATATTCCGTTCTGACAACAGACTTGGGCAGTTGTATTATTTCCAGCAAGTATGAATCTGCACCAGCAAATCCAGTGTTCCGAGACTGTTATACAATGAGAACAGAGAA
This sequence comes from Falco peregrinus, assembly GCF_023634155.1. Classification (NCBI taxonomy): domain Eukaryota; kingdom Metazoa; phylum Chordata; class Aves; order Falconiformes; family Falconidae; genus Falco; species Falco peregrinus. The sequence continues at coordinate 5,490,458 of NC_073729.1, read as the reverse complement.
TATGTAGATTATCCTGTGCTGCTATATGATGACACCAATTATCAGTGGAAAGTTGAGAACTACTTTTGCCAAAAAGAAACGTAACTGCTTTGCCTTCCAAAGAAAAAACACCACACCACACCCCCCCTAAAATCACCAACTCATTAAATGGTTCGTAGAATTCAATCTCAAACCTCTTTAAGAAAAGAGGGTCTACTTAAATTCATACACGTCTCCATACTGAGCTCCCTTTAGCTGCGCTGAAGATGACTAATCAGCATGCCACATGAGAAGTAGACGACACCAATGCAGCCACAAAGACACACGGCACCCACTTCTAGACAGCAGTAAGAGTAAGAGCATCATTTATCAGGCTGGACAGCAAGTTCTAGAGAATACTTCCTAACCCCAGATCCTTACGACTCTGCACATATACACTAGGCACACCAAGTACCTCTTAAGAAAGGATCTCCTGCACCACCTCAGACCACTGATTCAGTGTCATGCCTCCAGATGTGGCCAAGGTGAATAGGTCTTCTCAGTTATACAGAAATCTGACCCCTACAGGCATGCGCCTGGAGTCCTGAGCCATGAGAGTTCACAATAATGCCACGTCGTGAGGTTAGACTGATATAAGCGAAGAAAAAACAAAAGGAACATACAGAAGAGTCCAGTAAAAGCAGTATCAAAGTAAAAGCTATTTCTCACATCACTGGAAAAAGCACTTACATAGGTATTATTGTTCGCACATAGCACGGAATTTGGATGAGACAAACATCCATTGCTTCTGGGTTAGGAAAAACTTCTACGACAAGAGCAGAGAGGAATGGCTGGGAGGGGTGTGCTCTGCGCTGGGCTGGAAGCTGGCTGGACACCGAGCCCAGAGCGCGGCGGGGAATGGAGTTACACCCCGCTGGCACCGGGCACAAGCGGCGTCCCCAGGGCTCGGTGCTGGGGCCGGTCCTGCTTAATGCCTTTATCGATGATCTGGGCGAGGGGATCGAGTGCTCCCTCGGTACCTTTGCAGATGACACTTGCTGGAGGCAGGCAGGCTCTGCAGGGGGGTCTGGGCAGGCTGGGCCGATGGGCCAAGGCCAATAGTATGGGGTTCAACCAGGAGAAGTGCTGGGTCCTGCTCTTGGGTCACAGCAACCCCACACAGCGCTACAGGCTTGGGGCAGAGCGGCTGGGAAGCTGCCTGGTGGGAAAGGACCTGGGGGTGCTGGTGAACAGCCAGCTGAACATGAGCCAGCAGTGTGCCCAGGTGGCCATGGTGGCCAACAGTATCCTGGCTTGTAACAGTAACAGCGTGGCCAGCAGGACCAGGGCAGCGACCGTGCCCCTGTGCTCAGCACTGGTGAGGCCGCACCTCGAATCCTGGGTTCAGTTTTGGGCCCCTCACTGCAAGACAGACACTGAGGTGCTGGAGCGCGTCCAGAGACGGGCAATGGAGCTGGGGAAGGGGCTGGAGAACAGGTCTTGTGAGGAGCGGCTGAGGGAACTGGGGGTGTTGAGTCTGGAGAAGACTTGGGGGGAGGGTGGGGGTGGGGAATACCTTATCGCTCCCTACAGCTGCCTGACAAGGGCTGCAGGCAGGTGGGGGTCGGTCTTTTCTCCCAAGTAACAAGCGACAGGACAAAAGGAAACAGTCTCAAGTGGCACCAGGGCAGGTTTAGGTTGGATATTAGGAAAAATTTCTTCACTGAAAGGGCGGTCAAGCCCTGGAACAGGCTGCCCGGGGAGGTGGTGGAGTCACCATCCCTGGAAGTGTTCAAAAAACATGTAGATGCGGTGCTGAGGGACATGGTTTAGGGACGGACTTGGCAGCCCTGGGTTATCGGTTGGACTTGATGATCTTCATGGTCTTTTCCAACCTAAATGATTCTGTGATTCTATGAAGCCGAGAAGGTAAACCAGAAGATTGACTACCCACACTCTTTGAGCACAACCTGTAAAACTTTCCTTATTGCTACGTAAGGGGAGGGAGGCCACAAACCAAAGCAAATCTTTCACCACAAACACTGGTGAAATTAATGCATTGAGTTTGTTAACTCTTCGTAACTACCTGATACACTGAAGATCCATTCTGAGATGTTTTCAAGAAACAAGAGGTTTGAGTGGGACGTTCCTCATGTACCTCTATCTAACTGCTTGGGGCTAAACCAGGACTTGCGATAGGAACGGAAGATGACGACAGAGCAGCTGGCTCTACAGCCATGCTGCTTTAACCAGCTTGATAAGGAGAAACCCCAGGGGAGGGAAGCAACAACCAGCTGTGCTCTCCTAGAGGTCCATCTCACCTGCCGGCTCTCCCAGTACACAGCTCTCAGGACTAGTGGTTTCTAAAGCAGAGGGGCTCTCCTGGGCTTCACCTGCTGGGCAAGAGCAACGGGGTTGTCAGGCACCGAGAGTAAGACTGTGCTGGTTTTGGCTGGGATAGAGTTACCTTTCTTCTCAGTTGCTAGTGTGGGGGTTTGGATTTGTGCTGAAAACAGCGTTGATAACGCAGGGATGTCTTCATTGCTGCTGGGCACCACTTACAAGGGTCAAGTCCTTTTCTGCTCCCCACCAGCGAGCAGGCTGGGGGGCACAAGGAGTCAGGAGGGGACACAGCTGGCCCCAGCTGACCCAGGGGATATTGCATATCAGATGATGTCATGCTCACCAACACCAGCTGGGAGAAGAAGGGGGACACCTGCCGTTATGGCATTCATCTTCCCAAGTCACCGTTAGGTGTGGTGGAGCCCGGCTCCCCTGGAGATGGCTGAACACGTGCCTGCCCGTGGGCAGTGGGGACTGAACTCCTTGTTTTGCTTTGCTCGCATGTACAGCTTCTGCTGTACCTGTTGAACTGTCCTCCTCTCCACCCATGAGTCTTCTCACTTTTACCTTTCCGATTCTCCCACGTCCACCACGAGCAAGGGAGCCGGCAGCTGCGTGGGGCTGAGCCACTGGCTGGGGTTACACCACAATGGACTAAAATGTTAATAATACATAGAATAATTCAAAAAGGAGGAGAGTTTTGTGTCAGAAGCAACTAACCAGGTTCTAATGATGTCCTTCCTGGAAAATTTCATCTTGCCTTAAATTAGCCAAAAATGTTTGATATTTTAACAGGGAGTAAAACCAGACCCTTAGCTAGAAGAAAGGTGCACTTTGTGCTTGCCACCCATTTTACAAATTGTAACATTTTACTCTTCAACAGGATATGTATGTTTAATATTTTGATATATATTATATAAAAACTATATACAAAAAGATCTTACTGATAACTTTAAAAAGCACATGAACCCCAAATTTCATATAATCATGAACTAGTGGGCAAAATAATTAAAAATAAGCCAATGCAATATTTAAGAAAAAATGCATGTGTCGGGTTTTTTTAAGCTAGAAAGAAAATTTAAGTCAAGTGAAGAACTCAAAAGCAACTTAGATTAATGACTGGCAATATATAATCAGAGCAATTACTTGTCTGTCTAAACTAAGAGCTCTGCTCAAGGAGATTTATAAAGGTAAAACATCCCATGAAGCAAATTCACTATAAATTAAGAGCCAGGAAAAAAAAAATTACTGTAAAAATATGAGCTAAGATGGAAATAGCAGCAGGCGAATTTTACAGCTGTGAGTGGATGGTAGATGACATCTACAAAGTGGCTTTAAATGTGGACAAAAGTCACTGGAGACCAGGCAAGATGAAAAAGAGCCCCACGTGCTCGTACAATGGCTCACATGAGGCTCCCGAGGGAACGGGCAAAGGACAGGAATACCTACGCTAGCTGCAAATGGCAACGGGCAGCAGGGGCCCGTCGAAGGTGAAGTCATCACACAAAGGTGACAAGGGAAACATGTGGCGCCCCAGACAGAAACTAGCACACGGACAAAATGGAAAATGACAAGGATAATCAAGATGTTCCAATAGTCAGGATCAAGAGAAGGAAACGACCGACTCAAATACATTTTTCTACTAAGTTTCCAGCTATGAAAAATCCTATTAAGAGTGACACCGACCATCATAAAATCTCTTCTCTCCTTAGCCTGCTTGGCAACCTCTTAAAACCTGCTTTCCTGGGCTTGCTGAAGAGCACATAACTTTTCCTGCTTTCCCCCCCTTTTATTAGAAATACGAACAGCAACCTTATATTACTTCCTTTATTTCCTGTCCGTTCGCTGTTGCTCTCGTTTTTACATTAGCACTAATGCAAAAAACACTGCAAACCCCGCACTGGCTAAGCTTAAAAAAATCACAGTGGGCATTTGTCAACCTTTTAATTCCTCTGTCAAACAAACAAACAAAAAACCCACAACCCACACAACTAGGAATCCAACAGTTATGGAAAGAGCAATGCAAGGAATCTATAGACTTTACATTATTTAGAAACTATGAACAGTGAAAATAAGATTCTGTGAAGAAGGCTGCCCTTGCTAGCTTTTTGAAGGCAGAAAAAAAAATGTGAAACAAAAGGTCTGAGGAGAAAATTAGAAGCAGCTTTCAAAATAACACCACACAAAACACCACTGTGTTAGGAGGGGAAAAGGGGAAGGGGAGGCAAAAAGGGGAAGGGGAGGGAGAAGGGAGCGGGTGAATAAAAGGAAAAAAGGGGGAAAAAAAAAAAAGAGAAAAAAACCCCAATCCAACAGTTTGACTGCTAGGATCTTTAACATTGCCAACCCACAAACCCCTCAAACACTTTCCTCCCATCTACTATGCTACAGCCCTTCTGAAAAGGGGAGGTGAAAGAAAAATGATTGCACTACATTTGCATAACTGCACAACACGGGAGATTTATGAGCATTTTTTAACAGCCAAATCAGCCAAACAAATTGTCTGCAGAACTGCAACAGTAAGCTATTGGGGTTCTTACCGTCGGCAACATCACAAGTGTGTTGGAAGAATCAAATCTTTTATTATAAAAAAATCAATCACAATTCCCATTCTGTTCCTTAGTCCCTATAAAAAAAAAAATAAAATAAAAAAAAAAAGAAACCCCCAAAACCCCCGAGTGCTGCTAATTTAGCCTTCTCACTGAAGAATGAATACCAGATAAAAAGGAAGCCGACAGCTGGCCCAGAGCCAAAAAGAAAGCTTTCAGGCACAAAAATTGCTGAGAACAATGTTTGCTCTGCACTCAGAAATTTATTTTTTTTTACATGCAACTCTGTGCAGACAAGATGGGCATCTTTGGTGACATGGCTACGAATATACATTTATGATGGAAGACACTACCTTTTAAAAGGAGAAATAAATTAGAGATTAATGCCTTTTTATGCAAGCTGCAAGGAGAAGAATTCCTGGAGCAGTTCAATTCAGCACAGGGAACAAGGTTTCTTTCAAAAAGTCACCCTTTAACTGGGAAGGGCGCTTCTTTGCAGGGAGTCTGAAGTGAGAAATACGCAGCTCCTTGCTTTCTATTTATAGTCATTCAGGCAGTGAATAGTCTCATTCCAAATGCCACAAGGCATACTCGCCACCTTTTATTCCAGAGACCTGATTTGTGTTTCATTTCAAAAAGTCCAGCCCGATTTAAAAAAAAAAAAAAAAAAAAAAAAGGGGGGGGGGGGGGGGGGAGGGGGGAGGAGGGAGCGAGAGAAACAGCAATGCCAACAGAAACTTTTTTTTCCCCCCAACTTCTCCTTCATAAAGCTGGTGCTGGACAGTGTGGAAAAGAGGGGGGTTTTTTAGAACCTTCCTTATGGGAAGGAAAAAAAGTGTGAGCTTTGGAAGTGCATGCATTTTTACTCATTAACACTGAATACCAGTTGCCCTGCAATTTCAGCGAGTCTGGGGGAAGGAGGAAAAGGAGCGAGGGGTGAAAGCATTTCAATTACTTGGCTTTGAAGGACCCTTCTGAATGAGAAAGAGACAGAAAACACTTGTCAAATGCAAGTTCAAGTGAAAGCCACTTCTGCCAATGAAGTGTGCAGATGGCTGTGGGGGTTCTGCTGAACCCTAACTGGGCCTCTATTATGTCTTTATTGCTCACAAAAAGGCAAGGGTCACCTTCAGTTTAGAATAAGTTAGCATCCTTTCCCACAGAATGACTCTGGTCAATCAAGCCAAGCAAAGGAAGTCTTCCTTTGAGTGACTGCTATCCCGTCAGCGCACTGAAGAATTTTTAGAAAGGCTAAATAGACACAAAAACCTTTGGTCTGTCTCATCTACGCTACCGACATTTCTCAGAAAAAATTCCCACCGTTGCAGACAGTCTTGGGACAGCTAGGGTAGGCTGGTGGTGGCTGTCATGTATGTCTGTTAGGTTTCTTTCTTGTTAGGGCCAGATGATACCAGTCTAAAAACAGTATGGCCAGCTTGCAAAATTTCACTAATAAGATGTGGCGTGAAAACCAAGTTCTACACCTCTATTTTTAGCGTGAGTTCTTCAGAAACAGAGGAACCCCACCAGGCCAGCCCACCATGTCAGGTCGCCTGTTTTCTGACAGCATCCCGGTTCACACCAGCACACTTGGTACCACCACCTGCCCTGCCAGCATCGCTCACAACAATCCAGCTCACGCGTTCCAAAATTGTCTTCTGTGGTGCTGTGAAATCCCAACGCAGAACCCTGAAAAAACCTAACAGAGCTGAAATAAAAGGTGGATAGAATTTGTGTTGGTGGTTTGTTTCTTCATTTTCTAATTCTTCTGTGGTGTTTTGGCTTTTTAAAAGAGATGACTTAAAAAGCTCGCACCTAAGGTCACTAAACACCAAGAAGGGTGCAGCATCCTCCCCAGTGTGTTTAAAGGATCACATACGGGAAGGAGAGTTCCAGACACCGAAAGGTCAAGTATCTCCAATACTTCCCTTCCAAACAGCCATAGGAAAATAAGAAAGAGCTGGGGAAGGACTTCTTCCCAGTGAAAAGAGAGTTCTCAGCTTACGGTGACAAACCAATGTGCCTGACAGGGTACGCTGTGCCCACTGACACAACTGTCCCCCAAGCATCGGGGAAACAAGGCTCTTTCGACAGCGCCGTAGGACAATATTAACGGGATCGCATCTCCTGGGCAGCACAAACCACATTCCCTCTAGGTCAGAGGTAAGCTGTATGTCAAAGCTCAGTGTTAGGCTTGGGAGAGAACAGGAGAAAGTAGGAAAACAAAAGCAAAAAGGGGAATAGCGTTGAAGGAAAATTCTACTGGCAAGTAACTTTGAGAAGGTTACCGAGTTAAAAACTCTCTTAGCTATCCTACCTGCCAGTCTGACAAAGAGCTCCACGTGACTCCAGCTTCCACAGAAGCCACCTTTTTCTCAGGAACTGGAAAAAGAAATACTTATTTGCGCCAGAAAAGACATCAGGTTCTCATAAAGGGGGGCCCATTTCCACACTTCATAGGCACAGAAGCCTTCGGACTGCTAAATACAAAATCCCTCTTTTAAATACAGGAAGCTGATCCCAGCAAGGGAAGTAAAGCAGAATTCTCTCCCTAGCAAGCGGAAAAGGGTGATTTGATATCACATAGCCTAAAACAATTCTTCAGGGAGAAAGGAGAGCCTCAAGCATGTAAAACTCAAATAATTCTTCAGCTTTGTAGTTTAATACATCCTCAGGATTTCCTCTTGATAAATATAGCAAAAGCTGCACATACAGAAGTAATTCCTGAGCACTTCACAAAGACCAAATTTAGAAGCTGTCTGTCAGCTGCTCGCTTTTTAAGTCACCCCTTTTAAAAAGTAGTACAAAACAATTTAGTCCCTTGAAAATCAACAAGATTTAGAGGTCTTTATGACTATACAGCAACCCTAATAAATCATGAATGGTTGTAGATGAAAATAAGCTCATACTGCTACAAATTCCACTGCGTAAAGACTCAAAGGGATATCTAAACTGTCAGCTGCCAGTATTTGCAGATTTTTTCACTCTGAAGCTAATGGATGCAGTATCAAGTTGGGCGTATAAAAGTTTAGGAGAATCCCTGATCAAGAGCATTCCAAGGGAGGGTCATTCAATCAAATCATTATTTGAGGGTTTTCTCCTAGTGCATGAAGCGGCATGGCTAACACGGGCTGCACCATCTCCTGTATCCTCTACTTGGGACAAGAAGCCCACGCTGCGACTGCTTCCACACAATGGGGGTTTGCTGCAAGGCTGGTTTGGCTCTGCTTCTTTACAAACAACTCTGGTAATTTATGACGCTAAAGGCAAGGTCAACTACTATGATCTTGGAACAGAGAGCACTGAACTTTTCAATGTTTTTTAGTTCCTGGAAATTGGGAAAAGGGAGGAGGAGGAGAGGTTAATCCAGTACCTCAGCACAACCCTTACGAAAAAATTCTCTTTACTACAGAAAAGATTTGCCTTTATTGTGGAAAATCCATTTCTGCCCAAGTACCCCAGACAGCAGTCTTCGCTTCAGACATGTAGCTATCTTTTCCATATGCATGGCCTAGACTGTGAAGAAGAGAACTGGAGTTTTGAATTTGATTTGAGGTTATCGGGGAAATCTCAGCTTAAAAGAACTAAGAATGTGCTCACGGCATCATGTGCTGCTGAGGAGACACGGTACAATAGCTTTGGTCCATAATGTTTGCCTTGAGGACTGAAGCCTCCATACCCCTGCCTACCGGGCTGCTGCATTTCAGCCGAAAGGTGATAAAGACAAGACTAATTGAGGCTGGGTCATCACCCACCTGCAGAGGCACCCCCCATCCCAACCCATCCAGAATGGCAGAAAAAGTTTTACTCAAGACTGCTGAAGACTGGAAAATTATATGTATCTCCAAGAGCACTGCTGAACACAGGATGGAACTGGCTGAGTTTCAGATGTGTCCCTTACACCAAACACTTTCCTCTTCAACATTGTCAAACCTTCCTCTTGCTCAGGGCTCAGATGCAAGTTCACCTGGCAGCGAACTCAGAATGCTGTAAAGGACACAAAGGGACAGCAGGGAATTCACCTAGGTAAGTTTATCTTCTACCCTTCGGCCAACGAGTCTCCTGCTCTGTGAGTACCTCCTTACTGCATAGCTCAGAGCAGAGAGGTGCAACACTTACGTTCTGATCAGCCAAAGCATCTCATTTTGTGAACCTGAGTCTGACTTTCCTCAGCAGCTCCCACACTTGCTAACAGCCCTCTTAAAAGCAAACAAAACCCATGGGGTGCAAGGCATAAAATAACGTACTGAAATGCCTAATTAAGCAGTAAGCAAAATATAGACAACCTGATCTTGTAATTACAAGAGTGGAGCTAGAAGGCTCTCTGCTCCTGAACAGGCGATGGACATTGTGTACTAGCCGGTAGAGGCTGGCTGTATTTCTGCGCTCCAGAAAGAGGTGGTCTCACACCAGGAAATCCTGAACCGGAGTTGAGGGTTTAGAAATGTAACACAGCCAGAAGAATTTAAATTCATAAGAAACCATTAGGATCTGAAATCACTCAGCAGTCTGTTGAACATTACAGATGTTCCTATGTCGTGTCAGCGGTCTCCGCTCCCCGCTGCAGGCTGGCATGTACAAGGCTGGACCGACTGCAACATCATTTCTATGGTAGCAAACTAATTGAAGAAAGAAAGATCATTTTAAATATGCCTGAGCAGAAAATTCTAGATTCTTTCAGCCAAAACAGAAAACATGATGCTGTTTTCTGTTTTATTTTAAAAAAAAGTCAATAGAGCCAAGGTTCCTGCTCATAATCACTCCCTTTTGTTTTTTTTTACTGCGGAGTGCTATATTTCCATCTACTATTTTAATATGCTGCTTTGCTTGAGTTTAGACATAAGGCGGTTGAGACGCCACTAACTCTGAACTGGGGTGCTTATTCTTGGCTCCACACCTGGTGATGAGTCTGATGGTGCAAGCACAACGCAGCCAACAGGCAGATGTGAGTGGACATTCCTGAAGAGGAGAGAATAAAGGACCCTCTTCCCCAGCTGACAAGTCTCCTTCCTCCTCCTGAAGGTGCACACCCCCTTCTCACTGAAGGACCGTGCCAGGCTTTATATAATTTTGTAGAATTACTGAGGACCTGGTTTATTCTCCATGCAGCCCTCCACAGATATTTATAATTGTCATCGTTAAAGCACTGAAGTCAGACACAGCTCTCTTCCCCCTCAAGAAAGCCCGTGCTCCATCCCAGCAGTGTCCCCTCTGGGAAAAGCCATCATAACTAATTTGTCACCGATCTTAACAAAGTCCAAGAACTGCCAGAACTCTGTGACAACATTTTAATACACTTCTTCCTCCAAATGACTCCTCCTATCCATTCTACAACAATTATCCGGCTTTCAGTAAAAATCTGGTCCCAAGCTCACTGCTAGAGATTATTCCCCTTCAAAACCTTAGAAGATAGTTACATGCCCGGTCTTTGGACACTGCTACAAATACAGCTCTCACCCAACAGTATTTGCTGAGCAGCTCCTGTCAGTTAAATAAACCCACCCAGCCACCTACACCAGCATTCACGCTTGCTGGTTCTTCAAGCAGAACACACAGCAACACAGAGGCTATTTAGAATAAAAGCACAGTGGTATGGAATGCTCACAAACCACATACACAACCTCCAACAAAAAACATACCCAACGGCCACAAACACGTACATGTGTCACTCCCCCAACAACTCAGCTTAATCCTAAGCAGGAGAGTGGTACGTCGCAAAAAGAAAAAACTGGAAGTGGCACAAATGGCAGCATTCAAAGGAGCAGCCCGGGTCGCAGGAATACGCTGAAAAGAGCTATAGGAACGGCAGGGATGTATGCATAGTTTGCCAGCCCAATTCTGACATGTGCTATTCAATATTAACATATTATGTGTCAACATAACATGATATGTATCACTCTAGGTATGCAGCACTTGCATCTAGAAAGGATATAATTTACAAATGCATCAGGAGCAAAAAGCATAGGATATAGCGTATATGTGCCTTATCTAGGGACCATAGTATAAGCTGCAATAACTTTCCAAACAATCACATTAGCTGACATTTCTCTGCCACAGTTCTAAATCAAATCAAACTGAGAAGTTTCCAAAAAAAAAAGTCACTGAAATTAAGTCTCCCTCACTACTATTGATTTAAGCGGTTTATTACTGCAGCTGTCTACCTAGATTGGTATCTATTCTTTAGATCAAGAAGATCCATATTTCTTATCTCTATATCCATTTCGCTTTTCTGTTCTCACACGTTAATACAAATATGCAGTGTAAGGATTATTTACATTAATATAAAACGGGTCTTCTGAAATACATTTATAGAAAAATTATGCTTTGTTTATTTAATATCTAATTAGCATGTGGCAATAAGTTTAAATTAGTTGTTCTCTCTGTGAGATTTGCCTGTTTCCATAAATCAGTCCAGAATATCTCCCAAGTAGTTTATTACACTACATAATCTTGCTAATCCTTCAGTGAAAAAATGCCAATGCGAAGAAACACACAGAGAAATTATCGGTTACGAGAAAATGTCTCATGTATAAATTAAATATTGCATTTTTTAGGTCAAACAACTGGAAAGCAAAGTGTAATATGTGAAATATACTTGGGACTTGTTCAGAAAAAAGCAGCCTTAAATTAGTTTAGGTGTTAGTTTTTCTCCCCAGTACAAGTGACTTCTGCAAAGCCTACTCCCACTTCAGTTGCAAATTGTTCCAAATGTCGTTTTACACTATTTATGCAGAACGTAATCAACAACAAACTAATTATAAAGGTTGTTTCCTTAAATTTCAAGGACAGCCACATAACTGCATCCTGGAAAATTTTTTGAGGGTCGTCACCTGGTGCTGACTTACACTTTAAACTTAAACACCCTACGAACTTGCAAAGAATTACTGTACATAATTATGTCTTCTGCAAAGACAAATGAAGGACATTTGTCAATAAAGGGGAGGGGAGGGGTGGGGGTGGGGGGTGCGGGGAAGCTGCCAGAAGGGATAGTCTACGTAACATTTATTCCAAGAATATTGCACAAACTTAAGTAGAACGCATACATAATAACAGGCACCTGAGAATTCAGTAATTGCTCATTATGCAATTATACCTTAGGCACTTTAAGCAAATGCTGAAGAAATAATACATGGGAAAACCTGGCTAACCACAAAATTGTTTTTAAGGAGAATTAGGAAACTCTACACGTGGATGCCATTGGGTCTTTGCTTCTCTCTCTGCTGGAACCCTGTAATCCTTATTAATCTGCTGTTCGTTCCTGGAAAGTACCTTTTCTCTGTCAGTAAAATCCACCGTTCAGTTGGATTAATCCATGCCCCTTACTCATAGCTGAAGCCCTGCGGACAAACACACGATTTCGACAGACACGACTCAAAATGTGCTACATATTTTTCCTTGCTGTATACTTTGCCAAACCAATTAAAAAAATAAAATAAAATAAAATAAAATAAAATAAAATAAAAAAGCTGGGAACAATGTTACCACAGGGTGCCAAATTTGCAGTGAAAGCCCCATAGGCTCCTGTCACGCAAAATTTTGACGAGCCTTGCCAAATGGTTTCTACAGGATGCAAACGGCTTGTGAAGTGACTGAGCCCTTTGTGTCGCAGCTGAGCGCTGCAGATGGGAAGGTTAGGGAAGGGGTTTGGCCAGGAAAGGGTAACTGCTGTTCTCACCCCGTGAAGTTTTACACGCATAAATAAGAAGGCACTCTCCTGGTATAGGACGCTGCTCGGTCCCCTCGACACCTCTGCAGCATTTCTTTTCTCGTTGCGGAAGAGCGCACCCCAAAAGTAATGTCAAAATGTGTTACCAAAACCAAACAAAGCCACCCCGCACCCCCAAACAAACAAACAAGCCATACCAGAGACATTTACAGGACGTTTCAAACCCCAGGCCCAGCAAAACCAGGACAGATGTCTTCAGCTTATCAAATTTCCAAGCTGTACAAAGTTCAGGCACTGTTTAAGAACTTCGTTTATGAACAGGCCGTCCCAGAGAGAGTAAGATGACTCCCTGCAGATGTAAAATACCAGAAACCAGAGCAGAATACCAAGCAGAGATACGCACAAATATGCACAAGCTATATTCACTCTTGGTTTTTTTTTTTTCCTACATGGAAAGCAGCTGAAGGCACGCTCTGCAGTGAAAGCAATTCTCGTCTACAAGCAGTTTGTAGAAAGCTACAGAGGAGCCCACACAGCACTTTTTACATGGCTGGGCATCAGCCTTAATACTTCCTTCTCAACAAGCTTTAAGTCCAACCATGCTCTGCTCAGTATGAGAGATAATGGTTGCGGTTTATTCTACTTTGCAGTTTCTACACGGTGAGCCGGGACATTCTGAGGCCCGTGAAAGTAGATGGATAGAGGAAAAGAGTGGAGATGGGAATTTCTCCTTTACCTTATGCCTTCTGCAGATCTCTGGCATCTGGAAAATTTCTAGCTGCTTCAGGAAGTCTGGGACTGCAGTTTTCAGATGAGAAAACTGCCAAGTGACAACAGCGCAAAAGCCCAAGAGAAACTAATTGCCCTAAAATGACACTGATGGGAGTAGAGGATGCAACTCCCCAGTGCAGAGCAATATATTGGCCCAGCCACTGCCCTGCTCCACTATCATCTAACAGCTCTTTGGCCTCGCACCTTCAGCACGTACAAGGCAGCACGCAGCCACCCACGTGCCACCTTTGCCTTCTGCAGCAGAGTGCCACTTTCTGGACCACGCAGGGGCCCTCCAGTTGGCTGAAGTCTTCCTCCTCCAAGCGTGCTCAACACAACCCTGAATGTCCTTGATGCAGTCATACGCATGAATGTCCTTTCAGACGAAGCATTGAGATGAATCTCCTGGCAGTGCAGCAACAGAGTAAACCACCCAAAACTTCATCGGCCTTTCCCCCCCACCCCCCCCCATCTATTGAGTTACAAATCAGAGCTACAGCTTACTATCTACTATCCCACCTATGCCGGTTCTTGGTGTTAACAAACCACATTTATCCAGTAACATGTTTAAAGGTAGTTTCAGGTGCCTACTGGGAAAGAGAAAAATCCTAATGCTCAGCTAGGTCAAATATAACATAAAATACAACCGGGTGTCTTCAACTTGCAGTCAGCTGGTTTTTGCTCCTGACAAGCTGTGGATGCAACAGACATACACACACATACCGAACAAATCAACGGGACACCAGCTGCGTTGGCAAGGCACTGAAATGGCATGCTCTTGGCAACGGAACACGCATGAGAGAATGAGTTCACGCTGAGTAACTCCAACAGCAAGCAGGAGTGGAAATGCCCTGCCTCGTACACTGTACAGCGAGGTTTCACACGTGCTCGGGCCAGCAGAGCAGCACAAACCATGGCTTACTGGGACAACCTAGGGTATCAACAGAACCTCTCCAACGGTGAAAACTTGCAGAAAGGACTGTTAGGTTACAGATACAGCAAGATGAGCAGCAAACATGAAATACAATCCATCGGATCAATTTGCTTCCATTCTAAAATATTTTCTTAGCACACTTTTTTCATCTTGTAGAGGAGTATTAATGAAAAGAAGCTCTATTACAGCCCGATCTCAAACTGGCCAGTATCTGAGCCGTGCCAGTGGCTGGTTAAGTCACACAGCTCTTTCCCAAGTGAGCAGAATATACAAACGTGTCCAGCACATCTTCCAAACTGGAAATTGGAGATCGTTTTCTAATGAAAGTTCTGCAATAGATGACTAAGAGCCTTTTCTACTGATAACGTGCCAGTGCTGTTTTAACTCATGCTAGTCCAAAACAGACCATGACAGACTCCTCCACAGCATGATTCAGATCTGTGGGAAACACACATGATTTCCCGCCCCCCCCCCCCCCATCATATCTTAAATGGGCCTATTCAGATATTTGTAAATACAGCCTCAGAAGGAGTCTGTCTGTGAGATAAGAAAAGTAAACTCCAAGCATAAAGAGAAAAAGTGCTAAAAAGAGAAAAAAAAAGGGGGGGGGGAAGGGTGTGTGGACAACTTAAAATGAGAATATTTACACTTGTTTTAATCTAAGAAAATACAGAATTCATTGCTAGGAGCATGGAGATTTCATTCTTTGTGCTAACAATGAAAACAGGGTTGCACAATATATAGGAATCAACATATCTACAGATGCCACAATGCACTTCACATAAAGAACGTCATCTGTGTGCAGGACCAAGTGAACCACCCTCTTCTCTCTACTTTTGCAAACAGTGCAGAACCAAAAGAGGTAAGTACAATAAGCAAAAGAAAAACTGAGGGAATAAAAAGCCCTTACTTTGGCTTCCCTGATTTTCCTAAACTTTAATGCCAAACTAAACAGCATCACTGGCTTCACTGCCTTACAATGAAGTGAGACAGACCGAATGGACTGCTTAAACCCGTGAAACACATTGCACAGCTATGGTCCCAGCTATAAAAGGTGGCATCTGGAATTTTCCATGTCCTGCAGGCTGCAAGGTAAGGGGGGACAGGATCTCTCCAACAGTCATTAAGCCCAGTACTCAGCTACTGCCAAACACTGAAGTTACATTTCTGGAGCTAGCAGACATTCTTGCTTCCCCTCTTCCTGAGGGCAAAACCTCTAGAGAGCACAGCCGTTCCTCAAAATCGATTTAATTAAAAATACTTCATCTGCTACTCCCCCAAACGACGTGAAAACTCAGTCAGCTTCACAGGCCATCACCAAGTGAAAAGTTTCCATATTGCTTTTCTTCGGTATTAGTACAGAAATAGACGGTTGTAACAGTATAGTCAAAACATGACTTCAGCAAACTATCTTACACGTAGGAAGAAAATTTTTAATTATTGTTTTAAAGAGAAAAAACCTTTTTTGGAGTGTTTTAGTCTCACATCACATTCTGGTTTGATAATTGGTTTTATGAATAGATTTCAATTAGCTAGCTATTCCCCTCATCTTACTTTGAAGCTCATTCAAATTCCTTGGAGAATTCTCTTCAAATTAAAATACTCAGAACTAATTATTTAGCACCTTTAATTCTTCAACTGTTCTACCAACATCTTTGTGGAAGATAAACAACTACTTCACACTAAGAATGTACCACAACCAGATCAAGGGACCTATGGTCACCAGTCACCTGGAGCTCAAGATATTTAAAAAGAGCATTTGTCTGGCTGAGAAATGTAATGGTCTAAAGATAACAGAGTAGGAACTTTTGAATTTGCATGATCTCAGGTCACGTCTCATGTTTTCATCCAAACCCTGGGGTTAATCATAACCTTCTATAACAACTTTAGACTGAGGTTCAAAACCCAGTTTTTCCTTCATAGAAATATGAACACAACTGGCCAGTAACCAGATGCACTACTTAACTATTTCATTTAAAAACTAAGCATTGAGGGTGGAGGGGAACACAACAGGATCTTAAGCAACTGAGACTTCCTCACCACATCTGGCTGTATCCATATTCTCTATCCATATCCTCAGCTGTCTCAAATTAAACGGACACACTCATGCAAGCAAGCCCACTACTATATACAGGCCTTCAGCAACCCCACGGACACATCCACAACATACGTATAAAATGACTGTTCCATATTCTTAAGATTACACAAAACCCATCTGCCCTTCTACATCCCATTTTCAAGCTCTATCAATTTGTTGAATTTCCTCTCAGTTGAATACTGTTGTTAATAATTCACTGAAGCCTCAGAATCTCATGAAGGCATGCTCAGAAGCCCAAAAAAACCTTGCCCCAAACCTCCACTCTCTTTCAGTTATTTACCACTTTCTGCTCGGAGTGAAACTACTTTGCGACTCAAGTTCTCTGCTAAGACTTGTTTCACTTCTGTGGCAGTACAATTATTCTTTTAGATTAAGATTTAATCACGGGATACTAATGCAAAAACAATGGGGGGGGGGGGGGAAGGCATCTCCTTTAGATGAACGTCTCTCGAAACGTCTCGGGCCTCCCCAGTACAATTGTCAATGTCTATGACTAGACCAGTACAGCTGTCTGCTTTGGCCATATGTAAAATGTAAAGCAGGGAATCTCCAGAGACACTTCACTACCTTACTCCCGGGAGCACATCATAATAAATGAGCAGAAAGTTTGTCCAACTTCGTCTACTGTTTGAGCAATAGGTACACAGGATGAATCCTTCACATGTTCAAGAAAATTCTTCCCCAAAGAAACGGGGCATAGGAGAATCACACCATGTTCTATCAGGCATTCTTTCAACAACTAAGAATATGAAACATTTTCATAAATGTTTATACAACATTGTGAAGAGGATTTTTCTGAAATTTCGAGATGTCTAGGTGGTACATTAAAAATTACTTCTTGCCCATGCATCTGGACACCACATAAAGATTAAGGTCCTGAAACACAGCTCTCTAGAGCCCCACATCCACCTTCTGTACACGAACCTTGCATCAAGTCTTTTGCACGCAGCAATCCTAAGATACTAGTTCCAAGCACCACAGACAAGTCAAAACATCTTTTCAAGAGGTTGCACCTGAGTGTCCCAATTTGTTGCAAAAGCCTCAGGTAAAACTTGAGATTTCAAGCAATTAAATTACACTTGTAGCAACGGAGACATAACAAACATAACACTTCTTGCAAAAGTTTTCTGAACCACATGAATATATTTCCTTTCTACTCAAGTATGTCTTGTTACGCTAAACATCATGTTAGTATTAATGAAACAACTGACTCCTCAAAAAATGGGTAAATGTATCCAAGACACAAAGCAGCACCTGAGAACAGCACTCACTCGTTTTCTAAGAATGCACCCAAGTATGGCTCTACTACTCACCTCAATTTTATCTGTTTTTGCATCTCCCCAGTAAAGCTTGTCTTTCTCAAGATCCAGTGCCAAGCCATTAGGCCAACCTAGGGACGTATTCACCAGAACTCGTCTTTCTGAGCCGTCCAAATAAGCACATTCTATCTTTGGACTTTCCCCCCAGTCTGTCCAATACATATAGCTGTAAAAAACAAAGAGGAGAAACAGTCAATGCAAGACATGCAAGACAAAATAGTGCCAAGATCTGTTCTTCTTCTGAAAGAACTTCCTAACTTTCTGCTTCCTCAACCGCAGCGAACAAGTCAACTCAAACTGTAATCAGTGATGACAATACAAAGTTTAAGCATTAAATAAACTAAACTATTAGAAATGTGCAGTGGCCCAGTTCTTTCATAGTTATGATAACACTGAAGAAGCAGAAAAAAGAAAATTCAACCACACACACTATGTATAGGTTCACTGGAGAACACTGTATTTAGAAATTACCTTTTACATGCACAGCATTAAAGGGATGAAGCAAGGAAAAGCCAGTTATTTCCAGAACATTTGACAAATAATACACACATTGTCTCACAATCCGCAGATTTTCAGTTTCAGGAGACCATAACCTGGATCCAAAGACCTATCACAGGACTGCCAATAAACACAAAACTTACCCCATTACAGGATTGAGCACTATTGCTCGAGGTTCGTCTAGGTTTTCTGAGATAAGAATCTTTCTCGAGGTCCCATTCAACCGTGTCACTTCAATGCGGTCTGTTCCAGTATCAGTCCAGTACAGGTTCCTTGCCACCCAATCCACAGCAATACCATCTGGATGGTTGATTTCTGTGGTTACCAAAGTCTGTGCTCCAGAGCCATCAAGGTACGCCCGACGAATTGCCCGGACATCATCGTCAGTCCAGTAGATGTAGCCTTCCACAGGATCGTAGTCTATGGCAATTGCATGTCTGATATTGTCTATCTGCAGAATAATGTCAGTGAAATCCGGCATGTCCAGGGAAATCCTCCTCAAGTCAGTCCTTCTGGCGAGCAGCAAGACTTCTTCAGCACCTGGGGAGAAAACCATTCACGGTGTATCATTTCCTTTGCTATGGATGCAAACACTTCAATACAGCCCAGCAGGCTGTGAGCTGCCACTGTCACAAGAAGAGATTTCCTTAAGAAAACGCCATCAAGCTTTCACTGAAATACAGACTTCTGTGAGCAGGGACTTATTCCTCATCAGTTCTTCTCAACTAGCTACTTGTGCTGGCACTCTTATTTCACAATGACAACATCCTTCTCCCAGCCTCCTAAGCTAATATGGAACATAGCAATCTCGATCTAGAACCTAAAAAAAAATTAAATTCAACAATTTGGTAGGGGTAGGCCCAAATATTTCATCACGGTATATAGAATCCCCCAGCTCAGCCCAGTTTCCCACTAGCTGTATCAGTGCATTAGATGCGGTTTTCACGCAAAAGCCCTACTTAATAAATGACAAGGGCAAACAGAAGACTTGAGAATTTTGTAAACAAATTACATTAATGATTTGCTCCAGACAGCCCAACAAGAAAGCAAACTGCAACTACTGCAAGTATTTCTCATCTGGCCAAAGCTGACGCAAAACTAATTTTAAGGCAACAGAATCACAGAATCATTGAGGTTAAAAGTGTGGGTTTACTTCCTAAGCAGTGAAAAATCAATCAATCGACTGCTTTCTTAAAAAAAGACCACGGTGGACAGAAGGCCAATACACAGCTTATACCTCCTCTTCTACCATGCTTCTTTGCTAGATGTATATTCTGAAAAAAACATCCTTGAAATATTAACTACATCTAACGGCAAACAGCATGAACGAAAGGTGACACTGTCAACCCCTCCACTGTAACCACTCAAGAGTACATCGCATGCGGGATGTGCCCAGGCAGCTATTTTAAAGAGCTCTCTGGGAACAGAAGCAGCCCGTCGCCTGTGACTCTGTTCTTGCTCTCTGCATCACGGATTACCCCAGGAACAGCAGCCTTGGGGCTACACTGACACCTCTTGCTTAGGAAACAGGTCAAAACCAAGACAATATGCAGAGAATCCACTTCAAGCAGGAAGGGAGGATCTTCAAAACAGTAAAAGGGTTGCATTCAAAACTGTGCAGTGCTAAAAATGGCATTTTTATGGAGCCTGTTCAAATAGGAAGGCTTTTAGATCACTTCTGTTTCGTTAACTTAATCGTGTTGACATTTTGCTGGAAGAACTTAACAGGTACTAAGTCCCATGGTGCTAAGTATTACACATACTTGGTTTTTTCCAACTTTACCATCTCCGAAGAACTTACAGTGTCACCAGACAGACACTGGTTTGTCCAGTTAGCTTGACAGCAGCAGAAATGAGAAGGAACCCAGGTAACGTTATATATGGATTAATGTTACCTCCATATTACCTCCAACAACACAGATTGTCCACCACCACAGAGCCTCCTTACAGGAAAAATTTCCAAAATTTCCTATTTCTTAATACATTCAAACACACAGAAAACGTTTGATATTCTAATGCAAATTAAAATCTCACCTTAAAAGCCAAAGGGGGGGAATCACTGTTACAGAGAGCACCTGCACACCAGGACACCGATCTACAACTGTTTTATTGCAAAAATTGTTTATTGCAAAAACAACAAAGTTTTATGTCTTGCTTCTGTGTTTCTGAAATATTCCACTTGGAGTCAAAATAAAACCTTGTTTAGTGCAAGTTAAGTAAAAATTCAGGCCTCGAAACTCAACACAGAAAGCAGGATGCATCTGGTCATCCAAGTGCTCTACAGACACAGAAAAGTTTAAAATCATAAATTAATTTTAAATTATTTTAGCTCAACTGTCTCAAAAAGTGAGCAGCACAGCAGCTGCTCAGCCACCCACAGCACTCTTTCATATCCATCTTAACTTCTGGATTTCTACTATATTAATGTGTCTGAAATCATAATCTTAATATTAAAGTGGGAGTAGCGTGAAGTAGAGGAGCATCAAATAAATGCCTAGCAAGTGATAACAGAGCAATTACCAATATTACATGTATTTCTCAGGCAACCAACATTACAATCATCATTGCATGGGAACAGACAGATAAGAATCAGATGCATACATTTTCCCTCTTCACACAACTGATTGCAGCTTCACCTTGGTTCACTGTGAACAAGGTCAGAGTTGAAAGTACCAGAGGAAGGAACCAGCAGCCTAAGCCCTAAATTATACCTAGAGATGCTGGCTAGGCAACAGGCTGAAAGACGCTCAATACTCCCCTAAAAGCCACAAGTAATACAGCAATACCAAACCAGTCTGCAGTTCCTCACAGCAGCAAGGATCGCACTCGATTTTATCTCACCCAGCTCTGCCACGCGTTCGCCCGTGTGTATTAGCACACATTCACTTGCATACAAAAGAGTATTTTGAGCAGGAACAGGACAGCCAGGACCCCTTGAACCAGCAATTACAGGAATACGACCTTCTTGCAAGGGGAAGAAAATAATCCTGTTTCTGACATATTCAGCTGCTCTGGCTTATTCTGCAGGCAAACGCTACTGCAGAAATATTCCCAACCTTAGTTCTGTCCCACGGACATACATGGCTAAAAACAAACAGGGAGAAGATGACCTAGCAGACCAGAAAAAAGTAAAAATCTGCACGTCAGCTGACAACAGGGACAGTTTGCTGGTAGTTGAACTAGATGTTTCCTGAGAAATTCTTCTAATTTCTAACATACTTCTAACTGAGACTTATGGGAAAAAGAAATAAGGGCAATGAGCTACTTGGTCTGTAGCCAAGTTCTGGCTGCTCGGCGATTTCTGCTGTAGAGATGCTTAAAACTAAGTCAAATGATCACACAATGAGACTCTTGACAGACATGCATCTACATCTTTAGACATTAAAAAAAACATGTGAACAGAGAAAATGTTCTCACAGTATATTTCACCACACTCTGCCCCCCGCTTGAACGTTGGGTAAAAGATCATTATCACGGGTAGGTTTTGATAAGTTCAAAAATCCTGGCTTTTATTAACACATAACTTAAAATCAGTGTTGGTTATAACCGTATTTGACTCATATTAACAAATTTCTATTAGGGGAAAAAAGAGCTGGCAGCAGGCTCTGAACACACCGCTGAGACATGAGAACTTGACATTGGTTCTCTCTAAAAACCTGGACAAACACGCTTGTCTGGCTCATTATTTTTATCTGTATCACGAAGGTATTTTGATTATTAATGTTGCTAGGAATGTTTTCAAGGCTACAGGAGTGTTATGCTGTGACTTGCCTAGCGCTATCCGAGATACCCTAGAACCTAATACGTTACAGCCAGCTATTTCCCTAGTGCTAAAGTGCTGTGGCATTTATTTAATTAAATTCGTCTTCAAAAAACCTCTCTCGCCGCAGTCATTTTTGTAATCACATGATAAAGAGATTCCCAGCAGAATTGCTAACTGTTATAACATGGTCACATATAACACCATACAATGAACAAAAGCCTTTTTTGGGGGGGAGCGGGGAATGCAAGCTATTCCAACATCACAACTGCAGCCACCAAACGCTTCTGCAGAAGTTTATGTAAAGTCCTCTATACAAACCATAGATCAGAAAAACAGAAGGAATTAGGTCCCTCTAAGGTTACCATTTAGAAAGCATTTTAAGACCCAAGTTCAAATCATCGTTTTATTTTTCCAACTGGTTTAAACTTTGAACTGTTTATTTTTCTCTAGTCTTTTTTTTTTTTATTCAGCAGAAGCTTTCTGCAGACTTTCCACAGAACTTTTCAGTAGGTCTAATATCCATAAAAGCCGATGAACTGTTCTGGTTAACATGCAGAACAATATCTGAATTTAAAAAACAAACAGAACAGAAAACAATAATACCATTCAACACAGTTATTCTCACTCCCTTTGTAATCAAGAAATCCTATAGAAACAGGTTAAGAGACTTTTTTTTTTCCTGCTCCCGCATGTGACGCTTTCCTCCCATACCCAGTAATCAATTATTTTTAATATCCACGCTAGGTACAGTGTTCGCTGTGATTTGGTTGGTTTGTGCTCTCGTTATTAAAAATTCATGCTTCAGTGCTGGAAATGGCAACTGTATTCTATTTGAAAAATTAACCGCAATCAGAGCTGACAGCAGTGAAGCAGGCCATCTCACCAGCTTGTCAAGAGCCTTTTTTATTCTTCCCTTGGCCCACTTCACATTTGACAAGTGACAAGACATCTATAATACAGTAACAAATGCTCCAATTTATTCACCCAACCTAAACAAATGTAGACTGCAGTGGCTGCCTCTGCTAATCTATGCCAGAAAACACCACGCTATTCCTTTCCCATTTGTCTGTCTGCTAATTAGGTTAGAACAATGCTCCATTGTGGGACTCTTCCCCCAGTTTTATGTATGTGCATGTGCATGCATCTGCATGTATAGACTCCAGTCTATTTACAGGCAACTTTGGAAATCTCTATATTTGTGGTGAAAAAATCAGATAAACTGGAAAAAAAAATGGGAAAGCGTTTAGCTCTTCTCCGAAGAACAAAACAGTAAGCACTTTTTGAAAAGAGTGCGTTAGAAGTACTTTGACTGCAGGCAACTCTCTTACAAGCTGTTTGAGTACAGCTATCTCAGCACTCTTGATAAACGAAAAAGATTTATCAGAAAAGCAAGGGATTTTGCTAGTTGCTGTAATAGCGAATCACCTGGCAAAGTTTCAGTGTATGGCAAAAAGGGGGGGAACAAGACACAGGGACGACTTCATTATTCTGTATGGAGTGTATGAAAACAGGCAATGTGGCCATGCTGTTTAATAAGCTTGCCAATATTCTTGACAATTACAGTATCTTGCACAAGGGTTTAGCATTAGCTGCTCTTCACCCCACAGGAAAAATGATGTAATGAAACTCACTATGGAAGGTTTAAATCAACAACACTCGGTAAAACCACATTCCGGCTATTCAACATCCATAGAAAATAAAAATCTTTAAGGAGTTGAATCAAATTTTTGTCATACCTAGAAATAAATGGAAATTCTTTTTATATATTTTCCTTGGGTACCTTCACAGAGCCAGCTGCAACACGCACTATGTGTCTCAGTTCAGGTCTTTATTTATCTTCCAGTCTGAGAGGGAGAGCGCACCGCTTGGTACTGTGTGATGGCGGTGGGCTGGGGAAAGCTGGCGATGTACTTGACGCTGCCGACTGGGGAGAGCACGCAACACACACCAGGTTTACCAATTTAATACCAAGAGTTGCACAGGAGTACCCAACCAGCACGATAGAAACAGGAAAGGTTTCTTTGAAAGAACGTTTTGAGTGCCCACATTCAGGCAGGACTTGATTTAATTGAAAGGTAAGCAGGCATAGGGAAAACTAACACTTGTCACAAAGAAAGGAAATACCAGGGCACTCACGTAACTCATAAATTACATCACATCTGTCTGTGCGTTGCAGCGAAAAGCTATTGTCTACTGTTTCTTCCATTATCTCAGTAGCAGACTTTTAACAGTTACTTTGCCTGAACCAGGAAAAAAAAACCCCTACAATTCAGTTTTGACACACTCATACAGCCACAGCCGATAAGATCATCAGCAAAACAGCTGCCTAAGACAAAAGTCATGTTTCTTCCAGAGAAAGTCCAGCAACACAGAGGTCATCGTTACCCTGCTCTGATTTAGGACTGAGTTTCTGTGAGCCACCTTAAGTTTGTACATAACCAGTACTACGGTGGTGAGCACAAAGCTTTGTAAAGTTACTACTGACAGAGGACTAGATAACTCTTACGAAGACTTACTCAAAACGGCATTAGTATAAAATAACAGTTGTAACTGCATTGGTAGTAACCAGAATCGGAGCAGCACAACTGTCTGGCTGTCACTGTACCCAGCAAAGAACCTGCCCTTACACACAGGTTTCACCCACAGCACCTGAACAACTAACTCTTACCCCTTGCCCCTCTGAGGTCTGTCTGTACTGTCTGGGCCTTAAAGAAAGAGAAAGTTGGAAACAGTAAATCTGAATGTTAGCTTACAGATATCATAGTCTCAGCTTCTACTTTTTATCAAAAAAAAAAAAAAAAAAAAAACCACCAAAAAAAAAGCAAGCCCCAAACATTCCTTTGCACAGAATTCTTACTAACAGTTCATTGCAAGCCATAGGAAAAAGGATGGGCCAAGAAAAAGTCTGTCAGAAATCTCCACCGCTAGAAAAAGGGTACAGTCTTTCGATTCTGGTATTTCCTTGCAAAGCGTGGGTTTTGAGTTTAAATGCACCTATTCTCTGTTGGAGACACACAACCCCAGTGGCTCAGAGTAAGGCATCCCTGACTTTAGATGTGACAGCCATTTTTCCACCTAGTTTCTTTTAAACAGAGTTTTGGCGGTGACACCTTCAATTACACGGACAATCATCAAAAATTCACTACAACCCAACAAGATACACAATTAATATTTAAAAAAAAAAAATACTGAACAGAAATATACTTAACATATATAATAAGAAATACACTTACCATAGTCTTTCTACAATCCCACTTCTGTTGATTTCTAATTGCAGACATTTCCTACCCACCATGAGACCCTGACCATACTAGTTTCCCTGCACTGCTGCACTCCTTTACACAAAGAGAAATAAATACTTTACATCCCACAGGCCCCCTCTGAGGCTGATAGCTGTATAAAGCTTTGAAGTTTAACCGTTATTTATTGTGCTCCAAGTATGATGGAGCCACAGAAAATCCAATTCTGAGCTAACACAATCATCTGCCAAAGGGTAAACATCATGGAAAAAAAAAGTTATTAACAACTGTAAATTAGGGTTTGCAAATCTAGGGAACGCCTTCAACCTTCTTGTTGCTGTACCAATGCAGTAAAATAGAGCTCAGCCACCCAACGTTTGAAGAGGCGGTCAAACTACACAGCTTAACGAGTCATCCCTGGGTCTTGGTAGCTCCATGCGTGTACCTAGCCCATGGTGAACACAAGATAACGAAGTTTACACACGAACCTTTCCAGCGCAGACCCAGGGTGTGGTTCTCCTGCAGCTTAAAACCAGAATCAATCCAGAGACTCAACAGGGCTGGAAAGGGAGAGCGTCGCTTTTTCCTTCGTATACGCACACACACAAACCCCAAACCTCCTAACCACACACGAAATGAGCTAGTTACCATCTCTAACTAGACAGTGTTTCAGAGTCCTGGAAAGTAGTCATCAATCTGAAACATGCACCAAAGCCCAAAAAGAAAGTTTCATTCACTATCCCAGCAAAACCACTGACAACAGAGCTAGAAGACGGTATGGCAGATCTTCCAGACCGCTCCTCGCTCCCTTCAAGGTTTCTTCCTTACAGCATGTTTCTAATGGCTTTCATCCAATGAAATTATAAACAAGGCCATTTCATTTCGTTGCTACACAAAGTGCTCCCCATTTAGGAGGATAAAAGTTGCTGTGAATAGAAAGTACTGTAATGTTTTCATACAGATCAAATAAAATCATAAACATAACGCTAACAAAAGCGAGACTCAGAACAAACAAGATCTACACATGAATGAAAGAAAAAAATCACTCATGAAATTTTTATAAAATAGAGTAGAAATAGAAACAGTAGCCTCTAGATTTCCTAGATTGTCAAGTATCCATTCCTGAACAGTTTTCACAGCCCTGCCCGGTGTATCGCAAAGGTATCTCAGTGAAATATAGTTTCCCTAATAGTATCTGCTACTGAGCAAATAACACCCTAGCCCATTGCTTTAGTGCTAAAGAATCAAGAGAACGTGTTTGGGGTAAGTGTATAACCTGGGTCCCAACGCAGAGTGAAATGCTATTTCCTCCTTCAGCCCACGGCAGCTCACTTTCATAGTCTGGAATCTGGATAATTCCTCACCTTGCAGGAACCACTGTAGACTACTCGTACATTTGATCTGTTATCCAAACTTCCCCTCTCACCTACTGCAAAACACCCCCAGATCCTTTCAGCAGATCATCTGCTGGCTGGAGGGAAGACATCACTATGATTAAGGAACTAACGTGGTTGCAGGCATTGAGGAAGATGCCAATTACACAAATTCCCCCTTGAGAGAAGGATCACATTAATCTTTAAGAAGCCCCAACTCAGCCTAACAAAGAAAAACATGACATCAACAATTCCTTGATAAGCAAAGGAAGCGTGATATACCTTTGGGAGCATAGGAGGGAGGGGGGAATGAGGAAAAAGTCCTCCAGAATTTCTGGATAACATCTGCCTATGGTAGTCAGACATCAGGCACAGGACAGAAGACATCTATGAAGTCAAAAGCATCTTGCAACCAAAAGATTGTTGTTTTCCGCAGTTGCATTTCAATCACAGAGTGGGCAAGGGGCACAGCCAGGCATGCAGGCAGCTGTCAAGGCTCTAGGAAATAAGGTAAAATAGAATTTTCCTTTTGTTTTTTTTCCTCGTGACAAACTGGGACTTGAGTGCTCCTTCCCAATACAGCCCCAAATCAATGCTAGATCATCGTCAGATTATCTACTGATATACAAGATTTCTCTCCCAGCATCTTCCAGGTGCTAGAAGACTCTGTCTGAAAGTTATTTTAGGTTATTCACAGAATGCCCGCTGAAGCTTTCACAGGTACTTGAAAGAGCTGATTAACAGCAATTATCCCAAACAACAAATGTCTCCCTAACCCTTCCCTTTTGCAAAGAGGCTGTTCATCTCTAATTAGCAGTTGATCTACTTAATCAGAAATTCTGGATTAGTCCATACAGTTTCTCTTTATTAATCAGAAAGATGTGTTAGCAAAGGGACCTTCTTCTCTGGTGGTGAAATTGCATGAGAAGAAATACTTTGCAATGGAGGTATTCATCTGCCTGCTTGTCTTGCTTGGAGGCTTAGTTGCTCAAGTAAGTTGATGATTACTGAGCCAAGGAACTGCAGACACAAAACTTTCAAAACACACCATGTGCATAAAGAAACACACAAGAGAGGAGAAAGAAGGGCTTTAACACTTCTTCCTTCAGTACTCTTCTATCTCCTGCATACAAAACAATAAGAGCCCTGTGGCATTAGCCAGCAGGTTCCAAAAACATTGTTTTCTGCTTTGCATTGTGAAGAATGGCAAGGAGAAACGAGACACTGGGAATATTACCCAACCCTGATTAACTGCTTCAACAACATGAGCAAGGATAAATAAAGGAAGCTGACTCTTCAAATGCCTGAAGCTAGTGCCACCTTTTCCAATTATAACAAAAAAAATTTATAAAATTCTGGTTTTCATTTGAGAAAACAGAATTTCCTAGTTCATTTGTGAAACTGTAGCTGTCATAACTTCCCAGCAGAAACCCTACAGCTCCTACCACCATGTCAGATTGACTCAACGGCCAAAGTTCCCCCACTTTCAGGCAAAAAAAGTCACCAACTGGAGAAACGCACCTCTGGCGAGTTGAGGTCAACATGCCATATCTCAAATGACCACTTACATTCTGACACATCAGGGACAAGATTACTGCAGAACCAACTGGCTAGTTAAACACCTAGACTGAGATACCTTAAAGGAAGCAGATTTCTAGAAAGTACCCATCACCCATTTGGGGGAGGCAGGAGAAGCAGAAGAGGGAAGAAATCCTCCTTGTTAGTGCTTTAAAACAACCAACGCTCTGCTACTGCTTAACTAAAAGAAGGTTCTGAAAATGAGTTAACTTTTTTAGTTTGACTCATACTACATTTAAAGAGGTGGCAGTGCTCTTATGCTGGCTTTAAGAGATGCTCACACTGATGTACAGTAAGTTTAATTTCCACATCTCAAGTAGGATAAACCCTCTCTTCTGTAAGGGCAGATTTGCTGGGGTAAAGAAGCCACTGATGTAACTGAGAATTCAGGAACCTGTTTCAACGTCAAACCTGCCAACTACAGCAGGCCATTCACAGGTAACCTGTGACATACAAACGCTACAAGTTCCTGCACTTGAGCGTTTACAGCACCCACTAAGTGTATACATTTAAAAAAAACAACCAAACAATTAACAAACATTCATACCCTAACTTGTAAGCCGATTTATTCCAAGACAATATGGCTGATCCCTCTTCGTTCCAGATGATGTAAGGAATTTAAAATATAAAATAACGATTACAAACACTTCAGGGTTGTTAAAGGGCATCAAGCAATACCTAGAGATGATCTCAGATGCAAACCCTGGTCCCAGGGAAACCTACAGGAGCCTTCCTGGGATCTGGGTAGGGCCAGGTTTAACTGCCATCATGAAACGGACAAATCACGTTTCAGATTTATCAACTCACCCTGAGATTATCTCCAGCTTAAGAATGACAAATTTAAACTTGAAAGCCTTTTTAAAATCTCACATTTATGTATGAATACATCTAAAAGCACCTGAGAAGAGGAAACCAGAAAGAACAAGAAGTCACAGAAGAAAAAAGATGTGTTAACAACCAAAGTAGTGTCATTTATCTGTGTAGGGGACCAAGCAGGCACTTGCCATCGTATCAGAGGACTTTCTCTATCTGTATTCAGCCGCAGTACCTAACAGGTACTGCTCTTTAGAGGAATGCAAATAACCAAACCTCCTTCATTTCTGCTTTAAACTTTCCCCTCTGTCAAATCTTAAAGCAAGTCACTAGTAGGACTAAATGTTATCTCGGACAGTTATCCTTAGCATATTAACCAGCTGAATCTTTTTACACAGCCTTTAGGGAGACTCCTGATAGAAGTAATCTGTTACTGAGCATTGCAAATATGGCACCAAGCTCACAAAGCTGCCTGCAGGATATGGGCATTTACATTTTCCTAGTTCAGCAGTAATACCAAGGTAAGCAGAAGCTAAGGTACTGTTACTATATCGTTGCTTTTTCAGCCAAATTCCTTGTCTTAGTTATTGCAGAAAATCATTTAACTTTTTTATAGCCCTTGCTGCAGATGGCGTGCTCAGTCTACTTAAACACAGAGAATATCTCAAGTTGGAAGGGACCTGTAAGGATCATCGAGACCAACTCCTTATTCCTTGCAGGACTACCTAAAAGTAAACCATAGGAGTAAGAGCATCATCCAGGTGCTCCTTGACTTAAATCTATACTGAGCAATGCTCAGCACATTAAAGAATGCACTTTAGCTGGCACTGCCCTTGGTTCCAGGTATTGCTCCTTTGTGCAAGTGTCAAAATACCAAGAGCATTTTCCCCAGTATGGCAGACTTGGAGGTCGTGGGCAGAGTAGGGACATCTCGTATAGATGGACATCAAGCCCTTGCTGGTGTTAACGATCACAGCCTGGATTTAGTACTAGAAAATAGGAGTAGTCTAGCTATGACGGAAGACTGCTGATGCAGTTTGCCACTAAACGCTTCCCCCTGCCAAATACTTGCTTAAGTTGCACTTGATGTCACATTTGTCACCTATGGTTTGCATGGCATGCAAATACACCTATATCTCAACCACCCACGTGCCTTCCTACCAAGAGGTCTCTCATCTTGAAGTACAAGAACAGGAACAGACTCATCATCTTTCCCAACAAATAGAAAGAAAATAAATCAGCGTAAAATTAAGTCTCCAAGAGATTTCAGTGTAGACAATGCCTACAGAAATGCACAGGGGAAATTTGAGGTTTCTCTGGGGAAGCAAGCACAAAAGGACTCCTCTTAATGGAGACTTAAATTTCACTGGAGAGGAATTTAAATATAATAAATGCGTGTAACGCTCAGGAATGTCTGATTTATTCAAAGCACATCTGCCACAGTTTACAGAGGAAACAGAGAAATCACCCAGCACATAATGAACAGATAAAATATCATCGGGGAATTTCCCTTATATTAGAGAGCAAAACACAGAATGCAAAATTAAAAGGAAGACTTTACAGAAATTAATAGCTTCCCCTCTAAACTCCAGAGAAGATCAAGAAAACAGAGCTACTGTTTGCACAATGGTCATGGTTTAACCCTGGTGGGCAGCCCAGCCCCATGCAGCCACCCACTTGCTCCCCACAGCAGGATGGGGGAGGACGGGAAGGGTAAAAGGGAGAAAACTCATGGGTTGAAAGACAGTTTAACAGGTAAAGCTGTACGAGCAAGCAAAGCAAAACAAGGAATTCATTCAGCACCTCCCACGGGCAGGCAGGTGTTTGGCCATGCCAGAGAAGCAGGGCTCCAATTGGGAAGTCAAAATTTGGGAAGTCAAATGCTGTAATGTAAATTGCCCTCCCTTCCCCCTTCTTTACCTCAGCTTTATGTGCTGGGCATGATGCTGTATGGTCTGGAATATCCCTTGGGCAGCTGGGGTCAGCTGTCCTGGCCGTGTCCCCTCCCGACTCCCTATGCCCCCCAGCCTGCTCGCTGGCCGCGCTGGGTAAGGAACAAAGCCCGGACACTGCAAGCACTGTTCAGCACTCACTAAAAAAATCCCTGTGGCATCGACACTGTTTTGGTCACAAATCCAATACATAGCACCTTACCAGCTGCTATGAAGAAAATTAACTCCATCCCAGTCCAAACCAGTACAGTGATTTTAGTAAAATGGATCAAAATGGATCAAAAAAAATGGATCACTTGCCAAGGCCAAGTGAAAGTGCTGCAGTGAAGCTTTGTAATGAGCAGAGTAAAATTCTGTAGCTTTTACTGAAATATTTTATCCATATACTGCAGCAAAGCATTACATTTAATGAGAAACAAAACTGGAAAATAGTTTTTTAAACCTTAGGGTATGCAGCTTCCAGAACCTGCATGGATCTGGACTATTTCTGACATTGCATAGCTCTGAGTGCCCTTGCTGAAGTTAAAAAATATAAAATAAAAAAGAACATTCATGGAAGTCCTAGTTTATCCTACTTATTACAGCTCCATAGCTACAGAGCCAAGCTAGTAAAAACTTGGGAGGGCGAGATGGAGAGTATTTGAGCTTTCACTCAAAATATTTTGTGGTATTAGCCATGGATGATAAGTTTTAAAATTCTTTCTTCATATCTAATTGTCTTACTTGTTACCATGATATCGGAAAATGATGTGCTATGAAAGTAAGATCCTTTGGGAACGAAACACTAACAGGAGAGGGAACTTCAGAAATCGGAGTGACCACTTACAGCGAAATACATCCACTTCTAAGAAGAAAGATGAGGCTTTTGACATTCTTTTAGATGGCCTGCAGCAATAGCTGTATGCCAGCAACAGTGAATAGAGCAGAAAAAAATTATATATTTTCCAGAAACATAAGAGAAACAGGCTGCTGAATGCTGTTCACAGAAACCGGCTCAATCTTAGAAGGCTGCATACAGACGGCTGTTGTACGAGAAGCTGGGATCAGGGGTTACTCACAATTAGCTGATGAGATGTACAACAAACCTCTAGATTTGCTTGAATGTGATTAAACCGAACCACATGGTCAAGGCAAAGAGGGAAGGAAAAAGCAGGGGGAATCATCCCACATTTCAAGACTGCACCTTCACCAGCAGAGCAAAGCCTGCTCCATGAAAGCACAAGAGGATGGGAAGATCCTGGCTCCAATTTGCCCTTGTGGAAATACATTAAGTCTTGCAAACTATACCGAAAGTGCACCAGAGCTGTAGACAGAAACAGATAAATTCCTGTTACTCACTGTGCACCAAGGAAAGCAAGAATGAGAAGCACGAGGAAGGAGAAGCTGCTCGAAGAAGATGAAATGCAGCTGTCACCCGAAGACTGCCTTGCTAGGTAAGAAAGGTTCAAATGGTTTGCTGTCGGAGATGTGACACTAGCTATTAACTCATTTATCTTTCTCACAACGCTTCAAACTACTACTAGCCCAACAACAGAACTCCCTAAGTGCTAGGAAAGGAACCTCAGGACCGAAGGCGAAGGAACAGCTTCCTGAAAGGAGCCCTCACAGACAAACAAAAGACTCATGAATCAAAATAATTCTGTCCATCAAGAACATTAACGTGATCCTTAAACAAAGAGAGAAACACCAACCTCAGGACAGCCCTAAGCCAGCAAAATGACTGAAAGGAGGTCCCCAAGCTTTTAGAATTGCCACACTTTTGCTCTGCTTTCTAAACCAACCTATTTGTTTGTCCATTGCTGATCGGTCCAATCTTCCCTGAAAATACGCATGGAACACAATTTTTACTGTGGTCTTAAAGACTTTGATTATTTGCATCAGAAAGCATCTAAAGCATGAAACTGAAGATTAACTAAAGCAGCCTTACAATTTTATGACTGCATGAATAAAGGGCTAATTAGTAGAATTACATATCCCTTTTAAACGACTGCAACCAAACCTTCGTTCCTTTCTCAAACATTCATGCCACTGCTCAAGTAGGCTTAGAGAAGACTTTCAAACAAACAAACAAGCAAAAAAAAAAAAAAACCACAACCACTTTCAAAAAAAACCACCATCCCAAACAAAAAACCTCCAAACCAAAACAACAAAAAACCCCACAATAAAACCACAAATAAAGCAAGCCACCTGGTCTAAGAAAGGAAGCTCTGCTTTGAAACATGAAATTTCAGAGGTTAGTCATTCCTGGAAGTTACAAGGTACCAAGAATGACTACTGACCAGGCCACCCTCCACAAAGCCCTTCAGGCCTGAGCCATCGGGCTCTGATGGGCACTACAATCTGTGACTTCATTATCTTCTACACAGGCAAGGCTGGGTTCGGATACCCATCTAAAACTGTGGATTTGGACACATCCACCAAGACAGTAGTGGTCCAACACAACTTCTTAAGGAATTCCGAAGACCATAGCTTGAATGTACACTTTGCTAAGAGTACACGGGCAGCTGCAGCTGATTTACTTTCCAAATTTATGACCCCTCTTGCTTGTTTATAGGGGAACTTCAAGCAAGTCCAGAGCATTTTCACAGCCAACAGAGGAAAAAAGACTTAATATCACACACCTGGAGGAAAGCAACACAAAACATCTACCTGCACAAAACAAGTACACTTTCCCAGCAAGGAACTTACCCTTGATGCCAGCTGCAACCTATCCATATATTTAATATCCATTATTAGTGATGAATATCTACTGTAGAGCTCATTTTTTTTTAATTTATTCAGAGCAACTGCTTAGAACCAGAGAGAAAGCAAGAATGAATCAACACTAAAAGCCAAAACTACAGAATAATGAACAATCCTTTGAACATAAACACAATACTTACAGCTTCAGCATATTGACAGTTACATGTTTAGAAGAAGTGTAAACATCCAGTTTCAGAGTTTCAATGCATACAGACATAACCTACAGCAAAGCAAACAGTGGCACAGCCTATCCTTGAATTCATGTTTTCTTAATTTCCTAGGCTCACTGCTATCCAACACTCTTTGTAAAGAGCTCTCATACCTGTACGTTACCAATATATGTATTCTTCAATATCCAAGAGAGCCGAAACAGTCTAAGAGCCTCAGGGCTTTTCTGCACGGGAATACTTTCTGACAGAGATACACAGTAACATGACATAGTTACATCTGCACCAGTAAACTCCTCAAGTGGACACAGGTTTTTGAGAACAGAATGCTTTTTGGTCTTGCAGACAAATCCCCAGCAGCATCTGTGTAATTCCCTTAAAAGCCGAATGTCAAAGAAGCCGATGTGCCCAAGTGACTTTGTACTTCTGCACTTCTGCCCAAGCCAACAGGGAACAAAATGGAGAGGTGGTCAACACTGTTGTATCCGTAGTTCCTGATACAACTCTACTACAAAGGACTTTTGCCAAGAACAAAAAGTCAGTTCCTTGCAACCAAGGAGTTAATTAATAAGAGGGGAAAAAGAAGGACATGGATGTTGGCATAAGGCAGACAGGACAACAAAAGATGTGGAGCTTGGGAAAGAAATAATCCATAAAAGTGAACCAAAAGGCCACATTCTTATGCAAAGCAAGATTTCCTGTTCCCATCCCACTTTTTTGCCCTCCTTTGACAGAACACCCTTGACAGATTGTCTGGCCTGACAATGGAAAGGTGAAAGCACAGTATAAGCAGTCACTCCTGCTTGCGCTATCTGCCAAAACGCCAAAAGCAGGCTGACCTTCATTCCCACTGCCAAAAACATGAGGTCAATATGAACGTCTAAAAAGGTTGTCCTGGGCATTCAGCAATGTTTTTTTAAAAGCTGTGAAAGGGAAACTTTCCAAAGCTGGAAGGAGGAAAGAGAAAGGTCTTTCAGCAGCTGCAAGAACTACCTTATAAGCCTTTCAATTGCAGCAGGATGAGCTAATAAAGCTGGCCCTTAAACCCTGGAGGTTCAGTGTTCAAATTCTGCTTCAAGTTCACAAATGAAAAGAACCTATTATGCTTGCTTTAGGACTCGGAGGAATCAAGCCACATCAGAAAATAACTATACTCTTTGACTAGACTTGTTGAAAACGCATCGGAGACAGGCAGTAGAGTGTCTTTCAGTCCGTCAGCAGAACATTCTCCAGAACCTCACCTCCAAGTGTCCTACTGCCGTATCAGTGTTAACTACCTGCTTTGGTAAGATGCATTTTTAAAAGAGGCTTCCTGATCAATGATAAAACCAAGCTTTCAAAGTACGCCACTGGAGTCACTCAGCTTACAGACACAAACTACACATCTAGTTATACTTTTCAACTAAAGCATACAGTCTAGCTGTTCTCTAAACAGCTTCTACTGGTAATACACAAGCCTCTCCTCCTACTTCTCAGTGACATGGAAAAACCACCCAGAACATTTTTTTTTCTCTAGCTCAATTATCTCAAGCAGCAAACTTTATAAACCTTTTCACACAAAGCTTTGCCTCACTTTTTAAAATTAATGTCCAAAAACCACAAACTAGACCCAGGAAGAAATATTCCTGGTGCAATTTTCTCATAAATCCTTCCGACAGAGCAGCCCAAAGGGACACAAAGGGATAATTAATCTTCAGAGCCAGAGAAACAGTATTTTTAGTTTAAATCTTTACTTTGAATTTTTCTGTACAGATTATTATAAAACTAATCAAAGCAGGGGCAAGTCACTAGGTTATCTCTAAAATAGTGCATGGGCACGTGGACATGGCCTTGAACAAATTCTTGGCATATCTGTATACAGAACGTGTCTCGAGCATATTGCTAATTTTGAGATGCAACTGAAAGGCAACAGCTCAGCCACCACTACTGCATCATTGACCACTACTGGGTTATGAATGAGAGGGAGGAGACGCCTGTCCATGGTCCACTGTCCAAATCGAAAGACGTCCTACAACAGCCTACTTCTAATAAAATTCTTCTGCAATGGGCTTCACATACTACTTCATTCCTACAGAGAACTGGCAACACAAAATACAGTCAAAAACACAAAATGCAGTCAAAATTGTCTGATTTCTGATGCAAGGGATTACTTTAGTTCATAAAAATCACCACCTCTGGTAGCTGGGCAGAAGATTTGGGTGCACAATTTCTGCCATCTTCATCAGGACAAGAGTGAGATTTCAGCGTATCAGGTAGTTCCTCTCAACTCACTTCTTCAAGGTTCAACTTCTAAGCAGCAAACCCAAACCAACTCAACACTGTGACTGTAGAAAAGCCAAGCTCCTACCTGATTTGCATGTCCTGCCATCGTCTTCTAGCTGCACACCAGTGGGACAGGCACAGCTGTAGAAGGGGTCTCTTGGAGACAGCAGACACAGATGGGAGCAACCACCGTTGTTTTCTTCACATGGAGTGTGAACTTCAAGAAACCAAACAGATTTATTTTCATTTTTCTAG
The DNA here is from genome assembly GCF_023634155.1 of Falco peregrinus. Lineage (NCBI taxonomy): Eukaryota > Metazoa > Chordata > Aves > Falconiformes > Falconidae > Falco > Falco peregrinus. Next base: position 5,454,178 of record NC_073729.1, on the reverse strand, counting down.
AACCCCTAAAGCCATGAGGAAGAAGTTCTAGATCCCAACTGACTGGCACAAGCTTTCATGCTATAAGACAGAGGAACCGCAGTACAAAGTATTTGATTTCCCCCTCCCCGGCGTCTTCCTTCTAGGGGCACCTGATCTGAGATGCATGCAAAAGCTGATTTTGAAAGAGATGACAGCTCAGCACATTCTCACTGTACAGTTCTTTCAATGTTTCTAAAGCTGAACACAGCTAAGAGCTTTGGACATCAGTTACTTTGTGGATGCCGGGTCTGCTGAGCATCATGAAAAAACAGGGCTGGGATGATGGTGGGGGTTGGGGGGACCAGTTCTATGAAATAAAGGAAAACCTAACAATTTGTACAGTTCCTACATTAGTGTCACATGTTGGAAATTATTTTTTCTACTGCAAAGCTTTCACAGCAAGACATATCCCTGAAGCATCAGGAAATCCAGAGGAGCAACATGTAAAGTCAGTGATTTTGAAAATCAGAAAATAAACAAAAAAAATGGGGGGATGGGACACACGGCACAGAACAGGGACAGACACACAACAACTGAATGCACCTATCTCATTTACATGGGGGAAAAAGTGGCAGCAGGAGATGAAACTCTAAGCATAAATAATTATGGGGAATATTGCCAGCTGTTAGGAAAGATTTAAAAATATTGCAAGTTCTGCAAGATCTCTCTGAAATCCGTCACAGTTTGAATAAGCATCTAAACTGCTTTAATACAAAACCACAAAATTTCCCGCTAATTTGGCTTGTTTTACTTACACTGATGGTCACAAAGAGGAAAAAAAGGGAGAGGAAGGAATACAAGCCTGATCTTAATGAAGTCAACAGCATCTGAGCTATTTTAAGCATATGCTATTTCCCTATGTGCCGTATTTTCTTTGAGACTGACCCAGAAATACTATGACCCAAGGCTGGGACATTCCCTGAGCTAAAAGCAATGACAAGAATTCAGCACAGACAAACTCTTCTCTGGAGCTGTGAGATAAACCAGGGTGCTGTGCATACCCAACAACCTCAATGAAAAAAAACTTGCCCAGGTTTCATCATCAAGATGATCTCCGAACTCCTTTTGCTTTCAAGCGTGTTCACTGACATCCTATAAGCTTTACTGGAATTTGTTTAACAAACATTACCTTTAGGGAATCAGACTTTACAGTTGGCATAAATAAAGAAGCCGATCCAAATGGCATGAGTCTCTCTGCTAGGCCAGAGATGATTCTTCCCATAGCTGCTCAATTACATACATTTCCACACCATTGCTTTTAAGTCCTATTCTCACAATCCTAAAAAAACCCCTAGACCAACTGTCACAAGGAGTCACAAGCATATACAAAATATATACAGCCTCATTCAATTCTCAATTCTCTACGCCAGCCTTCCTTTGAAGCAGCATCATACTTAAAAAAAGAGGCATGTATATGATTCATATAAAAGCTCAGAACTAAATCCTTTCCACACTGAAACATTCATAAACTATTTGTTACATATTGGGGATAAACATGATCCAAGTCTGGACTGCAAAAATCACACTTCTAGGTACAACATATTTTGTGGTAATTCTACTTATTAAAAAAACCCAAACCCTAATGATAGGCATTTTTTTCAATTGTCTTTAAAATAATCATGTTAAGAAGATGCCAGGTGAGTCTTTATCATTCTCAGTTAGATATTCCAAAAGATGTCAGTGAAGTACTGCCCTGGATTTTGGATTTTGTTACCAACTGGGATGATGAGTGAGCTCATACCAATTTTCAAAGACAGTTACAACAGGATTTGGGTACTCAGACCCTCAGCAACCCATCCCCTGACAAGTGTTTAAGACCTTTACGACTTCACACTAACCATTTTTATGATTTAACATTTTTCCTGATAAGTAACAGTCACACAAAAAAGTTTCAGGGAAAAGTAAAACATACAGTATGGCTGCCGGTCTGGACTTAAGACCTGGATGTCCATCGGTGAATATAGGGCAGACAGTATTTCTCTCCTTTTCTCTCCTGTCCTTTTGTTACAGGCATGAATGGAGCGCGTTTGCCAGTCTGTCCAATACAAAGTGTCCCCGGACAACGTCAGTGCAAAGGGATGGGTAAGGCTACCTTCAACAACTTTTTGCCTAAACGAAAGAGGGAGAGCAAGGATTAAAACTGCATTGCTTCCACTTGTTAGCACACAGAGCAAAACCTGCCGTTGTAGAAACTCATATAAGGAATCGTCGTCTTTTAACCAATTCACTGGAGCAAGAGATTCACCTGGTGATAAAAGTGACAGACTGAAAAATGTACAACAAGACTTTGCCCGTTCACAGCAATAAGGAGACAAATTTTCTGGGGTTTATAGCGACACAGTATCCAATTTAGCTGCACGCTGATTTCTGAAAGGCCACACCAAAGTTCCTTAACAGGTCTGTGCAAATACCCAAAACTCAACTCCCTTTTGGAGGAAATACAGGTCTGAAGAGTGCTCCTCCAATAAAAACCTTACTGGTTTTATCCCCCTATGCAGTATATGTCATCTTTGCCCAGGACTTCAGCTGCACTCAGTCCTTTCTTGTAGCAGTAAAAAAAAAAAAAAAAGAAACAACCTGAGTGTCTCTTTAAATCACCCCTCTTAACTTACCAGCAGAAACAAATATTTTTCAGATTACCTTTTTAAATGCAGAGCAAGAGTCAGTTATATTTTTTCTAAGACTGAATACTTATAATTAATAAAAATCAGAAACATTTCAGATGTTTACTATTGACCTCATTCAGCCACACCTCTTCTGGGGATGCATACATTTCCATATAGGTTACTAGCTGAACTCAAAGTCACAAAACACATGACATATCCAACACATTTTCTAAACTCGTATGATCCTCAATGTATACATACTGCAATAAATTTGTATAATTTAGATTCAGTAGTTTGCAGACACACACTAAGTCAGTCAAAACTTACTTGACAGTTCCTCAGTCAAAACAATATGAACACAGTTTTCACAAAATTCATGCATTTTGTGTATGCACAAACACAAAAGCTTACACACACCTTCCAGACCATTGTCCTGACACAGCAAACCAGTATTCAACATTTTTCACCGTACAACTTTAAGAAAGCTGAAGTCTCAGCATCATCCTGAAGGAAAGTGAGGGATACATTTTTGTTATACCTATATTCAGATCTGCAGTTCAATTGTTTCCACTGAAGAGATTAAAGAAAAAAACCAACAACAACAGCTAACACTTGGCAGGGGAAGGATTCTATTTCATTTTGAGCAGCATAGGTAGCATTTGCATTTTCCAGGGTTGGGGGAATATAAAAAGCACCCCCAAAATTCTTTATATGTATTCAAACACGGACAAGTTTAAAACAGACTGACACATGCAAACAAGTACTTGCATATACATGTACAAAGCAGGTCACGTGGGGAAAAGAAAACAAAGTTATTATTCTTTCTGTTCTAGAGGTAAAACTGAATCTGCTCTAAAATTTCTGACCTTCAAATTATCACTACTTCTCTCACCACAAAACACGATAAACAGAAATACTGATTTCACTTCTCTTTCCACTCTTACTTTTTCTGTTGCTTCTTTAGTAGTAAAGCACTGGCTGTATCCTCGTATTGTAGCAGCTGTTTCCCACTAAGATCCAACAGGCAGATTGCTCCAGTAACATTAATCCACCATGCAGAATGCACATTTCCTTTTTTTTTTTTTTTTTTTTTTTTAATTTTGAAGTAATTCCGGGATGGGAGGGGTAGAAACATTTGAAACACCTTAAGATTTCTTTACTGACAAGTCTGAGTGAAACTCACTTTGCTCTACCTTTAAGGAACCCCCAAAGTTATTATCTAGTTTGAACCATTATTGAAGTCTACCTTGACACCAGCACCTAAGAGTCCTGGCTTCACAGATCTCTGCTTCAACATTGATCAGTGGAAGGGGAAAAAAAGAATAAAAATTTCATTTTAATGGAGTTTAAATTAAGATCAATATTCATGGTGTTTTATTAATATGTCTAACATTTTAAGAAGGAAGCTTTATCATACGGTAACAATATAAATTATACACAGCTAATTGACATCAAGCTATTATACCGGACGAAGCCTAAAAGTCCATGTGCTGTTTGACACAAGGAACTTCCAGACTGCACCCTGCATTGGAGTATCCTGACCTCGAGTGTCCCATTTACACCTTGAGTAAAATATGTAAGAAGTGTACACCAGTGAGCTGCCTTTTTTTTTTTTTTTTTAATGCAAAACTATTTTTTTCCTAAAATACTGTTTCATTTATGGTTCAAGAGAAAACTGCTTGGGAGGTTGTGGACACGCATTAATTATCACAAAGTAATTTGGACAGATTGCTGGAATTAGCGTATTCAAAGGCTTGCTCCCTTTCAAGTGGCATTCCTCTGCCTTAAAAAGAGCAAAATAAATTTTACTTACCAATTACAGCTTTAAGTTTTTACACAGACATGCGTGTAAAGTTTATAAATTTGTATGTGCGTAACTGCAGAATCAGCCTGCAAACCTTACCCTCTGCCGCTTGCCCCTAAAGCGGAGAAATATATTCATGTCTTATTGTATGAAAATCTCTCTTAGACTCTGAATTTTGAGAGAGCACTTTCTTTCTGTCTACAAACCTGCACCCAGCCTTTGAGCTACCACTCCCTTCCGTAACGGCCTTTTCCCTTGTCTGTACTTCTGACTGCCAGTCAGCACTTGTCACTTACTACAATGCCACCATTATCTAGCTCTTGTATAGTGCTCTCAAAGGAACTTAAGAGTGTTTTCTAAAGGATGTCAATATTGTTATTCCTCTTTTATGAGTGTGAAAATTAGGCACAGAATGCGCCTTGGTAAAAAAAAAATATATATATTGAAAAAAATTGAAAAACACCATGGAAAATGCAGTGGTTTTGGGGGAGGGTATGTGTATGTGCGCGCATGTTACTCTATTCCACAGATAAGCGTAAAACTCAACTCCAACTTCTTACCAAAGCAAAATGATTTCATAACACAAGACTTTCAAAATGTTATGCAATAATGGAAATGAAAATGTCATTTTCAACTATCTGAAAACCAACACCAGACCAGAACACAGAATCTTAACAGTCCATAGTAAAATACCGATATAAATAGTCTTACTTTTAAAACCAGTTTTATAGGATCTGAGACTATTTTACTTTTTGCAAGGCTATTAACAATTGCATTTAAAAAAGAACAGTAAGTTTTGGCATTATTCTAGGTTACTGAGAAAAAATGCCTCAATTCAAAATGAATGCAGGAGGCAAGAAATAACACACACCATATCACTGACTAAAGGAAACTTACCTGAAGGAACCATCCAGATTTGCCCTGTGAATGAAACTCAGTTTTGCATCAGCCCAGTAAAGTTTCTGCTCATCCAGATCTATCGTGAGTCCATTGGGCCAATAAATATCTGAATCGACAATTATTTTTCGCGTGCTGCTGTCCATTCCTGCCCGTTCTATTCTGGGAGTTTCACCCCAGTCAGTCCAATACATGTAGCTGAAAAAGGAAGCAGAGATGCACACAAATTAAATGACAATACATGCTGGTTAGCTTTAGGAACAGAAGGGACAGCAGCAATTCGCAAAGCCCATAAATGTATATACATAGAGTGGTGTATACACACAAATGTATATTCCCAAAACTTTACCATACTGATCAACATACTTATTAGCATAAATCAAACCACAGTTCCAAAGGGTGCAAAACATGAGAGAGCATCTGCATGAGAGCATCTCCCACAAGCACCGCCTCTGTATAATGTATCACCATTCTCTTTCACCACCGGGCAGCACCTGATTGCCATATGCATTTACAACTGAGCATCACCCTCGTGTGAACAGTTATTTCAAGTTAATATCCTAAATCACATTCTGAAGCAACTCATGACCTACCCAAGCAGACCTTCCTCTTGCAGTCTGTAAACAGAAAAGAATAAATCAAGTGCCCTGAAGTTTGTTTCTTCAATAAAGCAAGCATGAGTCAGTGCAGACCTAGAGTGACATCGGATTAAATATTTGGATGCTTTTCCCCCCCTCCCATCCATGTCCCGGTTTCCTGGTCCCTCCACCTATGGGCAACTTAAACAGCCTGAACAGACACATTAACAGCACTTACCAGTTGGAAAGGACCAGATCAAAACGTGTCAAATCGCACAACATCTGCATAAAAAGCTGAGACTGTACAGTTAGGAGAGAAATTGTCTGATCAGAAGAGGCCAGTCAGTTCCCAGCTGGTAAATGCTACCCAGCGTAATACATCCAGGTTGCAAATTTGGCATGCCAGGGGTGCAAACGCCCCTTGCACAGCTACCTCAGGCCAGTCAGAGAAACGATGTTGCCTTCCCAAGGCCAATACAGCCATTCCTGGCATGGGCAGTGTCAGGAAGCCTTTGACCTGAGTGAGCCCTCCAAACAAAACGAGGTGTCTGTGCACTGGACACTCACCGCTATATTAGATCAACAGCAGTGCTGGATGGGCACCAGCTGAGTAAATGCTGAGCTACCCCTAACTTAAGTCCTGCTACCACTGGAGCTCCAGCAAAGCATGGTAAAGAGGCATCTATTCAGTCTTGCAGAGCCCTTGCTTAGCCAGACTCTTCATAACCTGGATGATCTCAGACCCTCAGGTCCCCTGAACACGACAGCACTGGCTGTGCAACCACGCCAGGAACCACAAAGGAAGTAAACGTGCACCGTGAACACGCACGGAGGGAAAAAGCTTAACAGTTTATTTTACGAAGGAGAATGCTGTCTACTTTAGGAACAAAGCAGGGACTACATTTGTAATTGCCATCATGTTCCTAAGCAGGATGTTCTCCCCTCTGCCACAGAAGATGCTCCCGTACGGTTACTGCCAGCACGTCCATCGCAACTCACTTAGGCTGAAAATGCTCTGACCTCCATGTGCATACCGCACCTGATTCAGCCGCACCTCCAGTTCCAGTGCAGTCACAGCATCTATTTGGACCATTCTGATCACACTGTTCATATCCCACTGATACATATATATGTGTGTCTATCAATATAGACAAATAGACAGATGGAAATGAATCACTTTTATCACAATACACATACACTTCAGTGCAGGAGGGTAAAGCAAGGAGTTTTCTAGTTGAAATGGTAAAGATTCCATGCAGATGAGTCCTCAGGCTCCTGAGACAGCTCAACCTCAGAGAGGCCGCAGCAGACTCATGTCTCCAGATGCCTTCCCCAAAAGGTCTCAGCTCCAGCAGCCAGGACAGACTGACTGCTCCTGAAAAAGCAGCAGCAGTAGCTGAGCTGCCCCAGTTCACAGGACAACCTATGAATGTAAATTGCTGCTAATTTTGGTTTTCCTTAACAAGTCAGGCTGTAATTTGTGGCAGCTCAAACTGTGTGGGGAAGCAGCTATTGACAAACAACGGAAGCCAGAGAAAATCAGACATAAAAGAAACTGTCTACACAACCAGCTGGTGGATCAGACTGTGAAACTGATCAGGTCAAATACTCAGTTTTGGTCAGGTCAAATCACGTTTTCTGATCCGGCTTACCTGCACTAACCTGAAGCATTCAAACGATGCCTTGAGCCACCTCTACAGCAATGAAGATGGACAAAGGATGGACTGTTGAATTAAGAAAAACCTAAAAACCTGGCCATTAAAGGTGACTTTGGGCTGTATACATATATATATATATATATACATATATACATATATATATATATATATATATGGCTGACAGTCCCACACTTAATCATATATATATATATACACACACTGAGCTATATAAATACAGGTTAAAAATGAGCTTAGACCAAAATCTGAAATCCCACAACAGTTATTTAAAAGCAAAAACAAAGGAGACAAAACTAACTACAACCAATTAAACCTTAAAAGCAGGTTAACATGAAAAGGATGAAAAAATATCCCCAAAATTACCCTTGAGCAAAATTCCTCTCCTCAAGCCTCCCATTAAAATTGCAGCCTGCCCTGAAGCTCAAAGCATTCAGATGAAGAAAAGGGGGGGGGGGGGGGGGGGGGGGGGTGAAGAGAAGTCTGTAAGCCAAGGGGCCCTCACGGCTTTTCTATGCTGTTAAAGGAGCTTCAGCTCAAGAGCCTCTCCCCTCAAAAAAAACCTGTTGCCTAATTTCATCCGTGATGTGTGTTTCTCCTTGGCCACACAGAGACGGCTGAACAAAAGGAGTACTTTCAACTACACACATTAATTTGCCACAGGAAAATGATATCCTGACATTTTCACTCTTTAACAGGTACCAACCTCAGTCCCCATCAATGCCCGTATCATTCAAAGGTCTAAGGCTACACAGTATTAGCAACGTAACTGTACCGCAAAGGAAGGCTAGCAGGATGAAGGTGCATTTAGACAACATGCAGAATGATCTGAACGCAGACAGAGCTCTTTCAAAGCACTTCTCTCCCAGCTGGACTTTTAAATGCAACATATAAAAGACTATTATTACCCTGTCACCACCTCACCCTGATTGTAGGCATCTCTGCAATGCCGTACCATAAAGCTGATCTTCCTGGTGAACTTTTCAGAATATATCACAACTCTGCAGTAATCAAGCACCTACTGAAATAATGGTTTCGTTCCCTCCATGTGCCACAAAGCACCCCCATGGTCCATCACAGGAAAGCATGCCAGGCAACAGAAAGGCAAAAGCAATTCTTGTCTCCATTTAACCTCCTCCCCTTTTCCAACAGGTTTCTACCCTTTTGGCAGGCAGCAGGTGCTGAATTGCCATGAATTACACAAAATCTGCTCTGGTTTGGGGATCTCTTAACACATCAAGAGGCCGGGAGTTTGGATATCACTGTAGGAGACCAGCTGTTTCTGCAGCAGAACAGGGAGCCTCTGGTCTAGGTGAGCCTATTTAAAAAACATGCTGCTGCCAAATGGAGCAGTTCTGCCCCTACTCCTGCTGCTGATAGAGCACCCTACAAGAAAAAAAACACAAAATAAAACCAAACAAACAAAAAGCCCCAAAAAAACCACCAACAAACCAACCAAAACTTTCAGTTATCTTAGCAAATGACCAGTCTGACCAATGGTCCCATAGCAGTGGTGCTTCAGCAGAAGGGACAATAAAGGCAGCAGCCACACAGCTGAAGTCACCTAGGAAACTTCCCCCGAGAAAATGGCATTGCTCTCCAACTGCCCCCTACATAAGTCACTTAGAAATTAGGGCCTTGGACTCTACAATTAGCTAGGACACTTCTCCTCATCCCTCTTTCTCCAACTGTTAACATCTAGGCTGGTTTGATGTATTTTTCGTTCGACACGAGGCACAACACAGCATTGGCCATCAGACTCTAACAGGCCACAAAATGCCATCGTTTAAATGCAAGCCGGTCTGGGATTTTCAAGAACGCACAAAGTGTAAGCTTTCCTTTTTTTAACTTTTTGATTTTATTTATTTATTTATTTTATTTTGAGTGACAAAGCTAGTACAACCCAAATTAAATACAAACAGCGTCCTGGCTGAGACACCTACACTGAGATTCAGCTGAAACCAGGATTTTTTTGGCCGAGTTATAAATCCTAGAGGAAAAAAATAATAAAAATGCACAATTATTATGGAGTGACACAAGCTTAGCTAAAGCAGCACTGCAAACCGAACTGGCACAGTAACACCACAAGAGAAACCTTTCAGGGGAAGCAGCTTCCTTGATGTGATTAGTCATCAAGAGAAAGGCAAAGACTTCATACCTACCCTTGAAATAATGTTTACAAAAATGCCTTCTGTAAGAACTACAGCAAGCTGCTTGCATTAGCCAGGTTCGTAAGAGAAAGCGCCATACAGGAAAAGCAGCGGAGAAATTAAGTATTTTAGTTATGTCCAGTAGTAGCCATTATGTCTTACACTTCACATATTTTCCAAATGCCCTCAGGACACAGGGTCAGTTCTTACACAAACAGCAGATATTTTTGGCTGGGGCTTTTTGGGCAGGGGGAGAAAATGGCAAAAAGCTCAAAGTAGTTTCTTAGAGAAAAAAAACAGTCTTCACACCTTAACAGTTTATATGTCAGGAAGTTATTTAAATCAACCTGATTTAAATTCACTTTAATTAATAGACTTTAAACCTGTCAAGATTACCTAGTTCAAGAATGTGGAGTGGTAACTGACACATTATTTCTGAATAAAAAAAAAAGAGAAAAAAAAAAGGGGCCTTTTTTTAAAATAAAAACAAAACCACACATGCTCAGTAGTCCACATTTCTTACTGACCTCAACAAAAACCAAGCGCTGGCAAACAGTCTAGGCATCACCAATGTTTCTGGGACAGCTGACAGTTCGGGATTGATTTTTTTTTTGCTTGTTTTTCAAATAGAAACTTTTTTGCTGGCATTCAGTACATTAGCAACCCCTATCATTTTCATGTCACTATTAAAAATGTGGCTAATTAAAAATGTGGCTGTTTAGCCCAGATAATGTTTCAGGGAAAATTCAGTAGACTATGCAAAGAATCTCAATCCAGTACTGCCTGTGCTATTACACCTGTGCTCTTTTGGAAGCCTGTTGAAAAGATACACAACGAACACTAATGAAGATCCTAATGCACCTATTTAGGTAGTTTCTTGTTCGGTTGATTTTGCGGGGGGTGGTGTTTTTAACTGTAATGGTTTTAAATAGCCCTGATCCAGGGCATACAGTAACAACCGTAAGGAGCTAAAAATATCAAAACAAGTATCTGGTATCTTGGTACACATTAGATTGATCACATATTTAGGACCGAGATTTGGCATGCCAGGAATTTTGTATCCCACCTGTGTTGCAACAGGTCAATAAAAGTGTAAAACTACTAAAGCTATAAATGAAAATGAAAACGTCAATTCCTAATGAGCTAATAAACAAAACAAGCAACGACAAAAAAAATCCCTGCCAAGCAACTATCACAAATCGATACTCTTCAAAAACCTAATCAAGCAGCACTAGAGAAGAACTGAACAAAAAGCAGCCCTGGGAAAAACTCTTGGGTTACTTTATTCAATTCTTCAGAGATGCTTAAGCATCTTCTTTCTTACTGGGTTTTAACCTTTAACTCCAGACTTTCAAAGCAAAAAAGAAGGGGGAGCAAGGGAGAGAAGTGATTAACATCTAATAATAATTTTGCAACAATTGCACTAATTCTGTCCCTAAACTGAATTGCACTTTACTACACCAAAGAAACCAGCAGGAAAAAAGCACAGCAAAAGCCAAAGCTTCATCAGGGAGAAGATGCAAACGTATACTACTTTGTCAACACACAACCACTAACAGTCCACACAGTCCATCATCCAGTAGCTAGAAGTACCGAGCTCAACAGTTTGTGAAATTCATTTACTACTGTTAGTAAGCACAGCAGCTGCTGGCTTCGCTACCAAGCTTTCCAGCCAGGAGGCAATTAAACAAACGCACTTCAACTGCAGTCAGAAACTCACTGTGCTTATCGCATGTACTTAATTACCACATTGAATCAGGCCTTAAAAATGATGCTTCAGCATTATCAGAAGAACGAGACTGAAAGCCACCTTGCAAAAATAAACACATTTTCAAGTTGGTAAACTGCACCACAACAGTCTTTTTTTTTTTTCTCTTCTTTTCTCCCACCCCTTGCTTAACTCATTTTAAAATTCCAGGTGCAGGAGCAAAAACAGGATGAAGGCCATATTTCCCCTCAGTTTTAAAGCCGCAGGTCATTTCTTATTTCCTGGCGCTTCATCTCTCTTGTCATCATTTTTGCAAAGATTAGAAATCACGTCCGTGCCCTCAAAGAGCAGCCGCTCAGCCATCTGAGCTGGAAGGTATCACGGACGGAATAAAATGTGGACAACACTGCCCAAATGCTTTTTCCACCTCCCAAAATGCGGTACGGTTGCCAACCCTTACATAACATGCTTACACAAAAGGGGCCAGTTGTACAGATGATGTAAATCAGCACAAGCTTCTCCAATTTCAACAATGTTCTTGAACTTTTACAAGCCCAGGGCACAAAACAGGAGTTTACAGGAAATTGCTATGAAGTTTAGATTCCTGCACATTTAAGACTTATTTCCCCCATCCCACCTCTAAAGTTACAAAAACACAACTGCAAAATTAAATAGCACCAATTGTTTACAGAAGGGAAAAGAACGGCTATCTTGCATATCATTAAGCTGCAAATTACCTACTCAAATTACCTCTTTTGTTAATTTTTCAAGCACTGAAACCACAAGACCTGGATGTTCTTGACAAAAAACCTTACATCAAACCCAAAGATATGCCACAGCAGGTAACCATCACAACTAATCACACCTAGTTCAAAGACATGTATTTAAAGCAAAGCCAACAAAACCACCCAGAACTACCCTTCTCCACTACCGTTTTCCTACAATATCTTTTATTCTGACAGGTTTATTGTTTTAAACTGTATACATTACATATAGGTCTGGTATACCAATTAGGAACTGAAAGCAAAGAGGAAAAACGTAACTGCCTGTCAACTGATGGATGCTCAAATATTATTGCATTGAAATGGTTGCAACGACAGAGCACCTTGCTCACCCATACGGGAAGAAGACAACCGAGTGATTTCTCCAAGGTAAACAAGCAGACATTCAATGCAGCTTCACTAGCCTGTGGTAAAGCCAGGTTATGTGATACCGTGAAGCTGAAGAATCCTCCGAGAGAGGGATTCAAGAAGATTTCCAAACACACAAAGTTACAGAAGGAGGACAGCAGTAAGGAGATACCCGCAACACTACTCAAGGGGTTAGGAAGAGAATTTTCAGCTTGGAATGCAATATTACCGCAAATACCTCCGATCTGTTGAGAAAAAGAAACTGCGCTGGTAGGATGGGGCGGGAGGAAGAGTTGCACATGCTCTTTCCCTCTAAAAGAATTTCCAGCATATTTGTATGCAAAATCTCTACAGAAACAACCATAAGACGACAAAATGAGCCCTCGCAACTGCTCCTCATGGTAACTAGATAAGGTACAAAAGACAACACAACATTAACTTTTTCTTCTCAGACACTTCTGAGAAGAGATGAAGAAATACTATATATATCAAGAAATTATTTTGTGTTGAAAGCCCCCCACAAGCAACTCAGGATGATATACCACCTCTCTAGGGTGGTCAGGGAAGTCGCAGAAAATGAGGTAGGGAAAGTACCTCATGAGGTCTTTTTCTCTATTTCAGCGTGCCGATGCAGTTTGAGAAAACAGTACACTCAAACGCCAGCCACTGCTTTGTCAAGGCATGCAATCTCAGCGTTTCATTTTCTCGCTTATCACCTTAAACACAATTTAACAAACAAATCCTTTCAAGCACACATTCCACAGGCTATGTGTGAAAAATCCTGACTTCAGCTTATAGTTATGTACAGTTCACTTTGGGTTTTTATGAAAAAATTAGAAATGTGTTTTGAGTTAAACCAAAGTCACCCATTCATGACAAACAGACTGGTGCCAGTCCAACCAGACCAACACGCCGTATATGCCATGATATCCACACTGCCTCTGTGCAGCGGTAAACTGCACCCATCAAGTGCTCTAATGAAAGAGAATCTCAACTTCCACCACCAGTTTGGCCGAGCCAAAGCTACAAGACCAAAGCCACATTCCTGACTTCACCTGAGAAACAAATGCAACCCACGCTGGCACTGAGACAGCCAAAGCCGTCCTGCTGTTCCCTTAAGACACGGTGTAGAAATTAAAAACATAAGAATTACCATGATTCCCAAACTACTTTGGAGGACTAAACGTGTAGAGGGCAAAAAAGCCTGTCTCTGGGACTCAGGGTATGAGGAATCACAGAACTTGCAACACAAAAAGAGCTAGCAGGGCAGTGGGTTCAACTGGGTTATTAAGGAAGTCTACACATTTCCACCTCTTCCCCATGTGATTTCAGCTGGGAGGGAGTAAATCACTTTTTTCTGCCATCTCTGAACAGGCAGCTCTGCACTCAAACGAAGCAAATGGTCTTTAAATAATTTGTGCCCTGTGGTCATGTCTATGAGCTGGAAAAGGGAGAAACAAGCAAAAGAGACCAATGAAACATTTATGGAAAGGCTGTCACCATCAAGGGCATCCATCTCAAAACTAAAGTAAGTAATGCTGCCCACAAGAACTTCAAGTTTCTCATGCATGAGACTATTTGCAGCTATTTGGCCACATATCAACAGCTTTCCAGCTCCCAGAAACCACAGCCATACCAAGATACTGGATATGACTTACAAGACATTTTTATGTTTGAGTACTTTTCTTACATTCTAAGAAAAGAACTGTGCTACTCGTATATTCATTCTCATTCCAGTGTTTCAAACAATTAACCAAAAGCTTCAAAATAATTATAGACTTGAAATTAATTACTAAATAGAGACACAGAGGATATAAAGTAATTGTTACCTTTCAAGGCAGCAATAATCATGTTTCACACAGAACCAGGGCATCTTCTGCATTTTAACTAAGTAGCCATGAGTGACTAAGAGTTGCTAAAAAGCATAATCTTTACCCATACTGTGTGTGGTGTTTTTCTTCTCTGGTATTTGCAACAGTTAAGTTTTTATTTAATATTCCCCTTCCTCTCAACTATTCCAGAGGAGATAAGATCAGATGATACACTCTTAAAAACATTTCACCATTCATAGTCCTTTATATCAGACTATTTAAAGCCTCACTCTACTGCAGTGCATACCGACCAGGCTGCAGCATACAGTCCCCGTGATCTCCACACGGAAAGCCAACGCGCTTAACCTTAATGTTACACATTCAGTAACCTTATGTACACAACATGCTGTTGGGTGGGACCGAGGTCCTGGTGAATCGGCAGTGAACACGACAGCAGCTTTATTTAAGTGCTGCTATAAACACAGCTGTGAGATGCTATAGGTCTGGTTCAGGGGTTTGCTGTGACACTGAGGACGCACTGGATTAACAACTAGGCACGTCTGAAGCTTTGAATGTTAGACTCTGAACTGAGAGCTTTCTAGTCTTGATAGCTGTCCCTTCTAAATGCATTTTTTAATATCTCACTTGCCACATTTAGTCATCCCATCTTTTCCTTCCTTCAGTGCCAAATACACCTTAGGTCAATGACAGTCTTTGCTTGCAGATTTTGGCTAACTTGCCATAAGCAACCAGAAGCGACAGTTAGGCAGGGCTATGGCACGCATTTTCTGCAGAACCCAGTTAGATTTGTTTTAACCTCTAAAGGCCATTCTGCAGAATGCTAAAACTGCTGATTAATAGCTTTACCCTTTGTACTTAATTTTTTTAATTGATGTTTTCCAATTTGCATCTTATATCCTTCCCCCAAAGCCCCGCTGTTCCAAAAGGGGAAGACTGCTCCACAAAAGTCAGGTCCTGCACTAAGTCTTCTGGCACTGCCACTGCCCAACAGACACACACCACCTCACAAAAGACATTTTAAGAACTAAAATGAGGGAAGAAATGCAGAAAGAGGTTTGCAGCTTCCCTTCAGCCAGTCAAACCCATCCAAAGGTCTTCACTTTTCTCCTCCATGAACATCCTTCCTCCAGATCCCACCTGAGTCAGCACGCCAGCTCAGGTGTGGCCAGTTCAACCACCCCAGTGACTACACCAAGTGAAGACTGCTGCTATATACATACAAAACACCTCACAAGACACCATGGTTTTCTTGGAGGCAATATTTTATTTTCCTTTAAAATAACCGTTTCACAGATGTCTGATGCAGCTCTTCACGCTTCAGCAAACAGGGTGGGCAGAAACTTCTCAAGCGGTACTGTCTGCTGAAGAAGCCAAGGTGCAGAACACACAGCACAGACTGGAACAGTAACCTTGCTCCAGAAGATATCACAGCAGCTATCACACAACTAGGAACAAATTCAAGATTTATATTAACCGCAGTAGATGTTTCTAATACAATGTAGGCTTTAAGAATGTGAACTTCCTTAAGCACTTAGTGCTGAAAATCAGATATAAGGATTATGGATATGCTACAGCTTCTCAGAAGCGGAGCCCTGTGTTACAAGTTGGAAGGCAGCAAGCCTTGAGAACTAAGAGAGCCTAGATTTAATGACCCTTGCCAACACGCATTCTAGGCTGTTCAGATCTAAAACCCTGCCTACAGGACTGAGAATTTATTCATTTGTTTTGGCTATGCACTCACACATTCTTTTGAAAATTTATTTTCAGGAAACTGCAGTTTGCTTGCCTCAACAAAGATAAGGACTCGTTTCTGAAATGCATTCCTGCTTCTTCACACAATGTTCATGATATTTAGGTTCTTTTCAGTGCATAGCACAGAATTTAAACTATGCCTTTAGTTGGGCATGAGTAAAATCTTTCATACGCTAACTTAAGTTTTGTTAGAAGCTGCTGTCCTGAAAATACAGAAACACTTACGCAAAAGCTGCAAACTCAGACTCACTAAAACACCAACACTACTGAATCTCGCATCAGCGGTCCACCTAGCAAGAACATGCACAAATGCTAATGTTCTCCAAAACAGTGCCAAGAATTTCAGTCTAATGTCTTTCATGAAATAAACTCAGCTTCACATAACCTACACCAGGTCTGGGATCCGGATGTTTGAAGCAAAATGACAGTGAAATTGCTGAAACATGTTTTGTACTCTCCTCTGTCTGCTTAGTTTATCTGCAATTTCAGGGAAGCAGAATAGTTGGTTTACCACTTAATCTGCTTCCTTTGTTGCCTAGAATATATAGCGGATCCAGCAAGAAAGCTTTAAGGTATATGGGAAAGAATGCCATGGTACATATTAAGCAGCTGCCTGTTAATTATGATGCTGCCTTAGAGCATCAGAAAATCTGTGCAATTAATGACTTTCACTAGCCCTGGGAAGAGTAGAGACCCACAGATGATCTCCAACAGTCTCTCACATCTTGCCTTAAAAGAAAGAAATTTTAGAAATGCTCTGAACAAATGTTGGGGAGATGACAAGGGCATCTCTCTTTCAAGTTATAACCTTCAGATAAGCATTGCCTTTAAAGAAGGTAGGTTGAGTGTGGAAATGATGAAGTTCTCTAAAAATGCCATTATGACAAAAACATCCCGTTTACTATTCTGCACGCTCGCCAAAACGTGTCCCCCCAAAAAAACCCTCATACTTTTGAATGTCAGCTGGAAATCACAGAAAAACGGGCTTCGAAAGGATTCTCTAGAAGTCAACTAGCCCATCTCCTGCACCCTAAGGCTTGGTCATAACGCCTGTGACGTTCCTGAGAGATGATCGCTGTAGATTCAATATGTCCTCCTCTATTATCTTCAACTAGTCTATGCCTTGAAGAATCACATTCAAAATGGAATAAAACGACAGACTGGGCATAACATCGCACTGTGAACACCGCAACATGGAATCCTCCATCCATCTCTGCAGAACAGCCTTACTAAAGCCAAGAGAAAGCGTCACAAATCTGCACAAGGACACGTTATTTTGTCAACAGAAGGAAACTGGGACTTGTTTGAGATAGAGCATTCCTGACAAACCCACGTTTGAGTACTACTAGTATTAGATAGGCATTTACAAACTGTTTAGTTGTCCCATTTTTCTTCTGGAGACTGAAGTTGACTGGCCTATACCTAATGAAGTTTTCTGCCTTATTTTCTAAGCTTCTCCCCACTTCTCTAGAAGAAACTGCTAAAAGGGCAAAGTCACATCTATGGAACGTGACTTCTGACTGAAAGCAAATGTCTAGTAACTTAAAAGACTGCATCGACCAGTTCTAAGAACCCTAGTCTAAATTTAATCACATTTCATGATCCATAAAAAAAACACCCCCCCAAACTTACTCAAGTACTCTAATTAACCTGATTTTTAGCACAAATTCTCACTGTCAGTTGTAGCAACTGCATTAGCCAACAGCTCACAAAAACTTATTAACAAAAAAGACAAATGAAAAGGTACTAGAAAGTTCCTTTTTCCCCCCCCCTGTCATCCACCTTCCTTCCCCAGAAAACACCAGTAAACAAGGAACGACAGATTCTAGGGGTGCTCAAACCCAGAGCCTGCTGTGCCTAAAGCAAGTATCATGATCACTACTTCATAGATGCACCCACGAAACATTGCAGAACTACCACATGAAATGAAGTGGTTGTAAAGGCAAAAATTGATTTTGAATGTTTTATCCCACAAATATACATAATGTATGATTTTCTGGTTTATTAAGTTTACTACATTAGCCAGTTATTTGGGCAAACCTGCCTTTAATTCAATAGGACCCTTCTGCAATACTGGACTTTGTCACTTTTACCCAGAAGACCAGCTCTGTGGAGGCTGATTTTAATATGCCATAGTGGGAATGAATTGGTTAATTACAAAGGACACGTGTTATCTTCATAATGCACTTTCACAGACCATTTATTTCTGTTGCTTTGTTGCATTGGATTAATACACAAATCAAACAGGCTAAGCATTAGAAATGTCTGCCACAAGTTAAAACCGATTGCAGTGTTTCACATAAAGCTGCTGCTCCCACTGGAAGCAAACTCAACTGTAGCCTGAACTGATGTTCAGGACAGCAGCACCGGCAACCCAAGGAACTGATCTGAGCAAAAGTCAGAACAACTGTCATTCTCTCCTCCTCTCAAGCAATTGTGTTGATCAATACCAGAAAGTCTCAAGGTGACCAGCTCACACGCAGACACCTACATTTTTGGCAAATACATCTTGTTCCTTGTATTTGCCCGTTCCCCAGTAACTGTTCCTACTCGCACACTTTCCCTGGAGGACTAAATGCAAGATATTTATAAGCAGAGAAGTCCTCCAAGAAAGAATAGGCTACCACAGACGTACAGAAAGGCAAACCCAAGGGAGGATACCCAGCATACACCAGAAGGGTGCCTTCTGTTGTTATGCTTACTGGATTTTGTGTATATTTAAGAAATGGTACACATCTGTTCTGCACAGAGCACTGCTGCAAAGAACTGCCTCTCACAGTCAAGCAAAATAAACGATTCCTGCATCCCATCTCCTTCCAAACACAAACAAGGATTAGGTCTGCAGAAACACAACTTCACCATCACCACTGATGATTTTGAAAAAGCTCTCCTTTTGACCCGTACCAACAATAATTTCTCACCCAGTTGTTCTAATCAACTAATTATTTTCATTAAAAATAATAATTTCACAATTCCTGTAGTGCAGAAGCGATACACTACCAGAAATCCCCAGTTAACCCCTTTAGTTTTGCAGAACAGGAGAGTCAAAAAGCACACACATAATACGGCATGAAATGTATCGCCACAACCAATATTTAAGCTACCATAAAGAAACCAGTCTAAAGGCAAGGAACTGCATCCACTTCGAGATACCAGCTTGGCCCGCCTGATATTCCATGCAAAGTGCCATTCCACTCTCCGATCTACCACATTATAAAATACTCAATTAAACATCATATTCCCTCTCTAAATTATACTAATGAACTCTAGATCTACAGTTAATCTTCCGCATTGATGAATTCTGCATAGATTACTTGCTGTCAGGATACACACAGGATTCCTGCTAATTTATTTAAAATCATTCCAAACAGCAATTTGCTATGCGAAGAACGCCTTTCACCTAAAGGCATCTGTAGTGAAGTCAGGATTAAATGGACACCGTCCCCTCTGGAAAAGTCCTCTGGTCCAAAAAGTCACTCCACTTTCCCTTTTACTGAAGACAACTATACCTTTCCACCAGTTAGTGGTGGATACAGGCAGCTCCAGCATTTGACATGTCAGAAAACCTAAGGATTTCGTTTCTTTGGGTACACACATTTTCACAGTAAGAATAACTGTAATGAAAAGGGAGACAACAAAACCCAAGACAGACAAGTGACGCACAATACAACTGCTCATTACCCACGGACCGATGCCCAGCCAGTTCCCAAGCAGCGATCGGCCAGCCCTGGCCAATCCCCCCCCCCCCCCAGCTTTATCTATGGAGCATGATGTTCTACGGTACGGAATATCCCTTTGGCTAGTTCGAGTCAGCTAGGAGTCCTGGCTGTGTCCCCTGCCCGCTCCTTGTGCGCCTCCTCACTGGCAGAGCGTGAGAAACTGAAAAGTCCTTGACTCAGGGTAAGCACGACTTAGCAACAACTAAAACATCAGTGTGTTCGCAACATTATTCTCGTACTAAATCCAAAACACAGCGCTGTACCAGCTACTAGGAAAAAAAATTAACTCTATCCCAGCTGAAGCCAGGACACTCCTTTATGTATTAACCGTAAATGTACCCATCATTCTTCGCATTCATCTGGGAAGCCTTACGCAGGAACCACTGCAAAAACAACCCAACGAAGCTCCAGTCTGTAGCATGGCAGTTGCTGACATGGCAATCTGAAGTTGCTCTCTGTTGCTTGGTTTCAATTTTCACTTCTCACACACCTGAAGAAGGTGGTTTCTCAAGAGACTGTCCATCTCCCGGTGCAGGTTAAACCGCAAACTACTTTATATTTGCGATTTATCCTAAGCCCTTGCATTAACTCAGCAACCATTTGCAAAAGAGGCTGGACTCAGTGAAAATGTGAGCTGATGACAGATTTTTCTTATTGATAAGAAACCTACATGCACATCCTGTACAGAAGAGGAAGATAAAGTGATCCCTGCGAAAGCATTGTGAAAACAGCAGCTTTCAAGAGCACTAGAAGTGACACACCCAGCCTGTTCCCCTACTACTTCCTAACCTGGCCACCTTACAGCATTCAGAGCCCCGGTTTCACCTGGATTCTTTTGCTTGCTGGCACAGACATGATTATTCAACATCACCACTTTAAAAATACCCTGATTTTGTTTACCACAGCATAGCAAGTGGGAATTCCTGTTTTGACTCATGCAGATTTACACACCTCGCTGTCTAGATACATTAAATAGACATCACATATCAAATGAAAATTAACTTACCAGACAAGATAACTGAGAGAACAACAATATAAAAGGCTTGGAAAATTAATTACTTTTCAGAAGTGCAATGGAATAAGTTAAGCAATCATACGGGTTGAATATTTGGCTTGGCACCTAAGAACAGCTGTATTTTTCTTTTTGGCTCTAAGTCTGGGCTGTCATTTCTTGCCACGAAATATTTAAGCTCAAACATATGTTCAGCTACGGATCTCGAGAAAAATACCTTGGGAAAATGTAAACCGAAACAAAAGGCTATGTTTCTTTTTCAGAACTAAAACCTCAACATAAATCACCACTGTATCCATTTAAGCATTTAAGTCAAATTAATATTTACCCATGAGCAGGATCCAAAGCTATTGCCCTGGGCTGATCAAGGTCTTGCCAGAAGAGGACTTTTCTAGATGTTCCATTGAGATTAGCTACTTCTATCCTATTGGTTTCTGAATCCGTCCAGTAAAGTTTTTTCCCAATCCAATCACATGCCAGGCCATCCGGGGAAACCAGACCAGAAATGATGACATTCTGCACCACATTCCCAGTTTGGTTAATGTAAGTTTGCTTGATGGCTTCTTCACTCACATCTGTCCAGAAAACGATGCCTTGCGAATACTGGAAGTCAACCGCAGCAGCATCCTCTAAACCACTGACCACCACAGTGGACTCCAGCTTCGTGCCTCCAGCATCCACCAGTCGAACATCCCGCCGGTTGGCAAAAAGCAGAAAGGGAGATGCTACAGAAGGAAAAAATGAAAACATGTTAGTATTATTGGCATCTACAGATGTAAAAGCGCTGCACATGAACATAGCAGAGGAGGATCTCTTTACCCACATCAGCAGGGCAGGCAGCACAGCAGAAGGAACGTAGAAGTTTCACACGAGAGAAAAACGCACACTACATAAAACCCTCTTCCTTCCACATGTCAGATGAAGGAGTAAAAGCCAGAGGGAAGAGCAGGCTCAATTCTGTATCTATGGCATATGGATAGCATCTTCAACAGTTAAAGAGTCCAAACTGAGGCCCTTCCTTCAACAGTACCTTCTGACAACCTGGGTTTAGAACAAATTACACCTTCATGGCTTAAAACCTTGGCTCACCAGCTGAAGTAGTAACAACACACAGACAGCAAGTTCTGACGCTTTTTAGTAGCGGGCTGGAAGCTAACAGTGCTAGAGACAACACCCTGAAATGCTCCTACCCAGAGCCCTCCCAGATAGCAAAAACCATGACAGAGGTTCTGAACTACTGTCTTCTCCCCTGCACCACCACCACGAGAGAGAAACTCAAGAAAGAGCTTGAAGGGGGATGATGATGTGTGTCGTGGAAGTTTGTGGGGACTACCATTAGCTGGAACAGGCAGCCAGAGCAAAAGCAGAAAGGTTCTTGCTGTTTGAAGCTCTAAGGGGGTGGTGGAAGCTGGTGTCCTAGTGCTGAATGACTGGGAATAGGCTTCCAAAGGGGAGCTAACTTACGATTGATGCAAAAGGGATGGAAAGCTCTAAAGACAAGTCAAAACGACGGCCGTAGAGATAGCCCAGCAGTACCTGCACGAGTTCTCGAGCTCTTGTGTGCAAGGTTCAGTTGGACAATGACATGACCTTGGTGGATGGTGCTGGCATTCAGACAGAAAGGAGATGGGAGACAGACTCACAGAAGGCAAGGAAATTAACCTCGTTGAGTTGGATCTGACAGTAAGACATACAGAAACAGCAGTAACACCGGCAGAGATCTTAGCAAGGACAAGATGACTTTTCTGTCACACCACATCTCACCTGCCATTATACTCAGAGAGATAAATCTGTGCTTGCAATTGAGACTGTCTCTCCACGCTCTGAGAGGGAGAGAAAGGTGTGAAGGTCTGAGCCCTACAACTCGTCCTTCAGCTCCCCACACAAAATATTACAAAACCCTAGCAGCGGGAGATTGTAAAAATCCTCCGAAGGACCCACCATGGCGGGAGGAGGCATGATCTGGTCAGAGACAAAGCCATGATTCGACCCAACTGCTTCTTCCAGAAAAGAATATTAAGTAGACATAGTGCAGAACCTTCCTTCCCAACCATACCAGCCAGCCTGATGGCCAAATTAACCACTTCATTTCTCTTCTGAAATTGCAGGCTTGCTTCTTCATCCAGCGGTAAGCAAGAAAAACAGTTATCGGCAGAGATGGCTGGGAAGGCAGCGGCCAAGTACAATGATGCCACCATACTGTCCACAGCTGTGAACGTCACTGGCAGCTAAGGAGAATGCCAGTATTTCAGGAAAAGCCACTAGATGCTGGAAGTGATGGAGGTCCCTCAGCTTTTCCCCTGATTGCCAAAGTCTGGTAGAGATCTTGTGTTATCAAACGAACAGCTATTACCATTTGCCCCTACTGTCTGTCACCTCGAGCCCCTGCATCCCCACCACTCCTCCCCCCAGCTCTAACTCTAGCGGCAGCTGCCAGAGTTCTACCCCAACCTTATGACCGACACCTAGCTTCATACACAGTCTCTCCTCTTGCTGCTGCTGCTTCCAATGCACGCTCAGCAGAGGTCTAAACACTTGCCACTCAACTCAAAGAACAACACACAGAACAGAGCAGCATGTTGCTTCATCTTCTATTGCCTCAAGCCGGTGATATATACACCTTCAGTTCTGAATTCATCTTACTGTATACAAAATATGAGAGCTAGCTCTCGATAGTGTCTTTCCAACTCAATTCCTCCTGCACTTTTAAAAGACAACAGTTGACACAAGGTCCAAGTTGCAGCCCTGCCACACGCTGGTGTCTTGTTCACGAACTCTGGCTCCAGCTACACGCTCGCTGCAGTGTGTGCCACTGCACGGGACAAAGCGAAGCACTCCTCTGGCAACGGCTTACGTGTTGTAAGGACCTCAGCTACAATCTACAACTCTGCTTCAGCTGAGCTTAAAAACACACATACAAACTCAGTGTTTTTATCATTATTCTGCATAGCCCGCCCGCCCCAAGTCAGGAAAGAGATGGCTTGATTTTTCTTTTTGGAGGAAGTCTACGCTGATGAAAGTAATAAAGACAATTTAAATCAGCTGGTGGATCTCAGACAGCAAAGGCACAGACAATTGTTATCATGAATGTTTCACTGAAAATGTAGTATCTTTGTTTTCTGCAATATTTAATTCAAGGAAG
The DNA here is from genome assembly GCF_023634155.1 of Falco peregrinus. Lineage (NCBI taxonomy): Eukaryota > Metazoa > Chordata > Aves > Falconiformes > Falconidae > Falco > Falco peregrinus. The sequence continues at coordinate 5,430,154 of NC_073729.1, read as the reverse complement.
TTTATACAGCTTGAAGAGAATTATTTATTAATAAATGATGTCTCAGTATCACTCCTATCTCATTTCCTAACTTGCCAAGTCCTCCTCTCTGTCATCTTTAAAAACACTTGAAATGGAATCACAAAAGCCTGACAGGTTAGTTATTGAAAACAGAAGAAAAAATGTCTAGAATGCAAAGTGCTTGTTTTCTTCTCTGCAACTCATTGGTTCCCCATAACCATGTCTATTTTAAGTGGCACTGTACCAAACCATCTGAGCACTTGGAAAGTTTGATGTTAGCGGGCTCTGATTAAGTCACAAGTTCATTGGGGCAGAGAGCTGCTCAAGTTAGACACACTGCCTCACAAAACCAGCCCCAGGTCCAGGCAAAGATCAAAGCTCTAAAATGTCGACTTACAAATTTTTAAAAAAATATTGTCCCAAAAATGTGTTTTGAGCGATATGAATAGATGGATTTTCATCTAGACATTTCCATGCTAAGGCCATTATTAATACTACTACAAAGAAAAAAGGAACCTGAAATATCAAGTCCGATCAACAGCAGAGTGGCTCAACAGCTTCTTAACTAAAGATCAGACATGAACAATGTCTAATCCAATCAGTATCAATATTATCCCAGCTCCCCATCCCTTTCAAGAGATTTCTTCCCCACTGATGCACACAGTAGGGCAACAGCATACAGATAACACACTAACCACTCTGTTCTCTGTCACTTCTGTGCTTCAGAGTTGTCCTGATTGAAGTGCAGCCGCATTGTGTTGGCTACGAACACCCAGCGGGGAAATCACACTGCCCTACTTGCAATTATGTTAAAATGATACTGCGTTTATACACTGATGTAAACTGATTGATTACTGAAAATGGCCAGAGTTTATCCCTCTTGAGAACAAATGAGTATTCCATTTTCTTTGGATAAAATAAAGAGGTAAGGCAGAACTCTGACTCTGAAAACCACATTCACTTCTCTGCTCCTCCACACCAGCCTATTTCATTCAGTCCAAATTTTATAAAAAATGGTTGCACAGCCCTTTTGGAGCATTACTGGTATGAGAAACAAAAACCCAACAAAAAAACCCCAGTGATCAAAACAAGTAACTGGTTCTCAACACTGATTCTTGACTGGAATGCTGCTGAAGAAACACACTGTCTCCCAACTTAACTCAAAAGTCAGAAGTGCAGCTAAATGCTTTGTTTCCATGGCCTTGCATTTATCACATCAGATCAGAATGTGATGGCTCTCCAGCAGGCAAAGCTAGCTCTGGTATCACTGCAGCTTTGACTAAACACAACCTCCAAGATGTCCCAAGAAAAGGTCACAGAACTTTTCAAATTTCCCACTTTCCCAGTTAGTAAGCAGCAACCAAGAAAGCAGATGTCTTTCCAGAAGGACAGACGCATGGCATGTAGTTTCACAGAATTACTAAACTCAACAGTTTAGCCATTCAAAAGACACAGTCACGCTCTGTGATTATAACCAAGGGGTTTTTAAAGCTGTTAGAACGAGAAACAAAGAAAGCTCAAAAAGCAACAAAACAAATGGCACTGATCAAAACCTGATTTGCTGTGCCAGCAACAAACCATCCTAGAGATTCAAGATCATCCCACTGATGCACAGTGCAAGTTGATTTATTTTGACTCCCACGTGTATGTAGAATCAAGGGTTCATTTCCAAGAACATGCAGACTAATCTCCTTTCCAATCATGCTGTCTTCTCAGTCCTGAACTGGGCTTGAAGGTCCAGAGAACATTCTTATCCTTAGTGCATTTAATTCTTTGCTGCACAGTGCCTGACAAGGCAAACTGGGAGGCCAGTGACCAGCGGTTTCTGAGGAGAGGGCTGGGGGGAGACCCGAAAAAACTAGTGACAACTTTGATTACCGTTGACTTTCAAATGAGCTTATCTGTTACACCACAAGAGGCAATATCCCTTGCTTGAGAAGTTATTCCATGGTTAGAAAGTAAGGAGACTCTCAAAGGAACACTTAGCATTATGCTCTGTTTCGATCAGCAATGCCCCGGACAACTGTGAATTGCTTGAAAAGGGAAACACCAGCTTCTATTTTTAAAAGAGAAAAGAATAAACAGCAACAGGATGAATGTGGAGGACAAACTGTTTATATCCAGTCTATTACCACCCAATTGAAAGGACGACATTTCAACGTAGTTACAAAAAAAAAAAAAAAAAAAAGCGCCATATTCTTCTTCAGTAAAATTAGAACAGTTCATATTTTTCCATAATAGGCAATATTTAAAACCTCTGTACATAGCTGGAGTTCACAGTTCTCTGACAAAGCAAAAAAAGAACCTGAAATCTCACAAATTATCAAATGAACTCTAAACAGGTAACAGCCTGAACTGTAGAGAGTTACAGAATTGCTGCAAGAAGTCTACGATCTCATTTGGATCATGCAGTACTTGACCAACAAGACTTCATTCTAGAAAGATGTATTATTTCTGTTGAAAAATCCACCAGTTTTCCAGTGGCTTTTTGCTAACTGGAAAACACACTACCTACAGGAGGCTTATTGCACAACAGTGTGTGAACAGAACTTCTCATCAGCGTATGAACTGGAGAAAAGCAAACACTCCTGATCAAGCTGGTTAGGAATCAAGCATGGGCTCAGCTTCCAGCTTTGCTCTTGATCTCCTGAAGGCTCTTGGGCAAATCTTCTCTTCCTTGTCTGCATTTAATTACTGAATTTTCATTGCTATACTTACATCAGGAAAGCTGTCTTGTGCTGGAGGATTTGTACACTTTATATATAGTCATCAGCTAAATGAATGATAAACAGGATCAGTTTTAGCACATCTACCAGTTCCCTTACCACCATCTCTGTCACATTCATAAGCTATACAAAAAAGCATTTTTTTTTTAAATGCACTGAAGCTTAGGTTCCTCTGCACTTCACCACACATAAAAAGGCAGTAATAATCCTTCTTTTTCTCTGCCTTCCATCCACCTCTGTTGAAAACATGAGCTCTATAAAGTGTGGCACATCTACTGCCATCTGCCCAGCCGTAATCACCTTCCAACAGAACAGGCCAGTGTGTTGCTTCTGAATCCAGCCATTAACTTTCATTTCTTGTTTTAATTGTACCAATCCCATCTACAGCACTTCAATTTTATGAAGTGTTTCATGGACACCCATTAGCCCCAGCAAAGTGACATGGGACAAACAACTAAAAATTGCACTATACGATCTTTGTTATTAGTTTCAGTAACAGTTCTGAAAACCACTTTGACAAGGCTCAATTCATTTAGATATTAAGACTAAGATGATCGTGAAATATAGTCAACGGAGCATTTGTCATCAGTTGCTGGTTAGCTGCAAAGCTGCAACAGTTCTAAGACAAGCTGAGCAAGTGGGTTTTAAAAAGTTATATTTATACTACTGCTTCATACTTGTTGACATGCCTACATTTTGTATCCTTCCCCTTAAGGCCGAAATAAAAAGACACAAGAATACTGGGGCACGTGCATGATTCCTTCTCTTGGAAGCACCAGAAGTGCAGAACACACACAAATCCTATGTATAGCACAGGAGAAAAGCCTTACTGAACAATTCTTAAACCAGTTAACTAGGCTAAAGGTCATGGAAAGGTTTAACTGTGCTTTTAAGAAAAGCGACCAAGGATTTTGGGAGCCTAGTACGCCATATAAAATGAAGATCTCATTTTAATAAGCATACAAGCTAAAATAGCCATCCAAAATTACAGTATGTGCAACAACTTACATTTTAAATATTATTTCAATCCTTAACAGGACAAATGCATTGGGGACTTCTGTGGTTAGGCCATCTGTACTGCTGGACTGAGAGAACAGCATATAATTCTTGCTGCAGTCAATGTCCCAAACCGCAAAAACATTCATTACCAAGGAACAAAAACAACTCCCCCAGTCCCTGCTGCAGGCGCACAAGATGGTAAAAAACAAACATGTCAAAACTTCTGCACCCAAAGATGTACAGTCTTACGGAAACTCTAAGACAGGACAGGGAGTAAGCACCAGCCTCCTACACTTCAATTAGCTGCTATGCAGAAACAAGACCATCTAGGTAGGGTCCTAGCAGCCATAAATTCACCAGAGAAGCCCTTTCTACAGCACAACGTGATCCCTCTCATCCAGCTCTAACCCTTTTGGAGCATAAGACGACTTAGACCTTTGATGTGTAGCATAAGGCTCCTTCCAAACATTTAGGGAAGGCAGTTATTCCACATGCTGTCACCCTTTGGGCGTCATCCCCATTTTTCATGGCTTAGCTCAAGGGGAGGGAGACAGCAGCTGGTGGCAGCAGGGAGCTCACGTGCCAGAACACACAGGCACTACCGGAGCCATAAAAACACAAGAAAGAAGGTAAAAAGGAGAGAGATTCAGGCACGGACGAGAAAGGAAGGTAATCAAGAGTTTAGCCAAACCTATCTCCTAAAGTCAAGCACAACTGAAAAAAAAGAAAAAAACAGCCTGACACCTTGCTAGGCAAGAAGGGAATGTAGCATGTACAAATCCCACAGACACTTAAGTTTATTTTACTCTGTCAATGCAACTGTTACATATTTAGCAGGGAAAAAAAATGCTTCTTTCTTAAATACTCTAAGCTTGGCATTCTGGACCCTGGTCCTTTTTACTGGCAGCTGCTGCTGCAGAGAATCTGAAATCACCAACTTCAAAGACAGATAAATGTTGATCTTCCTGTACTAACTGCACATACTCAACCCGAGTTTAAACTTGCCAGGTACAGTCCTCCAAAGAATAGAGTGCTATTGCTTTCATCCTGAAAACATGTTATTGTAGATAAGGTGAATTCCCAGTGTTAATTACTGAATTGTAGAATATTCCTGCTGCAACACAGAGGTAGGTGGTAGCAGTTTGTAGAGCACAGGACTGAAAAAAATCAGGCTCCTTGGTTTCACTCCCACATATAGCCCCTTAGTGACCTTGAGCAGGTGCTTCAGCCCAATGATTTGTAAAAATCATTCCACTCACTACAAACATACCCTTCCTTCTGCTGTTAATTATCTCAAAGGGCTGCCGTGAAGCCTAGTCATGCTTGAGCAAGGCACTTGAAGATCTTTCAGCAGAAGGCTCCACGATGCACTCAACTTTTCCTGACACAGCTAAGGCTTCTCTCTGTGAATCTGGGAGTGAGCGTGGGTCAGTGAGCTGTGAAGGAACGGCTACTCAGGGATGGTTGGTTTATTCTGCTACCTTAAAAGGAAAATATACTGCTTCCCCAAATTCCATCCCATTCCTCTAACCTTCCAGCTAGACAGTAACCTCCCTCTCCAAACCATGAAAGAAAGCATTCTGGTTACCAAGCGAGAAGGATTCATTTCCATTTTATCAAATCCATTTTATCACATCATATCATACCAATTTTCTCATATTTTAGGTAGAATCAAGGTCTGAAATTCAACAGAAGACAGAAATGTTATTTTACACCACTAAGAATATCCCACATTTATACACATTGTGTGCAACAGATGTCAGTCAATTTTTGTAAATTTTACTCCTTACCAGACTATATATTAAATTGCTTACACAGTCACACCAGGCATAAACCAGTGCAAAGCAATGCAATCCACACTAGCATCCAATATTATGAAATATATTTGGTGCCAGTTTTCTTTATATGAGCTAAGTATTATCTTGAGCATCACAGCTGAATAACAGAAGACGGCCAGGATCTCAGTGATTTATTTGCCATCAGGCTACAGTGAAAGGAAGGCTGTTTACCCATCAATGTACCTACAAGAACTGACATGGCTTTAACCACAAATACTGGGGGTAGGGAGTGGGGTTAATGTAAATACATGATATAAGTTTAAATGACATCTGGTTTACCAGCGGCAAGCTGGAAAGGCTCCATAGAAAAGTATATTAAAAAAAAATCTTAAATGGGCTTAGAAAATATCTAGGCGAGGAGCTGGGAAAGCAGTGAGATACAGAAGAGTAAAACAACAGTCCAACCTGTAAACGCTGTTAAGAGAGGCTGAAGAGCATAGATTCCCAGCCAGAAATTAGATCAGGTCAGGCTTTGTGGTTTCCTCGATACAGAAGAGGATACAGAGATGATGCAGAGAGAAATGTGCTCTGAAGGTAGTGGAGCACGCTACAGAAGCTGCAGAATTGCTTGTAACAGGTGATTTTTAATAGCAGCTGGATAGCTATTCCCCAAGTATGGCTTTCGTACAATTAGCTCCTGCCTCGGCAAGAGTTTCACCTGCATGTCTTGAAATCGAAGACAAAAAAACCCAAACAGCTCAGTGGCCTGAACTCCTCCCATACCGTTTCACTGAAAATCTTGATTACAAGGGTGTGGGGTTGCTTGTGTTTATGTTTGGTTTTACACAAAACAGTTTTACAAACTCTGCCAGTAACACAATACATCACTGTTTCTGTTGCCCTCCTGAAGCAGATGAATTTAGTAGCTTTATCAAATACTAACATTAAAATATTGCTAGATAAACTTCTAGCTACCTTTTATTTTTTTAAATAAACAAGCAGTAAGCTTTTTGAGGATCTTGTGATATTTTCTAGATTGTGTAGGGCTCCCCTCCAATAATGACAGGGTTTCAGGAAGACAGGAGATTTACTTCAGACTGTTGGTTTTGTTTGGCAGCCTACGGTTTTTAAATCGTAATGTTAGCAGTAACAACAAAATATAGCACTGATTATATACCATTTCATCTTCATTGGACTGCATTTGTTCATTTCCCTTGGTCATGAGATGCCAAAGCGTCTCTTTAAAGAGCATGCTCTGAAGAAGTCCAGCAAAGGTGCTTTATGCAAATTATGACATTTAGGATTTGTTCAGATTGTCTGGGATGGCAATAAAACGTCTTAAAACTCTCCAACAGCCCACTGTGAACTCACTCATTATTGTTTTGTCCTGCTTCTAGCTACATTACCTACTTCAAGCAAAAATCTTCACATACCAGAAAAGCCAAGTTAATGGACTCAGTGTGCATAATTTAGTGTACCTCCATCTCTGCAGAAGCTGGAAGCAAGCTACGTGTGTTCAAGATCCCTTTTCTACGGACACATTATTTTAAAGGAGGGTTCGTCAAACTTTTCTGTCTTTTCCCACAGACCACCCATTAAGCACACCACATGAACTCCCCTCCTGGTGCACCAGGCTACGGCTCTCTCAGACTGTCCTTAATACCCCTGTAGCAAATACTGGAATTGGTTCCATGGAACAGCATATTTCATCTTCTTTTAACACAGTTTAGCAGCTGGAAAGGAGGACAGCCAAGTCCATGCAAGCAGCCAACACTACACGGACCACCAAGCAGCACACAGAACGTATTTAGAGAGCCGCTGAAAAACTAAACAAAACCCAGAATATTAGCCATGATTTGGGGACACGTACTTAAAGTTGCTGAGATACTCATTAGATAAGATTTGCAAGCACTTTAACCATTTTATTTAGAAGAGAACACAGATTCACTAGAGCATAAAGTAATTTTCATCTGGTCTGTTTTGTTAGAGGAAATTTCTAAACATTATTGCAAAACTAGCTCTTGGCAATCCCTCCCTGTGCAATGCGCAACTGGTGCTCAGCCAAACAGTTGTGAGGACTGCAGCCTCATGCGATCCTGACTCGCTGATGCTAAACAGATAGTATCTCTGCAGTCTGAACCCCCACCTCTTCCTGACCTCGAGTTCCCACCCCAGCATTTTACAGAGGTTAAAATATACACGGGATTTTCCCCAAAGCAGTATACAGTTCACAACGCTTTGCTTATTCTTCTGAGGATTCTGCTGCAATTTGCTACTCAAGAACCACAACGCACACGACAGCTTAAACACAAGTCTACCGTCCGTTGGGGATTAGGGCATTTTGGCTCCAGAGAGACACCAACAACAAGCTTTGAAAAGGAGCACTTTGAAAACTGCTGTTGAGCTGCGCATCCTCCAGTCTTAAATTGACTTCTGAGTTCAGTGCCAGGTGGAGATCAGAACCTGCACTGAGCTTCCATCAGACTTCAGTGATGATAGCCAAAGCCCCCAAGGTCCACTGAAAATCCCAGTCCAAGTCTAGACAGTAACCCCACAAGGCAGGTGAAAACCTTCCTACTCTTTAAGAACAACTGGGCAGAGCAATAGGAGGAACTGGACAGCAGTGGGTGACCCACCAACCAGCACCACAGCCAGCCTTCAGATCTCATCTACGTTAAATTAAGAACGGTGTGACACAAAGAAAGCTGTCACAAGCCTCATGCAATGTGCAAACTCTTCCAGATCCATCACAGACCACCCTCCCCAGCTATACAAAGCTATGGTCCTCACACTGCTGTCCGTAAGACTGAAAGATGTTGTAAGCACTTAACAATTTGCAACCCCGTATCCAAAAAACTAATTGGACAGGCAATCTTTAATGACAAATTACTTGCGCTAGGGGAAAAGGAGTATTGTTTTATAGTCTCTCTCACGAAAAAGCCGGCAGCAACCCCACCTCAGTTCAGAAGTCTCTGAGGACCACATCCTGAGGCAAGTCACCACGAAGATATCATACAAATACAGCTGCTTATGGCAGGCACATTAAGGTCAAAGGCAGGTCCGTCCACGGCCCTTTTCTGAGAATGCACTGGCATCACCACTGCAGCACTACTCACAGCGTCTGCTAAATAAATACTCCGACTTGTGTTACCCATAGCTGTTCAGATACTAAACAAAAATACTTTACTTCTCTCCTCAGCCTGTTGCACATCTTGGCTGGTTAACTGAAACACAAATGTGTTTATTGCCTGCTCAGACAGCATGTTTGCATTGACCTACTCCGAGGTGGATGAATGGATGGCTTCAACTCGATGCGAGTAGTGGCGTCCGTGCGCACCGTGCCAGCAACATCCACCCCGTCACCCTCTCTTTGCAAGGAGGTGGATTATGCATGAATTCCTTACCAGACTGTGTACCTACGTTGGACCCAGACAGCAGAGTTAGAAATGGATGTTTGTGGGGTGGCAGTACCAGGAAGGAGCTTGGCAGAACGAGGATTTGATTTCCATTCTACCAAACCACCCTGTTCAAATATCACTCCTCTTTGCACTGATTCAGTAATCCCAAACACTTTCATTGTCTTGTCAGTGAGAAGGTTTCTATTTTGATTAAAGATTCTTTAAAGTACAAACTTTTGCTTTGTCTAATACTAGTTGCAATTCTGTCACAGCATTTACCGTATTCAAACCACACTGGAGCTATCTGTCAGCTGACTTGTGATGGTTTTCTTTGTGAGAATTAACATGGCACTCCACTTGTACCCACAAAAATTGGAAACAGCCTGTCCATTGAGATTTCTGGTATTTTCTGCTTTTAGAATAAGCAGAAGTGGCATTGAAGTGATCTCTTACATGGTATTGCCGTTGGGCTTTGCCAAAATGGGTAAGGGCAAAGGCAGTGCTTAAAAATAGGGATGGGGGATGTGGCAGGAAAAACACATACTTGGATGTTTCACATTCTGTGATGCAGAGTACATGGCAATAATTTTACTGCTGTTATTTTAGATGAAGTAGGCATGGATTTTCCCCCCACCTCTTTGCTCTGCTCGGTGGAGTTTTGAAACTGCAAAGGAAACTGAAGATTTGTCCTACTTCTGCATAAACTGGTTTAGAAGAATGCAGACAAAATGGTGACTTCCCTGAACGTCTAAACGTGGCTTTTGTGATTAACAGTTCAGGTCAATCCATGAATGGAAAAAAAAAAAAAACCCTGCAGTGTCCCCTTTTTAGATTTTGGATGCCAATGGGAGCAAGGTTCTTTTCTGGGTTTGGTTTTGTTGGGGGTTTTTTTTCAGTTTATTTTACTCCTCCTTGGTTTGGCAGACAGCTGTCTGGCCAATAATAGTAGATCATGCAGCGATGATGGTTCCAAACTTTTAACAAATAAAACAGTGGCGCTACATAATCTGGAAAATTTGGCTTGCAAATTTTCTCCAGGACTTGAACAAATATAGGCTTGACAAAGGTATGCTTGTTTCTGATCTGAATTGTTTCCAATTTCTGGTTCCATTTCCAGATGTTACGTTAACTCCAAAACACACAAATCTTGGGAAAGCTGGAAAAAGACATTTCACTTCTATCTCCAAACATACGATATGTACCCTTGAAAATGTAATATATTTCTAAAATACAGAAAACTACCCAGAAATAGCATGTACTAGATTCAGCTGCTGGCAGACATTGTTCACTGGAACAAAAGTGCAGTCAAGTCAGATGTGGAAGGCTCAAACATAGGTGCCACAATCTGACATGGTTTTCTTCTAACAGCTAAAAATCTTCCCAAATAAAACCATCTTGTTGCAGGGAACCTGCCACATGATACTGGGCTTTAGAAGGCGTAAAGCTGAGAGAAGTTTTTAGTTCCAGGTTGTGAACAGGACTTCTGACTTTTATGCAAGTCCCATGACTGTCTTCCAAATATTCAAACTTTTGGGTTTGTGACAGCTTGTTAGGAAGGATAGCAAAAAAGATGATGAGGTGAAAAGGATTATTTAAGATAACTGAATCTATAATATTGTGCCTGTATTTATATAGCTGATAATACTTAATTTGCCTCCTCCAGTGTAGCACATACATACAGTACTCTGCTCCAACCTCTGCAAATCACTCCTTGCTGGAGATGGCTCTGCCTTAGCCAAGAACATTGATTAATCTAAATTCATTCCTTATGGCTACTTTTGTCTCTCTAAGGTCAGCAATTGTCCTGCAAGTTATCTGGAGTGTTTGTCCTGCCGGAAATTCAGGAAGGAAGATTTATAGAAGAAGAATAAACAAGAGAGCAGAAAATCTGTTTTTCAGTATTGTGGAGGCAAAGACATGGCACTTCTGATAATTCAGCTTTTTCTCAAACATCTGTTCAAAAACAGTGGATTTGCTGGAAGAGAGAGCATGTTCAGGATTTCACTAACTTTTTGTCCATTTTTTTGTCAGAAGTCAGCCAAGGGTCAGGAAAAAGAAAATAAATCTGACTTGCTTTATTTTTGGGTTAAAATGATCACAGTACATTGCAAATTGAGTCAAAGATTCAACTCGTCCAAGGTCTGAAGTGTTAACTAAAGAGGTTTCATGACACCACTAGATGCAGCTGTTTTGATAAATTGATTTCATGTGTCTTTGGTGATCAGTGTATGATTGTTATGGACATAATGGAATAGGATCCTACACTCTTTGGGGCATGCCTGCACTCTGCTGTGAATACAAATCAATGCCAGCATTATCTTTAATGGCATTGCAGTTCACATACCTGCAAAGCACATTGTTAGCTCGAATTGATCTGTCCAAGTACAGCAGCTAAGTGAATATTGCTCATCAACTGATGATATTCTTGCTTTAGAGGGCAGACCACATTCTATTATCATTTACCTGACAGCCATCACCTGCAACTGCAATACATTTTTATCCCTGGGTCCAAAAACTTTCTGGTAAGGTTGTCTACTGGTGACTGTATTTACTAGGTCCCAAGGACCCTTAGTACCACAGTAAGATTTGGCAGTATGTGACTGATGGAAAAGAGCTTGAATGACGTTTTCGCCATAAAATTATTTCCCCTTTAAATTGGAAGTGCATGTGGCTTGTTCATAATTCTGCTGTATCTCAAATTAGTGAAGACCATAAACTGGCAAAAATTGTTCTTTCCTTTATCAAAGTGTGCTAAGGGTCCCTAACAGAGCACGATAAAGTACACATGCCAGCCTAGCTGAAGAAACATAAAATAATCATCCACGCTATTCATCCCTCCACAATGTGAAATTTAAGGACACTTCCAGAAAAAAAACAGTTGTCACTACCAAAGTTCCAGAACAAAAGAGGCTCTCCACATTTGGACCTGGGTTGGTAATACTGAAAAGAAAGCAGGCTGTATCAGACTCCGTGTACCTATTTTTATAGGCTGGTAGCTTGTGTATGCAAGAAGGGAAATGGGGTTTGGAATTCAGCCCCAGAATGCCTCATTTGCTTTCTTGGAAAAGGTTTTGAGTCTAGATAATTATTTTAAACTGAAGAAAATCTGGGAGAGAATGGAAATTTGGGGCCTTAAAAGGTGAGTTACATAGCAGCTGTTTAACATTTTTGGTTCTGTTGGTTTTGCAGCTGACCAGGTACTGCTCAGGTTATTAACTGGGTCACTCTCCTTGGTGCCTGTTGGAATTCTGGTGTTTGCAGTATTGCATGATATGCACATATGTGATAGCGTGATACGTAATCAAGGATAAAGATCCCAATAAAGGAGACTAAAAACAACGTTAAAGAAGTAGTGATGCTCTGCACTGAGGGAAGGGTGTAGGACTGCCAAAGGCAGAGCAGCTGGAGGTGCCCCCAAACTCCTGGAGCAGCAGAGGGTGCAGTACCTTCCCCCCAACAAACGCAGTGTTCCAGGCCAAACCATACACCGTGCAAATCAAGCACCAGCTACACTGTGTTAGGAGGGATCCTGATGTAAATATGCCCTTTGTATTGGGCTGGCTCAGGTGTGTTTTGTTCTGCCTGAAGCTGAGCCTCGTTAGTGCCCTGAGATCTGCCAGCATGACTGCACACATGCTGCTTTCCCTGAGCCGATCCCCTCAAAAGGATCTCACTTTAAAAAGGCAAACAGATTAAAAAAAAAAAAAACCAAAAACAAAAAAAAAACCGCTAAGGCAACTTCTTTGCCCAGCTCAGCTGCAGCCAGCGTACTGTCTGGCTGGGGACTTGCAGAGCACTGTCTCTGTGCTGCTGGATCTTGCACACATGATGCCCAGGGGAAGGAAAACTTTAAAGGTGGTTTTGTGTTTAAAGATATAATACAGTGGCATGTATATATTTGCTTTACTCATATGCTTTCAGCGTAGACCTAGCCACCCACAAATTTAAGATTTCAAAATATTTTCATGCAGAGCTACAACAAATTATCAGTCATCTTTGAGTTAGGCTTACTAACCTCTTGAAATTTTCGTTTGAGTCTCAGTAACATCCCACTGGCATAAGAAATTAACTGCAACGCATATGCAAGAGAAGCTGCCACAACGTTGTCAAAAACTCTCATATTGGAGAAACACAAAGTAGAAGTACTAGAAAATTACGGTGCACCTCAACTTCAGCAGCAGGTCAAAGCAAAACAAAACAAACCCTATTATTCGTTTCTTCTCAGTTCACTCTTAAGACTTAAATTCTTCAGTTTTCTACTACCCATGGTTTCCCTGCCTGTACAAACAGCCACACCTAATCATTGTTTTAACCCAACACATATCTGCCTTTCCCAAACAAAAAAGGAAATGTCTAAAAAGCTTTCAGTTCCTCATAAAAAGGGGTCCAAAATCAGAAGGAAGCCAATCTGTTCCCTACAAATTAAATGGGGGGGGAGGGGCTGCAAGCTTTACACAACACGAACTGTCATCATTCACATTACAGTAACACACAGAAGCCAGAATTGAGATCTGCACCTGAAAGACCCACTGTGAAGGACTGTCACACCTGAAGAATTTGCTGCTAAATACACAAGGCAAAGAATGAAAAGAAGCCCACAGACTTAAGGGTCTCGCCCGTGGCCAGCACATCCAGCATGTCCATGGCAGAGTCAAGGAGCAAACCCAGCATGCTAAGTGGAACCATAACCAGTGCTTCTTCCCAGAGAGAGTAACTTAGAAACTTTTTATACTGTCAAGCTACCTTAGAAATTTTAGGAGTTAAAAAAAAAGGCATACATCTTACTATGGCAAACAGTTCAGAAACTATCTCAGCCACCCCAACTCTCCCATCCCTTTGGCAGCCCACTAGACTCTTGATATACAACACATCTTGAGAAGTGTGACTAAATGTTTTTTCCATCTTCTCCATTCAGCAAATTTAAGTGCCAAAAGAAGTAATTCCAGGGCTACGCTACAGTGCAAATGGTTCAAATACAGAAGAAAAAAAAAAAAAGGGGGGGGGGGGGGGGGGAAGGAGGAAAAAAAGAAGAAAAATTAAAAAAAGACACAAACACCACAGTGCCAGTTCAAAGGAAATCCTAGCTGCCATTTCTATGAGTCAAAAGACACATAGCTCATCTCCAAAATCAGAGGGCCACAAGTATAAGCAGCACACTGCCGGAAGGGTAGACAGTAAAGCAGGAATGCACACATTTTTCCCCACATATAAATCAAAACCATAGAAATTCTAAAATTGCTTATAGAACACCAGTGACAATATATTCATGGGGGTTTTAATTTATATAATTTTGTCCAAAACCTACCCCTTATTTCTGCAGAAGGAAGGGTACAAGCCTATTAGCGTTACAGAAGGAAGCAGCATCATGGAGGGTAGAACGAAGTGCATTTGTTTATACTAAAACAAAACTAACTCAAGCTATGTGTGGACATCACTGATCCGATTATCCTTCCTCCGCCCTTCATTTGGCTGTGTCCTCACTGCTAAAGAGAAAGGTGTAATTATTACATTGAGATAGCCATTTCAATGTAGAAATGCCAGCACAGAAAAGGAAACTTTTACATCAAGGAGAATGTCAGAGTCATCATTTCACTCCTCACCTGAGATTTCATCAGCTGCAGGGAGCTGCACTGACTCTATCTGGATTTTTACGTCAAGATGGCAAGATCAGTACAGTAATTACACCTGTTTCAGCAATGAAGACACAACCCAGACCTTCCAGAGCAGGAAGCCTTCTCCCCTTTGAGTCTGGAAAACATCCAGGGCATTTCAGATGTAATGATACTCCAAACAACTATCCCAATCCTATGATAGAGTTGAGAAAAAGAAATAAATATTGCCGTCCTTCAGGAGCCAGACTGGGAGCCTGACCAAGGCAAAATGCATTCACTACTGCAACGCACTGCCCAGCATTTAACACATTCATAGCTGGACTGAGTATTAGTGCCATGTGTGCCCTCTCTGGAGAACGCCTTCTAAGCACAGTAAGCTTATTACAACCAATGTTTACACCTTTTCTGTTTCCACTTCTTGCAGACTGTTTTGGAGTTTGCGTGTCCTGGACTCTGCCCTCCCTATTATACATATGCATTTTTTCTACTTATTAAAAACACTGCAAAATACAAATGTTAATATGAAAAGCTACGACACACAGCCTAAAACCACATTTCCAATCCAGAAACATGACAAATGTGGCACATTCAACATGCCAGACACTAGCACTCCAACAGCAATTAGAAATGGCATTTTAACTTTTTGTGAAGACCCTGCAGCAAACTGTTACATGAAATACATGCAAGATATGAACATGTGCATTTAAGTGACTTCTTCCAGGTATGAACAATAATGACTAATACTTTAAGAGGGTAGGTGCCTGCTTCTGTATCACAGGGGTTTACGAACCCAATTTAATCCACATTTACACGCAAAGGCTGTTTTTCCTACATACTAAAGATGGAAGTCTTCCTTTAACATACATATATATATTATGCTCCAAGTCTTATGTGAACAGTTTAAGAAACAAACAGAAGGAATCTTAAATTTCATTAGTGAATTGCAAGAAAATTGAACACAGTGCCCACATCCACCTAGCCTTTGAAGCACTGACTGAAAGAGAAGGCTGAACAACCAGAGTATTGTTAAACTAGAAGAAAAACCTACCTTTTCTAAAAACTAGATGTAAACTAGACCACAAAAGCACTTGCTTCTTACGAAAAGCTCTCTCCTCCAAAACAACCAAAAAAGCCAACCAACAAAAACCCCAAACCCACACCAAAGCAGCACTAACTTGAAGCATAGCTGACAGAAGCCTTTCACTTCTATACCAAACTTGGGCACCTTACTTTGTAACTAAATACTTACTCAGACTTAAGGCAACCTTTACTTTCTACTTACAGAAGGCATTATAACATTACAATAAAAGTAGTACAAAATGGAAACAGGTAACTCCTTTATCAAGCTCATCTAGTGCAGAAATTAACTACAGAAGACACAAATAAAAACAAAGACTTCTTTCTCCTTTAAAAAGGGACCTGAAATCTGGAACCCCCTGTTCATGTCAGTCTTCTATTAATTGCCACGTGCAACATGGGTCAACCTTGCCATCAACAGACCTCACCTGGGTGACAAAGTAATTCACTTTTGAGGGACAATTCAGGGGTTTTGTCCCCTCTGCTGTGCCTAATACTTGCAATGTAGAGCAGCACTGTGCGATACACATACTCAGCACAAATGAGATTCAAACCCAACTCATTTTAGAAAAGTCACTGAGGAGCCGGTAACTAGAAGTCATTATCATCCATCCGCTACTACTTCTCAGTAATTGCACCAGGAGGCTCTGAAGCGAGAAGGTGGGCTTTATTTCCCCTATGTTATCAACATGTGAAAATCATCAACTCAACTTGCAGAACACTAGGGCATTCCAAAACCTCTCAAGAATGTACTCCACTGATTACAGCATCATGTTGTTTCTTTTATAAAACCCTAGAATGCAGGGTATCTTTATATATACACATATATACACACACTTAGTAAGATAACAAGAATTGACATGAAGTGACACCAAACACTTCTGAAGTGGAAGCTTTCCACCTGAAAATTTCATCTCTTGCAATAATGTCCAAGGACACCGCAAAACAGCACATCAAAGGAGAAAACATCTATCTACTCCTACAGAACACTTAATCCATACAATTAACCCTCTATCACATCACATTATAAATACGAACACATGCTCTGCTGCTCAGAAGATTCTCCAAGATGCTATTTTTGTCACTAATGAGGTGCAGCACAATTAAAGACTTGCAAAAGTAACACACTGGAGTTTAGATTTTATTTATTAAAAAAAATAAAATAATACAGAGAACACACCATCATAGGCTGCATAACATCTGAATTGCACAGAAACATATGGCATCCTTCTTTCAAAGCTGAATATGTTAGACCCATCAAATCCTTGATCTTGCAGTATCAACAGTTTTATTAGACTAGAGAAAAACTGATTTAAAATCATATTTTACCCTATATCATATAGCAGACTCTCTCTTTCTCCTCACTGATGCAGGTATTTAGTAATAACACATTTGATGAGGGAGGGGAGAGGAGAGAAAAAAATGAAATAATAAATAATTGAGCAAGGAAAAAGAGTTCCTACAAAACAAAAGGTAACTAAGGAGGTTACTTTCAGCCCAGTCCTCTAACCTAGTTTACTACTTGGCCACGCATTTTTGTGCTGTCCCTGGCTGTGGCATGGTATGGAAGGTGACTGCTGCTTCAACTAAAAACACTGGCCAAAACACTCTCTTTGAAACACAGTCTCTTCCTAATCTACAGCAGGTGTTTGCAAACAAATTCCTTTTTGTTCAGGCTTAAAGCGATACCATTAGTTACGAAAAGGTTGCCAGCAAACTCTAGAACGCTTAAAATTAATAAATCCACTGAAAGGCATAACACAGTTGCAACTTCATTTGCAGTCCTGTGCCTAAATATTGTTTACAAAGAAAAACTAAAACTACTAAAAAAGGGGGGGGGAACCAGTCAACCCAAAACCAACTTCTCCTGAGTTCAATTTAAGTAACAAATCAGCCTCGGGGGGGGGGGAGTAGTTATAATCTAAACAGTAAGCTGCAGATAAACCAAAATTGGGGCTATTGGGGGTTTGCATGTAAACTTTTGCATACTATTCAAATAACACCTTTTTTGTTAGTGCCAATTTTACAACTGTACGGAAAGACATGCTTTGAGGTTGCTAATAGACAAGTTTTAGGGATTCTTGTTTTTTAACATGAATTTACAGCTCTCAGAACCAGGAAGTTCCATGCCATTTCAGACAGCGGGCAGAATTCTGAAATCATCACTGTTTTGCCGCTGCACTGCTGAAGCCAGTGCAACAGGTGGAGTTGAAGCTGGAAGATCTGCAGTATCCAGCAGAAGAGTCCGATGGTACATTTGGCACCTGCTCAGCCAAACGTGGGAGAAAGGCACAAAACGCTATCAGCTGTAGACTGATCTATTTGTTAATGTTTTCCCAGCAAAAATGATCCTCTTAGGAATAAGCAATACTTATGACAGGACTTTGAATAAATTACCGTTTCATGCTTCCAAGTCTTTCTAAATAAATATAATAAAACACACTAACTTCTGGCCACATACACAACAGTGATCTGACAACTGCCAACGTACACAACACTAACTGCAAAAAAAAAAACCCACTGATTTTTTTTTTCCAGCCATCTTACCTTGCTGATGAAGGCCACTTTTTTGAAATTGAACTTGAATGGCTTAAAAATTAAAACTTTCATTGAAAGAAACGTTGCCAAGCACACTAAGTAAACACAACTTACTCAAACACTCACAGTAATTTGTTCCCAGCGTCCTGACATTTAAATAGGAAAATAACCCTGCAAAGTCCATTCCTTTTTATAAACAGCCAACATTAGTTCAGACTTTATAATAACAAACTGGTGCTAAAGTTTCTTTTTGCACTCATCAGTGTGTGCACATAATGCTTACCCATCTCCCACTGTGCTTGACAGCTCTATTCTTGCATACAAACGTTTCAGTTTAAAAGAAAAAAGTTATCAAAATTCTAGTTCCTGCAGAAAAACAGGAGGGTTTTGTAGAATTTAGTATATTCCTTCTGCCTCACAATAAAGTGGCAGTTAAGTTA
Source organism: Falco peregrinus (assembly GCF_023634155.1). Classification (NCBI taxonomy): domain Eukaryota; kingdom Metazoa; phylum Chordata; class Aves; order Falconiformes; family Falconidae; genus Falco; species Falco peregrinus. The sequence continues at coordinate 5,411,586 of NC_073729.1, read as the reverse complement.
TACAAGAAAAAGCATTGCATGCAGCTGTAATTCAGAGCACAGCAGCTGACAAGTTATATTTTTATCCCTGCAACCCCTCCACGTGCCTGTTGATGCCCAAGCCTCCAGAAACCACGCACAGGCTTTTCATTAGCACTGGTACATAGTCTCTTGATTGCTATGAAGCTTTACTGAGCCAGTGATGAGTTCCTGTCAACACAGTGGTTTGCGACAGCAGTGACAGTCACACAGCAGGGAAGACAGACCTGAAGTCATTTTAGTTTCCAACACAGACCAAGATTTTCTTTATTAAAAAAAAATAAATATATATATAAAAAGAACTGCTTCTCGAGTCTCAAAATGAGCATAGGAAAGAATGTGTAAAGCAGTTTCCTCCCAATTAATGGCCAGGGAACTAAACAGTTGGAGAATTTACCAGCAATTAAAAAAGTACAGCAGAATTTGCAAGTAAAAGAACAAATTCCTACCCCATAGCAGTACACCGGTTTGAGGGTACCTGTCCTGCATTGCAGGCTCCCAAGCAGATCGTTACTTTTCTTGTCGTCCATTCCAAGAGGTCCTCCGACCTACCTGTGGCTCATTGCCAATCAAGGGCCAAGAACACATCTGGAAGACAGGCTTGCCACAAGACTCGAAATGTTCTCGTAGGCTCTTGGCAACATGTTAAGAGCAGGAATACCTAAAAGAAGGCATTCTCCCTCAGAAACTAGCATTAGTGGACAAGAAGGTCCTAACAAGCTGTCAACAAGCATATGGACAGGTGTCATGTTATAAACCACCATGATAATGGATCAGTTTATATCAAGACGTGACGAGCAGATGCTCAGAGTCAGTAACATGAGCCTGTTACACAGTCCCAAATCCATCCAGGAGGAAATGAGCTCCATGGATGAGACTGAGAAAGGACTGTAACAAAGTATTCCACAACAGATCTTCTTGGGGAAACCATTCCAAAATACAAGCACCCTTGGGGAACCAATTGTAGAATAGCTGGTAGGTTTTAAAATCTCAAAAAAACCCTCAAGTTTTTTTACCCTACAAGAGCCTTATAATCTGTACGAGGAAGGTGATATGAACAAGTCCCAAGAACACTCCTCAGAGTTGGGCACTGCAGTACATCTCCTTTTGGAAAAAAGTTTCTTCCATGTCCCTGCAACACTGACTCCACAGAACCCGAGGAAAAGCACAAAAAAGCCAGCCAGAATCTTTACCTGATCTACCAAGTGCCTCCTGGATGGGCACAGCAGCTTTTACACATGCATTCTGTACACGCAAGAGCACGAGTCTCAAGGAGCAAGTACAGCCTGGAGAACTGAGTCAGCTGTATCGAGAACTTCCAGTACTCCACATCCTCCCTCCCTGCACACAGACTTCCTTGGAAGGGGGGAGGCGGGGGGAACGACCAAAAAAAAAAACCAACTCAGAATAACCAGGCGAGAGGCCAATGCTCACAAAGATCCCATAGCCATTGTTCAGAGAAAACAAGTCACTTGCATCATTCCCCACATGCAATAAGCTTTGGGCTGGCTGAATTCTGCCTCTGAGGACCAGCACCAGATGTGTTCTATCTCCAGATGCCAGGAGATCCACACCCTGGGGATCAGCAACCAGAGTTATTTTCCATAAGCTGTAATTACTGTAGCAGGATGGAGAATGGCTAGATGTGTCAAGGTGGTAATCCCCAAGGTAAATGAATCCCAGCTCACTTAAGTCTTTTGCAGATAACAATGCAGACCTTAATTTGCACCGTGCAAGTTGAGGGATGATATGGAACAGAGGTCACAAGCGGAAAGTACTTCTACCTGCTCATCTTCTCTCCATTGTGCACTAGGCTGAATGCCAAGCAGCAAACCTCAAACACAGCCCGAGTCGCAGCTTCTCCAGTTTTACCAATTCTGGCATGGGCAGACAGTGTTCGTGGAGCCACACACTAAGGGGATAGCAGACAGCCTCCTCAAACTGCCAGAAATAGGAGGGTGGTTTGGGATTGGGTTTTTTTTGTTGTTGTCTGGGTTGTTTTTGTTGGGTTTTTTTCCCCCTTCCATTCAATGATGCTGCCTCATCATCCTACTTAGAGAAGTAACCCAACAAGTTTCCAACAGCTCTCTTGACCACTGTTTTTAATTACCCACCTACAGACATTCCAGCCTTTAACAATCTTGGTTCTTCAGACGTGGAGGGGGGAAACACAACACAAAGCAAGCAGGTAAAAACAAAAGAAGAGCTTTCAAGATGAGAAGACATACTACCAACACGGGAGAAGGCCACAACATGCAGAAATTGTAAAATAAAGCCTGCAAATGGTATGGGAAAGCGGTTATTCAAGATCAAAGGTTTAGGTGCACAAAATTGATCAGGCATACAATTTTGATTAATAAAATACACATCACCCTACCTTTTCAGGGATACTTTACCTATCATTCTATTAGCTTGTACCTATCATTCTGTTAGCTTGCAGCTTCCTTTCTAACGAAACACCAGTCATTGCGAGAGTAATGCAATAGAATCAAACAGGTTCCCTGTCACCTTTTCTCAGATGAAAAACAAGAGTTCACAGATGTAAGGGCATGCTTCAGTAACACCACCAAAACCAAATCCAAGTCCCATACCTAGCAACTGTGAAACTTTCCTCCTTAAAATTATGTATTGAGATCTAACATCAGGTGTTTACATAAAAAGCAGGGTTTTTTTTCAGAGATGGAAGATTATTGAATAACACAATCATTAGAATGAAAAGGGGGGGGAAGAGCAGGAGAAACTGGTTAACCAAGTGTTTAAGCACATAAGAACATTCATACGTATTATATACACACGCACATATCTATATGGAATACTGCCCTCCCCCCCCCCCCCCCCCCCCCAAAAAAAAAAAACCATCTCTCGCACCCTTCCACATGTACATACTTCAGCATAACCTAGCTAGTAAGAGGTTACTTCTGGATTACTTCTGCCTAGGTCAGCACTCCATGATCTACGAGCAAATCTGTCTTTGATCCAGTAAAGTGAATGGCCTAGTAGCATATTTAATCAGTAAGGAACTACCAGTCACTAAGTAAAATCCAGGCATTTTCCAGTTCTCTGGCTCATGCAACCTGGCTTCACTTTTCACTAATGTCTTGAAGACTCTTTAAAAAAACACTAAAATTTGCAAACAGCAGAATGACCTTGGCATTAACAGGCATTTAACACAGGGATTTTGTCACAACCATCCAGGGTTCTTTCAAGTAGTAGGATTACCACCCCCCCCCCCAAATCCTGACAAACACATTGTTTTCTGTTGCTTTGACAGAGGAATGGAGTTCAAGAGTAGCCAGGATAACTCCGTGGTCAACTCTCTTCTCTTTAAATTTAAACTAATAATCTTCATAGCTGAGCATTTCATTTTTCAGCTGCAACCAGATGTGATCATAACAAGCAGAATGACCACAGCCATAAAAACATTTTAGAAAATCAATCAGAACCCAGATCACATTTTTGGCCAGAAACTGGCTGTGAACAGAAAGCAATTCCTCCGAACATTAACCATCCGTAGAACCTGTTTGTCAAAGTTTATTAGGCAAATAAGATCTAGCAGCAGCCTGTTAATACACTTACTAAGTGTCAAGCACACCATTCAAAGTTTGAATGGTATGGATTAGTTCTGCACACAAGCTACCGAGCTCACCTCAGTTATCTGTCTGCAACTCTTACAGAACACCTGCAGATAATGGTTTATTTACTGCAAATATCATCCAACACGCGCTTAAATTTTTGCGCACACATCAGCATTTCTCCCAATTTTACCATTAGCTACGATGTTCACAGAAACTTAAGTTTTGAGCTCCCTTAAGAGTTCATTTACTCTGTTCAAAAGAAGCCTCAGGGAATATTCCCCCACTCTTTACAGGATGCGTGGTTCCTTCTGGTAGTCACCATACCTGACTTACGCAACCAAAAAATACACCTTTTTAAATGGCATCACAGAAAACCACCTCCTCCTGTGCACAGATTCCAAAGTCACAGCTGACACAGAGCGTAGTAGGGTTTTGTGGCTCAAGGTGGGGTGGGTGTTGAAGAAATATTAGACGAGATGAAAATCCAGGTTCATACAGGTTTTTGGGGCCAATGATTAAAGTCCAATTTCTTGAGGCTTCACTATAGTTTTGCCTGCATTAGCCACACCCTACCTAACTCTCACTATGCAGCTTGCCTAAGTCAGTCCAGATGTGTAACTCTGGGTATACCCTTCCCAGCACCTGAACACCTGCAAACTTGAATTTTAGAACGTGGGTAAGTAATAGTCAACTTCATCCAGACAGTAAAAAATACGCTATTAAACCCCAGACAGACAAAAATTCTCTGTAACTACAGAGTTCTTTTACTCAGCTTTTGAAGATGCAGCTAACGTATAGTTGGTTTTTTTTTAATTTTAATCGCCCACAGCAGGGCAGACCTTCTAAGTGGAAAATGCTACCCATGTGCACTTTCATCCTCCTGGCTCTGACCTGAGAACATGAATACTAACGCATCAGTTTAATTTGCTTTCATATCTTTTGCAAAAGACATATCCAGGTAAGTCACCAGTACAGATTTCTGAGGCTAAAAACTTTTGCCCCTAGAAATAAAAAAAAATAATAAAAAAAAAAAAGTTAAACGCATTATACTTTCAAGCTGCCAACTCTCAAGCAGGGGAAGCAATCAGAGAAATATCCAAAGAGAAAGACTATTTATATCATATTTTATGTCAAAATTCATTCCTATAAGGCAGGCAATCTATTCTGAGCTTCTCAATTGTTCTAGAACCAGAAATTTTTCAATGACTGAAATGAAAACAAAGTGTGACAGAGAAAACAGGGAACTTGGTGGCCATGAATGACCTTCCTTAAATGGGACAGAATTCGTAAGTCAGCCACACTTCATTTTAAATAACTAGTTATGTAAATTAAAGCCTCCAAAGCTCCTTTAAACTATATGCACGATATAAGTAGTGATCAATATAGACCTAACACTGGGTAATTTATGATTCAGTGGTCAAAGGTGACACTTTCTATAAAACAAAGAGTAAGATTTTGGTTTTTAAATTCTGCTGCTTTGACGAGTTCAAGAAACAGTATTCTTGCTTTTGTATTAAGGTAGAAGTGCTAAGAAAGAACCTTAAGTACGATGTATTGACATCCCCTATAGTGATACGTCAAAGAATAAATCTGATAACATTTCATTCCTTCTCCTCCTTGAATTATTCACTGTCATCAGCCAGGACAGCTTGTTCTCCAAGAGCCAAACTCTTGCTTTTTCCTCTTCCTCCATAACGAAGTGTAAACCAGATACACATATACTTCTATTTCAGTATATATTTTCATGGCGTCACCAATACACTGGTCTAAGTGATTGAACTAAAAACGGTATTTGAAGATGGATACACAGCAGCAAGACTTCCTAGGTTATTGCAAATGCCATGGCTTTGTTTGTGATTGTTCTTTCAAAGCAACCATCCTTTGCCCCAGAAAACTTATTTTTCTATCTGCTCAAGACCTTGTAGAAACCGTTCCTTACCAGTTATTTGGACATAATCCTTGAACAATAATAATAATAAAGACAGAAGGCCTTTCACATTGCCTCATATCAGGTATGTACCATTTTTAAAACTAAAGCTAGAGAAGCCAGGTTAGAAGTTTTTCTAAAATGTGACCCTCAACAGCCTCGTCAGACAAAATCTGGTTACGCAGGAATATGCTATGGCTTACATAGCACCCTAGAAATGATGGGCTGATGGAAAGGACCTGACAAAGTGCCCAGGCATCCCACAGGGTGCAAGAAAGAGCAAAACCTCCTAACAAGAAAGTAGATGGCAGACCACTTAGTGTCACAAAACATACCCTTCAGTCTTACCTGAAGAACCAGACGTAAAGAATACGTTATTTAGGAAGTCTGAGAAACAAGAAAAAAACCCAAACAAACAAAAATCCACACTACACAGATATAAAGCTTCAGGTGGCACAAGCCAACTACTCCAGAAAGCTCCCAGAGATGCATCACAGTGGGAAACCTGCAGAACACTTACCTACACCATGCACAATCCAGATCTTTACTTCAGGAGCACATACAAAACAGAAACAGGGTACTTCTGACTGCCACTGTCATAGCGAGTCCACTGAAAAAGCATATCAACTCTTACAGCAAGGCCACATGCAAATCTTTATTTAAGACTTATCTAGAGAAAAAAGAATGGCATAAGTGTGGCATAACGGTGTGCAGCTGTAGGTCAGGACAACTCTCACAAAAGCATTTTGTTTTGGTTGATCCACAAGAAACACTGTCACTTGTGCTGTTGGCTATTTAATTCACATAAAGATATGTACACACGGCAGGCTTAGGGGTATGTCTCCCTCTCAATTTATAAAGATGTAAAAGGAAACACTCCCACCTTCTTGACAGCCATACTGAAGTTTTGCATTAAAAAAAAAAAAAAAATCTGCTCTTCTAAACTTTTTTTTTTCCCTTCTGAAGTCCAGCTAGAATAGTTTTAATTTGGAAAAACAGAAAAGAATGCGTTCATGCAAAATGAATGAAAAAAAAATACAAGGACTGGACAACGCATCCATGAATCCAGAATCCAAGTAAAACTGGAATTTCCACAGAAGATATGCTGAAATTATTGACAAGGATTTAAGTGCATTACTGCCATTCAGCATAATCTGTGCCTAATTCAAAACCCGAAGTATATGGCTTAAGCCGTAAGTACATACGGTATTCAATAAAACTTCTCAAATGACATATCCATAACCCATAGATTATAGCAGCACTGTACATTTTCATCACATTTTCTCAGATGCTCCACTCCTTTTCCTTTTGGATTCAGTTAAACCCAGCACTGAATAGCAGAAAAGAAAAAGAGCATCTACAAAATCACATTACAGTAATACTATTTGATCCCCAAACCCCAAAACCAAGAAATTCACTAAGCAGGTCCACTCAATCCACAACTCCTCCTCATCCACCAAGACGTTTAGAAACACAAAGCAGACAACACTTGCTCACACTCTGGTTTTTGTTTGGACTCTTAAACACCGCAGAAAGAAGAGGTCAAACTCCTGTCGTCGCTTACTGCCACCTCCTACCTCCGATCTAATTCTTGCAGGCTGAGCATCAAGAGTCCCACAGGGCCAATTTATCAACTTGACTACTACATGTAACGAGCCACTTCCAGAAAGAATTATTAATAAATGTTTAATGAATCACGTTTAATGCAACAACACACTGAAATTAAAGTCAATATACGCTCAAAGCAACCTGAAGGAAGGACAACAGAGAACCTCGGGAATCACAACATGTTGTCAAATCCCAAGGCAAAGAGATGTCAAGGTAAGGAACTTGGGCATTCCTCTCCCTCGCAGACAAAACTCAGGCCAACAGGGATCCCGTAAGAAGGACGCAACCACCAAATTCAGAGCACTGCACTTTCACAGGGCACCACGTGCCCTTTTAATAAGAACCCATGAGAAAAAACTGAAAACCAAGCCCTTTGTGGAACCACACAGAAGACAGAAATTCCGCTTTTCATAGCAGAGGGGAGAGTTATAACCAAACACACTTGCAACTTCGTTTCTCCAATTGCATCATTTTTCACCCTAGCTCAGGAACAGCACGCTTCATAGTTTCATCGACCAACCAACCAGAGGCCAAAACCCTTGATTCTGCCTGCCACAAAGACTGCTAGTACTGCTTAAAGGAAGTCAACCTACACTGGGCAAGTTCAACGTCCTTAAGTATAAAAGATAAATCATAGATGCTATGTTAGCAGAATATTCAGAATAAGCTAACACACATACCACACTTCAGAAAGCCAAAGTGCCAAAGAGTATTCAACAGCTATTATGTTATTAAGCAGGGACATTAAGCAGGGAGGTTCTCGGACCATTGACAATCACACCAGGAACTTAGTACTGCATCTGCTGTCAGTGCTGTTTATTGCAAGAGCAATAAACCTTCGTACTGTGAAATGAAGACAATTCTGCAGCTGATTCACAATCAAGACATTCCTTCTCCCAGCAGACTGTCCCTATTAAGCTAATCAACACAACACACTCCTATAAAGTATTTATTGGGTTTGGTTGCTTTAACCCTTTTTACCATCCAGCAAATGAAGCAATTTAAATCAAGCGTGTGCCTATTTACTGGCATCCTTCCAAAAGTCGCCCATGGATTTAACATTCAATACAGAATGACCCCTCACATCTGCCTATGCTGGCAGGCAAAGCGCGAGTCAAGCAAGAGTCAAGGAAACAACAGCTAAATTAAAAATCCTCTTTATTACATGGACCCTCAACCCCCTTACCAACCCATCACCGTGCATTCTTCACACTCTTCGGAGCTTCTCAGTAGAATGTTGTGGCTTAAGAGGCATTTTCAATTTTTAGTAAACAGAAACCACAAAGATGAAACACTGGTGAGCTTCACATTCTGATTTTTCTGAAAGGGAGAGGGAACCAAAAGAATTGTTGGCCCACAGACTCCTAACAAAAACCTGTACTGAACAATACTTTGTGGGACATATTTCCCAATTTCTCTCCTCCTCTCACCACAACTGTTTAATCACCCAAAATCTCAAGAACTGCTCAAAATATCCTTTGGCGTTATCATGAGATCTTCCATGGGCTAACTTAACGGGGGTAGGACTATCCAGAAGTATTTTATCCAGCTCAGAAGTTCCAGCTGTGGGCTGTCAGGAGATGGCACATCTTTGACTTCTTCAAGGAAGTCCCAAGAATCCAAAACAGCACGTGGCTTTGGCCAGCCAGCGTCCGCAGCCAATACCCTAATGATTTGCTCCTGCCCTCAGTGAACTTGCAGTGTTCTTGGACATGTCCTGTTGGAAAGCAACATAGTGAAAAAGGAGAATAATTCACAAGCCTCCAAATCGCTAAACAAAATGTCGACTCCTTTGTGCACAGTCAAATTGCATCGTTGCTGGCCTGTGCCATAAACTGGGGGGTGGGGGTGGGGGGTGTGTATGTGTACTTATTCTACTGTGTTCTTCTCTCAAGGCTCAGGTCAATATCTGAGTTCTTCACAAAGGCCTGGAGCAGAATATAACAACTATTTCCATCAAGTGTTCCTTAGTGGTGATGTTTTTTCAGCCATATCAACCCCCACAAGAAATACTGAACTTACAAAAGGCAAACATTTTGCATCTTTAATAGCTCTTGGGTTAAAGATGTAAGGAAAACTTGAAAGGATTCCTTAGAATGAAGAGAAATAGAGTTACCTACAATAGCTTCTTTCTAACAAGGAACTTAAACTTACTTATTGTTCTCAACCTCAAGATGGCAGGTTCTTTTCATACAATACAGTATGTTCACAAAAAATACTGATCTAACATGAAACTAAACCTGGTCATTAAAGCTATTTTTGAGCACCACAAATAGTGACATTTCTTTCTGCTTTGACAAAAGAGAAAACTACTTTTAACTACGTCACTGACTAAATTTTAAATAGGAGCAAACCTACGTTAGACCTTCTTTATTAAGTCACATGCATCTATATTCCAGGAGAGGTTTTGTAACCTTTATTTGTTGTTATGCTGCCAGACCTTACCATAACAATAAAGGGTAACAGGATTGTTATCCCAGAGCACTGCTCCCAGAAACAATCCTTGTGTTTCCTAAAAAGTTACCTTGGCTTGTGTTATTCAAGAAACATGCAGCACCGAGAAAATTTACAGCTGCAACAAAAACCACGGCTTATTTTATTAACTACTACCTTATAAACAAGTAAAAAAAAAAAAAAACCAACCCTTAAGATAAAAGTTAAAGCAGCCAAGATTAAAAAAAAAAAGGTTCAGAAACAGCATGAGGCAATGGTGGAATTTACATCAGGCTATTGATTAAATACATTCACACTCTTCCAAAGTACTGACTTTCTGTGTTATGCTGATTTATGTCTTACAGACATATCTACTCTAGGGGTAATTTTAAAGCATCTCTGTGTGCTTTAAAACTAATTTAAAATGAAACTAACTGATTTAAAATTAAATACTAACAAACGAATTCACATACCATACCTAAAAGACAGTTAAAGCCGTGGTCCTTTTCCTGGGAAGAGAAGGTTCTGTGCTTTGAAAGTATCGATTTAAACTTCAGTTTGGAGTTTCAGTATTTCCTCACTATTTCAAGAGGATTTATGACCATACTTTGTGACAGACCCTCACATCATGCTAGTAGTAGTTACTAGGAAAATAGCCCCCTAAATCAATGACGGACTGACTGAAATGGCACTGAAATGCAGTTGAGGACTCCTACATAGCACATTTCCCCGTCATAAAATTAACAAGTGTTCTTTCCTGCTACATTCTACATTTAAACAGTGATAAGTTTCATTAGCTTTAGGTTATCTCAGGCAAAACGGCAGGAATTAAAAGTCATTTTAGGGTTGTGCTCAAATGTATTTTTTATTTCATGCTGCACCCCCAGCTTCAAACTTTTGTAACCATCCTGCCACACTCCTCTATTCACCTTTCTTTATCTTGTGTTTCTTAACATGAGGCAAATAGTCATTCCATTTAAAAAATCTAAGACACAGTCTCACAATTTTGGGAAACATTCTTGTACATGACAAGGTACAGCTAACCAAGCTTTTGTGAGTTTAACTAAAAGTAACTCCTGCTTGAGACTATTCTTAAACATGAACTTAAATAAGAATGATCTCAACTACTTCCAGGTTTCAAGAGCCACACATAAAAAACCTGCTGTGCCGTATTAAACATTCAGAACGTATGATATTTTCAAAGAAAAACATGCTGTCATCATAACCATCTTGTTCCTGAATACTTTGCACAGGCAAGAGATTCCTTGCTTCAAGGAAGCACCAAATGCAACTATCATTTTGTCTTGCCCCCATGGGTTGTACTTGACTGTCCTTCCATATCTGAAACACGTTTATCATTATTTCAAGCCACATAAATAAAACCGGTCCTGACACCGCCACACAGAGAGCAAGGACTTGGCTCCACAGCACAATCAGTTCACAGCCAAAGTATTCAGGATCTATTACAACATGCCAAACTTTGCAGAAGCTTTAACACCACAGAAGTTCCAGTTCCAGCACATCCCCAATCTTGCAGAGATTTATTTATATATTTGTAAGATAAGCACATCAAAATACTTTTAAGAGGTAAAAGTCCCTTAAAGTCAGGCATCTGCTTACAGAGTGGGGGTTCTCAGGAATGGAACTAAACCCATGGAGAGCCTCTCATAGTAGTACACCCATGCTCCTTCTAAAGGGACAGTTGAGCTGTCCTTGAAAGTGCCATCCAGACCAACCTAACAAAAGAATCACATACCTTCCTACTAAGTAGGCAGAACAAAAGCAATGTCATTAAGATTTATAACCAAGACTCTTTAGCTAATTGCTAGAAACTGGCACATTTGTAGAAGAGTTTTTCCATGCATGTTAAGGAAAGCAATACAGAACATACACTATATTAAAAGAATCACCGTCTCTAAAGTTAGGTGAAGAAAAACCAAAACTCCAAGTTATGACTTATTCCTCAGTTTCATTGTGAACTCTTATCTTCCTAAGAGTTGCAAATGCAAAGTTATCTCTTTTTAAAATTATTCCTTTCTGTTGGAGGCTGTTAAGTAAATGTAAGGAAACCCTCAAGGAACACTACCAGCTGTTCTCTCCTCATTTAAGACTCCTATAAGTTGATATCCTCCCCCCCCCCAAGTTACATATAGTTTCTTTCAGTCAAGTAGGAACACAAACATCTTTACACAAACGTCAATGTTCAGAAAGGAACAAGATGCACTTCAGGATTTCTGAAACATTTTGAAAAGGCTGAGGCAATGCGCACGGAGAAGGTGCCTCCTGAGACGCAAAGGGCATCTTTCTCACAGAATCCTGACAGAATAAGCAATACATAATACACACTTTCACAGGGCGCCAACTAAACCTACAGCACGACGATGCCAGCAGAAAACAGTCAGTTCCCTTGCTCTAAATGACAGTCCTAAGAATTGCAAACGGTTTGAAAAGGTGGGTGGCCTAATAAAAGAGGCCCCGAGGTGATGTTCTGACAGCCTTGGCCACACCGCCCAGTCTGCCAAACTGCCGCAAACATCACAGCAGCTCCAGCGGCCGCAGCGCCGGGCCGGTGCTCCCCGAGCACCCGGTCCCACACAGGCGCGGGGGGGGGGGGGGGGGGGCGGCGGGGCTGGGGCCGCACCACGGGCCGTTTGTGCTTTTAAAGAATTAACGCGTTCACTTCAAAACGGTGTTGCAAAGGGCGGGCTCCGTGCCCCGACCGAGCGCGGGTTAGCGGGGTCCGCACCCCAGGCCTGCACCCCTCACCCGGGCCGGGCCCCGCAACTCGACCCCCGCACCCCTCCCCCGGGCAAGAACGCAACCGGGCCCCTCAGCCGCGCCGGGCCCCAAGCGGGCCCCGCACCCCTCACCCGGGCCGGGCCGGTTCCTCCCGCCGCAGCGCCGCCACCCCCGCACCCACGGGCCGCCTACAGCCTTCAAGAGGAGCTGAGGCGGGGGGGACACCCTGCCCCCCACCCCACCCCCTCCCCAGCCCTGGCAAGAGTTCGATGAGCGACACCCGACACCCGCCTCCCCGAGAAGTCCCTGCCCGGGACCGCGGAAGGACGGGAGCGGGAGCGGGGACGGGGCGGGGGGGGCGACTTTTGTCTCCCTCGGCGCGGCCGTGCGCGTTTACCTGAGCCGCCCGGGGGAGCGCGCCCCAGCCCCGCGGCGGGCCGCCTCCTCCCGCGCCCCCCGCCAGCAGAACCGGGCGAGGAGGACTCGCCGCGGGGGGCGGGGGGCGGCGGGGGCAGGCAGCCGGCGCGGCCAGCCTCTCGCCCCGGCCCGTCCATGTGCGCGCCCCCCGGCCCCCCCGCAGCCCTCCCGGCGGAGCGCGGGGGAAAGTTTGCCCAAGTCCCACAACAAAAGGGCGCCGGGCGCTCGCCTCCCCGCCGCCCCGGGCCCCGCGCCGCCGCCGCCGCTCGCTTACCGCCGGCCGAGCCCGGCTCGCACCGCAGCACCGAGGCGGCCAGGAGCCGCAGCAGCAGCAGCAGCGGGAGCGGCGGGGCGGCCGCCTCCATGTTGTGCCGCCGCAGCAGCTGCCGGAGCCCTCGGCGCGGCTCAGGCGGGCTCCATGCTCGGGGCGCTGCGCTCGGCGAGGCGGGAGGCGGGGCGGGGGGCGGGGGCCGCGGCAGCCCCGCCTCCCCCGCGCGCCGCCGCCAGGAGGGGGCGGGGCCGCGGCCGCCCCTGCCCCACGCGTGGGCAGCCCGGGGCGGGCGGTCTCGTTACCCGGTGTCTCCCGTTCCTCCTGCAGCGGTTACTCGGCAGCGGGCGGGGAGCCGGGAGGAGGCGGCTCGCCGCGCCTTGGGAAGGCGACCTTTGGCGGGGGTTTGGCAGCCCCAACCCCCCGTCCCCAGGAAAAGGGGTGCTGGCTTGCCCCGCGGCTGGAAGCTCGCCTTTGCCTTCCCCCTCCCCCCATAAAGCCGCTCTCCTGCACGACGTTACTGTTGAAGGCGAGGCGCGTCCCACAACCTTTTCCGTCCCGTGTCCCCCCCGCCCCGTTAAAGGTGCCACCTGCTGGCCCAGGGTCACCGCCCCCGCGGAGGGGCAGGAGCCCCCGGTGACACGGGGCCTCCGCCGTGCTGGGGGCAGGCAACAGCATCCCGCACCCCGCGCCCACCGCACCCAGCCGGAATAAAAACCAGCAGCCCCAGCCCGGCACTTCCATCTGTGCCTCCATTTTCCTGGTGCTGACACCAGCTCCGCAGCGGGGAGGTGGTGACATGGAACACAAGTTGCTGAGTGAGCTTGTACAGAGATGGGGACAGCAAGGGGCTGCCCGGCACCCCCAGGCCACCGTCGCAGGTCTCAGAGCAGGAGTTGTAAATCACCAGCAAGCGCTTTCACAAATGGATGTTAATATTTTCATTTCAGCGATGAGCGAGTTCCAGTTTTCCCAGTCACCGTGTACCAGTTCACCTGCGGCTTCTCCTCAGTGTCCCCTGGATCCCTGTCCATCTCAAATACCAGGATCAGATATTCAGGAATTGTTCCATGTCCCGTTGGTCACTCCATTGCAGACTTCCCTCCAGACTTCCTTTCCTCAGAAGAGGAAAAGGTGGGTTTTTTGTTTGGTTTTTAAAACCAGCGGTATTCAACTTAGCTAAGAAAGCAGTTTAAAATTTCAAGGAGTTACAAAAGGCTTATAGTGCTGACCTTACAGCTCACCTGCAAAGGAAAATACAGTTTCCTTCTCTGTCTTGCTGCTCCTTTAATGTATAAAGCACGTGTGTTTTAAAGAGGATTCATTTTAGGTGGCATTTAAAACCCAGAAAAATCCCCACGCTCTGGAAGACAGGAAAGCCAGAAGTTGGTCCTTCCTGACAGAAGGCCGGCAACAAACTGGAGCCCAGATCTGGGCTGCTGTACACCATTAACAGCACGACTTTCTGTGAACACCAACTGAATAAGAGTTTTGTTTTGGATCTGCTTAAAAAACCCCTGCCTGACACCAGACAAATAACTGGAAGAAAGATTTCTTTGTTGAAGACAGCGATTGGGCTTTACTTTTGAAGGGTCCGACCTCCTGCATTGTGGAAATCACCCAGTAGTCCTGGAATCCCAGTAACTGGGGTAATTAAAGGCAGAGGCAGAGGAAAGGGCATGTGAAACGTCGCACTTGCGGCGGGCGGTGGGGAAAGGCAGTGCGTGGAGCCCGGTATCCCAAGGCCTGTCAGAAGAGCAGCACCCGTATGTGAAAACTGGTTTGTGTGCCTCCACAGAGGGCCATGCTGCCCTGTGACGGCATCGTCGGCACCACCACAGCCCCTGTTGCCACCAGGGCCGTTGGCTTCCCTGCCCTGTCCTCCCCCTCACCCGGACAGGATCGGGGACCAGCTGCTGAGGTGACTTACCCATAGCACCAAAGGTGGCATCAAGCCACGAGCCTGCCTGTAAGGGTGCTGGAGGGGAGCAGCAACCTCTCCTGGTATCCTGGGACCCAAGGTCCCATACTAGGATGTCATATGGCTGCTGCTAGCCCTGCTCCATCCAAGCACTGCTTGTTTATCTCCCTATCTGACCCTGCCAAGCTGCACGGGCAATTTAGGATTGGCAGCGTTTTATACCAACGGGGAGAAATAGCAGCATGCAAGCAGCCACACTGGAGAAAGAGGCGGTATTTTATACAAGAGGGTAAAAGAGATGAAGACGGCACTGACTGACAAAGGGATCTGGACTGAGAGATTTCAAAACAGAACATTTTTCAAAGGAATGTACCCACCATAACGAGAGATACTGAGACCAAGTCGATCCACCGCTGACCGATCAGAGCCAACCTTGCTGCCACGGATGACTATTCACAGGCATAAACTGTGGAGTTTCACACCACATGGAAGTGTGTTCTTCGCCCTAGCACAGATCTGGTGTAAAAGTTCATGTTCAGAGTGGAGTATTCTTGCCTGGTACCCCCTTTCCTTCCTGACTAGCTCTACTGCAATTAGCAGGTTGGGTGATAGACTCCAGGCTAAAACAAAATGAGGAGAGAGGCCGGGCCATGGAGGCAGGCAGCTAGGGAAGAGTCTTGCCAGAATGCATCTTTGGGGCTTTGACCGTAACACCTCTGCTAAAAAGACATTAATCATAATCTAAAGTGATGACAAATCTAGTAGCAGCCAGGAACGCAGTATTCCTCCGACCTAGATGATGCCATCTTAAACTCAGTTAATACATTGCAGGGGAATTTGGAGAAAAGTAAATTTGGGCAACTCTGAAAAGAAGTCTCATCTACATGCTGACAAAGTTGCCTTCCACCTGTCTTCCAGCCCTGCAAGAATTCCTCCAGCAAAATCAGGGGACACAAAGCTGTGACATTCCTGAAATGTCTGATATACACATTTCTGTAAGAAAGTAAAAAACAGTTTTAAAAACCAAACCAAACCCCCAAAAACCTATCAGGATAGCAAAAGCATGGTCCTATCCTTCCTCTTCATGGAAAAAAGAGGGATGCTTTCTATCCTGTTGTATGCTCACAGTGCCCAAGTAGGACTGCAAAAACAGAACCAATACCGCATTTCACCTAAGATTTCTCGTATAATCCTGGGCAAGTCGCAGCCTAGCATTTCTTCAGTTTCCCCTACAATAAAAGGAGCAGGGGGAATAATTTTCCATCCTTTCTGCGTATAGTGTGAGGGAAGCAGCAGCAAGTTTTGGGCCTCACTGTAGGAAGCAGGAAAGGGAGAAATCCAGACTGGGAGCCCAGCACCCCCATGGCAGGCTGTACACAGGCCAGGTCTTGCATTCTGCCATTGCCATCACTGACGGAGAAAGGAGGGACACGCAGAGACACAGGAGGGAAAACAAAGAGCCCAGCTGTATCTGACCATCTAGAGATGTCCTCCAGGATAACCTGGCCATCCCACCACAGCTGGCAAACTTGCCTTGACTTGGGGGTGCTAGTGAATAAAAAAGCTCGACAGGGCTCAGCAATGTGCGCTCACAGCCCAGAAAGCCACCCGTGTCCTGGGCTGTGTCACCAGCAGCGTGGGCAGCAGGGCGAGGGGGGGATGCTGCCCCTCTGCTCCGCTCTCCTGAGACCCCCCTGCAGCGCTGCGTCCAGCTCTGGGGTCCTCAGCACAGGAGAGACATGGGCCTGTTGGAGCGGGGCCAGAGGGGCCACAGAGATGGGCAGAGGCTGGAGCCCCGCTCGGTGAGGGCAGCTGGGAGAGCTGGGGCTGTTCAGCCTGGAGCAGAGAAGGCTCCAGGGAGACCTGACAGCCGCCTTCCAGCACCTAAAGGGGCCGACAGGAAAGCTGGAGAGGGGCTTTTTACAAGGGCAGGTAGCGACGGGACAAGGGGGATGGCTTTAAACTGAAAGAGGGCGGATTTACATCAGGTATTAGGAAGAAATTCTTCCCTGAGAGGGTGGTGAGACACAGGCACAGGCTGCCCAGAGCAGCTGTGGGTGCCCCATCCCTGGAAACGTTCAAGGCCAGGCTGGACGGGCTCTGAGCAACCTGATGTAGCTGAAGATGTCCCTGCTCATTGCAGGGGAGTTGGAACTAGATTATCTTTAAGGTCCCTTCCAGCCTAAACCATTCTATGATCTATGAAAATACTCCAAATGTTTTCTGCATGTTTACTGCTCCTGGATTTCTCCCCCCTACACCAGTTTACAGCATCCTTCCCTCCCAGCTGCCAGAGCTGTCTGAGCTCCTTCAGAGCTAACGTTTACTGACAACTGAAGAAGCCCCTAAAGTGAATTTACTGCCTTATAAATGACACCCAGGTTTATTATATGATGAATATCCGTACCAAGACACGCATCTTTATTTTTCTGGGGCAGCACTGTTATAGTCAAGATGAAGTTACTAGATCTGGATAGGCTGAGTGGGGATATTCTTTGGTGTTTTGCAAAGGGAAGGTAAAATGAACAGGGAGAAACAAAGACAGCATCTAAACATTTTCCTTCTCTACTTCTAAGGCCATAGGACAAAATAATTTTCCTTTCCCTGTGTCTCAAATAGACTTCTTCACATTTCTTCTCTCAGCTTTCAGGCTAAGAAGCATTCTCAAACTAAATATATGTAGGGATCCCTATTCTTTCTCCGCCTGTATCACAAGAGAGAATGTTTACAGGTAATGTAGAACGAGTCAGAAATTATAGAAGAAAGCATCATCTGGACACAGGTTCTCTCATTTCCTCCAAAAAATACATGTACTAAGGAAAACATATACATACAACAGCCATAGTTAAGATTACACCTCCTGAGAAGAACTGAAGTAACCTTAGCAAGCGATGGGTTTGGTCAAGGACTTACCAGGACAAGCTTCAGAAAAGCTGGGTTTAGTCTCCAGGTCCCTCTGTCACAGACTCGACAGACACCACTCGCTTTCTCCTCCAGCATCAGGTGCTCGTACTTGTCCCACTTAGGTGGGATTTTCACTCCTTCTTTACTTGCTTGCCCTTCAGAACACCCTTCTCAGCACAAGCCAGCCCAACAGCCGCTGCAGCTGCGCGGGGCGTTCAGGTACTGCTTTGAAAAAGGCGGCTTCTTCAGTGCTAAATAATACTTAATGTTTAAAACTAAATCACTGCACTGCAACTCATTAAGCTGCCTGAAATGATGGGAAGGTGTTACCATCACCACCTCTTTATCCATAGGGAAGGTGACAGTAAGACAAATAATGCCTTTCTTTATATCATGCAGTTTTCCTGGCATTACACAAGGATAATGGCAGATCTTGTTCAACCAAATATCTCAGTTGTATATCCCAAGTCTACACGGCAGTTTTCTTCCTCATCTTTCTCCCCCTTCCCCAGATAAACTCTAACATGACCTCAACAATTAAACCAGCGCAATCAGCCATTGCAGACACAAAAAGGAGCGACTTTTTCAGTTTAGATTAAAACCAGTGATCTTTCAGCCTGTGGTTTCTGTGCTACTTGTAAGACACTCCTAAAAGTAACAGTGAAAAGCAAGCCAAACATCGGTCCATTGAAATTTTCTATACAGGACTCTCTGTGCTTATTATGAAAGCTTTAAGAGCTGAAAAAGGTAGAAAGGCTTGGGATGCTCAGGGAATGGTCAAGGGTCGGTATCAAAGCAAGCCACTCTTCCAGAGCCTGGGCAGCCAGGAGAAAGAGCACAGGTAATTGCAGGTGTAACTAAAGAACACTATCCATATCATTATATAGAGAACAAATTGGATGAGGAGGGGCTGAGGGAACTGGGGTGGGTTTAGCCTGGAGTAAAGGAGGCTCAGGGGGACCTTACTGCTCTCTACAGCTGCCTGACAGGAGGTTGTAGCAGGGTTGGGGTCGGTCTCTCCCCCCAGGTAACGAGCGACAGGACGAGAGGAAATGGCCTCAACTGGCACCAGGGCAGGTTTAGGTTGGATATTGGGAAAAATTTCTTCACTGAAAGGGCGGTCAAGCCCTGGCACAGGCTGCCCGGGGAGGTGGTGGAGTCACCATCCCAGGGGGTGTTCAAAAAACATGTAGATGCGGTGCTGAGGGATGTGGTTTAGTGGTGGGCTTGGCAGTGCTGGGTTACTGGTTGGACTCCATGATCTTAAAGGTCTTTTCCAACCTAACCAATTCTATGATTCTATATTATATTATATATAAGCTGGAGAACTTTCCTGCATAGACAGGGCTCCGGTGCCACACCTGGAATTGCAACACCAGCATTTCCAGTGCAGCTGTTTCCAGTGTCCCAACCCCAGTGAGGCTGGTTATGGCAGTCACAGACCGGACTGGGAGCTCGCAAAAACCCATTTTGTCAAATAGTTATGGTATATTTTAAGGGATGGAAGTGCTGCAAATAATCTAGGTTGGACTACAGAAGGAAAAGACCGAGAATGGCAAGCTTTGAGCATTTGCCGGTGCTTGAGATTTGCCACAGTATCCAGGGCCCATCTGCCGAGAGCTTCTGCGGACAAACAGGACACACATCAGTAACTCAGATGCAGGGAAGCGCGGAGACATTGCAAGCCAAGGGATCTGAGTGCTACAGAACAGGGACTTCTTGGCAGACATAGGTTTGCAAGAGGAAAACTAATATTTTAAAAACTATGAAAAATATACCACGGCTGTTAGGGGTTTTCTGTGTTAGTGGGACAGCAAGGGTAAAAAAGTCCGTTCCCAAAGCCTCCTGCTGGCTAGCAACCCCAGGAACGGAGGGGCTGACACTGCTTGAGAAACATGTCACCATAAAAAGTTCTGAAAACATAAAAATAGTACAGTGGGGGTTTTTGGTGGTGATTCTTGGACACCGAATGCTTTTCTGGTTACAACTACAGTCCCTGCCACAGCTACCAGAACAGCAGTCATCGCATTTTGCCGCACTGTACAAGCGAGACTTTGTCTCTAAAACCTCCAACGACAGCCACCTTGGCACAGCTGCTTGTAAAATTAACTATTCCTGGCACTGGAGCCACACCTGATGCCACTAAAGTTCTGTATCAAAGAGAGGAAATATCCTGAAGGGGCATGTAAATTCAGTGGCAGAGGAGGAAGGAGATCACCATCACCCGGGTCTCAAAGCACGAGCCCTCTCCTCAGAGCTACTTTGCCCTGTGTTCCTGGGGAAGGACCATATTTTATTACAAGCAACACCAGTATTCCTGTGGCAATCTAAAGCATTAGCAAAAATTAAAGAACCCAGAACAGAGATAAGCACTGAAGCAACACTAAAAAATCCCTAACTGAATCACAGAAACATAGAATGGGTTGGGAGGGACCTTTAAAGGTCATGTAGTCCAACCCCCCTGCATTGAGCAGGGACATCTTCAACCACACCAGGTTGCTGAGCCCCATCAAGCCTGGCCTCAAACGTTTCCAGGGATGGGACATCTACCATCCCTCTGGGCAGCCTGTGCCAGTGTTTCACCACCCTCACTGTAAAAGATTTCATCCTTCTATCTAGTGTGAACCTGCCCCCTTTTAGTTTAAAGCCATTACGCCTTGTGCTATCACTGCATGCCCTACTAAAAAGTGTGTCCCCATCTCTCTTACCAGCCCCCATGTAGTATGGAAGGCGGCTGTCAGGTCTCCCCGGAGCCTTCTCTGCTCCAGGCTGAACAGCCCCAGCTCTCCCAGCTGCCCTCACCGAGCGGGGCTCCAGCCTCTGCCCATCTCTGTGGCCCCTCTGGCCCCGCTCCAACAGGCCCATGTCTCTCCTGTGCTGAGGACCCCAGAGCTGGACGCAGCGCTGCAGGGGGGTCTCACCAGAGCGGAGAGGAGGGGCAGCATCCCCCCCTCGCCCTGCTGCCCACGCTGCTGGTGACGCAGCCCAGGGCGCGGGTGGCTTTCTGGGCTGCGAGCGCACGTTGCTGGCTCACGCCCAGTTTCCACCCACCAGCACCCCCAAGTCCCTCTCCGCAGGGCTGCTCTCCATCCTTCACCCAGTATCCATACTGGGGGCTGCCCCGACCCCGGTGCAGGACCTGGCACTTGGCCTGGCTGAGCCTCAGGAAGTGCAGGTGGGGCCACTGCTGGGGCTTGTCCAGGTCCCTCTGAACGGCATCCCTTCCCTCAGGGTCGTCACTGCGCCACTCAGCTTGGTGTCACCTGCAGACTTGCTGGGGGCGCGCTCGGTCCCACTGTCCGTGTCACTGGTGAAGATATTTAACAGTACTGGTCCCAGTATGGACACCTGAGGGACACCACTGGTCACTGATCTCCATCTGGATTTTGAGCTGTTGACCACTTCCCTCTAGATACAACCATCCAGCCAATTCCTTACCCACCAAACAGTCCACCCATCAAAACCATATCTCTCCAATTTAGACAGAAGGAAGTTGTGAAATAATTTTCTTATAGATAAATCCAAATAAAAAGTTGAACTCCAGAAAATATATTCTGTCCCCTCCTTCTCCTTTCCGCAGACTGTCGTGTAGCCTAAATTACATCTGCATAACCAACAAAGCAGGCCTGTTTGTAAAGCAAGGCACTCCCCTTCCTCCATAGTTTGCAGGGACCTAAATGAGATAGAAACAAGGGTAAGGAGGAGAAGTCTTCTCCAAGTGCAGTATTAATCAGACAGATCTGCCCTTGAGACAGTGAGGATGCAAGGATGGATGCTGGATGGCTTGTGGAGAAGTGATGTGCTTTAGGGTAGCATCTTCACATGCCCCTGCGCTGCTCCAAACATCTCGGCACTGCGCAGGTGTCTGGGTACTGATTAGAGCAAGAAAAGGTACTTTTGAAGGAAGAATAAACACAGTGTTTGTTCGTGTAACAGCCAAATCCTGCCTCACTTTACACCCCAGCCAGCCGTGGTTGCTACACACATGTAAAACACCAGTAAGCTGTTCCGATGCAGCTGGCAGGCCACGATGTGCAGCCTTCGTGGGGGGATCACCCTTTCGGTCAGCACTTGGGTTTGTGGAGGAAATGTTGCGAAACACTGTGATCTGTTACCACCGGTACATGTCTGTCACATTCAAAGCTCACTTCCACCATTAAACGCATCACCAGGCCAAGCCCTGTAGGACTGGCAGGCGCAGAACTGGTACCAGACCAACTGGGTGGTGAGGCGCTCCCTTCGCTGGGTCACAGGCAAGGTGACC
This sequence comes from Falco peregrinus, assembly GCF_023634155.1. Lineage (NCBI taxonomy): Eukaryota > Metazoa > Chordata > Aves > Falconiformes > Falconidae > Falco > Falco peregrinus. The sequence continues at coordinate 5,389,512 of NC_073729.1, read as the reverse complement.
AAGCTACTGTCTTCATTTCCAGCATTAAAAAAGAAGCTTAGTCCACCTTTGAAAGCTGCTCAAGGTAAAGAACGTCGTAGGCAGGCATGAAGACATGCACAGCTAGTTGCCACCTAAGTTGTGTGGGTGGTTCGAATGCCCGGCAAGACCTGCTCTGTCAGGGCCAGGTGGGCATCTCTCCTGTGCGCAGCGGGAAGTGCCCCGTGATACGCTCAGCGCCACGACTGCTTAGATATTAAACTGGTGGCTGTCGAAACGGATCCTGAACGCAATCCGTTACACAAACTCTACCTGCCATCTGCCTGCTGATGGCACCAGGGGTGGTTCTTGCCAGGACTGCAGCGCGTGCTCCTCTGGGCCACCGAGGAAAGTAGAAGGAAGTTGTGGGAGGAAAAAGAGGAAGGGAGGGAAAGTCACAGCCAAGCGTAACTGAGGGGGGAAAAACCTTCTGATAAAGTTTCCTCCACATTTACACATTACTAGACATCACTACACACACAGATTCATCACACTTAACGTCCTCTCCAGCAGTGTCGGGTTGGCACTTTGGAATATGTAAGAGCCCATCACTAAGCCCACGCTGAGTCTGCTGTGTGGCGAGTCAGGTCACTGAAATTCTGCCTGTAGGAAACGCGAAGTTATTCCTGTGGCGGTGCAACGTGTGCCAGAAGGTCCAGAACTGGGACTAACAACCCGTAGATGGCAGCATTGGTGAGCACCGCTCCTGAAACCCCCGCCTCATGCGCCCGGCCAACACCTCTGATTTTATAGCAAGTTTTTTAACACCTTTCACTGTGGAAAACGGGGTGGTTCTTTTCACCATTCATTTACTTTTCACCATTTCAGCTTTTTAAATAATTTGTGTTTTCTTCCTCATCCCTGTTGGAAAAAGCACATTGGCCCGGCAGCAATAGCTCCCTGATCAAAATCAGAAATGTTTCAGTCAGCGCTAAGGGACGTGCTGCCACGGGCCCTAGCTGGCTGTAATAAGGACCACAGCTATTCCTAGCAGAGCTGTAATTCACAGTAAGTTAGAAGTCTAGTGAAGGCAAAGCCTGGCATCCTGTTGGTCTGTCAACGCTATTTAAAAAGCGTAAATTTGCTCTTGCAGGGAGTCCCAGATTAATTATAAAACAAACAAACTTTTGGTCATACAGAAGTACAAAACCTGTTCTCACTTTCGAGTCAATTTGAGTTTCAAACTCCCGTGTGCCAGCAATGGTTGTTGAATTTGTGCTGCAAACAGCATGGGGGAACTGATCAGGTTGGACCGTATCCACACTGCTCAGCAAACACACCACCACCACTTCTGTGAGCTTCTCTGCCGTCTAACCATTAGTTCCCACAAACTGGTTTTTGGGCTGGGTTTTCCACTCGTAGCATCTGTTCGGTTCTTCCCACCGTTTGCACCTTACAAGCCTCTAGTGTCCAGAAGAGAAGCTGAAAGTCTTGATCAGGGCTCTCATCCTGCTGGAGAGTTCAACTAACCTGAAACCCACTGGAAAAGTAGCACGGTGAGCTCCAGGCAATCCAGCAGACTCCTGGAGTGCATTGAGGATAACTTAAACTTCTTAAACCTGCCAGCCCTAGCAGGAGATGGACCTGTTCCTCGCCAACACAAGCGAGCTAACCGGTGACGGCAAGACTGGAGGCAGCCTGGGTTGCAGTGGTCATGCACTGGTGGAGCTCGCAGTCCTGAGGGACATGGATCAGGTGAAGAGTCAAGTCAGGAGTCCGTATTTTAGGAAAGCAAACTTCCAGCTGTTCAAGGAGTTGGTCAATAGGACCCCCTGGGAACCTGCCCTCAGGGCCAGGGAGCAGAGCAGAGCTGGCAGACCTTGAAGGATGCTTTCAATAGAGCACAAGAGCTCTCAGTCCCACATGTAACGAATCAGGAGAAGACAGCAAGAGACCAGCATGGATGAGTCAAGACCTGCTGGTTAAACTAAAGGGCAAGGAGGAAAAGCAACAGGCAGGGGAAGCAGGGACAGGTATCCTGGAAAGAGTACAGGGAAGTCGCTTGGCTGTGTAGGGATGGGGTCAGGAAGGCACAGCTGGAGCTGAACTTGGCAAAGGGTGCAAAGAATAATAAGAAGGGCTTCTATAGGTATGTCAGCCAGAAAAGGAAGGTAAAAAAAAAAAAAAAGTACACCCCCCCCCCATGCTGATGAACACGACTGGCAACTGGTAAGAAGGGACGAGGAGAGGGCTGAAGTACTCAACAACTTTTCTGCCTTAGTCTTGGCTGGCAGCCTCTCCTCCCATACCTCAGTACGACACAATACAGACCACACAGACGCGTGATTCTGTGATCAGACACTTGGCATATTCTGGACTCTACACCTTCCCTTCACCCATCTTTCTCCGATACTAAGCGTATGCATCAAACATACAATATTTGCACAACAAATACATAATAGACATGAATTTTGACAGAATGATACAGCAGACACACAGGCACAGGAACGTGATGCTGAAGAGCCACTGAGAACTTATGCACAAGAATTGGTGTAAGGCTCATAGTTGTACTGATGAAGTACCAGCATGGCATCAATCCAATTAAAATAGAGAACACATGATGTCCTGCTTAGGAAACAGAAGGGTTAAGGTTTCATTGCTTCTTCGACTTCCGTGAGATCAGAGCAATTCTTTCAGCCATTGCTTCAGAGTGCTCTCCAAAGAGGAGGACGTGTCCAAGTTAAGGTCTTGGTCCTCTTCACTCCAGAGGAAAATGGGATCTTCACAAGAAACTTCTATCAGCTCTACCTTCAGCTGACTGCCTTCACTTCTGAAACGGGCCAGCCTTGAAGGTAGCTTTGGTACACCGACTGCCACAGCCCTGTGCGACACACACCGCTGGCATTTCTCAGTTTTCCTTGCTGCTCTCTTTCCTGAGGGATTTTGTAAAACGAGCATTTAAACTCCTCAGCGTGGTGGGTAAGTTGGAATAAGATCTGACAGAGAGTGCAGAGATGGCTGAGGTAAATTCAAACCATAAGCAAACAGTTTAGAGACCAAATTACAAATCTTTAGCCAGACTGAAACACAACAACGGTCACCTGTAATTGCCAGGGCAAGTAAGGGGCCACAGGGACAGGAATGCCACAAGCACAAGTTGCTCACCCATGTGCAAGGAGAAATGCTGCAGATGCAAAATTCTGAGAAAACACATAGGGGAGCGAAGTCATCCCTATTTGATGCTGACAGCATCGAAATGCAGGGAAACAGCAAAGCAGGGAAGGAAGCTGGTTGAGAAAGAGCAAACGATAAAGTCTCAGAGTCTCAGGAAAGGAAAAAGTGAGAACAGCAAAAGAAGCTGTTGTAAAGAACATGGTATTAAATGAACAGAATTCAGATGCTACGGGAAAGACAATTGTAGAAGAAGCCTCCAGTCTCTAAACAAAGCATACCTAAGACACAGACTGTGCTAGTGCAGAAGTGGCAAGAGACACTAAGCCATGAGGTTCTTCAGCAACCTCCCCCATGGAGAAGAGGCATTGAGGGTGCAGGAAAAGAGATAAAAATTACAAGCAATGATAGTACAAGTACAAGAGAGGCCAATGCAAAAAGTAAAATACAACTAGCACAGAGAAAAAAAGATGACAAAGCTTGTGTTGGTACAATATTACTAAAAGGAAAACAAGTGAGGAACAGATCTATTAAGAGGCAGTGAAGGCATTAGACATCAGCAAGCAGGCGGCGTTTAATGAATTTTTTGCTTCAGCGTCTATTAAAAAATCACTGTGGATCAGGCAGTCATCAGAATTAACACCAGCAGTATCAGGGATAACCTCAGGCTAGGATTCATAAAGAAAAGAATAGATAATCTAGATAGGTTTTAGTTGGATGAAATGAATCCAGGGAAACTTAGAAGAACACTCAGGGCCACCAGTAGCGGTACCTGACAGCTTGTGCAGGACTAGTGTGCTTCCAGAAGAGCTGTAAGGACAGCGTCTACCTTTGAAAAGGGGAAAAGGAGAAGTCGGAATTACGACTTGCTTCATTTAACTTCAATTCCAAGAAAAATCAGAAGTAACAAACCATATGGAAGCACCTACCAGCTAATCAGGAGGTAGGTAACATCCAACCCACGTCTGTCACAAACAGATCCAATGAAGCACTTTTAAATTTCTTTTTATGACAAAGACCTTGTAGAAAGACAAGGCAAGCACAAGGAACCACATAGGCTGACTCTGCCGAGGGCTTTAACACTGTTTCATGTGACCTTGGCAAAAACAAACTAGGGAAAATATGGTCTGGGTGAAAAATATTACAGAATAACTGTGATATTAATCATAAAGCTGCATCAGTAGCTGCAATATTCCTCCGGATTGGCAGTCTAAAGGAAGGAGGACTGAGAGGAGACGTGAGAACAGCATTAGCTTCTGCAAAGAGAAAAGGGATAACCTACCTTCCATGCCCGTGGCGAACAGCACAAGGAGTACGGGGAGCAACTCACAGAAGACGGGGGTCCAGGCTACACACCAGGAAAAACATGACGATGCTACGGATCGCTGGAATGGATAGAGGAGATGGAGGAATCAGCCCTGCCAGAGGTTTCAGGAGGTCAGATCAGACAAACACCTCTCAGATTTATTGTGCACAGTCAGTTCAGTGCTGAGGCTGGGGCGGGGGGCAGCTGACCCCTTGAGGTCCCTTTTCTCCCTTGTTTACCTTAACACTTTTTTACAGAAGTATTACCTTAGTTTACTAGGATGTCCAGCAGTACAGAGAGGTAAACCAGTGCCAATGAACAGAAGTACAAACTGACCAGTTTATCTCAGTTGCCCAAGTTGAAAATATTCAAATATTTACCAAGTTAAAAAAAAAAAAAAAGGTAGAAGATAAGGCTGTCAAACCACCTCACTTTTGTAATATCAGACATCACTTAAAAAAAACAAACCAAATATTTTTAAAGAGGGCAAGAGCAACAACTAATACAGTCACTTAAAAAGTCCTGTAAGGAAAAGAGTAGTTTTCTGTCATTTCAGAAACTCTCTCTTTCATTTAGTGCAGATTCAAGGGGAAGAGTGGTGAGAAAAACCAAGGCTCCCCAACCTTCCCGTCCCATAATTTCTTTCCTCCATCCCTGTGAATGATCTGGAAGACCAACACATCTTTCTTTCTTGTAAGCACCCCAGAGTGGCCACGCACTGGTACCCAGGAGCAGAGCTCCTCCCTTCTCATCTCCCAAGTGACTTGGGACTTGCCAGAAGTGTCCTGGTGCTGCTTTTCCCCCCTCCAGCTTCCGAGACTCCTCTCACCTGATGGGCCCAGGACTCTGAGAGAGCAAGACCTGCACCGCCTGACCTAGGATTCCCCACACCCCGCATCTCCCCAGCGTTTCTTCTTTTTCTGTGATGGATCTCCTACCCCTGCAAGTAGCCCCATGCCTTTTCACGCAACCTCTTGAACGATTCGGCATGCTCTCCCATCTGAGCAGTTCCTACGCCGCCTGTGCCCTTCAGAAAGATTTCCACTTACATGACCATGTTGCCCTGACCCACTGTCACTACTATAACCTTGCACACGCATTCCAATCTTTTCTACAGTTTGGGATTTTCCTCTCCATTTGCTAGAAAAAAAACAGATGTCAACATTGGCTGCCATGAAGACAATAACCTAGACAAGGCAAAGCTTTTTGGCATTTTTAATCACCCTTGTGCATAAACCCTCTCCACAGAGTGGATGGAGAAGCCACAGGGTTAGGCAGGGCTCTGTCATGTTCCCAAGGGCTGCTGTCCCTCTGTGTGTCCATGAGATGAGAGGATGGCCACCCAGGCACAGCAGACACTCTTCCCCGCTGATTTTGGGCTTCCCATCGGGACCTACAGAGCTGCTCCCTGGCTGTCGGCGAGGTCTCCCCTTGCTCTGCAGCTGCCCTCAGACCCCTGCAGCCAGCACAGCCTCAGCAGGGCAGTCTCCAGAACCACACGCACGTCTCATTGGGGATTTGTACCCAACTTGGCCAGGAGGCCAGTTTGGACCAACACCTAAACCAGTGAGACCTCCCGGTGCGCCTTGCCGGAGGGCTCTTCTGGGGAACGCCAGGGAGGTCCCACTAGCCCACAGAGCATCTGTGTAACGGGACAGCGGACACCAGCAGGCAGCTTTGGGTAGGCAGGGAATAAAAATAGAGGCAGCATCACCCAATGATGTAGTCCAAGAGGCTGGAGACCTGTATTCTGGTTCTATTCTCAGTTCAGCAGCTGATCTGCTGAATAACTTTTTCATGTGCTTTGGTTTTCCCACCTATAAAAGGGTGGGAATTAATTTTGCTTTCTTCTGAAATGCTTTCAAGTCCACCAGGCTACATGCTAGTTCTGTCAGTCCATCAGCAAGGCAGGCAGACGCTTCTTCACGTTAAAATCGCTGTCTATATCTTCTTTTATGCACTAAAGGACTTTTAGGATGCACTGCCAGCTCGTGTGAATGGGCACAGTGGGCAACACTGGTCTGCTCTATACAGTCCATAGCATGAGAGAAGCTGTGCTGACATCTGTTATTATTGTGAAAAGACACCCTAACTCAGGAACTACCCAAAACCAAATGGAAAATAAAGGGAAAACATAACAGGAACAAAGGATTCTTCGCAATTGGGCAATAACAAGCCAAAGTGGAAAGTTTAAAGTGGCTACTTGCAAACAAAGAGCTGGCACTTTATCTGCCAAGACTGAAAAAAAAAAAAAAAAAAAAATCAACCTCAAGAAGGCAAGCCAGGGGAAAATAAATCATCTATACAGGGGCAATAGCTCTGTGTCTGACAGCATTAGCAGGCGTAGGCTGTAACAGGTTATTAAGCAGCTTGGCTCTGAGAAAAACCAAGGGTTTATTTCCAAGCCTCTAAGAACTGCAGGCTGACCGTGAGTCTACCTCGTATAAAATATCAGGACTCCTCGCTTTTGAACTAAAAGGTACGTCAGTCCGTGAGTAATGTGAAATTAAAAGGCGGCAGGCAATAGGTAAATCCATGGCAGTTCACTTCAGCGAGAAGCCGTGGCAAGGACGTGGTGTGCTGCTGCTTGGCCACAGGGAGACACGCAGGTCGCCCAGCCCGGGTTGGCGGCTGTGGGGAAGTTTGCCCGTGCTCCTCTCCGAAGCGGCTGTATTTGGGATACGAAGGTCTTGTCCCCGGAGGACTAGGGAGGAAAAACAGAGAAGCCACATCCCGTGGCGTTTCAGCTGACTGGGAAGCAGAAGCCAGACCTGCTCGTGTTCTCAAGTATCGCAACCTGTTTGGGGAGCCAAAGGAAGAGAGACCTGGGGAAAGAGCAGCCAGGCTCTCGAGCTGTCCTGAAATCCAGCGACGCCTTACCACCGCCCTCTCCTCTGGCAACGTGACTGGCACATCCTCTCTGCACTGTCTTTGCCAGGACCCAGGACACAAAGCCCACAGCTTACCTGGTGCTCCAGCCCAGACCATCTGGATGTGAGCAGCAGAATACTTGTTCCCATCTCTCCCCTTTATTTTTAGCCCTTATAAGTGATTAATTGTGGTGATTTGGGACCTAGAGGGGAAAAAAAGTTGGAAGAGGAGGGATGGGGGAAAAGAGGGAGGGAAGAAGGAGGTCATCTGAGCAGTTCACTTTGTTGTTACGGTAGAAATGAAAAAGGCTCAAGTTCTTAGCCCTCAGACCTCCGAGAAACCCGTGATGTTAGAAAGGCAGTCTGTGCTCATCAGCCTTTGCTTAAATATTGACTTTGGCTCCGGGAGTGCCCCTGGCCCAGGCTCTTGGCGCCATGATGTCACCATGAGACGCCAGCACCAGACCCCTGGTAGGAGCAGTGGCCGTCAGGCTGGCTTTCTGGCACTGCGCTGGGTTAGTCATCCGCTGCCCTGCTCCCCATTATCACACCAACGTGTCCGGAGGGAGCAGGCCAGCTTGGCTCTAAGCTTTGTATTTCCCAGCTGTCTGCACTAGGAAATCTCCTTTATACACTCTGTAGCTCTGTAGCAAAGTATCCAAAAGGACTTTGAAGGAGTTTACAAGTAGTGGGTACAATCCATGCTGGAAGAGATGGGAACAAACAGCTTTGCAGTCAAAGACCAAGCTCACCAGCAACTTGGTGTTCCTGTATGGTGGGATATTACCAGTGCCAGCCAAGAGTCTTACAGAAGAAGCAAAAATCGCTCACCCTCTCCCTTAATACAGGAGGAAAATTAGGAAGAGTAAAGTGAAACATCCTGATACCTTATACACACATTCCAAGGAGCATCATGGCCCTCTTAAATGGGAATAGGTGGTCAGAAACAACCGTATTTTCAGTTTATATGACGATGCTCTCTACCTGTGCCTGCCTGCCAGTTGTTATTTTCTTCTTCTTCCTTAAACTTTTTAAACCCGTTTGTCAGTCTTGACGGAAGAAAAGAGGATTCAAAGATACCAAATTTGCACAAGTTTCACAGAAATTGATGGCTAGCTGAGGAGAGAAACCTTACTAGTATTCCCATAAAAAGGAAGGGTAAGGCAGGACCTGAACTCAGACACACGAGAATCTGTATGGGACAAGACCCATTCTGGGGGTCCCATGTCTAGGTAATTTTTCAGAACAGAGCCGCTCTCTTATTAGGCACTGAAGATCCCACTTGTAAAAGACAGATCCGCAGGAGAACTGCTTCGTTCTCACCTCTGCCCGGGCAACTACGAGCTAGATCTCTTATAAACCAGTCTGACAGCCAGGCTAAAACAGCCATACAAGAGGGACTGGTTGAAAGAGCAACATTCAGAAGTGCTTCAGCATTCACTTCTGGAGACTGGGTATTTAAATTAGACTGGCAGTCAGATAAGCGTTGAAATAAAGGGCTGGATTTCTTACACACCTCAGTGTGCTAAGTCCGGACAGATTGGTCCTGGGGGGTCACGCTTGAGAAACACAAGCCCAGCTGCTGGGTATTCATAGCATTAGCATAGCTGGCCCCACTCCGCCAACACGTGCATTATCTGGAAATGTCCCCTTTTCCCTTGGGAAGGTCCTCCCACCAGCCTAGGCCAGCCCAAGCCTGCTGAGGATGGCTCACAGACAGGTCACAGGCTGAACTCCAGTGAAACACCCTGCCACCAAGGGTCCCATCTGGGGGATGCTGTACAGCACAGCACGCTGTCACGGGGTGCCTGTGCCAGCCCTGCTGGCCAGCTTTGTTCCAACACTAGGACGATGCACTAACAGTTTACCTTGAAGATATGAGACCAGGACACCCTTGGCCTGCAGCCCTGCCACTTCTGGTACCCAGGTCCTTCACCAAACACATCCCTGGTGGCATTACCGGTACAGCACCAAACCCTCCCAGTAGCCAGGCTGGGAAGAAAAGGATGAAGCGTATCTCTTTTCTGTTTGTTCCAAATTGCATTCAGTTTACGTGGCCACATCCAGCAGAAGAAGCAGTTGGTGATCCACACGGAGGACCAGGGGATGGCTAGCACAGAGTCCAAGAGGAAGGGCTGAGACGTGGCTGCACCGCCTGTGCTCTGAGCCTGCTGCGTGGCCCTGGACACAGGTTTTCACCTTTCTGCCTCCTGTGAACAGCAGCGATGGCGCGTGCCCGCGTGCCAGCACGTTTCTGGATTGGACCCGCAGAGCTCTTCTGCACATCCCTCACCTCCCCTTCGGCCCTCCGCTCCCTCCGGCAGGAATCTTTGCAGAAACTCAGCAGAGCAGCCGTAAATACTAACAGTTCTTCCACAGTACAAGTTCAAGCTGGCCTGAGAACAGAATTCAAAATATGATTTAAAAAGCAAGCAACGCATTCATAAACACAGCCCATAGAGAGCCAAGCGCCTGGCCCCTGGCACAGCTGGGAACTGCGCTGCGGTCACTGCCAGGTGAGGTCAGCAATTTGTTATTTCAGCGGAGGTGGGGAGGAAAGGGCAACCCTTTTGCCAAATTCATTCAGGGCTGGGCTGTGAAAGTGATTTCCCATGTCCTCCAGGCTCTATCCCCCCTCCCTCCACGCTCATCCCTGCCTGCCTTCCTGCATCTTTTACACCAGCTCTACCATGGTATACAAAGGTTCCTTGTCACCAAGTCCTCCTCTTGCCTTTCAAATGAAAAACAGCTGTGGCAGGCATGTCCCAAACAAAGCCTTACGCATTCCTGGTGGAACTGCCTCTTCACCGCCAAAACCCCCAGACTTTATATTTACTACAGAAAATTCAAAACACAACCACTTTTCCTCCTCCAAGCTGTAATTTCCTCCCTGACAGGCCCATCAAATTTAAGATTTCACGTACTATTCTTATCTCAAGTCCCTGCTTCCCCCCTGCCCCACCACTTAGCAAAGCTGACAGCCCTCCAGCACCACCAGCACTGCTATAAGTAGCTCCTGTGGAGCAGAGGAGCACATTCTTCCCTCTCTGAAAACAGACCGCAGAGGGTGGTTTGAAGTAGAGATAGGAAAATCACTGTGGCACAAGAATCCATCTGAACCATGCTAGACCTTCTCACCAGGTGGACCCCTGTCTAAAACCAGGCAGGTGGTGAACACCTCTCCTCTCTCACTTGGGTTTTACTTCGCATCCTATTTTCTGGCAGGTTTGCCCAGAAACTGCTACGGTGAAATTCAAAGGGAAAGCCTGGGCTTCAGATATTTCAGGTCCGGTTCTGCAAACCGAAGAAGTCTGGGTGATCCAGTTTAGGTTTCGGTACAAAGTGATAGGTGCCCGCTGTGAACAGAAGACCCATGAGCATTTTACCCCTCCAGTCTGGCTCTGAAAGCCAAGTCTCGAACTGGGTTTGTGCTGGCACAAGAGCAATTATGTTGATTTTTGTAGATTGTACTCTGAGAAACCTGCATTGATCCGAACCACTCCACGAACTCCAGTGAGTTATCACCTGTAATTTTTGCTACTCACAAGAGGAAAAAACAACCACATGCAAGCCACTGACATAGCCAAGACATACAAGATGAGTTTGAGCACCAGCAGCACACCTCAGTGTATCCCGTCATAATCCTGTTGTAATGCCATGACTCAAGTACCAGAGTGACCTCTGAATGAACAAGCTTGAGTCCCACACAGCCCCCCAGCTGCCATACAGGGGTTTCAGGTAGGTTTTAGAGTAGCCAACAGGGTGCTTTGCACCCCCTTCTCTTCTCACAGCTGCTAACGGGCACCCACCACTACCATGCTGCTCCTCTTCCTCACCCCCAGCAAGCCGCACCAGCACCAGTCACTGCCAAGGTAGGTGATGGAGCTCAGCAGAAGCCTCCCATGAGCAGGGTCCAACTCCACCAGCCACAAACTGCAGTCTGGAAACGGCGAGGAGAGCACAGCGCTGCTTGTTTAGCAAGATTTGTGCAGCTTTTTGCAGAGGTTTCCTACGAGGCTGTGCTCACCCTTTGGTCAACACCGAGGTTTACAACACGCTCCTGCAAAGCTCAGGTCTTGTCTGCCTTTTTGCTGCCCGATTCTCCTCCTACCCAGCAATCGGTTTTAGAAGAACAAGGGCAACGTGAGCTACCGACAGCCCCAGAGATGGGGAGGAGGAGGGGTCACCAGCCAGGGGAAAGCAGTAGCATGGTATTTTCTTTCCTGACCACTTTTTCTGGAGTCTGAGCTCCAGAACAGCAATTTAAGTTACCAAGATTTGTTCCAACATTACACAAATGAGCGAGGGAGAGTCTGAAAGCGAAGCCGAGCAAAGGCGGGGGAAGCAGCCTCTCCTCCCAGAAGACCTTTATTGAGGACATTACTTCTTGATTTGCTAGGATGTATTTATTAAGACTACCTCACGCTTGCTCTCCTGCAAGCTATCTTCAGGCACTAGTTTCCATAACACTGGAATTCTTGAAGCGTAGAAAGGCAAGTCTTCTGTCGGCCTGACAGCCAAAGAACAAGCATCCCTGCCTTTTAACTCCTACCCGGTTCTCCTTCTCAGCCCAGCAGCTTTGCTACGTAGGCAGCATGCTAGGTCATGCATGGTGGAGCAATCGTTCCCCTGTCACATCCTCCTTACTCCAGATGATCAGCAAATCACGCGGAGATCCCGGGAAGGTCGGTCTCACCAGAGTACCTAGAGGCCATAAGTAGCAAACAGCAGCCGTCACGGGACTTGCCAGAGCCTGTACCTGCAGCTATGTTCTTCTGAAGTCGGGCAGCCCCAGCCCCCTCCACAAGCACCCCAAAGCTCCCCTCCCACCAGGGTGCTCAGCGAGCTGAGAGTCTGTTAGCAGAAGTCCCCAGTTTGGAAATACTTCCTCCTAGTCACCACCCCAGCAGATTTTCACAAACTGCTGTCAAATTCTGATACTTGCACTCTTCCAATAGAAGAGGGTGTATAAGTATGGTATTTTAGTACCACAGCACATGGAGCTTACCTAACGTCCTACCTCATAGAATCTCCCACTAAGATGGGTTCAGGACAGTCCATGCTGTGTCGCAGAAGATGCTCACTTGCCCTCTGGCTACAGCACTGCTGCGACCACAAGCCATCTGCCTACCCCCTGCCTCTGAGCCACCGGGCACGTGGCCTTGAGGGAATGACTGAGTCAAAGAGAGTTTCCGGCCACCAGCTGGCCAGCAAAGCCAATCTCAGCAAAACCTACATAGGACGTGGTGGTTGATATGTGGACTATGATTTCCTACATTACACACAACTATATTTCTTTAATATAGAGGCAGGGGCACTGTCTGGTCTTTACATCTCCCTGCAGGTATCACCTCCAGCCCCCAGCCGTGCTCTCTGGAAGATTCCTGCTAACTTTCCAGAGGTCAGGTACGTAGAATAAGCGGTAAGTGGAAGAGGAGAAAACCCTTTTAATGATATTTATAGAGACATCTGTACAGTAATTCTTTTTTACTGAACCAGACCCGTAAAGTTACCAAAACGGAATGATCAGGGGCTACAAACAGCTCGGTATAAAGGGTTAGCGCAGCAGCATCCTCAGTAACGTAACGGAGGTGACAGAAGTGATGAGCGAGCAGGCCAGTCCAAGGGTGACAGGGACACGGGGAGGTTACGGAGTGCAGGTGCAGCCACACTCCCCAGCCCTCCGGAGCACCGGGCATATGTGCCAAGCAGGTTTCTACCAGACACAGCAGGGGAGGGAAGATCCTTTCCCAGATTACACGCTGTCCCTTCCCACAGGCAGTTCCTTCAGCAGCCGAAATGTCTGTGATTAATTTGTGCAGGAAACTGCTGCATCTCACCTCCTACTTCAGCGGGAGATTTGTGGCGTTGCAGAAAGGCAGGAGTGGCTGCTGCTCTGTTTTGGAAGGAAAGCGTGCAGGACACTTCAGAAAAGAAGTTTTAGAAGGAGTCAAGGAATAGGCAAGACAAAAAGATAAATGGCAAAGTTTGGTGACTTCAAACTGTAATCGCAGTAGGATTCTTGATCTTTTATCACCCTCATAAAGCAACCAATGTGCAACCTCATTCCTAAAACCTCATAAAATCCCATAAACCATATTTATCCTGTTCTTCCAACAACAGCCTATGAAGCAGGGCTTGTCCTGGCACAGAACGCTAGCACCTCAGCCCTCCGGAGCAGCGTCAAACCTGCAGGCTGCTGCAGCCCAGCTGCAACCCTGCAGAGCATTCAGGCCAGAGCCTGCAGTTCTGCCGGTTTTGAAAAATATATATATTAAATACACGCAAGTAAGGGTGAATGCTAAAACACACAGAAGGAACCGGAAAGACCCACTATTTCAAGGAAGGAAAGGGAAACAGAAGAAGCCGTTACATTTCTCTGAATGACTGCTAAAGCTGCTTTGTTCAGCTGCAAGAACTCCCTTCTGCAAAGTGCTAGAGGTGATTCGGTCACAACCAACGCATTAAATCAGGTCCCATTTGGAAGAGAGGCAAGAGATCACTATAAGCTGGAACCCAACAGCTCACGTGCTGAGGTGGCAGGCGCTGGCTCCTGGTAGCAAGTTCTTGAAAACAAGAATTTAAGCTATTTATGTCCAATTTACTCAAATTTCTGCATTACCTCCCTAAGCTTTCAAGAAATCATCAATTTCCATCAAATTTATTTTTAATTATCTAATTTTTTAAATTATCACATTAGGGGTGACATTTCCAAGGACATCTACTCATCCTTAAACTTTCAGATTAAGTTTGATCCTTGAGCGATATCTTAGTTGTTTAGCTGGATGGAACTGTTAAGGTGAAATACCACATACGACGCAAGAATTGGCAGACTGATTTGGCCAGGGCCCAGCATTTAATATTTACTTTCTGTTGCGGAACCAGCAACCAAGGTGGCTTCTTGGTCTAGTCTAGAAGAGCAAATAATCCTGAATTCTCAAAGTTCATGGCTCACATGACACCTAACACGCAGTAACCGGCCATAAGCATCCTCTTGTTCCCTGGCACAGACAAAACAATTCAGTCTAGATTCTTCATGAAGACAGGCTTCTGTTCCTGCAAACAAAGCTGCTTTAGATGTAGACAAATCCAAAGCAAACTGGTGGTTACACGTATCTCAAGAACCGCCGAGTGTTGGTGCTGGGGCACAGGGCTCTGCCCTCGGTGTAGACGTGAGGCATCGCTTCCAGTGGTCTCCACCTGCAGGACAAATGTCTGTGTCCTGAAAAACAAAATCTGGTGAGGAAAAGTGCCTTCCCTGAAGAGGGAGAGGGGAAAATAATAAACCAAACTCACCTACTCAAAAAGGGGAGCAACTGACTAGGCAAGACGCTGAAGAGAAGGGTCAGGACTTGGACTAAACCACAAACGAACCCAGAGCCGGCAGTGCGGAGCAATTGCCATAATTTTTCTAGAGAAGGTCAATTTTATTGTAGGACTTCAGGAGTGATGTACATTCGGTACCAGAAAAAAATCCAAACGTGCTGCCCCTGGTCTATGCAAACACGGATGATATGGAGAACACTTGCTGCTCCGCACAGCGCAAGAGCTAACAGGGGGTACGGGGGGTGGGAGCAGCAGTTAAATTGCCAGGAAAACACATCTGAGACAAGCTGTGGGAAATCTGGTTTTTAGTGTGGATAGCACGTAAATGGAGGAACTCTCTGTCACCAGATGCTTTGAAGATTAACCATAAAATTTGTCTAACCTCTTTTTCAGTCAATTGAATTAGCCCATCAGGGTCTATTAAATGTGCTGATGTAGATGCAACCTCCAGCTCAGGAAGTTTTTAAACCACTGATTGCTGAAAGCTGAGAGCGCCTTATGGGGTAAGCATACCCCGACTGCCGTGTTTTCCCTACTCGTTACTGGCCACACGAGACACCTGACTCAGGCTGAACTTTGTTTGAGTTGGTATTAAAGTGTTTTTCTACAATTACAGTTCTTTACTTTGGCAGAGTTTAACTTCTTCCAATTCTCGCTTACCCAAATTGTGATCTAGTTAAGAGAAAATGAAGAATATTGAGAGTTTAGGAATTACAATCAAGAAGAAAGTTAGAAAGAACACACTCGTTTTGCCTCCCAGGGGAAAAAAAAAAAAAAAAAAAAAAAAAAAAAGAGGACTATATGGCAAAACACCTTAAATACCTTTTCAAACAACAAAAAAAAGCACTTTTTAAGCTAAAGAACATTGTTCAAATTGTTTTCCACCTGGAAGAGAATATAAAAGGCTAAATGTACAATAAGTGAGATTTCGGTTAATCATTGCAATAAAACTTCATAATTATGAAGTTGGTGAAGCATTATAGTAGACAACTGAAATTGCAGAATCCTCTTCATGTAGGAGCATCAGGAACAGGTATAGGCAAATCATTGTCAAGGTGTCTAGGTACGGTCTAGGTATGCTTGATGTACCTCTGTCCATAGGAATAACTGCATGATTTTATCAAGTCTCTTCTCGCCTGCATGTCTCGGACTCCCTTGCACTCAAGATGCCAAGAACAAAATCAGTGGAGACTAAAGAATACAAAGTGCAGCACACAAGGGGAGTCAGAGTCATCCCTAGAAAATGATACATTTGACAAAGCTGATACTTCTAAAGCCTTGTGAGAACGTTCAAAACCATTGCTCCAGCCCACTATAGAAAGACGCAGCAGGAAGAGAGGGAAGGCTGCGTTTGATGATAATACGTTGCTCTGGGAGAAGCAGAATCAGTACAACTCTTCCAGCCACATCCATCCCGTGTCCACTGTGAGATCTCCACAGCTAAAAACCCAGCAGCTCCCTTGTTTCATGCCCACCAGGCAAAAAATAACGCTTTGCTGCTTGTCGAGAGCTCTGCGTAGGCTGCCCGGCTGCCTAGCACATGTACTGGCTGGCCAGCCCACGTCACGCTGCTTTGGTGGAACAGATCCTGGGACAGGGTCACAGCTGAGTTCTGGCCTCTTCCCCAGCTTGGGCACCAACCTGTGCTCCTCTCTTCTGTCTACCCAGGAGCTTCAGTGGATTTACAGGCACTTTACTGCGGTGATGCTAAGCCCTCTGCCTAATTTGCGATCAGCGGACATTGTAGGCATCACAGGAATCGGCAGAAGAAATAAACGATTCAAGTAGTGACTAGCTCACCTCCCGGTTTCAGTGGGACACATCTTTCCTCTACCCTCCTGAATGGAAGATTAAGGGATGATTTGACAAGAGTTTGGATGCACCTACATTTCAAAATAGATGGGCTTCCATCACCACTAGCAAAGATAAAATAAGCTCAAGTGGTCACATACTGAAGTCCTGGCTAGCAGCGGACACATTTGCAACCCTATCCCAGGACATTTTGTGTCATTTCTCCCCTTGCTCTCGCTGCAAATCGCCGTCAGAGAAGAGTGCACCAGGCTCAGCTGGGCATTCTCCCGGTCTTCCAGCAGCCCCCAGTTCTCCAGCATCAGGAACGGCTTCTTTCTGGCACAGGTTTCTTTCCCACATTGGCAACCACTGTGCTTGTAACTAATGATCTATTCGCTGTAATTAAACAGTGAGTGCTGCCTTGGGAATCAGCTGCTATAATCCGTTACAGTAAAATAATGAAAACGTCATTTGAGTCAGATGGTACCGAGACCATGGGTTACAGGACAACGTATCAAATTATGGACTGATCTGCAGTAGGTGCAATAACATATTGCATACTGTTAACCGTACTGGGTTAAGTTAACCACTTAAACCATACTGGGTTAAGCTTCACGGCTTGATCCAAAGTGCAAAATGTTGAATTAAGCCTAAATTACCTTTGGCAGCGCTTGACCGGACCAGTAGCATCTGCTGTCTTAAGGACTGGATGCCCTCACTGAAACCAGCGTTCGGCACTACCTGAGGCCATGGTAAGTGACAGTCCCCCAAAACCGCGGGGATGACAAGCGAAGTGCGGGGGGAAAACAGACAAGTCGGCAAGAAAGAAACCTTGTTGCACCCCCTCCCTCTGCAAAATTTGCCTGCTCTGCTTGAGACTGAGCTCCCCATGGATTCCTACTCATTCAGAAAGGGAGATCTCAAGAACTGCCAGCACGCTCCCCGGGCAATACACTAACCTCTCACAACAAAGCGGAACGATAGGCAGCTTCAGTCACCGACAGCTGCAAACACAGCCCCTCTCACCACCGCTGTGCTAGCTGCAAATCTGTATCATCCTCTGCCTCCTCGCTGAGCGCGGGAAGGATGTGGTTCACCAAGAATCATTTTCCAAATCCATCCCAATTGCTCAATTAATTAGCCTTTAGCTTCAACATGAGGAACCAGTTTCTACCTTCTGTAGCAGGTCTATTTTTAGTAAAGCATCAATTTTCTCTGTTTTGTTATCCCTTACTCACTGTTAGTCCTGCCCACACAACAAATCTGGCATTGATCGCTTGTGGTAGACAAATATTTTTGGCTTAGGCTATGAAAGAGGCAAGAGGAAGGGTGTAGAGAAAAGGAGTGTTAACCATCAGAAAGAGCATCACTGTAAATCAGAATTGACATGGAGAAAGCAAACCTAACAGAAAGAAAAGGGGGAAAAAAGTACTGTGAGTATGTAGAAGTGAATGTGTGTTTGCTAATATAAATAAACAGAAGCGACAAGCATCCCTCAGCTTCTGCCAGCGCAAATTCAGATCAGCAAATTCAAGTCCATTTGAAGGGACGCTTCAGCTTTGGCTAGTGTCCCTGGTGTGCCAAAGGCAGCCCTGCCAGCTGCCCAGTGCCATCCCTTCCCACCAAACCACGGACCTAGACCAACACGGGACAAGACCGACAGAGCATTTCGCAGGCACTTTATATCCTCATACCGATTTCTGACTCGGAACAGCTGTCAGACAAGGGCTGATCCTACCTGAGATCTCACCTCTGCATTAACTGCTTTCCTGCCTGGCTGAAAGGAAAGTAGGTACTGGGGGTACTAATACGACCCAGGTACAGTACACCCAAGAAAATACTGCTCTGAGTGATGATGGTCCTGCTACTTGAACGGGGAAAAGGGAGAAGTCAAAAGGAAACATCCTCCTCGTCTACATTCATCCACCTTGTAATGACGCTGACACCTGAAGTGATTGGCTTTAAGGACAGTCCGGCTCTGTGTGTTAAATGCAAGCTCTGTCACCCTAACTGGGTGACACCCGGCACCACACGGCTCCAGCTGTGGCCACCCCCAAAAAAAGCCTTTCCGAAACTCCTGTGCATAGTCTCATCCTCAAACTCCAGGTCCCGTCCCTCATCCAGCTCATCTGGCAAGACCTGCTTTCCTTAGAGAATGTCTGAAGCTGAATCCAGAGCTGGACTCGATGCAAGTGATGGAGCAGCATAAACTGCTCCACACCACAGCGCCTCTGCTCCGTCATCAGGATTTAACCTTCACAACTCACCTTGTAACCTAGATCTTTGCGGAAACTGCCTGAGCCAGGCAAGGTGAAACAAGGCAGCGTGACCAGCCTCCTTTGACCTGCATGCTCTGCAATGGCAAAGGGTAAAAGATACTGAAAATTATAAAACTAGCTGGAAATTTGGCCTAAAGCCCTGCATTTCTGAGCTTCAGCCTGCTTTATACAAGCCCATCTGCACCACGAGCTCTCTTTTGTGAGCTGCATTAAAAGTTTAAGAGCCTTGGAGCACCTCAAGCTTACTGCCATCCTTAAAGCCCAGCCTGTGAGAAGCAAGGGGCCTCTCAAAATTATGCAAGCCAAAGAAAGCCTGAAACTTGAGGACGGTGGTTTATTGGACTCAGGACAGCAAGAAGCAGACTCAGCTCTGGCTGAAAATGTCATTAATGCTACAGGTCCTGCTATGGACTGAGGAACACACAGCAGAGTGGGAGACAAAGTCAGGGGCACCGGGAAAGGCTGAAGGGACAAAACAGGAGTGCAAACTATTCCTGAACTGCTTATCATTGTGTACATACGTGCCTACCACTTTCATCCCTCTGTCACCATCTTGACCCATGCTAGCCCTGGATGGGATCTCCAGCCACAGCGTGTGTGCAAAAGGAAAATAATCCTCATTTGATCTGGAAATCTCATATTCCTGACTCCGACTGCTGCTCTGGGATTGCTGGAAGAAACAACTCCTCCCGGCCAGGCCAGGTGTTTAAATAGCTTGGACTGGAAGTCACTGCCCTGAGCCACAGCTCAGCAGTTGCTAAACCTGGCCATCAGCCAGCACCCCAGACCACGAACCCTTCCAATTCCATCGGCATTTTTGTCATCTCCTGGAAAACAGAGGAGATTGAACCAGACAGATAAACAATAGAAACTAAATGTCAGGGATGCCTATGATCAGTCCAAATACACGAGCTGTCTACAGTGGGTGAGCCCACCCCTTCCAGTATGTAGGAGAGAGGGAAGGTAAACCCTGTGGCAAGACATTTATCGTAGAGATAGGCTCCAAAAGAGTTTTCAGGGAAGGCACGCAGTTTGGGAGGCAAATGAGCCACCCAGCCCAGCTCCCAGGCCTGCTGTGGGCAGCGAGGAGGAGCAGGAGCAGGATCGGGAGGTTATTAGGCTCCACCTAGAAGTCTGCCCCAGAGCCCCAGGCCAAACGCTGCTGCCTGCATCCCCTCCCCTAGGTGCGGCCAAAGCCGGCATCGCCAGCTCTGTGCAAGGTTCACGGGCACTGGTGCAGCCCTCTCCCATCCTCCTCCCCTCTGCATCGTCAAACAAAAAAATCCCAAGATAATACTGGCACATTTCGCTTCTGGATTCCCGGGTTCCCAAGCCAGTAAACATCAATTCAGCTAGTGGTTTTGTTTCTTGGTTGTTGCTCACTTTAAGCAGAGAAAAAACAACCCATTTGGGATTGTGCGAAGAAGAGCTGAAGCTTATGGAAAGTAAGAGCAGAAAACTGTTTTCAGGAGCCCAAAGCATTCCATACAGGGGACGAGCCATCCTTCACAGTGCAGAGGGAGGAGATGCCGTTTAAGGGAGGTTGCTCAGAAGGCCTTCAATTGATTTTCAGTTACAGTCTCCCTCAGTCATCTTAGGTATGTCATCAGTTCCTCTTAGGTCAGTTGTATTTTCCCACATCTGTTAAACAGGGGCAGCAAAATCTCCCATTGCTCCCCGTCCCTTTTGCCTGGCCAGATAGCATAGCCTGCAGCTCAGCTCTGCTTGTGGTCTTAATTAAGACTTGAGGCCATGGGTTCAGAGTAGAGCTGAGTTTAACCCAAGCTGTGCAAGACACCAAGGGAGGCAAACAGAGGTCCCTTCCCACGTTCAGCTTTGCATTTCTCTTGTTCCCAAGGAACAGCACCTATGCAGCGCTCCTGCTGTGGCCCATCCATTCCCAGTGCGATCGCTCCCAGGAGAAGCACACTAACTTTCTGGAAGTGCTCTTCCTCCACAGGCACCACACCTAAAGTATAAATTATTTTCCAGAAAGTGGGGGAATTTTTGGGTTCCCCCCCTGTTTTAACCTTTTGCTAGGGTGTGGAAAGTGAATAAACCCAACTGAGCATTCCTTACCTAACAAACTTACAGTTGGCTGCTTAATTAGGAATTTAATTAATGTGACTTAATTATCTCCTAACGAGATTGCTTTATTAATGCCCATGGCCATAGCCCTTTAGGGCTCTCGATCTTGTCAAATCTCAAAAGCTAGGCTGAGTCAACACTTGAATAAACAGCTGCCAATAAAATACCATGTGCTGCCAGAAGTGGCATTCGGATTTTACCAGATGATTCCTTCCCCAGGTTGAGCTCCAAACCTCCGCACCGGCTAATCTTTGTGCTCAGAGGTCCCTTTTCTGCATGAGATGCAGAGTGAAGAACTGACCACTTCTGACACAGCTCACAGCAGGCAAAGTTTCAGAAGTCTTACCGGCCAGCCCGCACTCCAGCTGGTGTAATTATAGTTCCCTTCACTTAACTCAGTTTTCACCAGGAACCAGTTTTCTCCGCTTCTGAAGAGCCGTTGTGCAATGCTGCCATATACTGTTAAGACCTGTTGAAACGACAGACTTTTGGCATCTTCTTAAGTACCTGAAGTACCTATAAAATGCTCCTTGGCCACCTAGCACTCTTATTACTATTAATATCAGAAGAGAAGCACGTATGGACAGTTCTCATTTCTATTCTCAAATGGCTTTTTTCAGTTGTAAGCAACTTCATTAAACTTATTTTCAGGTGGAATTTTGCCCTTCTGGTTTCTGCCTAATATTTTTGGAAAGTTTGGTTCAGCTGTTTTTTAGTTTTAAGGCAGTGAGTAGGCAGGAAAAATACAACCGTTGCCATGATTTGAAAGTTAAAATAAATATTCTATCACCTTGTCTTGAGCAATCCCGCACTTCACCAAGAAAAGAAAACTCATAAAGTTGGCTCAGACATGCACTTGTTAGTTTTCCAGTGAAAACACATCTCAAATTAGCTGAATCACATCAATGCCTACTGAGCTAACCTACCCAGAATCCGCTGCTTAAAATCCAGGAACAAATCCAGAGACGAGTCTCTTCGGCAATACCCACTCGAGCAGCAACGGTGATAGAGGTCATGGCCCCTGAATGCTAGAAAACACTCTGGTCAGACCCTGTCCTTCAGGTCAGAGGAAGGTGCTTTAAAGGGATGGTTACATCCAACATCCGAAGAGAAGAAGATGGTGCCAGAGAACAGCCTGTTCCTGATATTTTTGTTGTTGAAAAAGTAAAAAAGCAAGCAGCACTCTCCCACCCCCAAGAAGCCATGCTGTTAAAGCAGCACAGAGTGAGCAGCAGGACCAGCTGATCAGTGCCACAGGAGATGCAGCAGCCCCTGTGGAGCAAATGCCTAACACCTCAGACGGGGTCTATATCATACAGAACAGCATGAAGCCACAGGTTCAACACAAAACTAGCTGGATGAGAGCAGAAGAGTGCTTATTAGACAACAAAAAGGTCTCCCCCCCCCCCCCCCGCCTTTTTTTTTTTTTTTCCCATGGCTACCCACATCCTAGACAAGTCTAGAAAAAAATTTTTATGAAAATCCACATCTCAGCAGACCATCTCTGGTCCTTTCAAGGCATGCTGAGCCTTGGTACCATGCTCCCTCTCCTGTGATCTGAAATACCCAGCATTTCTTACATGCAAAACAACTGCAGCCCCGTTCGCATTTTCTCCTGGCCTGCCACAAGACGAAGGCGTGTTTCCTGGCAGGCGGTTTGTTGCTCTTCCAAACCGCCCTGAGCCGTCTGCTCAGCGTTACAGCCAGCGAATGCAGCCTGCCGCGGCGCAGCACGCTGAGGAAATGTCCTGGAACAGTTTTATTTGGAGCTGACGTCTCTGACGGTGAGCCGATGCCTTGTGGAAGGTTTCGGAGAGGAGCTAACACTACCTCTAGAGCAGGACAGCTTGTTTCCCTCCCCCTTCACCGCAGATCCTTCATCTTGTACAAAACCAGTGGTACCTGCATCGTCAGGGATGGGGTGGGAAGCAGTAAACTGGAAACCAGAGCCCCAGGACCTTCTCTTGACTTCACCACTCCTCTACCTCCCTAAGTTAGCTGCCACTTCTCTGCATTCACTCTTTTCTACCCCAAAGATGTCTAGACTGTACAGGTCACAAGCTCCACTGGCAGCATCCCAATGTATGTATGCTACCAGCCTAATGCAATGGGGACCATGACTAAAATATTTTAAATAATTAAATATCAACTAATAGAAGTCATGTGGTGTAGGAGGGACTGGCCAGCTTCTCCTCTTTTCATGCACTTGGAGGCTAAATGCTTTGTAGACGTTCCTCTGTCAGCTCTTCTGGCGAGTACCACATGAAGGAAGCACCTCTTGCTCTTCTGTCCCAAGATCTAGAAGTACCTCTGGCCTTTGGGTGACAGCCATGGAAGGATGGAGAATGGACCCCACCAGTAAGATGTTAAAGACCATGAGCAGCAAAGCTGGCTCTGGTCACTTGAATTTACTCGTCACCCATTTCCAGGCACCTGCACTACAGGGAACTATCAGTACCACTAGTAAAAGATGTTAGAAGACTACAGAGCCTAAGTGACCCTCCAGCTCCAACCCCCCCAGGCCAACACAGTCATCTCCCCTGCCTTCGAGTGGCCTGCATTCTCTACAGAACCTGTATCATGACACACGGCACAGCTCGCTAGTGACATTTCCAGGCACACCTGAATCTCCTAGGCTGGTGACAACATCAAGCACCACTGCGTTTGATCACACTGCACAGCACCTGGGATGAACAAGGCACAACCACTCTCCTCTCTGTGCTCTCACCCATCCCACGGCCACCACTCTGCCAGCAGTCCTGGCTCAGAAGCAAGAGAAGAGCCTGGTGCTCTCCATCAGCCTGTCCATGCAAGGACCGCTCTTCCTGAGCAGGTAGCCAAAGTTCCCCAGACAGGGTGCTTGGTAACAAACTTCAAGGACCTGTCTCCTCTTCCTCTCTACTTCTACTGAAGCTTGCTGAACACTCCCATTTTCTGCCCTTCCCTGTCCCTGGTGAATGCAGCTGTGAGAGCCACACAGCAGGAACAGCTGGCCCAAAAGCAAGCAGCAGCAGCCCCCACAGCTTGTCTGCCATCCTCCTGGCCCCTTCCCTTCTGAGCCAACAGCAGAAACCCTGCCCTGACACCAGAGCTAGAAAAGCAGCTTTTTGCTCTCCCTTCTGCTGCCCGCACGCACGGATCAGCCAGAGAGCAGCACCGAGGGCAGGCAGAAGCTGCAGCCCCACAAGCCGAGCCACCAGCACACATACATGGGAGAGGAAGTTGTTACTGGGTCCCAGTAACACAAACCAGCTACTGCTCGGCTAGGGCAGCCACAGCTCACCCCTCTTCAGGGCTGCAAAGCAGCTGTGCTCAGGAAACCTGCTGCTTTAGCTTGTGGTCCACATTCCCAGTGAATAAGGAGGCACCCCAGGAGGTCCCAATGAAATCAGCACCCGAAGTCTTCGTTTGCCCAAGCTGCTTCAGCATCTCAGCCCAGGGACCTCACTAGTGTGGCTTCTCTCTTAAGACGCCCTTTTTTTTCCTCTGGGTTCTGCTGGTTCAAATAGGCAATGCTGCAGCACGTCCCCAACACGTGGCAGTTGTAGCTAAAACGTACTGGCCAGGCATTTTGGAAATCTTGGAGAAAAAAAAAAAAAAAAAGAAAAAATACAGAAAAAGACAATCTCAGCCTTCCAGTGACCTGCCTTGGCACCTCAGCCCCACTTCAACTTGCAGCACAAGTTGCTCCATCATCTGTCCCACATCCTTTCCCAGCTTCACCAGTGCAATTCCAAGCCAGCTATGAGGTCTTTAAGGCAAGTGTCTCTTGTGAAGCCTACATAAGCACACACCGAGAGGGATCTGCACCAGAAAAACCCTCAGCAAGGCTGCTCTAGCTAGGGGACGAACAAAAGACCAGGTGAAGCGTTTTAAAATCCACCTTCCACAGAAGTACTCCCATCTCCTGCCCAGTGACTACCTGCCAGGAGTGTGAGAACCTTGCGGAGGGACTGATGCCAGCGCTGCTGTGACCTCCTCTCTCCCATGGCATGTGGGTGGCCCAAGGCAAAAGGTTGCACAGAAAATAATTTTCCCCTTGTCAGAGGCTAAAATCATCTGTATAAATATTGTAGCAGTAAGTTAATGCAGACTGCATCCCCACCCAACCCACACGGTATCGCAAGGCAGGCAGGTCAGCTCCAGCCCACGTTTCAATTAAAGAGCACGTTGCGGTGAAAACTGTCCCTGCCTGCTTTTCTTTTGGGTTTAAAATTCCTCCAATGCAGCTGCTTTTAGTGCAGGTTGATTATTAGTCTCATCTACATTACGACCTCCTCAGCTCGCTTGAACGACCAGAAAACCCACAGAGAGAGAACAAACAGATAGCACGTGGCAGCCTTGCAAAAGGTACGTTGGTCATTTGGTGAGTGAAGTTTAGTTTTAATTAGTGGTGGTAAAGGGGAGTTTGTGGCATAATAAATCTCAGAATAAGGATTAGCCTCCCTGTGGCACCTTGCTGGTCATTTTTGGCAGGAAATGGCAAGACATGAAGGAATATTAAACCTTGCGCTTCAGGGCTGGAGCCAAGCAGATTCAGAAATGTGGAAGAGACATCTCACACATGCCTGATTTTACAGGAGAGGTCTTGCGCTTTCCTTTGAAAAGAGCAGTGACATCTGTGCTGGCAGTGGGTGAAGTACATACACTTCAAAGCTGCTGTGGGACGACAGTTCCTAGACCGACACATGCACATACGGCCGCACACATGTGGGGTGGGAAGGAGCAGCCTCAGTGGGTACCCACGCACCCTGCTAGGGGACGAGGCAGTCTCACCTTGCCACTGCAGCACGTCGAGGCAATCGGAAGTTGCACTAGGAAAAGGACAAGGTAACACAGCGAACTTTTACGCAGTCCTGTGGCCAGAAACTGGCTCCACGACCCTGCTGTGCGGATCAGCAAAGCCCAGTATTTTCAGCTAGCAATGCAAGTCAAAGAGGTAACAACATCTCGTCAGCACTAACACCAGGTACCTCAAAGAACGCTTCTGTCCTGGCTTTTAATTCCCTCTGCAGACGGTTCTGTACAAATGCATGCAGAGGAGTATTTCACTTTCATCTGGCCAGAGATCATGTACACCCAGAAGCATAAAGACTAACAGACCAGTCAAGGACGGACTATTCTCCATGGGAATGCCTGGTTGTTTTTTTCTTTAGCATGCACACAGTTCTCTTCACCTCATCTGATTTCTTCCATCGTTCATTACCTCTCGATTTCTTCCATCATTCGTTACCTCTTCACAGAAGAGTTCTCAGGTCATCCCATTCATCCCCAGAATTTTTCCTGTGCTGCGTTAACCTGCAAGGTTTGAAATTCCTGTAAGGCTGCTGCTCCTTCCCTTGGGAGATCATTACACAGTCTGACAGCTCATACTAACATTTTCCAGAATTCCCCATCGGCTAACGGAACTGCAGACATTCCAAGAAAAGGACACTCCACCAAGCCCTGCACACGCTGATGGAAGAACCAAGGTTCACAGCTGGAAAAAACCACACGGGTTGTCCCAGTGCAAGCCATGTGCATCTGCTGCCCATGTGGAGCCCTCCACCCCTTTCAGCCACTGCTCTCCTTCCTGCTTTGGTTCACATGCATGTGGTTTTCAACTGGTGAGATCATCTTTTGAAAAAGCTTTATGTTTGGCTACAAACAGACCCCAGGGCTGCGTGTGATCCAGGAGAGGCACGGAGACCATGTTAATGAGGCTTACCATTTCCTTCCAAATGGGATGCTCACTGCATGTCACAAACTGCTGGGGGATGAGATTGCTCTCTCCTGCAGAAGAGTATTTCTACTTCTCTTTGCAGACCAAAGTAGAAAGTGTAAAACTTTCCACAGACATTCCCGAGGCAATTCTGGACCACAGGAACCTGCCTGACCCTCTGTGAGATGCTCAGGACTTCAATGCCAGCTGGGGGCCGGGCGCTGGGGAAAGCTCCAGTGAAAACTGACCCACGCCAGGGTGCCACTTCCAGGGCAGCTCATTTCATCTGAAGATCTTTAACCTGCTACTAAGCACAGTCTAAATACTGAAGACACATAGGAATATGTAAAAATCAATAAATCGGGGCAGGGGGAGGGGAAATCTGCCTTCAGCTCTTACAACATCCTTGCAATAATACACTTTGACCAGCAAACAGGAGAATGAGATAGAAGAGCTGGCTTTTATCCCATAGATCAGACGCTTTCTGCCTGGAACCTGTAGCCGTCAGCTTGCAGCACACAGCGCCGCTGCTGATCTCTCGCTGTTGGGCATATTCACCAGGATGCACACAGGAGGAAGCAGTTCAGAGCGATCTTCTACCAGCAACAGGTCCCCGTAAAGAGCTGGTCAGACATACAGAGCACATTCATCCAGAGCACGTCTCTTCCATTTGCCCTGCGCACCCTGAGGAGCTGTATTAGCACAACCTACACAACAGGCTTTGCCCAGTTGATTAAAGCCATCAGTAAGGACTTCAGCTGCTCCCCAGCAGTGCTGCCCTGCGCGCTGATACTAGCAAAGCCTCCTCCTTAAGCAAAGTCTTTTCTGGCACTTTCCAGGCTCATCTGCTTGCTGGCACCACCCGGATCACCCAAGGTACCACACCATACCAAGGATGCTCTTGTTACTGTCTGATACCACCAGGGTGCAGGACCAGCTGGCAGCCGCTGCACACCCCCACACCCCTGCTGTGGGAAGGGGTGTCTCAGTTTCCCAAGAGCAGGGGAACCTTCTGCCCCCTGGTACGGCTTACCTTGATCGTCATTGAGCTGCCGATTTCAGCTTAGCTGCATTGACCAAGGATGAGCAAACCTGCTCAGAAACATGCCGGGGCAGGGGTGGGGGGGATGACAGAAATCACAACATAAAATTTTGGATTTTATGATCCTGTTTAAATAATTTTGAAAATTCTCACCTTCTAATCTGCAGCAGTGCCTAAAACCTCAAGACCTCAGAGCACAGTTTATGATTAATCTAATTCTAGAATTTGGTTAAATCTTGACTTTTTTTTTTTTTTTACATTAGCCATGAAAAGTCACTTCTAAATGTGAGCATTTTCAAGCAGAATAAATCCCTCCTCCTTTCTTCTCCATTCCTTAGCACTGTAAGAGTTATGCAGGAAGATTTAACAGTGTGTACACTCACAAGCTCGGGCTCTACAATTTCACGTGCACGCAGTAAAGAACAGGAACCACTTGCAGAAGTCCATGACCCTCAAACCAGTGTAATTGGTTTCACCTGCCCCAGCTTGAATGGGTTAAAATATTGAGCCACTTTTCATGAAGACATGTTATTTGTTTGGTTTTTCAAACAGATTGTACAATCACCAGCGAAACAGCTTTAGTCTTTTTAATTGGGACCAGCAGGATGTTGGGCAAGTACTGCATGCTAGCAAAGGAACTCTCCTTTAAACGTACTTCGTAATTCGAACAGAACTGCAGCCAAGGCACAAACTGAACATCACCCAAGGCTAACCAGGAAGCCCCAGATCAGGCGGAGACTTGATTTTTTTTTTTTATTTTTTTTTTCCCCAGAGCTTTTGGGGTTTCCCTGCCAGAGGGAAGCTGAACAGGCGAGCTCCAGAAGAGCTGCCCCGCAGCACAACCTGCTGGCATCTCTCAGCCAAGGCAGGGCTGCTCCGCACAGCCAGCCCAGCAGCAGCACCACAAGGTCCAAGGACATGAAACTACGAGGCGGTCGACCCAGAATGCTGTAGAGCAAAGACCAGCTTTGCCCACAATAACTAGCTATCCAGCAGGGCCAGAAAGTCCAGGCAGAGCCCTGACCCTGAACTCCTTATGCCTCCTGGCAGAGAGGCATTGCTACACCTCTAGGCTTTGCTCATTTCGCCTGGTTTCTTCCAAAAAAGCCCAAACTCAGGAGCCCGTACTTGGTGCAAGGTGAAAGCATTGCTTTTGAACCCATAGGCCAACTTCAGCAAGTGCAACAAAGGTAATTACATTTTGTGAGACTCGGAGGCCGTGGAAAGGAGACAACTAGAAGTGCCCTGGTCAGGGCAGATGCTGCAATACCAACTCGCCCCCACCGCGTCCCAGAGAACCCGCGCTGGAGACAGCCTTTAGAAATGCTTGGCAGGGCAGCTGCACTCAGCTTTCCTCTTCTGATGCCAGAAACAAGCAGCCACCAGACAAATGCGGATAAACCACCTCGATGATAGGTCTGTTTCCAGAGCTCCCTGGGTGTTTTCCAGCTACATGCATTAGCTGTTTTAAAGGTCACACTTAAGATTTCTGTATACGCTCCCCGATTCTCTGGACACCATCTGGCATATTGCAAATTCAAGTTTGCAGTCAAAAAAATTCTTCATTCCTATTATCCCTTTAAGGGTTTTAATATTCCATTATTTCCTTTCTTCTCCACTGTCTAGAACAACAAACTTCTAAATACAGGCAATTAAATAAGAGGGAGGTGGCATTTAGAGTTAATCTAATCTACATTTAATTCCAGCGTGTTCCTCTGTTTTATTGAGAAAGAGGCCATACAACAGGTTGAAATGCAATGTGTGTCAGATATGCTATGCTTCACAGCAGCAGAATGTTGGTTTTGGCAGTCCCTGGTAGATGTCTTCTAGGTAACTTGGTAGGACCCTGTCTATTGTTATATTGTGAATTCTGCAGGCAAACTTTCAAAGGTGTTGCATTTCCTCACCTAACGTACTCGCTGCTAGCTATTACAACACTATACCATGAAATGCAATAGATTTGCCACCATTTGCAGCCTCAAAAGCAAAACAAGTGAGGCCACTTCTAGGAGGCTGGGTTTAGCCCAAAGAGAACCAATGGGTTGGAGGTAGAAACAACCAAGTGAATGTTTGCTGCTGGTCACCTCCAACACAAGAGCCAGAAGGGAAGAAATCCTAAGTGCTTCGGACTTGCACATCAAGCCACCGCTACAGAAGAGCCCTTTAGCAGACTGCATGGCAACCTACTTTCCACAGTCCCACTGCACCCCCTCTTCAATGTTCACAAGTAGCTAGAAGCAAAATGGAACCAGCAAAGCTGCCAAATCTTTACAACTGGGTTTCAAAACACAAGCCAGAAAACACACCTTGACTTTCAGAGGCCAGGCCCCAGCCCAGTATTTTTAATTTTTTAATGTACAAGGCAAAAACCGTTGGGGATGCAAATAAAAACCTACTTGACATTTCTCCTGCTGGCACTGCACTTTGAGCACCATTGCAACAGAACAAGGGGCAATGGTTTTAATCTGAAAGAGGGTAGGATCCAAACTAGATACAGGGAAGAAATTTCTTATAATGAGGGTGGTGAAACACCGGCACAGGTTGCCCAGAGGGATGGCAGATGCCCTGCCCCTGGAAACATTTGAGACCAGGTTGGATGGGGCTCTGAGCAACCTGATGTGGTTGAAGACGTCCCTGCTTAATGCAGTGCAGATGGACTAGATGACCTTGAAATGTCCCCTCCAACCCAACCCATTCTATAGTAAGCATTAAGATCTCTACCTTGTGTGCAAAAATGCAGAGGCAAGACTCGCGCTGGTGCTCAGCCTTACACTGAAAAGCTCAGTTTATGCTGAGAAAGTAATTCACAGCTGGAAGTACAGTAACTCAAATAAGAACAAAAAAGACAGGCTGTGCCAGTATCTGAAGAGGAGACCTGGATGAAAACATACCAAGGCTGTGGGAACTGCAATGAGCTTCTGAGGAGTACTCACCATCCTGTAAGAACCTGTCAAGCAGCCACAAAGATTTTTATGGTGGTGGTTTCTCTTAGCCATGATGTAGTTGTAATATTCTCACTCGTCCGTGAGAAACTCCCTAAGACTCTTGTAGAGTTGTAACCCAATTCCACTCTTGTAATTATATCATACTCTCTTAAATTATCCCCCAAGAATTTTGTTTTTAATAAATCAATCTTAGAAAGTATCTGGTTTTAGAAAACTCTTTCAGAGTTTTGTTTAAGTAATGCCTCCTTCTCCTCCCTTCCCTTCCTACTCCCTCCAAGAAATCAGTACAGGAATCTAATGTCTCTTCAAATACGAGACTAAAACCCAATGCAACTTCACAAGCTTCCATTCCACTCCATGGAATCTGGTGTCCAGCTTTGGTCTATGAAGAGATCCACAGAGACCAAAAGAAACAAGGCCACAGTTAGTGCAAAGCTCATCTAAAAAATTCCCTATTTCCAGGATAAGCAATTACAAGTCTGAGGATCATAGTTTGCCTTCGCAGAAATGGCTCAGAGAACTTAAATATATATATACATATACACACTGCAGAGCACTAGCAGAACAGCTGCAACACCAGCCCTTTTGCAGGAAGGCACTTCCTACAGACAGGAGGGATAAATGACAAGAGCGAGCACTATTGTCTTGATTCACCCTATCAAAATGCAAGCATTTATTCAAGATGCCTAAACGAGGAGAAAAAGTAGTGAACTGAACCCGAGGCAACACCCACCTCCTTACCTGGGAGACAGCAGGGAGTGGAGGAGATGGCCCTTATCTCAGTATCTGGACTAGGGCTCGGAGACCACATGGGTAGGGCTGTGGTTAGTGACTCCCCTGCAATTAGGGTGAAACCCGAGATCCCTACGGAAAGATAAGTCTCTGGACTTTGTGGTTGTACAGCAGCACCAGCCCGACACTGGCTCAGAACAGTCCCGAGCATCTCGATGGGCTGCCACTGCCCAGCTACGGGGATGTTCCCAGCACCTTGCTGCACAGATACTGCATGCGGGCAGCTGCTGGAAGATGGCAGAAATCAAGGTTCAGTTCCCTTCTGCTGACGAGAAACAAATTAAAAATAACCTTAAAATACAGTACAATTCAGTCCCTCAAGCTCACTAAGCAGCGGATGGGTTTGCATACCTGGGAGGCTGGCAGCATGCTGCTCTGCAATTACAGAAGCAGCACCCTGGAAGATGATCAGCATCTTCTGTGATACGTCCATCCTTCCACTGAGGTCTTCAAAGCCCGCATACTTGGAATCCCAAAGTACAGCTAATTTGCTTAAGACCCAAAAGCCCACTTTTCCACTTCTGAACTGGCAGGGACAGGAATGAAAACAGAAATGCAACAAGATATGCCCTTCCAGGGCCCCATTTATTAAGTGAATACAAAAATAAGATCATTTCAGTGCAGAGGCACAGTAATCCGCTCCATGGTGAAAAGATATCTTGGGTTAGCAGTAAACAGAGTTTACAATGCCTTGTAAACAGACCTCTTTACAAGCAAGAAGCATACTGAAACATGACACATGTTGGATTAAAAGTTCCCCGTTGCACCACTACTCCACACTTCTCATCTGGTGATTTCAGAGCACTTCGCAAAAGGTAAGAGCATCCTTCATTCTGTTTTCAGAGGAGCACACGTGAAACGAATGAGACACGTGGAATTTGCACTGTAAACTGTTGAAAGCGCCACAGCATTTTCTGAGGATGATGGCTTACCCCTTGTTAGGTTTGTTTTGCAATGAAAAATAATGGCCAAAGCTATAGTGCATTATGGAAGTTTTTAAAAATGACTTTTTTTTTTTACAGCAACCTGTTGTATGGTTGAATAAAAATTACTCTTTTTTGTTTCTTAATACAGTACATGGCATTTCTCCTCAATTGCACTAGAAGCTAATTTGGAAGCACTTTCAATTTGTGTTATAGGCAAACAGGAAAGAAAAACAAGTCAGGCAGGCTTTCCATCTCCTTTCCATCTCTCTGCCCACTGTTTCATCCCCACCCTTTCACATCTCCGAGTCCACATACATTCCATTGATCAGGTAATCCACTTGTGTGTAATCCTTCTTCTTGTAGCTCTCATAGGCCTGCATAAGGAAAAGAACTATAACAGTTATGAAAAAACACGTACCAACTAAAAGCACTGCAAGAAGCGAACTTTTATCCACTAAGTACTGAGTCAGTGGCTCAGCAGCAATGAGAAGATACTCATTGTCTGTGTCCTGAGTTTCCACAAGGCTCGAAGCTGTTGTTTTGGGTGTATGTGCTGGAGCTATGGTTGTTGAAAAAACGTGAGATGCTGTCTTTATCTCATGTCCAGTCGTAGTTCCTGCTGTAGTGGCAGTAGTTATAACTGTGGTACCTCCTGTAGAGCCCAGAAGAGAAGTTGGTTTACTTAAGGATGTACTTGCTTCTGGCTCTGGATGGGGCAACGTAACGGCTGGCAGTGAATTCACAGAGTGAGAACTCTCTGAGGGGGTGAGTGTCGTGGCACGTGTGGAAGCAGTGGCACGTGTGGAAGCAGTGGCACGTGTGGAAGCAGTGGCACGTGTGGAAGCAGTGGCACGTGTGGAAGCAGTGGAAGACGTTCCTGCATCCTGCAGGATGAGGGTGGTCAGTGTGCTTGGTGTCTTCAGGCCAGCTCCAGCAGTGGTGGGGCTACTAGAGCGGAGAGTGCTGGTGGTGGCTGGGTTAACCTGCGTGCTTTGGGGTGTCTGAGTACCTGCTTCAGGAATGGCACCGAGGGGAGCAGAAGAAGTGGGGGACAATACTGAGACAGAGTTACTATTTCCTGATTTTTCAGTGGTGGTCATAAGCTTGGTGACAGGGCTGGAAGTGGAAGCAGGGATGTTACCAGATGTGGGAGAAGAGGCAGTAGATGACACAGCTTCAGCAAGGAGACCAGAACCTCCAGGGCCATCGGGGGCTTTGGCAGTTGTTTCATAAGCTGTAGTGAGGACAGATGCATTTGTAACGTTTGTTGTTACAGCTGTGGTGGTGGTGGAGGTCACTGTGGTGGTGACAGCGTTGCTTGTTGTTGGTTTTCTTGTATTCGTTCCTGCAGCTTCACCCTCGATCCCAAGCAAATGCCTCAAGTGAACCTTGGGAGTCCAAGCAGTTGAGGAAAACGCATTTTCCACGTTGTGTTGGTCAACTCGTGCATTCACCGTCCTCTCCTTTTCCAGTGGAGAGTTTTGGTGGTGGTACAGGACTGTTTCCCTTTTCCCATCAACCATTTCTTCAAAAAGACAAAACCAATGAGTTTCATAGGAATAAAACTCTCAAGCTCAAATCTGACCTTATACCCCCAACAAGCAAACCAGAACATGTATTCTGCAGTATGTGCAGAACAACTGGAATAAATCAGTCCTGAAATCAGCAAGAACATGAAAACTCAGGCCTCTGCTTTTATTACACATAATCCTTCTAGGGTTTTTTTGTGTGAGTTTTTGGGGGGGTTGTGGGGGTTTTTTGGTAGGTTTGGGGTTTTTTTGTTTGGGTTTTTTTTGGGTTTTTTTGCTACAGACCTCTGGCATTTGCCCAACCAGGGAATTAATTCCAGAAAGTGGGGGTGGGGGTGGACAATGAAGTATAGATCTACAACCCAGAAGCACATCATCAACAGAAACAGCGTTATGAATGCCAGCTCCTGAGAAGGCTCATGCTTTCAAAGTCACATAGCATTGACAAAGCCCTTGTGCTCACATTCAATATTTTCACTTCTCAAAACTGAGTGGATATTTCCACTTACACCTTCATACTTTGGGAGACTCTCCTTCACCACTAGTGATCTACATTTATAGTGATATAAATCCCACCTGCTTGTCAAAGGCCTGGTTGCTACGTTGCAGAGAAACCTGATTTCTTGTGCCCCCCAGCCAAACCAAAAGAACCATGAACAAACTTTTTTTTTTTAACTTGGGTACAACAAACTCTTGAAACATGCTTTAGAAGATTGATTCCCAAATTACTAGCAAGCTCTGTTTTGTTATCGTGTCACTTAATTAAGATTGAAGACCCTGGCACTAGAAAGTCACCATGAGCAATTGCTGCTATGGCTGCTCGGATTATAGAAGCAGCCGGCTGCCTCTGGCACAAAATCCTGGCAATCTCAAAAAAAAACCAATGCCAAGACATTTTCCTTTCTCTTAAAAAACATAAATACATCTGTTACGCCTTTATTTTCCAAAGGACAGCGTGTGGAGTGAAAATGGCTTGAATGAATGATGTCTCCAGCATGGAGACAAACCGTTAGTAAAAGCTGGAGAAGTTACTCAAAGACAAATCACGCACATGTAAGTGCCAGAGCCCTTAGGAGGCTAGGGAAAGAGTATTTTCCAGTGAACTGACTTCACCTACAGAACCATCCTGCAGGCATTTCACAAGCCATCTCCCTCAGCTGAAAGCCAGTCAAGGTCTAAGGGTAGGCATTTAAAGCAAAGGGACCAGGATCCTGGATTTAACAGGAGCCCGAAGCACAGCATTACCTCCAAGCAGATCTTTGATGCCTTGTTCTCCAGCATCCTGGCACACGCTCAGCTGGTGACACTGCAGGAGGATGCAGTGATTCTGGTAGAGCACAGACCAGTTACACTGGTGGTCACCTGAAAACAGCAGAAAAAACAGGTTGTTGCACACAGGATACCAAACACTGCTTCACGGCTGCAATTAAAGAATTTTTTGAAAAAGCGACAGCTGGAAGGTCTAGCCTTAACAGATCCTGACTCAGCCTTAGTGAAAATAACTGGGAAGCCACTGAAATCAAATGTGGCAGCTGCAGCCCACCTACCTGCTTGTCTTCCAGTACCAACATCTAACAACAGGAATTCACTCACCCAGACAGGGACAAAGAGAGCATACTACAGTTTGGACCCATCAAAATGCTAGCATTTGTCTAGATGTCTTAACGAGGGGGGAAAAAACCCAAACAGGTGAGCTGAAACTGAGAAGACACCCATCTCATCCCCGACGGGAGACAGCTCTCACCTCAGTGCTTGGAGTTACATAGAAATTTATTCATTTGCTGAACAACGACACCATTAGCCACAGGAGCCATCACAGAAACTGTCTTTTAGTAAGTCAAATCCCAATGTAAGTAAATGAATTCATCACAGCAGGGAACTCTCTCTCCCGGCAGCCCTTCAAGCTCACTAACTTTTTTTCTGGGCATGCTACAGACACAAAGCCAAGCTCTGAGGGAAGGAATGAACCTCCTCTAACCAGTTCTGAGGAGACACCTCAATCACTGCGTCCAGTTTTGGGCTCCCCAGCACACAAGGGCAGTACTGACACACTGGAGCACATTTCAAGATGCTACTAGAATTCTGAGGGGCTGAAACACATGATTTACAGTAAAGCCCAACTCAACAACAAGGGGAAAAAAAATAGTTCCCACCACAAGGGCACTCAGACACTGGGCTGGGGACCACAGAGGTGGTACAATCTCCATCAGATCTTGAACAGCCAAGATCTAAGTCAGGTTTGGGGCAGAGATCCTGCCCAAATTATGCTATGATTTTATGTCATATCACAGTAGCACGCAATTGATTTCTGGGGCACGTGCTGTTGACAAAAAACACAGATGATAACACAGTGCTCAGCCTGGGGTGAAGCAGATATGTGCCCAACTGACCACCTATCAGTGGATTAAAGGGAACTCAAGTGTATGGTAGGAGAAATTAATTTCTGTGTTTCGTCAGAA
The DNA here is from genome assembly GCF_023634155.1 of Falco peregrinus. NCBI lineage: Eukaryota > Metazoa > Chordata > Aves > Falconiformes > Falconidae > Falco > Falco peregrinus. The sequence continues at coordinate 5,353,329 of NC_073729.1, read as the reverse complement.
GTGTGAGAAAGGGCAAAGAACATGCCAATGTGGTACATATGGGTATATTTAAAGCTCTTAACTACAAAGAGAGTTACCCTGACTGAGGATTAAGGCTATGGGAAGCTTGAACTTTTCATTAAAAAAACATTTGCATTACCAGAGTTATTAAAAGGGCTTGTGGAAAATTTAAGAACTTGGAGAAATCGCTGTACCAACAACTGCAGTCTGCTTTGACAGCCCTAAGGAAACTAGCAAAGGTGGACTTTTTCTGACTTTGATAAAATGTTAGGAAAGCGACTGAAACCATTCAAAGACTTTAAAAAAAAAAAAAGGTCATTAAAAAGCAATAAAATTAAAAGCTTCAGCTCTCACAGAGCGCTGGAATTACAGCAGCAGCCCTTCAAGAAATTAAAATCCACTCCTCAGAAATGAAAACGTGTTTGGATGTGTCCCAATTCCCAACCTCACCCCGCATCCCTCACTGGGTAAGCCACGCTATTAGAAAAACACAGACCATCTACTACTGTAAGTTGTGCTATTTATCACTTCTTGAGAAGGGGAAAACAAAAAACCAGCCGCATCTCTTGCACTGGCTACATGCCTAAGTTAGCCAGTTCAGAAAGGTCAAGAGACTAAAAAACTGGGGTCAGCATGGGTAAAGCACCCTGGTTTCTGCTGCCATCAGGATGGCATCCAGCTGCTCATGACTTCCCTGTTGCTCCCCAGGACAACCAGATAACCTCTGTTGAGCTGAGCTGGTGAGGATGCCCCTTGATGCAACTCCAGATTAAGGCTCCAGCTGATGCGTCCAATGCAAGATTCATGCAACCAGCGGTCCCTTTGTGCTCACTTCCAATTAGGAGACAGAAAAAAAAAAAAAAGAAAAGAAAAAAGGACAAAAAAATAGAAAGCAGGAGGACAACAAAAGCTCTTCAGAGGCATTTTGAAAGGAAACCTCTGGAAGTGACAGCTGACAGCACCTTTTCTACCCTAACAAGATACCAGGAGGTTAAGATGACGTGCACAGTGCTTAGAGATTTTCAGGTGGAATAAACACGCAACGCTACAGACCCTTAGCGTCAGCGTAGTCAGTGTGAATGTGCCATCTCTTTAGGATTTGCCACCTTAAAAAGCAGAAGCTGAAGTTTTCACAGCTCTGGTGCCTGGGAAACAAACCCACTCATATTTTACCTCCTAAATAAAATGCTGAGTTTAGAAAGGTGCTTTTTTTCCCCCCACTATGAAGGGATGTCTCATGTTTAAAATAAAAGGTTTGAAATGACTGGGCATTAAAAAAAAGGCATCTTTATGATGTTCCTATCAATCTGACTGTCAGACATTCATCCACCTGAGCCAAGGTCTCATCACCACCACGGCATCACCAGTTGTTTGTAGGTGCTACAAGCTTTCACATGTGGCTAGATAAGATAGGCTCTTTCATAAGGACAACTGTGAAAGACTCATTTAGAAGTTTAATGGTTTTTAAAGACATCTCAGGGGTAGACAGCAAAAGCCTTCCATCTCCCCAGACTTGTTAAACCCTGTGCTTATTTGTAGGACACAACTGGTTTCTTCTAAGGCAGAAAAAACCTACACAAATACCAGTGAGCAAAGACTACTCATTCCAGTACAGCTGTCTACAACAGCACTATTCACTTGCAAACATCTGGCAGCATGGAATAATCATTCTTCAAGTCAAGGGACCTAACACCGGTTGCACACTACCAGTGCACACCAAGCGCACAGGCACGCTGTTCCTTACAGAAGCTAGAAGGCCCCTGGGAAACAGTGATTCTGGATTCAATTTAACCAATAAAAGCTGCCAGAAGTTATTTAGCACCACAGGACTGCAGAGAAGCCATAACTGTAATTGTCTGTAAAGAATTGGAGTTAAGAAAGATAGTTGTCAGGGGAGCAGAGGAGACCTTTAAGGAACAGAAAATCCAGCTGTAATTCCAGCCAAGGGACAAGAATCTCACCTGAAGCACCTGGGCTTTGACAAGCCTGCCTGCACTGCTTCTCCGTTGTAAGCCTGCTTATTTGCACTACGTGGACTTTTCTCCCTTTCAGGACAGAAAGCCTCTGTTCACATATACAGAAGGAAATCAACAGGAAGAATACAAGAGCAGTCCACATCTTCAGGGTTGGTCTTGCAGGGAGGCTTCTCTTCCCAGGAGCAATTCTTTCTTATATCACTTCCAGATCCACTGCAATATACCTATTAAAAAAAATCAATTTATATCTAGAGAATGTTCTACTAAACACACTCCCATCAGCAGAAATAAAAAAAAAAAGTACAAAAGGCAGGCCAGTATCACTACACACATCATACAGGCAATGACGTAAAGGCAGGAAGAGAGAAGACCATTCCCAAATTCATGGAGAGGCTCTTTCCTTGGAAAGCGTACTTTGCTCTTCTTCCCTTAGGTCCCAGTGGAGAACAGCTCAAGTCAAAAGCACCATGTACAACGCCAGACTCAAAGCCCACAGGTGTACGGCACCACAGAGGCAACTTCATTTTAGTTTACTTATTTTAAAGCCCTGATTGCCCCCCACAAAACAATAAACAGGCAATGTCTTTCTTCATTACCAATGCACACTAACACTGTCCCAGTGGATGGCCTCTCATGCTTTAAGTCACTGGAGCAGCTTCTATTGACTTCAGAGCAGGTCACCAGCTCTGGTGATCTGGATTTACCCTCGTTTCCAAGACTTTCTAAAGCTTTGTATCAGCTTCCAAACAGCTCAGCCCAGACCAGACCAATTTTAAGTCTTCCCTAAGTAGTTTTCAAGGGCAACCCTCTTCCTCACCACCGAAGCAAGCTTTAGTCCTCAACCTGCAGTTACGAACAGAAATGTCATGGCCTTCAAAGAGCGTTGAGATTCAGCTTCACATGATCTCTCGGAGGTGTACACGATGACTGCAGTTGAAGATGCAAAGGAGTTCACAACACAGCATGAGCAGCATGTGTAAGTGGTATAAATAGCATAGTGAAAAACATCCACAGCCATCAGTGACACACTTAAGACTGCAATTTAGCCACCCACGCAAGAAGTTTTGCCCTGGGCTCTCAACTCCAGCCCCAATCATGCTTGTGAATTTAAGAATCTAAGAAAAAGCCTTTCCCTCCACCTCCAGGAAAGCCCAAGATAATGTTTATTAGTTTTGACTCCCAGACTGCAACATTTTGATGCTTCATACTTTGTTTCCAACTTTTTCTTCTTGTTCTATGTCCTAAAGCCCCAAACTATGTAATAGATTTTTAGCCTCAAAACCACCCTACCTGGAAAAGGGTGAAATATAAACAGCTACCCAAAGCTTTGGAGAGGGCACACAACACACAGGTCCACATCGGAATACCGAAGAGTCAAAGATGGGGACAAAGCCTGATACTAAAAGGCAGTGCCCCAAATTCAGCATCCCTTGTCACCCTGCAAGTTGCCTAAGGAACTCAAAGCCTCCTTCCTGCTCTTTTATTTATTCTAGTAAAAAGAGTTGGTTTGCCTGTTGAAAACAGATGGAGCATTTATACATCATCTGCTTTCCCAGAGAGCCGGGGAGCCCAAAAGGACCAGACCGTACCTTCCCCACTAACCTTAGCTCATGCATCCCTCTGCAGCCTTCTCCCTGGAGTAAGCGTGCACGGCATCACACTAATTCTGTGCAAGTAGGTTTCTCACTGCAGCCAAAACTTCATGCCTGGCTCATCCCACCTGGCAGCTGGATATATTTCTACATCTGACCTGACAGCAGAAGTCTTGGTGGGGAAAGGCAGCTCACCAGCCCCATCTAGTCCTGTGTACCGGAGACTGCGCCAGCGTCCTGGGGTCTCTCTCTCATTTCGGGGTCTCTCTCCCATTTCTCAGGGCACAGGCACAGCGCAGACCGACTTTGCTGGTTCTTTCCCACCACCTGCCCTCCCCAGCCCACCTCAGAGCGAGCTGAAAGAGCCAGTGCAGGAGAGGAGGGCGATGCACAACCACAGCCCCCGCCATGCGGTACACAAGCATTAGATGCTTAGGAAAGCAGCCCCATGTTTTCGGCAGGGATTTGTGTTATTCAGCCCAGAACTTCAACACTTTTCCCTCTGTTCTGAATTGCAAGGCGCTTCCACAAGTGTGCCTCAGCCTTTAGCATGCTTCTACTGTCACTCTTCGCATATGTTGTAATCTAATTATTGAAAACTCCAGTTGACAAGACGGCAAGCAAGGGGGAAAGCAAGTGAAGATGTGAAATACTCTGTCCACACTAGATTTTCCTAGAGCGGACAGATCACCTTTGCTCACAGACAGCAAGAGTTTGCTTTAAACTCCAAACCTTCAACTTCAAGCAAGTGATTTGTGTTCCCTCGCAGACACTACAGGTACCTCACCAAGACACTCAGAACACCCTTTGTCAAACTGCATTCCCACCACGATATGCAGAAATAAGGGCACTTTTGTAAAATTCACAGGCAGAGATTCAGTAAGTGGTATCTAACCCACAGAAAAGAAAAAAAAAACCCCATCATGAAGGGTAGATTTTCTATTTTAAAGAGAGTCTGGCTGCTTATGTTTGCTGTCCCTTTTCAAGGTAAAAGGCTTACAAGAAGCGATATTTTATAGCTCAAGAAGCGACCCTGAGAATAAATTGGCTGTGCAATAATGTATGCATTTACTGTTTTAAAGGAAATGGTGAAAAATAACAGCAACAAGTACAAATGCAGAGCACACTTATTATAGGGGTGGGGTCTTCCTACCTTTACACACAGGTAAAGGTACACATCCTACCTTCCTAGTTATACTAACCAACCCTCAAAGAATAAACACCTTCCACCGCATTTTGGAAATGCAGATATAGCAGCGTTATATCTGTGAATAAATACCATTATTATAGTTAAAATCTCAGTCTTTTAGGACAAACAAAATAATCTTAATTAATCTCAGCTGACCCAAGAACTGCATACACTTGTCAGGTCAGGTGTTGATCACGCTCTGTGCCTAGAAGGTGCTGCACTAGCATAGCCATCTGTCCCCTATGCATTTGTATCCCCAGCCACATTAACCCACCAGAAGTCCTTCCCATCACAGCTGAATTTGGTCCTACTTGACTGCCACAGAGGAAAATAAAAGCCCAGTAAATGTCCCTCACCTCTTCCAAAGCACTGAGCAGCCTTTCTGGATCAGGCCAGCACCGGTTAAGGTGGACATGCCGAGCTCAGACGCGAGAGGTCTGTCTCCTTTCCCTCTCACTAAACACGGTCTCCTCAGGGGCCAACCGATAATCCTTCCCCCAAGGCGCTCAATACAAACTTACAAGGTTAAAATACATTTAAGTGTTCTTTAGCCAATTATAAAAATCCTTTTACAAATTGCAGAGCGAGACCACGAAGCAGACAGATGCGATACACAGGCTGTCAGTGCAGCAGACAAGCAAACAGCTCATTTCCACGTCCAGTGAGGTGATAACCAGATGCAGTTGTGCCTTAATGCAGTCCAGATGATGCCCGAGATGATGTATTAAATATTAGAAGCTCCAGCCAAGTGGTTGGGGGTGTTCTGCCTCTTCCACCTTAGCACTATTCCATACATCCAGAACAAGAGTTGCAATTACTTGCGGGTCACTTTTCCCTACTTAACAACTGCCTTCCATAATTACAAGCTATAAGCTTTATTTCTGCCTTCCTATCACACTTCCAGCCAGTCCCATACGGCTCCATTTGTACTCAGAGACCCCACTGAGCCCCCACCCCACACGCCTACATCCCAGAAAAGCACCAGCTAAAGCTGCTTCTCCAGATCGCGTTGCTCCCCAGAAGGAACCATCCTCTGGCTGTTGGAGACAACACAAAGGAAGAGATGAACACTACTGTTCCCATCAGAATTAATTTTGAGAAATCAGGGCAAAATTCACTCTTTGAGCACTACCTTCTCCATCTGTAGATATCCCCAAAGAAATTAAAAGTCCAACCAAACCACAAAAGATAGCAACAAATAAAATCTGAGAAAGGATTACACTCTGAAAAGTGCAAGGTTTACTTTACCATCTGTGGCTATAACTCAGCAGGGAACAAGCACGCTGGAAAACCAGAGTAACTTTGAGTCAACAACTGAATGAGTGATGACTTTGCAATGTACACACACATCCAGAGGGCATTGCCTGCTGGGTTTCAGAAGCCTCCCTCCCTTCTTGCTGATCTCCCTGTGCTCGAGCCAAGAAATTTGTGAGGACAAAAAAAATCCAAAGCATTATTTCAAACAATATCGATTGGGGTGATGTGGCAAGTGAAGCCTTTGGAATATAAACCGCTTGCTTCCATGCTCTCCCAGGCAGCCTGAGCTGCTCCTGGTTAAGCAGCTGCAAAGTGCATGCAGTGATTGCACCAGGGCAAAAGGACAGACAAAAAAAAACCCACCAAAAAACCATGAAAGAGGGAGTGTGTGTGTTAGACATCACACGTACAAAGTGAGCAAAGCAAATCATATAGGGCAACACATGCTCCTTTGAGCTGTCAAAGAACCAGCATGCACTGCCCCAAAATTCATACTTACAAGCATGTGTAGAATAGGTCGAAGAGCTACAAAGAAATATTCTATCCTCAGTGTAACAACAAAGCAGGAAAAACAAGGGTGGGATACCTTTCGCAGACAACGATGCTTCTCTCCCATCAAAATGAGAAGGCATAAGGCCTGTTTTCAACTTGCAGTTGCTGCTAAACACTTCATTTGTTGTCAGCTCTCAAAACAAGCGCTATATTTCACTCTAGAAAAATAGAATTAAACCAGATTTTGCTAAGGGAAGACAAGTACATCTCATTTTGCGAATCGAGGCTCGAATGCAGGAGGCAGGGAATCTGTGCTGCAGTCTTGAGAAGTGTTTGGCTTCGCAGACTTATCTCCAAGGCTGAAGCTGCACATGTGGATAGGTCTGGAGATGGAAGGGGCAGCACCAAGGCACCTGAGGCTGACACACTGTCAGCTGAGCACAACCAAGTGAAGTTGTATTATTCTCCAAACAGCAGCTTCACAGCCATTAAAGTTCCTTTGGCTCCCAAGGAAAATTAATGACAAGTTACAAAGCTGTTTCCACAAATTGTCACGTGCTATCAACAATGAAGGATGAACTGAACAGAGACTGTGAAGCAGGGACATGTTAGATATGACAGGGGAGGAAACGTGTTACTAGGTCCTTGGTCTGGACAAGTTCCTTTGACTTCAGCACACAAACATAGCATGAAGTGTTCCCACTTCCTTAGAAAACCCAGAATACAACGGTCAAAGGTCCATTTGCTGCCCCAATACAGGCTCTCCATGTCCCCACCATCTCCGGTATTAACAAAATGTTCCTCTGGGAGGACGACCGAGATGGGACATGCACAGTTCTGTACTTTCAGAGGGAGTTTTGAAAGAAAGTTACCTCACAGACATCAGCCAGGCTAAGATGGTGACCAGCAAGCTGGATCTGATAAACACCTGGGGCTGACATGAGTCCAGCAGAGCATTCCAGGTTGCTCAGCTCCAGTGACAGGATGTTCTGAACATGTTCTGAAACACCATTTGGAGAAGAAACATTCTTCTGGACCTGAGCTGGCAATATCACCTACATTCCTTCTCCTACCACACAACTTCTGCAGTTGGCCACTTGAAGAAGAGTTGTCACATCCCTCCACGTTCGCAGGCACACTGCTTGCTGCAGCAAGCACAACAGGGGTATTGGATGGGCAGCGGTTTGGTCTGTTGCTGCCTTTTCTGACATTTCTCCTGATACACGTCCACACACACACACAAAAAATATTTGATAAAATACTACAAAGCCAAAAAGTCCACTCAGACTGCAGCACGTTGGACTCTCTTAAGAGCAGCAGCCCAATAAGCAAAAGCATTTTAATCAGGCAGCCATAAAGTTATACATCTTCTCCTCCCCTAAATATGAACCACCTTCTTCAGTTTGTAGCGTAGTCCCCATGTATGACTGAGTCTTCCACCAACCTGCACGACACACACGCCACAGAGGAGTGACTGCAATGCCTACAGCAATACCTACAGGCTTCAGGGAATGAGCCAAAAGATGCCAACAGCTGCAAATGATGAAATCAAGAGAACAGAGACAGCATCCTTGCTCAGCGCACCCAACACACCCTCTAGATTCACATCTGACTAACTTAGATGGGAGTTATTAAACCAGAGAGCAAGGAATAATCCAGTGTCACTGAGCAGACAGCCTCTGAGAAGGCTGCTGCATCCTCGGGAAGATTTGGTGTGGAAATGGTGCTTTTTAAAAGAAGTTTGTAGCTGCTAAAGTATTTCTCCAGCTGCCACATATTAACCTCTGCAAGAAAATAGATTCTTCTGTTCGTAAGCAGCCAAACATAATAGATCAGGACCTTTAAGATGTTCTGCGTGAATAGAACAAACACCTTAAAGTCTCTTTCAAAGAGGCAGAATCCCAAGTTTTGCTGAGAAACTGCAATCACACCTTGACGACACATGAAACTTTCTTAAGTATAGAGCACTTGAAGCTCCGTGCTGACCAAGGCACATTACGCTCTGCAGGGCCAACGCTGAGCAAGGCTCACAAGGAGCAGCCACCACACTCCCACAAATGGAACGGAAAGCCATTCCACGCAAGACGTGGATTAATTGCAGGCTCCAAACAGCAGACCTCATTAGTGCAGATACTCAAGTGCAATATCCTTCAGGTTCAAGATTTTCAGCAGCTTGCTCAATCTTCCTTTCCCTATGGGGAACCCAGGGAGGATGGAGGTTTTGGTGGTGAGAACCCATGCCTGACAGTGACACAACTCAAGCTCAGGCTCCTTCCCCACTTCCATCTTCCCGTGGAAGTGATGCAGGGTTACAGATTCAAAATCTGGGGCACATTGATAGCTGCACTGGTTTTTGTGGGTTTGGTTTTTTGGGTTGTTTTTTTTTATTTTATTTTATTTTACCAGCTTTACCCATCTCCATCTTTCTGTGCCTTGGTCCCCCCCACCCTATTCCTGTCTCAGGACACAAGGTACAGCTTATGCATTTGTTATCCCACTAACGAGGACAGCCCACGCTGGCACCATTGAAGCTTCACTGCCATCACACTTCGCCTGAGCAAACAAATGTTCAAGCCTAAAACCCCAAAACCAGCATCACCCATCCATCATCCTTTCTCACCCTTATTAGCGCCGCGTTCTGCAGTTCAGATGGTGAGAAGAGCTCCTCAGCAGGAGGCTTTTCCTGGGAAAAATGACCCAGCAGCCATTTCACTTATGAAAATGTGGCTTGTTTCGGAATATCTGAAACAATCCAGTTTTAATATAAAGAAAAATGAACTGCCAAAGGCTAACTGCATAAAGATGTGACTGGACAATAAATCTGTCGACAAAAATACCTCCAAGCTATAAAAATGTGTGCTATGGCTCAACCTTCCCTGGTCTGGTCCACACCCAAAGCGGCTAGCAAATTTTCAGACATGCTGCTGTCTCATGGAAATGGGACATCACATGCAGGGCATTTCACACCACGTGCTTCAAATTAAACAGCTTTCAACAAGGCTCTCAAAGGAACCATCCCAGTGGGCTCCCACATGAACTCTGCAGCCATTGAGCTAATATAGAGCAAAGGAAATCAAGAAGGGTAAAAGGCAAGGTCAGGATTGTGGTTTCTCTAAGTGCCTGCAGAAGCGTGGGTGCTTCATGCTTGCTCAGAGATGGCATTAGAAGCTGGAACCAGCACAGTGTACGTGCACAGGAATAAACCATGTCCCAGGTGCTATTCAATACAAAACTGCCACGTTCAGAGCTAACAGAGACTTAAAAAAACCCAGCGACTTCAGCATGAAGGTACAATTAACCAAGTGTTACTTTTGGAGCAAATAGAACTGCCGTTGCGTTAAAGTCTGGTCACCCACCCACCACCTGCCCTGCAGAATTTTACCCCAGTCAGCAATTTCTTGGAAATACAGGTCAAGTTAAATTTCACTGAAGTTGTTAGTTCCAACACTATTTTTCACTCCAGATATTTTTTAATAAAACATTATGCCCCTCTATAGGTTCATGTAGCCATAATGCTAATTTTAGGTGTGTCAAAAGAGAGGACATTTCTCCATGTAAAACACAAGGTTGCGCAAGTTTGCTCAGGAATTGAAGCCTGTGCATGGTTTTCAGTAGGCTTACACAGAGCAGTGATGAGACCCTATGTCACAAAAGCATCGGGCAATACTGTGAAGAGCTCAGAAATGGAGAAGAAAGTTCAGACAGCCTGGACACAGCCAAAACATGGTGCCAGTGCAATGGCTGAAGGGGAACTTCTGCTCAGCACTAAAAGAACTGCAAGAAAGGAAAGCATTTTGGCTCCAGGATCTTTGTGCATATCCTGAAATATGAAGATTTTTTAAAAAATTGTATATATTTAAAAAGATACATGCCTCCACCTCTGGTTAGCCTTACGAGCAAAACAACTTGAAGGCTCCCACATTATAGGAGGTTTCTTCTTTCTAAGCTAAGAACTCCCGTTAAAGAGCAAAGGTAGCTTTATGGAAAGTCTGCCAGGTGAGATGCAGCAAAAAGACATTCCAGCTTATCACAATGCTGTATGATACCAAGGAGCTTTTCCCCATATATACGTTAGCACAAAGCAAAAGATTCTTCCCAAACTCTCCAAGCCAGGAAGCCATTTATAGCAGTATCGAATGAAGGTTGCTGGCACATGCCTCCCCGCTTTGTGATTTTGACAGCTTGAGAGATGTGGAAATCACAGGGCAGGGTGGGTGGGGAAGCTTAGCCAAGTCTATTTTTTTCCAAACAAAGAGATAATCAAACACAGTAGCAGCTCTCCTCTAGGTTCCTCATAACCAGTAGGTCTCCAAGTCATGCGCCATCCTGAATTTAAAATTATGGGTCATCAGAACCTAGAGGGAAAACTCCCTTCCCTCTCCTTGCTCTCAGGGGTGTCTGTGGCTGCCAAGGCAGCATCTGTAGAAGTGCTTCAGCCCAGCTCTTGGGTCTCATCTCCCACGCAGCAACAGGGCAGCAGCCGTGCTTTCCTGCCTCGTTCTAGGTTTCCTCTTTCCAGTTTCAGAGGAACTTACTTGAGCCCTGATGCTGATTAATAAGTCAAAGTAAAACAAGCTTGGTTTGAGCTCCAAGCTCTTCCAGTCCAAAAAGCCCCTTATTCACGGAAGAGAGACTGCACAAGCAGTAGCAGGTTCTTCTGAACTTTTCTGAGCTCAGTACGGAAGGTGTATCTGTCTATCCATCTGCCTCTGATGCTGCTAATGAGGACTCCAAAACCATTCCACAGGGTTACCTGAATACCATGGGCATCTACAGCCAGTCAGCAGCACAGCTCACCAAGACAGATTACCACAAACATCAGTTTAATTTATACCAAAGCCATGGAAGTGAAAAACTGCATGTTTTCCCATAATGTCCCTTGTGTTCTATATTTCAGTGGCTAGATGGGGTCCAAATACAGATATTTTCCGAAGCATTCTTGGATGCCTCAGTGCTTATCTCAATTTTTGCTCAGCAGTACAGCAACATAATATGGGAAAAACAAAGTTGAAGCCTCTCTCTCAACTCCTAACACCTGAACTTGAAACAAAAGCAAAGAGGTTATTCTTGCTCTTCTAGACGTTGTGACCTAAAAGCAGCAGCACAGCCTGAACCCATTAGAAAGTTCTAGCTACTGACTTTATGCCAAATATGCTCTGATCCTGTAATGAGGGGGAACAGTTAACTAGGAAAGCCAAAATACCAACAAGATCAGCCCATTCTGGTCCAAAGATGAGCTCAGCATACACAACACACTCAAAAGATAGCTGTAGAATTCTCTGAGTGACTGCATGGGTCAGAGGAGCAGCAGTCGCCTCTCCTCCTCAGGTTCCCTCTCTATTTTGAAGTTTAGTGGAGAACCGGTGTCTTCTAAGGACTTGGTGAAGGGTTCTTTGTGGAAGGCTGTGGTCATCTCAGTAAGAAGCTGGAAAGCAGCTTCCCAAGCTGTTTCTGGTCAATCTAATGCCAATGCTCCCTTCCAAAAGGCCAAAAATTAAAGAAGCAGAGAAAGTTAGCTCCCCTAGCCTTAAAGCACGGTTGGGCACAAGGTGACCTGGGAAAGGAATATGAAGGAAGACTGCGACTAATGCCAGGTTTTCACTTTCTTCATTAACAACTGGTGGGCATCAGGCTCCCGCAGTATGAAGCTGCTGACTTTCAAAGACAAGAGAAAGAAAGAACATTTCCACTGAAAGTTGGGCGACAACCCTCAGCTCTCCTCTGCGATTCCAAAGTTTACTTCTGCAGACCCCGAAGCACCTCCTTAAAGGGGGTACCATGGCCTTTCACACAGAAATCAGTCTTTAGGCTTATAAAGCAAGAGGCAACAGGGCAACTCTCAATCTAGCAAGGATTAAGTCCTAGAAAACCCGTCACAGTGCTAAAAAAAAAAAGTGTGTTTGCTTTTAATGGAGAAAAGCCTTAGCATGCTCCACTTCAGGAAGAATCAGCTCCAAGTGGGACCCTGTGACAGTACCTCTCCAAGGCCAGAAGCTGTGACTGAGTTGCGTGTCCGTTAGCTAGCATGGTTAGCCTGCACCTAAAGCCAGCAACAGGCTCTAGCCACCATCAATGAAACATTTGCACCACCTCTTCTTGCCTATAGAACGTTTATGTATTTAGTGAAAGCATGACATCGGCCTAGAGCTGTGTTTTCAAGTTGACATTGTATCAGAGACCTTTCCGTCAGCAAATTATTACCCTAACGTCAGTAACCCTGAGGACTTCAGAAGGCAGAGTGGAGATCATATTCAAGTGAACCACCATGAAACAGAAGGGTTCTCCGTCAGAAGATGCTCTGCTGCTGGTCCATGGTCCCAGTTCAGAGCGATGATACCAGAGGCACACAGGGAGCATGAGAGCAAGGCACAGAGACACCATCTCCCCTACCAGCTGCATCTCAAGCAATGCAAGCACCCACAGCAGGTTCTAACAAAGCTATAATAACAACTCGCACTTCAAACTCACTCATTTTCCAGACAGCCTAGCTGTAACTGAACAGTCAAGTACTTTTCGCATTCGGTGGAAGAACATTCACGAGTTTCATTTTGAAGTGTGAAGAAATCACAGGCTTCCTCTGCCCTAGAAAAATAGCACTTCTGCCTCTACCATCTTCCCAATAAAATCCAGCTCCTGTCTCAGCCTCTTGGGCATCTGAGCCACTTTACAGGAGGACACTTCCATTTCAATTGCCTGAAACAGTATCATGAGAAAATGTGCCCAAGCAGATAACAGAGCAGGAGAAGCACCCTGCAGTGAAGATTAGATGATGTTCACAGCATGGACTGGGGTTTTGTGGGGTTGGGTTTTTTTGGGGTTTTGTTTTGTTTTATGGCAGGCATCTGAAGAGGAATTACACGTCAAATCTTGCTTACCACTGATAGGCCAAGATGGAAAATTTTCTCTTCCCACATGCCAACATCTACAACATCAATCTCTAACCACTCAAACTGCAAGCCCAGCATTTCAGTCTTTGCTTTTTAAAGGTGCTGCACATTTCCTTTACTTCCCTCCAGCAATAACTTTCCTGGAGACAAGAGAAAAATACTGAAATAAATTTGCACACGTATTTTATTTACAAATTCTCCCCTTCATCCAGACATCCTTTATGCAGATGAATCGCCATACAAAATCCAGCGTGATAGCTGTATGTTTGTTGGATGCCATCCACTCTATCTTGCTCAGAAACAACTGTAAATGTGAACGCTTGAGCATGCTGTGGGGTATACCTAATGAATCACAATTTTGGAGTGTGTATTTTAACTCCAGAAGAAACCTCTGCAGGTGTAATCTTACTGATTTCAATATGGTTCAGCAAACAAATCTGTCCCAAGGCACGCAATAACCTAAGAGCTCACTCATTCAGCGGAAGGGTTTGCAGTTTTCGGTCTGCCCCCAGGGGACAGCTTGCCCACTCCACAGTTCGCGTTACATCTGGCTTCACTTTCAGAGGGGTCAAAGACCAAGTGGAGAACATACCACCCAGAAAGAACTGCTCGCTAATATTGACAAAACCTGCAGGGGGGAAAAAAGCACAACCAAAACCCACAAAAAACCACATCTCACCAGCATTTTCTGTTTATATATTAATATATATCATTCAGATATTCCTTACAGGGATGGATCACCAGCACCAGAAATCCATTTCTGTTACAGCTGTTTATTTGCTGAATGTATTTCATTGCATCAACACATATCCAGCCTCCAGACATTACCAGCTTTTTCAGAGCCTAGAAATCCTTGCTCCCTTTGCAACAGACTGAAAAGCAACAAACAGGAATCTATGAATACACATATCCAGTCAAAAGCTGTTTGCCACATAGAAAATGAAACAAACTTTCATGCCTTTGCTTTTCAAGTCAGCTGGTACCAAAAGCCATCTGCATTACAGCTCCATCCAGGCCACTTGCTTCTCAAGCCCAAGCAACAAGTGTCCCTGAAGAACGTTATCAGTGTCCCTGCCTCAGGCAGCAATTCTTCACACACACAAAGCATGTGTTCAACTTTATATGCGCGAGTAAGTCTAGCAGAACTAGCAGAACCTGTGACCCACATAAAATTAAGTCAGGGAACCATTGGCAGGCTCATGACATTGTATTCCCTGCTGGCTTCACTGCCCAAAACGTGCCCGCTAGCCAGGCATACCTCAGACATAGCAATGCACTGCAGCCACAGCACATACCTACTGCTGCCACCTCAGAGATGGTCACTGTAGCCAGAACACGCGGATCCTGCCTTGTCTACACAGCAAATACAAGCTGTTGGCCATCTATCAAAAATCATCATCATAGATGAAGATGTAATTGTTCTTGGGTCAGTTATCACCCTGCTTCATGGAAGAGTCAATGTAGCTTCTGTAGAAGGAAATTATCCTTCATATCTAAAATCTTCGAGGCTACTCATTACATGTGGATTTGTATAAATGTTTTTGGTGAGGGACCATTTCAAAGTTCTAATGCAAACTAAGATGCTGTTGGCTATAAAGAAAAGCTTTAGCGTGGACTGCTAACTGATTAGAATAGAAAACAAAGAGCAGAAAGAAGCCATAGGTTTTCACGAGGACAAGCAGCCACCAGTGAAGTTCCAGTTACCTGTGCTGGGGCCTCTGCTATTCAATGCACACAAAAGATTTGAAGGGAAAGAGGACAGTGGGAAGATACTGGCTTTTAACTGAACTGCCAGAGGGTCTCACGATACCAAGTGCTGGGGAACAATGTCTCTACCCAGCACTCCTTATCACTGTCAAAGACAATACTGTACTAGACAGACCTCTGCTTCTCCCTCACAGTCCACTAACCTGGCGCAGTAAGCTGACTGATGAACCAGCCCTGCAGCTCTTATGACCAAATGTCCACTGCACCACTCTCAATAAAGGCCCAGAAGCAGCTTTGTCCAGCAGAACTGGACATACAGTTCAGATGACAAAAGCCAGAAGAAATTCCAGAGACATGTGAACCTGCAGACCACGCAAACCAAGTTTATTTTGTACCAGGTAGCTTGGACAGTTATGACTTCCAGTTAGACATCAAAGAAGCTCTCTGCACATTTTTTATAGAGTCACAGGCCGGTTGAGGTTGGAAGGAACCTCTGAGATCATCTGGTCAAACTCCCCTGTTCAAGCAGGGCTGCCTATGGCCAGTTGCCCAGGTCCACGTTCAGATGGCTTTTGAGTATCCCCAAGGATGGAGACTCCACAGCCTCCCTGGGCAGCCAGTGCTAGGGCTCAGTCACCTACACTGTGAGAAAGTATTTCCTGATGTGCAGAGGGAAAACCCTGTGTTTCAGTTTGTGCCCATCGCCACGGTTGAAAGAACACCCTCCCTTCAGGCATTTATATACCTTGGTAAGATCCCCCAGAGGGATCTCTTCTCCAGGCTGAGCAGCCCCAGCTCTCCCAGCCCATCCTCACAAGAGAGCTCCCCAGAACAGGAGTCACAACACCAATTCAAGAACAGAAGCCTCTACGAATGCAGAAGCGAAGGGCAGTTCGTACGGACAGTTCATACGTGAGATGGCTTAACTCACTGCCAGGAAGAACAGTCACGTTCAAGGGCATGTGCTCCACCTTACTGTTGGGGGTGAGGTGGTCTTCACCCACAGCACTTACACTTCCCATTCCTGAAGCAGCTCTGCACAGCGGTACCACCTTCAGACAACGCAGGAGATGCTGCTCTTGTAAACAAGGCCATTTCCAGGCATGGAAAGCATCTGAAATACATTGGGCTTGGCAGTTCTACATCAGCCCAAGCAAATAGTGAAAGACACCGTATCATCTGTATCGCAGACCAGGGAAGATACCACGACTAACCCACAAAAACCTCACTATAAAAAGAAACTGGAAAGATTAAATAGGTTTTGTGTATTTTGTAAAGCTTTACACAATCAGGATTCATTACCAAAAAGGACTAACAACAAACAAAATGTTTGAGGAGGGAGCATGCTTGCTCTTTTCAAAGCTGGTCTCACGTTTTCACGCTCAGTCTCAGCACTTTCCATCACGTGCATGAGATATTTTCCAAACAATCCTTTTTTTTAAAATGAAAACGGGGTATATACTAGTTTCTTTAAAGGAGGGAAGCACATTGCTTTTTCTTTAAGCCTCATCAGGTCAAAGGGTGTCAGAAACCCACATGAAGATTCACAGAAGTTGCTATGAAATCCTAGTGACAACATCATCTTTGCAGATCAGCCAGGATACAAAGGGCTTTAGAGACAGTAAGAATTTATAACTTGAAAGAAAACTGGTCTCATCAGGAAAAAAAAATCCTTGATCAGCTCAGCTAAGAAAGGCAGAAGAAGTGCTTATAGCAATACCTTTTGTTTATTAATGTAATAATTAGATTAGCACCCATTTACTGCGGGTAGAGATCTAGGAGTAAATGCTCTTTGCTTGGACATGGAGAATTTCAGATTACCACTGGGAACTTCTCACCCATCAGAAACTCCCATCCTTAACCCCCTTAATAAGCCAGTCTCCTGTTCATCTTATGGCAAAAAAAATTCTAAAAAAATAGAAAGCTGCTTTTCCACCATGCTCTCCTTTTTTAATTAGATATGGGAACTGAAGTCCAGGTGCTACTGTCAGCAAAAAGACACACTGATGACACACAGTTTCATCAAAAAGATGATGATGTAAAGGAGCTTTGCTGACACAAATATACCAGCACAATCTTTGTGACACGGGTCAGCCCATAGCACAACAGGTCCCCAGTTCAAAAGAGCAGAATGTAGATGAGACAGACCAACCCTCCCTTATCTCAGAAGGTGGAAAGAGAGGCACGAGAAGCCCGAGTCATTTGTGTACAGCTGTAGGAGGAACTGGTGAAAACTGAGTCTCTTGAAATCCAGCTTAGTGCATGAGCTACAAGACAGTCTACTTTCCCTACGAAAGCATATATTTAGTAAGAGTGTCATTAAAAGCATCTCAAGAACATTCAGAAATACCTGCTGTGGAGTTTGTCTTTTCTGGAGGAAGGGGGGAAGAGGAGCATTCCCATAACACAAATCACATACAAATCAAAAATGATTAATCAATAGTAAGATTCAGGGGATGATATACATTGAGAAATGAGGAAGTGACCAGGCAGCATAAACGCATTAAGTAGTCTTCTCTCCAGTTAATGGCTTGCTTGATCTTAAATGGATCCCCAATATTTCCCTTTGACCAGTCTGCATTCACAACACTTCTATCTTCATTCCCTGTTCTTCAATTTATTCATTAATAGGAATGAATTTTGCCTTCAGTGATCTGCACATGCTCAGTTCCCGCTGACTTCTACAAAATCTCCCCCTACTAGTGGACTTGTTCCACAACAGTTTCAAATTTGTCCAGAGGGAGCAAAAGGAAAAAAAAAAATGGAGTGTAGAAACTTGCTAGGCAAACACTTGTAACTGTTTTCTTGCTGTCAGGAATTATTGCACCTTTAGGGGAAACCAAAAGCCAATAAAAGCCTGGATACAGTAGGACTACAGCTGAAAGCATAGGAGGAAAAAAATAAATGTGTAAAGTATTATTGTATGCAACCAAAGAGCCACTTCTCCAAGACTGTCAAAGCATTTTCACAAAGACATGGCAGAGTGGAAAGGTTTATCCTGCTTTTTGATACAGAGAAGCCAAAGAAAGAAAGATAGAGAAGACGACTCAGCAAAAGAACATGCTTAATCCTATTAAAATTAATGAGATTTCATCCTGGCCTCCACACATAAGTTGTATTGGGAGTTTAACTTAAGTGGATTTAAACCCAGATTCAGTTAAAGTGCTGCAAAGTCTCCCCAAGCCAAACAAGTATAAATCCAACACAAATATACATACAAAATTCAATTTAAATTTCATCAAGTCACTTTTTTCTTGCCCCCCACCCCGCCTTTTTTTTAATTTAAAAAAAAAAAAAATTCTAACCCCAGTGCACCTTCTCTATCTGAAGTATGTGCTCCAGCATTTTGCTGAACTATTGCATAAGCAGTTCTCCAGGCCTGGCACGGGGTCAGCTGGAGCTCCGGGAAGGCAATCCCAACGCCCTGCTGGACAGTCAGAGACAAGAGGGTCATCATTAGCAGAAGCAGTGATGGAGAGGCAAGAGGGTCATCATTAGCAGAAGCAGTGATGGAGAGGCAAGAGGGTCATCATTAGCAGAAGCAGTGATGGTCATGAAAAAGACTTGCTGAATGTCTCAATAAATAAAACCAGAATGGCCCTTGTACACAGATAACCTCCCCTTCCCTCTCTGTGTATTTAGGGAATAACAGAGGTAGCTACGGGGGCTTGGACATGCCCCAGCCATGTCTGCAGAGCACAGTTTAGTTGTCCTTTGGGGGACACAGCTCAACTGGGGCTCCCCAGGCAAAAGTGACAGGAGCTGTGGCAATGGGGACAATCCAGGCACGCAACTGCAGCCTGCCCCGACGGCGCAGACCTAACGTCCTGCTCAACCGGAGAACCCGGCTGGCTCCTCACGCCAGGGCAAGATGCACAGCTGGGCTGGGGGCCCCGCCGCATGCACGGCCGGGCAGTCAGTCCAGCTGGCTGCAAGTAAACAAGTACCCATATCCCTGGCGCTCTGCCCTCCATTCCTGTCTTCATACCACATTGTCCGACAAGAAAAACAAACAAGCAAGCACCCCAAGTGCTTTCCAAATGGTTAACACATTATCACGTGAACTGGGAGGAAAGGCTGCGACAGAAAACCCAGGCTCACGCTCATTCCAGAGATCTCGCGTTCTGCAAAGTGCATTTGAAAACTAGCTCTGCCACCACAGCGATGCAGCCATCAGGGAGCACGCTGCAGGCGCATCCTGCCCAATGACACTGCACAGCGTCAACTACTCTGTGTCAGGGCAGTGGCACTGCCACCTCTCAGCACTGAAAACCAAGATCTGATCCTTGAGGCCAAGCCCACAATGGCCAAGAAAAACAAAGCCAGCAAAGGCAATGGAAGACCACCATAAGTTTTGGCACCCACACTGATCAATACTCAAAATTGCCCAGAGGAGACCTCATTTCAGTGATAATCATAATAACGGCACAGCAGAGCCATCAGCTAAATGCAAAGTAACCATGTATACATCTGAAGAACCAAAGCAACGAGGAAGCCAGACAGCACAATAGCAAGCAGCCAAGTGGTGCTCTACACACCAGCAAGGGAAGCGTGTGGTTCCACCGAGTATTAAAACCCACTTCTGCAGTCCTTGCCGCTTGCTTTTGTTGCATAAGTTGTTCACAGGAACACGCAGTAATGTCCATGCAGACATTCCTCCAAGAAGGGTGTTCCCATAGCATACCAGAGATAAACTGTCCTCTACTGGATTAACTGCTGCGCCACAGGCACCCTGGACACCCTACCTGCACGGTGATCTCCTTGGATTGTCAGAAGCTGGAGGAATGCGAACATTTCCAAAGTGCACAACTGGGTCCTGCCTGCACTCATCTTCAACATCACTACGGCCCCTGCAGCGCCAGCAGCATCCTTACACCCCAGCCACCAACCCACGAGCCCTGCATGTCAAAATTGTGCAAAGGGAACCACAACTTCAGTCCAAAGGAGCAGAACTGACAGGAAGAACAAATAGGTTAAGCGCTTGCTACCATCCAGAGAGAAAGGGTTCAATCACAGTTTACTTCACAGGACGACTTGGCTTCCCAGTCAAAGTCAACAGCCCTCTGGGAGTTGTTCCCAGACCCAAACAGGCCAGGAATCATTGACAGTGGGGTCTGACGAAGGGTTACACCTGCAGGACAGGCTGCAAGCTGGGAAGGGAAGCAACCTTGCTGATCCAGAGTGCACAGTGTCAGATGGCATCCAGCCACACACAGGAGGGATATTGCCCTCCCAGTCCTTTTACAGGTAGGAGGGAAAAAAGCCACAAAGATCACCTAGTCTGGCTCCTGGTGCAGCAAAAGCCATGGGAGTTTCATCCAGCAATTACTGTGGGCAGGGGGGAGGTGGGATGGGTATCTCACCTACCACACAGATGAACTTTGTACCAGCTCTGTGTTCATAGGGATGAACACCCCCTTCAGAGAGGCATCTGAACCCAGTTTAACCCCTTCAAAGGGCAAACGGCCAGCTGGTGTGGATTGCCATTGCTCTGCAAGGGGGCCAAAGCAATGCACAGCAGCTGAGGATCTACACGCAAGTGCCAGTGAATTGACTGCTTTTTCCTCTGACTTCCCCAGTGCGTAATTGCCCTTGCTATTAGAAGTTTGTATCAAACACAAAGCAACAATTAAAGGGCAACAATAAATCTGAACCAGACATTAGCAGCGCTTGAACACACATATATGTGGGGCCCAGCAAAGAGCGCAGACAGGTCAGAGCAGAGGGGTCTGAGCATGGCTGTTGAGCACGCGCATGCAGGCAATGTAGAAGGCAACCATATGGAGATGAGGGCTGCGAGGAAATGCATATGCATGACACCCAACCATCCGCAGGACTGCTCCGAGTCATAAGCCCAGCATCACTCAGGACACACGTCAGCCAGGATGAAGCAGGTGCTGTGATATGTACCTGGCTCGTGGGTACACAGAGGAGCAACAAGTTCATTTCTCCTACATCCAAGTCCCCTGTAATTTTTCACTGCAAATACAGTGGCACAGACTCCTGCTGGACCTGCTTTATGGTTCTTTCAGTTGATAAAACTACGTTCAAGTGTGGATGACAACACACAGAACACATGCTGTGTTAACACTATGTGCCGGAGCATGAGAAGACACCAGCAGAACTGTATATTAAAACTTTTTTCCATGAAGCTTTTATGTATGCCTTTTTGAAAAAGGAAAAAAAAAAAAAGAGGGGGGCAAGAAACTCTACCCAAACAAATCAGTTCTTCATGATTTCTTCAAGCAAAGTTTTGGACATTTTCAGCACGCGCTGTTTTAAACAAACACCTTCATTCCTTAATGCCCCTGTGACATTTTCCCTTGAAAATTTACTCAGTCAAGTACGACTGAGAGTCAGCTACTACATTTAAAAGTAGCTACATTACCTAACCTTGTAATCCAGGGTATGCAGCCAGACATTTCAAATACATTATCAGGCCTTCAGTATGGATGCTTTCCACCACTGAAACTTGAAATTTCACTTGCAAATTACTCCCATCACCTTTGAAAACTCTGTGCCGGGAGACTTCCTTTAGAAGGCAGAGGCTGCAGGTTGCATGGATGTGCCAATTAGAATTTCAATAGCAGATAACCAGATGCAAAGTCTGTTTTCTGGCAGATGGGTTTATAAATCCGGCAGGGAATTTGCAATAAAAACAAAAAATAAAGATGTTTGCACCAACGTGTTAAGAGGTACATAGCCTGGAATTTCCCCCAGAAAAGTACAACAGTATGTGTGTGTATACATATAGATTATATATATATAAACTAGAACCAAGCAGCAAACATGCACAGCAAGTGCATTAGTCTCCTACAGACATGAAAGCTAATAAACATGGATAGATTCCCTCTAAAGTATCCACTACCATGTAATGGGCTGCATTAACATACACAGTAGAAGATTATTATGGTAGGTAATTAAGATTAATACAGTAATACATGCACTTTTGAGAAAGAGACACCACATCAGCATGCACCTTGTAACCGAGTTTTCAAATCTACTGATCAGCCATGCACTCTGAGGTCTAAAGGGCACCAAGTGCTCGCTATCAGATAGCACCTTTACCTCACCCAGCAAGGCTACAACTTAGCTCAGGGCAGGGAGGATTAGTGTCTCTACGGGTTTGCTCCTCCAGTAAGCAGTCAGTTAACTCACTTTATCAGGAAACAGGAGCGCCGTTGCGTGACCAAGCCTGGCAGGGATTCAGGCAGCCAGTTGTAGGACATGCAGGCACCTTACTTGACAGGATTTTGAGACAGGATTTCTCTTTGCTAATCCTAGAAGTCAAAGTTTGGGAGACTGCAGAGGAGAAAGTTCAGGGATTCACAGAATCCACCAGAACAAGATCCGCTGTGACAGGATCCCCCCACAGGGTGCTGTACGCAAGGGCTGGGTGGAGGAACACTATTTATTCTGCCCACCATGTACTGGATCCCAGCTAGCACCTTGTTAACATGGCCCAGGGAATGATGAAACCTACCGAACCCGACGAAAGAGACTTGGGTACCATACCGCATGCAGCAGGGCCCCGCTTCCAAAGGCGACCTCAGCTGTACACACTCGACGTTATTTACTCAGACACGATATATTTTGACGTATCCGTGATGCCATGCATAAGGGCGACCTGCCACGGACACCCCATTTTTTGGGGTGGTCCAGAGGGCCTAAACCCGCCACGTTTCAGACGGTGACCGACTTGCTGAGTCAATCAGCTCTCCTCCCCGCAACGAGACGAGCTCCCTGCGCCCCCACCTCCCCAGGAACAGACCCTCCGCCGACCACACACGCATTGCACTGCAGGGAGCGCAGACCCATCGCTCCCACCATTGCTGGGGGCGGGGGGATACAATTTATTCGCAAATTTACATGCAACTTCCCGCGACGAATGTATTTGCAACTTATGTGGCAGTTTACGGGAAGGGCTGCGGAGCTTCTGCTCCCCACCCAGGCCGCGGCCCCCGTCCCGCCCGCGGTCCGCAGCTGTGCAAATGGACACCCACCCCACGGCAGCCCCCCACCACGGAGACATCCCACCCATCCCCGTTGCCGACTGGCACGGCGCACCCCCCGCTCCCCCAGGCCGAGGGCGAGCCGGCCGTACTCACGCCGTGGCGGAGGGCAGGGCCGCTGTGCAGAAGAGGCGCTCACCCCGGCGGAGGCGGCCAAGCCGCCCGCCCCGCTGGCGCGGCCCCCCCGGGGAACCAGGCAGCCCCGCCGCCCGCTCCGCGCCACATGCCACGGCTTCGCCCCGCCCCGCGCCCGCCCCTCCTCCCCTCATTGGCCCGTCTGTCCCTCGCCCCGCCCACTCCCGCTGAGGCCGTGCCCCCTTCCACCCATCACCACGCCCCCTCTGCCCGCGCCGGGGGCGGAGCAGCGCCGTGCGCAGGCCGCGCCGTTCACCCCGGAACCAGGGGGAGCCGCTTGCCCGGAAGTGACGTATGCGCGGGGGCAGCGGCGGGGCGGCACGGGCTAGGCCGCCGCCCCAGCGCCGGGACCGTGTGGCGGCCCGGGCCGGCTGCCCCCGGCGGCGGGGCGGGCTCCGAGCCCCGGCTCGGCCGGGCCGGGCCGGCCCCGCCGCTGAGGCGGCGGGGGGCTTTGCCGTCCTCGCCACGGGCCCGCCGGCCCCTCGCCCGGCTGCGAGCCGCAGCGCTGGCCCCGCCGTCGGTTCCCTGCCGTTACACCGAGCCCCGGGTGCTGCTGTTAGGTATAAATCACCCTAACCGCGCCCGCCGCTTAGGGGCCGTGCCATGCGCCGGGGCGAAGCTCCAGCCAGAGGAGGAATTGCCATTCTCCTCCCGAATTTTCAGAAGGGGACCCCCGCCGCCCCCATCGTCCGTGGGAACGTCTTGGGGAAAACTCGGTTTGATGCCGGCGCGTTCAGCCTGTGGTTTCTGCAAGCAAACCACAGGATTTACTTATTTCACCCTAAGTAGAGGAACAATGACTTAACAAGTTGGGTCCAAGCTCTCATAATCGCCACAAAGGAGGAAAAATCAGGAAAATGTGCAGGCTACCAGCTTCTGGCTGCCTTGGAGTATGAAAAGTACTCCGCCAGCTATTCCACCAGCCATACTCCACCGTAATCTAGATAGAACTTTTCTCATATCGTCCCTAAACTGGGCGAGACTCTGTTTCACTAGACGTGATGGTCCACTGGCAGCAGCAGCACTGTTTTAAGTAGAGAATGCTGCTGAATTAGGTATGTATCGAATAGCAGAACTCCACGCCTTGCTGATTGCTATTTTTAGTGTTGCTGCCTATGCCAAAATTTTGCACGTTGGCAGCCCACAGCTGCTTGGGGCAAGCCTTAGCAACAGTGGAGCTGTGAAGCTTTTATATGCCACGTTAGGTACATGTATATACAGAGACATATATGTCCGAGTCGCATCCTGAAGTGTGGAGCCAGCTCTGTGAAATGGCAGATGGTGCAGGGCTTCCTTTAAGCCAAGGGCTTAAATTTTAAATTTTAGAGCAAGCACACTACCTCCTGAATTCAGCTCCTTTGGGTTAGTATTTCCAGATCACCCAAAGAAGAGTCATCACAAAAAAGTGCAGAAAACAGCACTGTGCACACGCAGGCACAGTCCATACTGTCAGATGCTTTACATAGTGATTGTGGCATCGAACAGGTGAAGAAGGAGCCCATCCTACCTCAAATCATGTAAGGATTTCAGCTGCTACTGCTAATCTGGCTGTAGATGAAAGTGATGCTGAAATCATTCACACATCCCAATGTAATTTTAGAACACACAATTTGGCTTCTCAAAATGAGCAAGGAGGAGGAGGAGCTGATACCCTGGTCCATCAGTTAATTAAAAGTAGACAAAATGCAGAGCTGGCTAGCACTGCACATTAATGACTCAATTTAAAGCATGTCTGTGTATATATTGTATTGATATATCATTTCATCATTCATGTAGGATGCTGACATCTACTGAAATATTCCCTCCCCTCCTTTCCAGAGAAGGAGGAAGAGAGAAGGAAGCTCTGCAGTTTAAGAGAATTAGAAAAGACAGTTGAAGGGGGGAGGAGGACTGTCTGCTGTAGAACAGATTATCTGGCAGAACCAAGCACAACAATGGAGGAAATAATGTGAAGCTGTTGAGCAAAGCAGGAGGGCACAAGGCCCTTAGGGTTGGTGTAGTGGGGAACAAGCACATATTTGGGAAAAACAGTCTTGGGAGAAAAAAAAATGCACATCTGGGAGAAGCCCAGATGTGCAGTGGGAAAATAGAGGCACTGAAAAAAAGCTGTGATGCTGTGATCATGCAAACAAAGAGAATGGGATGTCATGAAAGTGCCCTCGCCCACCTCTCCCTAGGATGCATGGGGAGTGTCAGTCGGTTGGGCTGTTTCCTTTGAGAATCCCAGAGGACATAATTTTGAAGTGTTTATAGAGATCTTTGCAACTTTACATCCCTCTTGTGAGAAGCTGGGGTGCTAAGACATGCTTGCAATAGCAGGTTTTCACAGAATATAAATAAGGGCTAAGCCACTGTTGAGCTTTCACTTGGTTGGTATTTATTCCAGATTGTCAGGAGAGCACAGATTATGGGATGTAATGAAATGCTATCAAAGGGGATTGGGCTGGAGGTGCAGGAAAGGGGATTTTAGGATATTAGTTTAAATGGAAATGGCTCAAATATACTCAAGCTATGTCCCAGACATTAACCCGTTCAGGGATTTTGTACTGACAGGGCTAGAGACCTCAGTCTCTAGCAGATCTGCATTTGTGAAATAACACATTTCTGTTTTAAGAACAGATGGTGATTGGGATAGGGAATATTTGCTCTTCTGGAGTATTCAAATAAACTTAGCTAGTTGATCACACATCTCCTATTATGTCTAAGAAAAGGTAGAACTACGTTCCTTGAAATAGATGGAAGGCTGGACCTCTCTTCCCTGCATTGCAGTGGCCCTTTTCACCCACTGCCAGGAGACATTCCCAGCCTGCTTGGAAGAGATGTCCCCCTAGAACCATCATCCTTCTAAGTCTGCATGTGGTAGGTACAAGCTCCTATAACAGCGTTTTAACTTGGTGTGGGCCAGATTCACCTCTGATATAGTTCCAGTCTGATTAAGCCAAGAACTTCTTCAGCTTTTTCCATAACCATTATTTCACAGAGGACATGCCTTTGACAACTCTTAGGCTGCAATTAGGGAAGAGTCTGGATAGAGCTGTTGACAATATGTTTGCAGAGTACTAAATACCATCGAATATGATCTGTAAATATTTACACTTGGAGGAAGAGATTTGCTCTTTGCATATTTTGCATGCTGGCATCTGCTAGGCTGAAAAAAATACTAATAAAAATCACATTGTGAAAAAAATAGTCCGTGCTGATTCTTTGGAGCTATTTACTTAAGGACAGTGGTGTGATAAAGAAATACATTCCTTGGGAATTACATCCTCTCCAAAATTTCAGTGCTGGAATAGGCACTCTCACTCTGTGGAACTGAGGCAGCACACACTGCAGGGGTGCAGGTTTTCCTAGTAAGGAACCCTAGGAAATTCATGCATTTCACTTGGGGAAGGAGTGTCCTCCTTGTTCAGCAGGATTAGTACCCACAGCTATAGCTGTACAATGGCTTGCTTTGGCATGACAGTCTTGAAGGGATTTAGCTACAGTTCCTTTCTGGTCTTGCACCTTCCCCAACCCTGAATTCAGTCCCACCAAATTGTAAGTCTGGCCAACTCTTCCAATTTTGTGACTTTTCTGAGCATTCTAGTTTTCCCAAGCAAGATACTGCATAAGAATCTTGACTCATTTTTAAATGGTTTTGGTGTATGTGAGGAAATGTCTGGAACTGTGAAACAAGTGCCCCTAAAAGTAGAAATGTGGATAAGCATATCTCAATTTCAGTGAGCTGAACTCCTCATATTTGAGCACAGTGGTTCCCATCCACTGACAGTAGTCGCTTAAAAGTAAAATTTCGTCATTAAAATTCCAAATGCTCTTTATAAACTTATTTAAAGCCAAGATTCTCATGTAATATCATAATTGTAGCAATGTACACCAAATTAAAGAACTGGTCACAGAGACAGACCATCAAATTGACTGCATTTTGAATTACTATAAAGGATTAAATACATGCAGACAGCTAAAATTACCCTCTCTGTGCATCTACACGTTACAACCACAGATATAACATTACTCAGGACCCATCAGGATGCTCCAGTTATGTTCAAACTCTTCAAGCTGTCCCACTGGCATCATGTTACTGCAACTTCATCATGAAAAATGGATATTATGCTCTGCCAGACATCCTGCCTCTCCAAAGCCATGGGAATCTCTGAAGCACAAGTTTAAACATACATTAACTCCCCACAGCTAAGCAGCAGCATGAAAGATATTTCCAGCAGCACATTAGCAGGCATATACTGCACCTAACATCGTGGCACAGTGTGTTGCAAGGGCTTGTAATTTAGCTTTCTCCTTACTGGCTGGCAGTGCCTCCTGGTGTGGCTCCACGCTAGGCTCGCCATCCTTGATGGAGCAGAAGAGAAAGTACAGGATGGAAGTGGAGGGAACCAGGGACTAAAGAGCTACAGACTGTGCAAGAGGTAGGGCAGAAAGGAGGTGCCAGCAAACTGTTACAATTGCCCCTGTGCCATGGCAGAAGGCAGAAAGCAGCTCTTGAGAAGTTTCTAACCACAATGCCACATTACCCTGCTGCCAGGCTGCAACCTGGAAAATCTCTTACCTGAGTACCGACGGATGGCTCATCCGTTGCAGATGTGCCACGTGAAGACTGGGTGGGAGCGCTGTCATAGCTCATCTCTGGGCTGCAGTTGGGAGCTACGCTCCACTGTAGGGGGCTGGTATACACTCCGGTTGGCAATGGTGCCATCATATATCATAGGGATATATAATAAAACCAGAATATAAATTCATTCCAGTTCCCAAGGGTCCAAACTCAAGCTTCTTGTCTGTTCCAGCATTTGGATTTCTCATGACACAGTAACTCCAATATCGCCACAAAGGGGGAGCATATGGTGTTTTCTGCTTCTGTTTTGTAATATTCTTGCTGAACAGACGTGGAATGTGTCTGATGGGTACTGTACAGATACACACAACAAGACCTGGTCCTCACTCCTCAAACACCATCCTGAAGAAGAGCAGACAGGCTTTGTCTTCACTAATGGGGTTGGCAAAAGAGAAGGGACATGTTTCTAGTGCATTAACTGATGAAATTTTCCTAAGGGAAAGCAGAAACATGCTTTGACTGGTCAATGCAACCTGCCTTGTCCACACAAAGATTTTAAGCACACCTCTCCTTCTGGCATAGGTGTGACCATACAGGGAAGTAGAAGGGTTGGGGGAGACACAGATCAGAAGCGACATGCCAGGGATATAGCTAAATTCTCATGAGAGCTACCGTTGACCTGGTTTCTGCTCTGCTGTGTTTAGCTCTTCCATAAGGATTTCTGACTCACACCAGAATGCTTTGCACTGGCTGCTTCCTTTTCTGAAGGACTGCCCAAGCTGATGCAAAGGATGTATTTGGGAACAAGAGGCAATCCCTTCAGAAAGAAAAACTGGAAAAGCAACATAAGCAAGAATCCAAACAGTGGAAAAAGCAGGTTGCTGAGTTGGGGTTGCACAGAACAGGGAACTACCATTCAGAAAAGAAAAAAAAAATGATGAGTATAGTCGCCAAATCCCATCTTTGCCTAGAGCTGTGCCGGGAGGTTTTTTAACTGGAGGGATTAAGAGTGCTTAAAAATAATAATCTGGAACTTGAGCCTGTATCCTTTATGCTGAAAGCAGGGTTTGTCCTTCTTGAAGAGATCAGCCACAGTAAGGAATCAAGCTCAAATGCTACTTTCCTGACGGAATAGGCAGCAGACTTTGCACCACACCTGATTTTGAGTGCTATGTACTCCAGTCAAATATAGGGCTTCCTGCTGCAGTCCTCCTCCTCCCTCCTTACACCACAAACCTAGACCTTGATCCTTTTCCAGGAATACCTGAAGATTATGTGCAGCTGAAGGTGGAGCTGACTGAATGCTCTGCAAGCGTTGCTGTTGAATTTTTGCTTTTTCCGGCCTCTGTGTGTGTGCAAGCAATGGATTTGCTAATGAATTTTGCATTGTTTTCTCTCTACTCACTGTCTGAACAGTAGCATCCATTGAACCATCGGAGTTCTGGCCTTAGACAGGCACACAAGGAAGAGGCCGTAGCTGCGTGCATGACTCAAAGAAACAAAGATCCTTACAGCAATGCCTGGCAGTGTTGCTGTCAGCCTCATGTCTGGTGGCATTTCTGCAAGACACCATTGTGTCCACCACCTTTCCACTCCAGGGTTTATCTCTTTGATATTAAAAACTGAGGTGAACAGAAACCTGCACAAATGAACTCAGTGTGGAGCAGATGTGCTACCAAAAAAACCCCAAACAAAAAAAAAGCTAGTTATTTTAAAATAAAGCCTTTTGACTGGATTCAGGCAAGTTCTGAGGCATCCCTATGGCAAAAGAGGCACTGCATTATTAATAAGCCATCACAGTCTGTACTTGTAGATATTTTAAAATCAAAAAGTCAACCCAAACAAATCACACAGCAGTCTAAACAGTGGAAGCACTGACAGAAGAACAGGGTAGCTGCTCTAATGATACAGCGAGCACATGAGCACCTACATCTTTTTAAACAGGGGTCCATGCAATGTCCACAGAAGCTGGAGGACAGAAGTGCATGGTGCCATTCTCTTTCTAAGATCAGGTACAGCCAGGGCAAGAGAGGACAGTTAATCAGTAACATACTTTCTGATGCTTAGTTTCCAAAATAACAATCTGTTTAACATTAACTGAGCTGATAATAGTTTTTTCCCTTCCACATGGGTGGCATATGCCAGCCAAGGATTCAGAAACTTCCCCCAGGGCTGGTAAGGGACAGTGCAGCAGGAGGCAGCAGTTACAGGGGGCAACTCTGGAGTTTCCTCTCCAGCCTGTCCAGTTCACTGTGGGTTTCCCAGCCTCCACGCAGGACACCCTAGGACTGTTAACAGCCTCAAAGAAGTGGGGTGGTGCAAGAAGATTGCCTGAACATCAGCGGGGAGTCAGAAAGCGGGCTAGACAAGGAGGTTGCATGCGTATGATCAAGGGTGGCTTAGGGACTGATTCCCCCTTTCCAGAGCCTGTGAGGAAGCAGAGAAAGGTTAAAGCTTCTTGTCCTCACTGCTTTTTCTACTTGATTAATCTGTTGCCATCCTGTCAGCCAAAATGAATGTCTTTGGTATAAGCTGAGTCTTGTGCCACTTTGGCAACAGAGCTGAAGTCACCCTGTAAAGCCCCAAGACCAGCACTCAACCAGATCTTTGACCTCCTCTTCTGGACTTGATTGCATCCCAGAAGCAGAGAAACCATGTTCCATTCATGCACGTGCCACCCCTTGCTCCACAAGCACACTCAGCAGCTGGCTAAGAAGCGTTTGCCTTCACATCATCATCTGGTGGTGGGGAATGTGCTCCACTGCCAGGCAGTAACGCTGCAGCACTCCATGTGCTCCAGGCTGGGGCTGAGCCTCCCAAACACATGCACACACACCTGCACATGCACACAGGTGGGAAGGTGTGTGCTGGATGTAGGCAGAAATGAGGAGCACAGGCGGTGGAGGGGGACTCACCACCACCACCTCCTACCGCTGCACCGGGTCCCCTCTCTCTGAGGAAGCAGCCTAACGCAGGAGCAAATAATAGCCCCTAGCTTGTGTATATGCAGAAACCAGATCATCAGAGGTCTCTCCCTGGTCATCTCATTTTCATGTGGTCTTCCTGTCTCTGAGGTCTTCCTGCTCATAGCCAGGTTTAAAGTACACTTGTGATGGCTGGTCCTGTGGCCTTTTTGGACTGAAAATGTAGAGCCAAGACCTTCCAGGCAGACCAGCTAAACCCTCCTGCTTGCTGCTGTGGGCTGACCCCTTCTGTAATCTCTACATCCTGAATCAGAAGTGTGGAAACTCCTTTGGTCCAGGCTCACTCTTCAGAAATGCCAGCTGGCTTGTGCAAAGGGTGTTTGCTAGAGAGAGGGAAACCATTGAAGGGAGAAGTAAGAGTATTCCATTATGGGAGGGGAGTGGAAAGAAGAGTTTAAGCAGGAGCTGTTGAATGGGTCTCTTTAGAAATATTCTTACACCAAAGTCCACCAGGTCTCATGCGTACATTGTGGTACTAAATCTGTTTTTATTTTGTAAGAAGGAGGAGGATAGAGGGAAGAAAAGGATGCAAATAATAATCCTAATCACACTGTACTGTCTGACAACTATGCCTAAGGGTAGCACAATACTTCCAGATGGTTCAACTCCTGCAAAAACCCTCACGTGCTACAGGGAAGTATCTATGACCATCAGTCATAGGGCATGGGCTGGGTTACTTGGCCATGGGCCCATTCAGTCAAAGTACTTTTTAATACAACCATGTGGAAGGACAAACACCAAGAAATAAACGTTGCATCCCAGGCTCACAAGAGACGGCGTGGAAGAGAGAAAAGCACAGGCTGCATCTTGAATAAGGACGTGATAAAACATAAGCTGGGCACAGACATATGGAGCCTTGGAAAAGACTTAGGAAAAGCAGCTAATGCACCTTCAGAGGAGCTCTCTGTCGGTACAGAGGACAAACTATTTTATTGGTTACTAAGAATTAGCTTTGGGCTGGCAGAAGCCATGTAGATCCATCACTCTCGAGGCAACAGGAGACAGGACTCGAAGCTGACAATTCAAACAAAGCTTCTTTTCTTGCCTTTCACTCTCATGAATGTTCCTCGCTTGGAGGGGGAAAAATACAACTAAGTTACTGGTCTATCTATTTCCCTAGCTCCTTTCTTTGTGGATAATAACCCAGCTCAGCAGCTGTTAGGTCCTTCGAGCCAGTAACCTTAGCCAGACGTTTCATGCCAAGAGAGAAAGAGCAGCAGGTGAGGAGGGAGCCGATACCAAAGATCTATGTATCCTAAAGAGCTGTATGTAGGGGGAGCGCAGGAAAAGGAACCTGGGAATTATTCAGGGCTGGCAACTGGCAATCAGATTTAGAGTCATGAGTTATGTCTGTATGTTAGGCATCTCTTTGGTACTTCACAAGTATTCCATCAACAGTGAGAAATAAGAGAGGACTCAGCATCCCTGATATTGCAAAAGCACAGAAAAAAAATGCATAAACACATCAGGAATGAAAAACCCTTAAGCAAACAAATATACTTGCAGACTTTTTTTCATCTATCAGTATGAAGCAATATGGCTACTTGCCACTTCTCTGCTCATTTGGTCATCAGAAAGAACCCAACTACAGCAAGTTTCATCACTCCTGTCCAGAGAGAACGTTCACAGCTGTTGGCATAGAAAACAATGCAAGCAAACCACTGACACTGCATGAGGTCCCTAGTTCCCCTTGATCTGAGACTGGCACCATGCTATTTGAATTAATAAGGTACTGGGTGCAGTCCTTCTAAACCCTGAGTGGTTGCACAACACATTGAGCAATAACATAACACACTGAAAAATTCTGTCATTGCTGGCATATAAGCTGAATGAGTGAGATATACGGCCCTCCGCTCATTAATGACTAAGTGTGGCAACAGTTTTTCATTACATTGCTCAAGCCACGTCAAACCTTCAGCAGACCAAGCAAGTTAGGCAACAATTTACACAGTTCACACAGTTACCCAAAATGCTAGATAAAACTCCCTAGGTTTTTAGTAGATCACAAACCATTTTTAGTAGCTTTTAACTTACCTACAGTAACATGTAATCTCTGGTTTAATAGTCTAGAGAGCAGAAGGGAAAGTGAAAGCTGGAGCTCCTGCAAGGGAGGGCTAGCATCCTTCAAAGAAATAACTACATTTCAGAGATCATATTCATGGATAGCAACCACAGCTTGTAACCTTCCCTTTGAAAGGGTTAGAGCCTCTAAAAGAGCCAGGGAAGACACTTGCTAGCTGGGTATCTTCCACAAGGAAAGGTATTGCTCAGCTCTCGTGGGGTGAAGTACCTCCCCTTTGGTGTCTGCAGGAGCAGTGGGTGGGCTTCAAAGGCTATCTCAGTTCAGAAGCTCAACCAGCTGCTGAAAACTGATCTGGGAAATGGTACGGTTTGTACCCACTACACCGGTTCAGGAGCTGTCGAGGTCAGCTCCACAGTTGCCTACCCATGGAGTACCAGGAGGGCTCAGTTATTATCATTAGGCATCTCGGGAGGCTGCTGCTATCTTGATGTTGACTGCTTACTAGATGCCAGGAGACATTACTCATCACATGAGAATTAAAATTGTTATTGGCCATATTTTTTGCAGCTGGGCTTTCAAACTAGTTTCATTTGGCCAAGGGGTTGCATTGTTGAGCTGCTTTTTTCTTTTTGGTTCATGTTGACTTTCATTTAAGCTGGATGTTGCTGCAGGTAGCGAGGGCTACATGTCTGAATGTGGTGGTGCATGTATGTCATCAGAGCTTGTCCCTCTGGACATACTGGTAACGTTGCTACTCACGTATCTCCATTTTGCCTGCATGCATTACTGCAGGTCATGTACCCAGTATGAATGTTCACATACACACACCATTTAGTACCAGCCCAGGAGGTAGGCTGCAGTTTTAAAGCTGGTGGTAGAGCCCAGAGGCAAGAAGGCCTTGGGATCATGGGCTCCCAGCACAGTTTTGCGGAGATGAGAGGAGCAGCAGCACTGTCCATACAAGCATGTCAAGAGGGCGTTAGGCAGAGCTGTGGCTGGTTGGACCAGCTCCTGCCAGCAGGATGCAGGAGGACAGAGCACAGATGCATGAGTGGTGGCCCAAGGGGTTGTCCAGGATGCCAGGGAAGGGCAGAGTCCTAGGCTAGATCTGTGGGTAAGAAGATGGGCTGATCTGAAGGGAAAGGAACACTGGCATTTTATCCACACTGAGAACCTGTGTTACTGCACTGCTGCCTCTATCAGCACTGAAACACATCAGAACAATATGAATAGAGAATGGGGGAGTGAGCTAATCAGGGCATCATTTCATCCCATAGGATACCATGCCATGATAAATTACCATGGCAAGAGCATTTAGACCACGTTTGCTAATCCCAGGCCTCTCCATGCATCTTAAGCCTCCCTGGTAAAGCAGCCACAGACCTAACACAGAAGAGGTTCCCATTCCAAGCTCTTCTTTTGAATCCTTAACTACATATTTATTGCTCTGGCTTCTGGCTTCCCCATGAAGTGATGTTTATACCTCCAGTACAGATGGGGCCCGTTGGACAGAAAGGTTGTGCTCTCTGATGCTGAGTTCCTACAAGCTGAGACAATAAGGAGGAAGGATCTTTGGCAGTACAGCTGCTGAGGAAGAGGAGGCACAAAGCCTATGTCCATTATGAGACAGAAGGGAAGCCACACTGTTGCTCTAGAAGTCACCAGAACCAGCCCTTCTACCTAGCTTTTCTTCCGCCTCCTCACAGTACTGCCAGGATAAATACAAAGCTCAGGGGAAAACAGCATTTGTTGCTTTATTGAACTGTCTCTAGGGATTGCTGCTGATTTAGCCTTCTCACATGGCTCTGCATCATTAATCAAGATCACCTTCATCAGAGCAGCCAGGAGCCTTTAGAAGAAGGAACTGCAGGAGAGGAATCTTTGGGAATTAACTCAGATGCTTTGGACCTGACTTATCTGCAGCACTGTCAACTCACTATTTTCCAATCATACAATACAGCTTTGGGGCTGTGGGTTTCTGGCTTCTTAACAGTGATTTAGATACCTGAGCTTTCACCCACTAGCAATAATACAGATTTATAATACTTAGGATTAGAGAAAAAAGTCTAAGAACAAGTGCACCCTGTAGCCTAGCAGAGTAACCAGCAGAGCGCCATGTTTTTAGGGGGAAAAAAAATAGTATTTCAGGATGCTTAATATTGAACTAGCACATATGATGATTACGATCCCTCTTTCCAGCCCCTTGCTTCGCTCCCCCTTGAGGCATCTGAAGCTTGAAGTCGCTTCTTGAATCTCCAGCCAGATTCTTACCGGGTTAGTAGAACACCTCCTTCCAACCTAGTTGTCCCACCACCACTGCCTAAGGGCACAGTCCCTCTTCACCATCCAGTGTCAGCTGAGCTAAGCCTTTTATTGCTATCTCTGCATCTAACTCACAGGCTGAGCAGAACAGAGTGAATTGATCTGTAATTAACCCCTGCTTGGACATTCAAGACCTATATGAGAAAAAATTGGTATCCACCCCACTCCTTGGCAATTCCTGGGCTCACCGCGTCAGAGCGGGGCTAAAAGCTGCAAATCCAACAGCAATATACAAATTGTATTGTGCTCTCAGAAAGAATTACTCTGTCCTTGCAGCTTGTGTCCCGATGCCTCTGATGGTCCCTGGGACCGCTTCACCCCACAGGTGCCCCTGGGGTCTAGGTTGTGTGGCCTGGCTTTGCTGAGGGGAGCTAAACCTTTGTGGAAAGCTGGCAGGAGAAGTGACTTTTACCATAGGAAGCTAGGTCACCTGAGAGGACAGCCCTCCCTCCTTCCCACAGGTTTTGTTTCTGATCCAGCAGAAGTCAGTACATATTTCGTCAAAAGCTGGTGCTTCTTTTTGCAGCTGTTTCTTCCTGACTCTGGCATTCTTCATGCATGGCCATGCATTTCAGATGCGTAACGCAGCATGTCTGCATGCCCTAGAGGTTGCTGGTTCCTGCCAATGCCAATCCATATGGGGTTAGTCAAGTGTAAGAGAGTCCAAGATATGACCTCTAGCCTATGAGCATTTCTGTTTCCAAGTGAACTTTTTAAGTATTTCTTCTGATTTGGGGGTGACAGATGGTCTGCCCCCATGCTTTGAATCCCCAGACGTCTAAGGAAACATTAGCAGGTAGATGAGGTTCAGAATTCACCCTTGTAAACCAGCTGAGTCAGCATCAATGAAATAAAACCACATTGCAGCTCAGCTAGCAAGGTCTCTCCCTCAGGGCTGGACCGAAGTGGCTGCCAGAGGAAAACAGAAGGGCTTGAAGGGCTCCAGCAACACTGTCAAACTTGAGAGCAAGGGCATGGGTAGATCAGTGGGCATCCTGACTTCACCCTTTGCCAGCAAACCTCTTCCCTCTTTGCTGTTCACTAATGTAAATTCAGCATCAGCTGGCAGAAGAAATATGCAGACTGTACAAGGTCATAGATTTCTGTATTTCCCATGATCTCAAGCCTGCAGTTTTCTCAAGCTTCATCATTTGCTACTGGAACCATTGCCTTTAGTACCACGTTACAGATAATGACACTCCCTCTTAAGCTGGAAGTTTTCATTAATGGCAATAGCCACACTAACAGACAACTTTCTGGACAGCTTGGGTTGCAGCGTTAGCTGCTGGGTTATTATGAAGGACAACTGACTGCTAGAAATCTCTGCCTAAACAGAGAGGTACCTCATGGGGTATCATATGCAGAGTAATGTGCAGGTTTTTTTCATTGCAGACTCTTCTGTATTCACACATGAAATATAGGTGGAAAGTTAGCTCCCTGCCCCTAGAAAACAACCTCAACCTGCAAACTTGCATCATATTCTCATTTTGTTATAACTACTACAGTCAATGTCTTCTTTCCCCTTTAAATGCAATCATTTGCTGGGAAAGAATAGCTAAAAACTTAGCTGGTGTTCATATAGATTAAAAATTACCTAGCAAATTCCCTTCTTACACTTGAATTTGCAGTCCAGGTGTCTGTCCGTGTCAGTCTGATTCATTGCTGCGGGACCCCACTGGTAGAATTGCAAGCCCTGTAGCTGAAGGAATCGGATCTCTCCCCCTTCCACTGCATGCCAGTGTGGGTTTGTACAGCTCAACATACCAGGCAGCTGCAAATAAAGCCTAGGGTGTGCTGCTGGTAGAAAGAGTCCAGCTGCCACCATCAGGGGTGCTGGGGCAGGGTGGGTGAGCACAGGGTCCGCTCAGACCACAGCCAAACTAGGAGCAGGGAAATTTCTGCTGGGGTGCACGACAGGAAATCAATGAGTCTGCAAGATTTTAGAGACTGTTGGATGGAAATGAGAGGCAGAAGGGGAAGAATGCCAAGCCTTACGTAAGAGTGGTGGTTTGCAAACTGCTGTGGGAGAAGAGGTCTCCAGGACGATGCACTGGTTTGCTTTCCTGGGGTGGGAGAGAGACACAGGATATTTCTGTCCAACAAAATCCTGTAAAGGCAGCGATGACTTGGCTGCAAAAGAAAAAGGAAGGATAAGGCAGGAGAGGGCGCCACTGGTTTGCTGGCATCTCCCACCGCATCTGGCAGGCTTTGCTGATCCCTGCTGACGTAGGTCCAATCCAAAGCTGATTGAACTGTTCCCACCAAGTGCAGCGGACTCCGGAGAAAGTAGACAGCAGAGAGATCTCAGCGAGACATGCTGAAACGTCCCTGCAAGGAGAGGCAGGTGGGGTGGGAACATCGCTTGTGGGGTGTTACTCCAAGGATGCATCTCTCCTGATACATACCGCAGCACCAGGCTGGCTTCATCCCGGCACCATCACATAAAATATGCTCACAGAGCCCATGCAGCATGGAGCAGCTGTGGTTCTGTGTGTCTCCTGGTGTGCTGGGTCACCACCTGCTCACTGCTGGGTCACACGCTGCGGGGCAGTATGTCCCCTCTGCATCCCTCTCTCTCTCCACCTTGCTCCTGCCACTGATAGCAAAGGAATTGCTGCAGGAGACAAGCCACAGCCTGGGTGCGAAGGGAGCGAGGAGGCAGGATGGTGGGCGGATACAGACAGGCTGTGAGCACCTTTGTGCTGCCACTTCCCTCGCACTCTGTGACAGCTGGGCTCCAAGCTCCAGCACGCTGATGCGATTCCCCAGTGTTACGTGTTACGGGCAGGGGAGGAGGAGGGCATGCTGCTGCTATCTGCAGCTCCTTGTCTTCTGTCCTGCAGGACCAAGGCTGTGCCCAGCAGAGCAGGCTTCATCCTGTACGTGGGAGGGGCAGTGGAGGCTGCCACTGGGGAGGGAGAGAAGCACAGAAGGGTGGAAAGCCCTCATTTCCAAATCTGATGTACAGCTGCTTAGCCTTCCTTGGTGTACACTGAAGAGCTCACTGACCTCACAACACACCAGCTTCACTCACGTATTGGTGAACAGAAGCAAATGGGGGTATTTGGGAGCAAGAACTAGAGTGATCTGGAAGGGGAGGGCACTGTAAGTGATCCCTGAGGCTCTTTGCAAAGCGTCATGGACCGTTTTTGAGAGCCTGCACTCACACTCTTGCAAATGCACAGCTGGAGCGTAGTGCTGCATGGGGGGGGCGGGTGGGGAAGGAAGCGATGGGGTCTAAGGGAGCTGTGCCTAGCAGCTGGGGCTGAGGATGGCACAAAGCCCAGCAGACAGCCAAGCTGGAGCAGTAAAATAGGAAAAGGTCTGCAATGGCAAAAGAGCAAGTTCTCCTGTGTCCCCAGGGATTTTCCTGCTCCCTAAAGGAAGGTAGAGGGCATGGCAGAGGCCTCAGATGACTGAAAGTTCCAAGCTACTGGAGGGGAGCTTTGGGGGAGAGAACAGAGCAGCTTTCTTTTAAGGAACCATGCTCCCACCTGCCCGCTTCTCCTCGGCCACCGCAGGCTGCTGGTGGTGCTCACCATCCACAGGGCAGCCAGGGGCTATCCTCAGTGGATGGCTTCTTTGGCTTGCGCTCAATACCAGCCTGACCCTCTAGGAACAATATTGCTGCCTCTGAGAGCAGAGAATGACTCCAGGTGAGAAAAAAAGTGTGTGACAACAACATGGCTGTTTCAGAAAGGATATCCAGCCCTGGCATTGCTTTCCCTCAACAAGAAATGCACCAGCATCTCCCAGCTCCTCTCTGCTGTCTCTCCTTGATACTTGCAGGTGCTGCCTCCTTTTGATGCTGCATTTTTTTTTTTTCCTGGCTGCTTGGTACCAACCTCAGCTTCTTTCCTCCTACCAACCATTCTTCCAAGAGTGAGAGCATCCAGGCAGCACTTGGGTATGTGCCAACGTACACACGCTCTGCCAGATCGCCAGCACAACAGTGGGGTAGGACATCCAGCGGTGCAGGGGTTAAGCCAGTTCTGCTCTGGCTGTCCGGGTCTCTCCCCTCCGTTTTCTCCCATGAAAAATAATCAGCAGGTTTTAGCCTTGCAGGCATGCAGAGGGGGTCCAGCTGCTCTTGTGCAGGCAGTAGTATCCTCTAAGCTGCTGGGGACTAGCTGTCTGAAGGAATCATTTCCAGGGACACATTCACAGTTGAAGGGTAAATTTGCAAGAAAAAACAAGCAGAGAGAGCCAGCAGAGAGGTGCAGCTTATTCTGGCAACATTTAACACAGAGGCCGAGGTCTCAGTGTTTGCATCTCCAAGTGTTTTAGGGAAAGGAGAGATTGTTTTCCAGCGGCCCTGACTGGAAAAAAAAAAGCGAACATATAAAGAAATACTCATCTTTATGAATGAAGGAAGAGCACAGCTGAATGTCGCTCTCTGTCTCAAACTGAATTTCCACAGGCTGGCTCAGGAGATGGGTGACAGGTAAGAACACAGACAGAAAATGTGCATTTTTCAGCATCAGGTCACAGCAAGCAAATGAGATGCAATGGGATTTGATCTGCCTAGCTGGCCTGGCAACCAGCCAGCCCAGAATAAGGCAAGAGAGGCCATGGTTTTGTAGCAGTGGTAACTTTCTTTTGTCTGAAAGTCTAGCAGTTGCAAGACTGGAGAGAAGCATCTGCCTGGGTACCTCCATCTCTTTCCCTCTATGCCATCAAGTTACCAAAATCAGCTCGTTCAAAGGAAGAGCGAGGACAGGGAGTCTGTTACCAATCCACTGCATGTTAGAGCACACAGAGCTTGTAGCCTTCAGCCATTCTGTGCCCACTGACATGACATCAGGGGTTCAGGTGGCAGGGAAGAAGTCAGCAGAGCTCACTAACCTCCACCTCCTCTGATTGAAAAGTTCAGATGATTGAAAAGTTCAGAGGTCTCAAATGAAGGCAAGAGGAGGCAGATCTGAACGTTTAGGAGGAGGTGGCTTTTCACGTGATGTACAGTGACAGTGAAGAACTGCCCACAGTGGGATGTGGTGGATGTTGGACAGGAAACACCAGACAGGTTCAGGGAAGACAAATCCACCCGGACACAAAAGCCTTATTTGGCTCAGGTAGTGCCTAAACCACACATACATTGGTGGAGGCTGTGAAAACCCTCAAGAAGTTTGACTCTGAGCTTGCTCTGTTCTTCAGCTCTTGCTCGGGTGTCTGCAGTTGCCCACTGCCAGACACAGGAGAGGAAGTAAGGTGACTTGGAAGCTCTCACTGTACCCAAGAGTCATTCACAACTTTTACAACTGCTCGTTTGCAGCTCTGTGTCAAGGTGGGGACATCCATAGGCCTCAGTTAGCACAACCAGGCTTACATGGGACCCACAACCGCTGCTCATGGGCCCAGGAGCCCCGTTGAAGTTCACCGTTGTCCCTTCAGTCCTGGCTTGATATATGTTGTAGGCATACCTGCTCTCACACCTCTTCCTGGGTATTTGGATTTCCTGGCTTGACCTCAAACGTGACTTTACATCCTTTCTTCGACTTGACTGTCACAAGATCACTGATGGGACCCACTGCCGTTACGATCCCTGCACCCCTTACCCAGCTCAGATGCTGTGGGACTGTGCGCTGTCTGCGAGGGTGCTACAGCCCTGTGTACGCTTGGGACTTAAAACCAGCTGTGATGGGGGTATTATAAGCTGATGCCAGAGGACTAGTTTCTGTGTCCTCTCTTAGCTTGGCTGGAGGAGCGTGCTGCTGGCTTGCAGCAAGGTTGTTACTGGAGTGGACAGAAGGCTGTAAAGCAACCAGCAAGTGTCAGACTCGCACCATAAAGCACAGGACACAAGAGCAAACCCAGGGTGGTTTATGAGGGCAAGGGCCTCTGAGGAGGAGGAGAACCTCAAAGCTGAATCTACAGGAAGATTTGGTCCATCAGTCAGAAATGAGATACTCTACAGGAGAAGGACTGGGCACTGGGAGCCCACACTAGCTCTGTATCGATTAGGGACACTTCAGAAAAGCTGGATTTTTTAGTTAGATCGTTCAGCCAGACAGGAGGATGAAACTGCATTTCTCCTATGGGGATGGTGTTTACCAGAAGAAGCAAACTACTTTTTGTTTTGCGTTCAGGTGTCAGCTGCATCCACAGATGCTGTTTTGTCATCAGAAGGTCCCTGAGTGGTTTAGACTGGCCTCAGAGCCTCTAATCTTGCTGGAACTACCTGCTGCACTGCACACAAGTGGGCTGCTGGAACTGCCCAGCTGGGCAGGGGGGTTCAGCTGACTGCTTGAGCTTCACCAGGGCCTCTCTGAGACTGGCAGCCCCAGACCTCTCTGCCTGGGAGCAATCTCCAGTTCCACAATTCCAAGATTTAATCCTCTCCTCCAAGGAGACTTGGCAGACTGTAAGGGAAGCCAGCTGGTGATGGTCTCAGGCTCTCCCTTATCTACCTGTCCACTTTGCTGCATTCACTTCTCTCCTCGCTGCATTATTTCAGTTGCAGCTGATTTATGTTTTTGATGAGCAATCAATAAGATGCTGTGACTCTTTTCCATACCCTCCTGAGGCCTCTGCTCCTGCTCTCCCAGTTCGTTTCTGGGGGTAGCAGTCAGCTGGTGGACATCCTCACCCTCAGGTGAAATACTCTGCTTTGTTTTCATGCTGCACCAGCACTGATTGCTGTTGTGTAATGCAGACCTGGGGCTTGCCTTTTCTGCCTGAGCTACACAAAGCTCTTGGTTCACTGAGTGGCTTGGATCTTCTTTGCAGGAATGAAGCCTCTTCCCTGTCTCCTGTTGCTTGCAGATAGCCAGAGAACCAGTGATGGAATTTTCTTAAGGCTTCTTCTACTACTTTTAGGGAGTTTCAGACTTGCTGTAACTTTTTGTCTTTTGTCTGCCAGTTTCTCCCCAGTTTCCTTTTATTCCCTCTGTGGACTACAGGAACATATCAGTGTTTCAGGACTCTGCAAGAACTCTGCTTTTCCATGTCCCGTTTTCCTGGGTAGCGAAAAAAAGAGCTGCTCCATGCCCAGGAGTTCAGCCCCCCATGCAGCATGGACACCTTCCTATTCCTTGGCCATACTTTGTCCCTGGCTGAAAGCAGAGCTGCTGCTGCCTCAGCAGGGTAAAGCTCCCTTTCAGCTCACCAGGTCATGCAACCTCTGTGAAACAGGCCAGGCTGAGTGGGAATCATCAAGCTGGTAGCAGTGCTGGATGCTGAAAACAGGAGAAAATTTTCTGCCGCTTTTTAAATTGGAAGCACTAGGCTGTCCCAGTTTGGCAGATTTCCGCTAATCCTTCCTGTCACCTTTCCAGTATAAAAAGCTTTAAACCCTTCTTATTCTGGTCTGGTCTGAAAGTCCCTAGCCTTGTTCCTCCTCACCTGCTCTGCCCCAATTACC
Organism: Falco peregrinus; assembly: GCF_023634155.1. Classification (NCBI taxonomy): domain Eukaryota; kingdom Metazoa; phylum Chordata; class Aves; order Falconiformes; family Falconidae; genus Falco; species Falco peregrinus. Next base: position 5,310,829 of record NC_073729.1, on the reverse strand, counting down.
TGCACTGCTGATGAAATTCATGCTCCAGAGGGGTACTGTGTACCCACTTGTCCACCCCTGGTACACCCTACACCAGGGTGTGCCACCAACGTAGGTGGAGGTCTTCTGCTTTGACATCTCAGCTGAAGAGTTTTGGAAATCTGAACACTTTATTTACCCTCCTGAACAGAGTCAGGAGCACTTGGAAAAGTCAAGACCTTTCCACCTGACCATCATCAGAAGCCACCACAAGCTGAGCAGGGAATACACATGGTATTCTTGGGTTAATCAGAGCAGAAAGGGACATGCAGACAGAAGGACATGGATTGACATGGAGTGGGCAAGTGCTTTTCAGGGAGGAGCAGGCTGCTCCAGATGGAAGCAAAGGGTCCACATAGGGGTATGTTCCCAGGGCTGGGAGGAGAACTCTGGTCCTTGGCTCCATGGGGAGCCCCAGTGCTTTGTGGCTTTGCAATGCACGCTGCTGCTTACATGCAAAAGGCCACTAAGTCCACAACTGCAGGACTTTGTGTTGCACAAAGCTTAAAGCATCAGTTTATAACATATAAAGGAATGCAGAATTAGACCCGTATTCTTTGCCACATACTGGTCGATCCTCTGGTCGGCTGCACATGAAGACTGCAGCAATGTAACTGAGCCAAGTGCTGCAGGAGGCTTTGCCTGATACTTTCAACTACTCTGCCACAGCACCTACCTTGGGGAAAAGTGTTGAGAGATAAGGGCCAGCCCCACTTAATTCTTTCCATATAAGCAGTGATTACCTGCTGTCATAGAAAAGGTATGTGTATAAAACTATGGCCTAGGAAAAAGTAATTAGGACTTTTGAGATTTCCTTTCTGCTTTTTATATTGACAGGTTGACAAAAGACCAGCAGACGTGATTGGTAGCATTCTGCACAACTCTGGTGTCAGCCCCATAACAGGTCAGGATCAATGTCGCACCATTCACGTGGCAGCAAACAGGTGCTTTTCCCTGTGGTTCCCTTCCAGACTCCAAATCTGCTTCAGCTTCTCTGCTGCTTTAAATTAAAACAGAATAATAATATGCAAAAAGAGATGCCATTACACAATCTCTTCTAGCAGCTGGCACAGCAAACAGGAGCACACTAAGAGCTCAGGGAAGGGAATCACTTGGCAAAGCATTGCCTGGTCAGGAAACTTCAGCTCATCAGAGGTGAAGTTGCTTGTGCTCTCACTGAAAATGATTCCCCATTTGTAATGTCTGTGAGATTTGAAATTTAGTCCCTGATCAGACACTATGGAGGATGGGATGCGTGGGGGAAAACTACTTTAGCAAGGGGAGAAAACAGTTTCCCTGCCTCTTCTTGCCAGGGCTGCTGGGTTCTAGACTCTGGTCCTCACTCCACCACTGCTTTGTAGTGTCACCCCATGCAAGGCTGGGTGCTCCAGTTGCAGCACCCAAACAAAATGACCAAGTAACCAAGGTGCATGGAGCTGCGGGCGCGGCAAGAGTGGTGGGAGATTCCCTGTTTCCCTGTGGTCCTGGAGGGCTTGTGAACTCTTTTCAGAGTCTTTTCTGCCAGCTTTTCGTTGAAAATCTGAATTGATTAAGTGTTGCTAAAAGCAAACGTGGTTTTAAGTGGGTCTCTTTTCCTCACCAGTCCCCTTGAAATGAATTTTCTTGGCATCTGTGGGGTTATAAAGGTATTAGCTCACCCATTTCTGTACCACTTCAGAGGAAAAGACAGGTGGTACTTGGCTTCACCTATAATGAAAGAAACAAGCTCTTTTTCTCTTTTCTCTTTTCAGAAAAAGAGGAGATTCTGGGCCACCTTTAATCAACTCGTTAAAGCCCTCCCCATCACCAAAAGGAACCCCTTTATTAAAAGGGGAGAACAAATGTTCTTCATAAGAGTCTGGAATTGAACCATCAGATGGCTTTTTTGTTGTTGGGTGGGGTTTTTTTCGTGGGAATCTGAGATCTGAGGAGGGGGATAGAGTCATCTGAGGACGATGCACCTTTTCTGACTTGTCAGAAAGGCAGCTTCAGTCTCCCTTGCTCGTTGTGCTCCAGCACGGTCAAACGCCAAGGCCTGCGTGATGCTGTGCACTGTGCAAGCCACCTGCACGGGGGAGGGAATGGGGGATGCACTAAGTTTTGCTCAGCTCACCGACTTCAGCACTGAAATGGGAAAAATCCTCACACAGCTGTTGCTTTTTGTTATGAGCCCCGAGTGGCTGAAGTGCAGCTGTTTAATTAGCATTTGCCCCAGAATTTGGGGCTACCACCTCCCCAGAGGCTAATATTTGGATTATCTAAGGCAGGGAAAGGACTGAGGCTTATGGGGGTTTTTATCAGAGGACTGGGAAACTGGCTGCTTGTGCAAATGAATCATATCAGCATGACACACTAAAAATCCGGAAAAGCAGTTGGCCACATGACCAGTTTGAACCCCATGTCCTCCTTGTAGGCTGGTGACTGAGCTGGGGAAGAATCAAAGAACTTAAGAGTCTATAGACTGACATTACCATTAATTCAACAGCTGTCTGAGATAAGGGAAGGGTATTGTCTTGACCTTAGCCAGGAGTGAATTATGCATGTTTACAGATGCATCCCTTCAAGGGTGTCACCACTTCTCAGCAATAATAGCAGAAAGAGAAAATACCCTTCAAACAATAGAAGTGAAGTAATAAAAAAAATAAATCCTAACACTGGTGGATGTGGTGTCCTGGCAGCATCCCTTTGAAATTTGTTTAGTAAAGCTTTAAAAAGGCTGGGCTGGCAGGACACACAGCTCTGGAGAGGAACTCAGCCAGCAATGAAGGCTGCCTGGCTGCAAGATATCATTTGCTGCAAGTCTTCCAGAGATGAAGCTATGCTCTCTACCAAGTCCCAAGTCCTACACAATCCTGGGTTACAGTGTAGACCTTTCATTTGCTCTGTTGAGCATGTGAGGGGGAGATGATCAGTGATCTGCATCTTTCTCTCTAGGGTGATAAATTCCTAGCCACTTGGTGGGTTTCAGATATGCTGACATCTGACTGTTTTTAGATTACTGGTAATCTGAGGGGTGGGGATAGGCAATTTATTGTGTTTGCACCATGCCTGGTAAAACTGTTGAAACCTCTAATCATCATTGTAATAAAAGGGTATAATAGTAATAAAACTAATCCTTCACTCAGGACTTCAGTATCACAGTGGGGAGGATTTGCATGATGTTCCTTTCAAAACATGGAATTCTCACTCTCCTTTCCCCTTCTGTCACTGCTTCAGCAAAACAAAGTCTCCCCAAGCAGTTTGCAGCATGAAACTTATGACAAAGATGAGAGTCTAACTTCTCTGAGAAGCAATGGCACAATCACACGTGCACACACACACACACACAGTTGCAGTAGCTTTCGGCAACCAGTTTATCATTAAGCTATGAGGAGCATCTCACATGTCAGCTTGTCAGAGTTCCCTTAGAAAGTTAAATGGTGCACACTTTATTTGTAATTGGATGCAAATTAAAATATCACTCATGAGAGGGCTGAAATCCTGAAAAGGCAGACTGCATGCATTAAGCCTCAGGATCTGAATAATGTCAGAGAATATACTGTTCGTTTTTAGTTTGTTTCTGTCCTCTGCCACCCCAGCAAAGTGAATAAATCAGTCTCTTCCTCCTTCCTGGAAAGTGAAAGGGGAAGATTCAACATCTGCTGATGAAGAGCATTTGACTCACTCACAATCTGCCCATTGGAGCTGCTCAGTCCAAAGTCTGAAAGGCAGGATGTCAGCAGCTCTGCGGGGACAGCAGGGACAGCCAGCCTGCGGCCATGTGTCTTACTGGGGCTGCGGAGGCCAGCCTGCTCTCCACGGCAGCCTGCCGCATCCTCAGTGACTGAAGTAAATCAGTAGATGTGCCCTTGAATTCAGCTGTGAAGAGGAGGGTGGTGTTAGGAGATAGCCACCTTCCTTGTGCTTGGCGTGGGGCTGGCCTCTGAGGAGAATATGCCCAACCTCCCTCATGCCCTAAAGAGAAAAATGTCTTGCTCAGAAGCAGCCGGAAGAGATTTTTCCCGAGTTTTTCCTTCCCATTCAAGAAAAGGTCTCGTGCCTTCCTCTGCCCAGCCACGTGGGTGTGGGCTGACGGATTCCTTCCTTGTTCCCCCATACAGAGACATGCCTTTAGGGGATGGGCAAAATGCAGCAACTGTCTTTATCCTAAGGGAGCCCTGGCACAAGCAAGGGATGAAAGCCAGGCTTGTCACAGCTTCCATAGAGTAGCCATTGGCCAAGGACGTATTGCTGAGGAGAGCTCTCTCTAAACTATTCCAGAAGGAACTGGTGAGACTCCTTACTTGGCTCCACTCCCAGCAGAAGCCTTAAATCCTGCAGGCATTACCATAATAAAGACGGGCGACAGGAAGATGGAGGCCTCATTCAGAGCTTATAGCTGGTCTTTGTAGTCCCTAACTTTTCTTTCATACCTTTCATACACATATACATGCCCCAAAGGTGTTCCAAATCTGCAGCCATCCTGTCTTCCTGCCTCCATCCTCTGGCTGGATTTCCAGTTTGCATTTGTACCCAGCCCAGTGTGATCAGTATCCATTCTCCATCATCAGTGGATTATTTTGGGGGGTGGGGGGTGGAAAAAAATCCACACCAAAACCTGTTAACCCTAGTGCTACTTGTGCAGAGAGGCCAGGGCAAGGTCAGCTTAGCAGGGCAACCTGGGTGAAGCCTGGTCTGCAGCAGGTTTATGAGGACATTCCATCCTTAGGGTAACATCCTATCTCATTATGGGCAACATCCCATTGTTCTTTAGGACATAACAACAGACTCTGGGTGCAGAGGGAAGGCAGCCAGGGAGGGAGGAGGATGGTGTGTCCATACAGGTGTGTGGAGGAAGCTCTTCAGGGAGATGGGAGACTCTGAGAGCCACCCTTTGGTGTCAGGCTTCCCTTAGGCAGAGCCATCCCTTTAGCAGTAAAAGAGAATTAGTGACATCTGGTATTTCTGGTGGAAAACAAAACGATCCCTCTAAACAAACAAGTCACACTGGCTTGTGCAGCCTGGAAATAAGTATGGGATGGAGAGGTGCAAAACTGGTGTCCCTGTAAAAGGATGTTGCCCCTCCTTAATCACAATATTATTGTCTTTTAGGGAAGATTTTTGCAGTGTCTTACCAAACAGCTGCCTGTCCTCTGCTTTTTATTAACAGGCACATGGGATTATAAAGCTGGAAGGGAGCAGGGAAAGTCTTCCCCACAGCACAGACACAGGCATCTTGTGGGAAGGCCAGGACCAGTCTCTGTACCCTATTCAGATCACTGGAAAGATGCTTTTCTCCCACCTCACTGGAAGTGCCTGTCCTGGGTGTCTCAGCTTCTTGGGGCACGCTGGCATCTGGAAATGAGTTGCAGGCAGAGGACAGTATGTCCTCTCCTGGTATCTCTTATTCTAGGGAAACTCAACTAAAAACCTAAACACAACAAAGCAGCTCCAAAAGCAGTTAAACCTTCCTTGCTTCATGAGCAGCATATAAACAGTCTGGCATCACACATCAGCCTCTCTATGACTGAGGCAACTTGTTCATCACAGCAAGGCAGAAGTAGTCCCCTAACGTATACCCAGAGAAATTTCTCAGAAGAGGCTTCATAAAGAGCCTCACCTGCCCAAGAAAGGGATTACCATCAAAACAGGACCCTCATGGGTTAGGAACAAGAGAGGCACACAATCTTCCACCTTCACCCTGCACACGGGAGCTCAGCTCCTCCAGCTGCCCTGTTTTCTTCCCTGCCTATCACCTGAGCAGGGTCTGAGAAGGTCCCTGCCATCTCAGGAAGAACCAGCTGGACAGCAAACACTCAGCCAACTTGCTGCCATTGTTTCCCCCAGCTTGAGCAAGACACAAAAGCACTGATACACTTGTATACCAAGACAGGTTGTTAGTGGCTGTGAGCTTACAGAGAGGAAATGGGGATACAGGATCGATACCGCACAGGAATCAGGAGCTGGTTGCATCCTGCACAGGCGGACTGATTTGGTTTGGTTTCCCTCCTGATGCACAAGGCAGACAGGTGATATAGTGAAAAAACCTAAAACTCTGCTGCAGACAGAAACTGCATAGGTAACAGAAACATTAACAACCAAGAAAGAGGGAAGGGGGGGAGCCACTTGGAGAAGGGACAGTTAGTACGAATGTAGATGAGCTCAACAAGAACGTAAATAAGGAGCCTTCTGACAAGGACACGCCAACTGCTAAAAGAAAACAAACTAGGGTAAAATAACTGTGGTAGTAGGAGATCAGCACTTTCTATGCAAATGTAGGGGATCCACCACTGAAGAAGGTGGATCCCCCACCCGGGGATCATGCTGGTATAGATTAAAACCAGCCCAGTGGGCATGTATTAGCTTGGCATGTTTAGAGTGGACAATAAGGAAGGACTAATCATTAGCCAGCAGATGTTTTAAGATAACAGAAACTAAATAACAAAGACTGCTAATGCATGCAAGAACTTCAGGTAACTGCCCAAGAAGGTGAAAAATACATCTTGAAGAAGTATCAGAGGGGGGAGACTCTGAATGTTCGGAAATCTTATGTATATGCATGACTTTGTATAATAAATATTGGGCTGCTTGTTGGAACGGTGTGCAAGTTTGGAGGAGCGAACCCCCTTGCACCCCCCTTGCACCCGATGCCGCAACAAACATACCTGCTTTATAACTCTCCTGGAGTTGTAGTTTGATTCCGCACATCACAGGGAGAGATGTGCTTGTTACACTTCTTCTCTGGAACAACAGTCAGCAAAGTCCTGAGCATTTCCAAAGGAAAAGATAGAAAAATGGTGTCCGGGTTCTGCATTATACAGGCATTTAGGCACGAGTTGAGATGTGATACCAGTAACACCAAATGATGTTGGAGACATTTGTTCTCCCTACCTCCTCCCAGTCAACTTTACCTAACAAGTACAGCAGCTATAGATATCTCCTTTGCTAGTAGCCCCCAGGGCACTACCAGCTTTGTTTTTTCACCTGTATTATCTTTGCAGCTTGCCTTCCTGCTACCAGCAGCAGTAAACACCACTTTTCTTTTTACATAGGGTAGGAAATGGTCTCAGAGGTAGGATCGTTTTCCAGATTTGTTTTTTCCTCTTTTTTCTCTCCAGACTTCCAAAGATTCAGGACTGAAACTTTGCTTTGAGCCTTTACCTAGTATAACCACAAATCCTATGACTGCAATTGGTTCTGTTAACTGAGTAGGTGAATAAAATTTTGCTGAGTAATTTAATTAAATTTCAGTATCTCTACAAATATATAGGGACAGGATTCCTTGTGGACTGTCACAAAACCACCAGCAGCCAGATGCAGGTCATGCTACAATCCCATATTATACCTCATAGCATGATACAAACAGTTGGAGGTTGTTCACTAGGTAGCACTGGTCAAGTGCAGCTGATTCTTATAGGGGATCTGCTATGAAGTTTAGCCATTTCAAATCTCAACATTTTTTATCTAGAATTACAAATAAGAAGATTATTTTTTTCCCCTTTCTGGCACTGCATGTAAACCAAAACATGAGTTAATGCTCTAAAGATAATGTCTAGCCCTGGGCCAATTGTTAATGCTCTTCCAAAGAAAACTCTGTGCAGAAAATTATGCTGCAGAGCAGTTGCAAAAATCATGCTGCAACCCAAAAAGCAGGAGCAGGTGATTTTGCATAGATCCGGATTACTTCCATAGCTTTTTACTTTTCCCCATAGCTGGACACAGATGCAAAACACTGTCAATATTTCATTCAAAGTTTTCAACTGCAAGGGCAAAATGTAGAGGGGTTGCTAAAGACCAGTTTCTGCCTGTAGTTCATAAACCTAAGTGTGCTGGCGAGAGCGTATAAAATCACACTGCGAAGACAGAAAGAAAAAGACTTTCTTGCTAGCACTGAAATGCCAAACCTTGAGAGAGGCAGAAACAAGGGTTTCTTGGGCACTGATTTGCCTCATCCTCTCAATAAAGTTGCACATGAAGATCTGCATAGCGGGTAAGATAAGACGATTGGAGTTTGATGATGGCTGCTTTAGTTTAGTTAGGCTGACAGGTGTTTCCTTTTCTAAATCCCTCGAGGGGCTACCTGGCTACCTTCCCTGAGGAGACAGTGGTTATCTGAGATGATCTCCTTTGTGTTTTATCTTCTGTGAAGCATTACAGGTGCTACTGTATTTTGTGTGCACTACCCAGCTCCCCTCAGAGCTTTTCTAGGGTGTTTCTAGACGTTGACTAACTCTGCTCTGAGTCTGTTTCTTCTGCTCTAAACAGAGATGCTCTAATACAGCGAGTCCTGTCAGGAGAGCAATCTCACAGCTTTAATAGGAATGATGTGGTTCTCAGCCTAGGCTGGTTCCAATTATTTAATGGTTTCATCATCCAAAAGGGTGTTTATAAAGTCCTAGCCCCTATTCCAGTCTGAAAGCTTTCATGGTTCTAGCATCATCTACCCAAAGATCTCAAAACAATTTACTGTGTTTCCTGATACCATGGATATTATCTCGCTTCTCCAAAAGGAGAATAAAGTCAAACTTTGCAAAGTGGGTGATTGTTTTTGGGAGCCTGATTTTTGGCCACCTTTTGGACTAGTTTCTAGAGCTGCAGGCTTTTCTGAGTCTCACAGGTCAACAGTACTGCAGAGATCTAGTACTTACAAAAAGCAAACCACAGATATTTTAAGTTTGTTGTTAAGAAAAGCTAAAGATGATGAAAAACTGACTTTTACAATTCAGAAAAATGTAAGGATTAGATAACAGAGCACGGAACTGAATCTGAGAGCTTACACAAGCCCCTGTAAAAGCTCTCCAGCCAGCTGATGGCTAATAACCCCCCTTGGAGTCCATGGAGGGTTGCTGCCAATGGGAAATCCTGCAGTTGGGTATCTTTGGGAACAGGCTGAAAAGCTCTGTTGCAGCTGACTTCAGCATCCTGCCAGTGGTACCCTAGAAGCACAAGATAGGAGTTTGAGGACATGTTTTTCCCTGCCCATGGTCTTAGAGGGCTGTAGTCCTCCTACCCTGACTAGGAAGAGGACGAATGCATGCTCCTTCCACCACATCCCAGGGTGATTGTGAAACAGCCTGAAGTGACTTAGGCTCAGCTGGAGAAAATGTTATGTTTTCGTAATGTTCATAACATAATGTTCTTGGTCTGCAGTTTGAGGCCTAGTAGTTGTGATAGATTTTTACTATGAACTCAGCTGACCCCCAGATTTACTCACTTCAAGCTCTGCCATCTGGGCCTTTGATTTCTTGGGCCCTGATTTATAGCAGTCTACTGCTGCTGCAAGGAGTTACATGCTCTAGACTGGGTGGAGAAATAATCAGTTTGGGGTGTACAGTCCCAGATTAGTAATTAAGGAGTGTAGTAACACTCACAAATTCATTAGCATCTAGCATTGTTTTGGCCTCCCTTACAATGATGAATGATGTCTTGCTCTAGTACTGTGATGTCCCTCACTTCTATGTACAGTTTGGAATCGATTCTTTAGATCAGGTCTGTGATATAGTTGTTTAAAACTGAGAGGAAGCATGAAAAAAATTTGTGAGTGCTCAGACCACAGAAATACTCGTTTTTTCAACAGATTTAAACAAGTAACATTGATAAAAATGAAAGAACATGCACATCACAGCTAGGAATTCAAACCCTTACAAAGTTTCTTGGGATAAGCATCAATTTGCCATAAAATTTAAAAACTAGCTGGCTAAGTTTATGTAATTCTATCTTACCTATATTCTGGTAGGATTTTTTTGTCATAAAAATTGTATTAGTACTTAGTTGTTTTAACTTGCTTGATTTGTCCTAAAATAATCATTATTGTCGTCAGACTGGCTGAAAAACTTTCTAACACATGGGAAGTATTTTTGCAAAATGGTGGGAATACTGAAATAAACTGCAGTGTGCCTATAATAAGCAACTGTACCACTAGCGTTTTGCAAATCATAAACACAGTGATGGCTATGTTATGGGAGGAACTATTGTGATACTGAGTTTAAATGCATTTGTTTGTTTTTAAATGATTAATTGCCAGGTTTGTGGCCATCCATCGTTAGGCTTCAGGATTAGTGGCTGCACGGAGGTGAGTGGAGGCTGAGGGTGTTAGATTGTGCAGGGTCCCTTGCTGTGTGCAGAAGATGCCTTGCATGCTGCTTGAGCCAGCAGCCAGCTCAGCACAGCAAACAGCTTGACCGCACATCAGACAGTGATGAGACGGGAGCTGCACAGATTCTTGTCACCCTGTGATTGCTACAGAGACTATGAGACACCTCTGTCCTTGGGACGCCGAGTGCCTGACATGTCCCCTTTTCTGCACAGGGCTGCAGTGTGCCCCATCTATGCAGGGGAGCCCCAAGTCCAGCACTGCCATGGTCACAGTGTGACACCAGAGGATGCAGGGCATCAGCCAGTGCCTACAAGAGGTGGGAGAAGCATGTCTGCAAGCCAATTTATAGATGAGTAAGAGTCCTACTTATGTCTTCCCATGTAGTAAATCCAGACAGAGGTTTTGTGTGAACTTGTTTTCTCTGCAGGGCCAGGGACTAAGTTGTTCATATTTCCCTCTCAGCTCTGTTGTATATATATGTACTTATTTTATAGTGCAAGAAAATTAAAAGCAGGAGAAACCACAGAGCATTTTCTGCTGCCAATGAGCCAGTGACTTACCTGTAATTAAAGAGGAGGTAAACTCATTTATTTGTTGATTCAGGTTGGGGAGGAAGGAGTATGTTGACTCTTTATTATCCAAAACAGAATTGGGTAAGCCCAATTCACTGTTGTGGATAGACAAGTCACCTTCACTTAAAGTGAAAAAACGCCATCAGTCCAACAAAACTGATGACATGTAGGAGAGCTCTGAGTATATAAATTCTACTCTTTGCAGCATTAAGTTACAATGTTGTTTCTCCCACCCTGGGTAGTGGGGCAAGTCTGTCCTACACATCAAAATTGTTGCCAGTTACAGTCTTAATCCTTAATACCACAAGGCAGTCTCTATCATGTGAGTGTTATGGCCCAAGGAGTATACAGTACTGCAGATAAAGATGGACAGATCCTATTACAAGCGAAATCCCCCACTGCTCGTTGCTGTCGTCTGGGTTAAAGGACATGCACAGTGGCAGCACTGCAAGTGGACAAGGCTAAGGCAGAATCTGTGGTGTTGAGGGTTTAAGATACAGTTAGCATGCAGCCTTTGTGGCTTAAAAGCTCATTTGTTAGCTTTGTTCCCTTATGAGCTGTCAGGGTAATATATGAATCCATGATTCCTCCCCTATGGGCTCCAGATCCTGCTTGTAAGAGGTCCTGAAAAGTATTGTCAGGAGGCTCAGTTCACATTACCACAATCTACCTACCTACTGGAAAAATATCCACCACTGGAAAAGGTTGGAGATGGCTGGTGTTGACCAATTATACTAGTTCTGGTTTAGAAAAAAAAAAATAATGTTTGTATTTCAATGTTACTGCTTCATCTCTTCCATTCCTGTTAATGCTTCCCTTTACTTTGAACAGAGTGCACCTTTCTCCCCAACAATACATATTCCTGTAAGGAAGCACGCACTGCATTATCTAACTAAAGATCATGCAACAGGTGGGTATGACAGATGGGGGGACAGCAAGGTAACAGTGAGCTAATTGGGATTAGAACCATAAACAGCAGTGGTGGCAGACATTATGACAGACATTTGCATGAAAATTGGATCTTTGCTTATGAAGAGTTCATTGCTTCCTGCTGTTCTCACCAAAAAGACATGTTGCTTTGACATCACAATTGGTTGCTATGGAAATGCTGATGCTACCAAAGATAGGACTGAGCTGGAGGGCTATAAAAAGTCCTGGAGACCCAGCTGAGTCCATATGCATTTGGGAAAGGCCAGCACAGCATTTATTTTTGGCAGTGGCACAGCAGCCCATTCATGTGACACCAAAAGTGGATAAAGGGACATCACAATACAACAGAGCATCATAATGCTGGGACTGGGGGGGCAGGGGGAATAGTTGAGAGTAGGGGGAAAGTAGAGTACTTGAACTGATACCACCCTGGCAGTAAAGCTCCCCACAAAGGAAGTAAGTTTTAGAAAGAGGAAATGCTAGAAACAGAACTTTTATGTTCCCCAAAAGATCTCATAGGCTTTAACAACCTTGTGAGATACGTCCCCTGGTTAATTTTAAATCTCAGTAAACACAGAATCATAGAATCATAGACTCATTTAGGTTGGAAAAGATCTTTAAGATCATTGAGTCCAACCGTTAAACTGACAAGTCCACCACTAAACCACATCCCTAAGCACCACGTCTACACAGCTTTTAAATACCTCCAGGGATGGTGACCCAACCACCTCCCTGGGCAGCCTATTCCAACTTGATAACCCCTTCAGTGAAGAAATTTTTCCTAATATCCAATGTAAACCTCCCCTGGTGCAACTTGAGACCATTTCCTCCTGTCTTATCACTTTGTTACTTTGGGAAAAAAGACCCACATCCACCTTGCTGCAATCTCCTTTCAGGCAGATATAGAGAATAAGGTCTCTCCTGAGCCACCTTTTCTTCAGGCTAAGCAAGCCCAGCTCCCTCAGCCGTTCCTCACAATACTTGTTCTCTAGACCCTTCACCAGGTTCATTGCTCTTCGTTGGATGTGCTCCAGCACCTCAATGTCTGTCTTGCAGTGAGGGGCCCAAAATGGAACACAGTATTTGACTATTCAGATACCATAACCAATCACACATGCTCATCATCGCTGTTTGCTGTGGCTTTTGAGCAGTTACCCACTTTGCAGATAGAAATGGATGTCCCTGCAGTCTTGCAAGAGAAGTTGAGAATGGTTATTAACGATTTAATACATTTGTCCTATGCCTCCCTCCCCCTGGAAGCAAGTGCCTTGGGAGAGCAGCATGATAGCTGACTGTCTGCCACAGTTTTGGCAAATACAAGGCTGTTACAGTGCTTTGCTTCCTGCATTCTTAGAAATAACTGCCCAGGAATGATAAAACCCTCTCCTCACCTTATGCTAGGGACTGGGATGTTCCCATCTGGAAAGAAAATGTCACACCACTTCCTACAGAGGCAGTTTCTTTATCCCTAGTCCTGCAAAAGGCAAATGCCACTGGCAATCATTAGCCACAGATGTACTGTCATAATGATTTGGGTGGCAGAGACAGACACACAGTTCCTTTATTATTTCTGTCTCAGAATTGCACTGATTCATTCGGAATGAAAAATGGAGTCACCTGATTTAAGCAGAAACCTGTCTGACTGTGGCAGAGAGACAAATGGGTCTGAAATGAAGCTGTAAGTTGCTGTGTTTTCTTTCTCCTCCTTTCCTCCCCTCCCTGTCCTGTTGACCTATGAAGTCACGCTGTGTAAGTTCATTTATTGCTTGGTCCCATTTGCTGTCAAGTCTGCTTGCCTTTTAGGTGATGCACGAGATAGAGAGTGGCACAGCAACTTCTAGAGCATGCCGATTTAAGCTGGAGCAGTAGGACTGTCAACTCAAGAGCATTAAGTGCATAGCACCTCCCCTACCCCTGATCTGGCTGACCTCAATCTCCTTGCCACTAAGGCCAGGCCTGGCTGCCCCAGGGAAAAGTGCAGGGAACCCTGACCACCATTAGCAGACAAGTCATCTTCCTGCCACCGTACTGAGCAACTCTACCTGTCCTGGCAGAAGCAAACTGCATACTCAGGTTTGCTAAATCCACACAAAGAAGCCCCTAAACACCCACCAAAGCGAAGCATGGGGTCCCCTTTTGTGGGCAGCTCCCTATGAAGGACTGCTTTCTCCTCCAGTGGCAGCCTCCTTGTGTCCCCACGCTGCCTGGCACCAAGGGAAGGAGGAAGGGTGTGTTGGAGATGTGACCGGATGCTGTTTCCAGCCGAGGAAGGGCTTGCAACTCCACCCATGCATCTCTCAGGCCAGAGTTTTATTCTGTAACAAAGCTCTAAACAAAACATTTCTTGTGTTCATTGTGGATTCCTGCTCCTCAAATCCTTCTCAACTTCTCTTTGTAGTTTCTCCTGTCCTTAGACAGGTAACTGAGCCACTTCTGGAGCTGCTAATTGAAAAGACTTTCCAAGCTTTGGCCAAAAAGGAGGCAGATCCTTTTGTCTTAAAGGCATACAGGGATATATACAGAGCAGACAGAGGAAGACACACTGTTGAGCAGGCTTATGGCACTCTGATCCAAGCTGAGATAGGACTAAAGGATCCTAATTTAGGGACCTACAATCAGTTCCCTGCAGCAATCTCATCTTCACAGCAATGCAACCCCCCTGCAATTACATCACCAGGTCTTTATCTTTTAGTCTTTGCTACTGATACATCATAATTAGGTTCTCATATTTACCACAGAAGCCCCTTGTTTTTTTTCCAAACTCTTCAGCAATGCAAAATATGTACTGTTCTTTACATAATGGCCACATTGCTCTTGCTTCTGCAATTCTTCTTATGCAAAAATCTCGCCAAGCTTTACCAGTAGAAGTGAAGGGAGCCTCACACCCCAGCTCCCCTGAGAACTGGAAAGCATGTTAACTTCATCCTGCAGTTATTCTACTCTGCTGTTCGTAAGCTATCAAGATATAGCCAAAAATCATTCAGCAACTCAAGAGTCACAAGTTAGAGGACCCTTAATTCAGCTCCTTGGATGAGAAGCATTCTTTTTCTTCAGCTCTGTCATGGCCATAATGACATAAAGCTTTACAAATTCAAGTTCCTAGACAGGAAACCTGACGTCATGCAAGTACTCAGTGGGATAACTTACCGGGTAAAGCACAAAACAATGCAGACAATTTCACCACAGAGAGCCAAATGCATCCTGCCAGGCTCTTTTTAAGCCATTAGCTCTGTATTTTATAGTGCACAGACCTCAACATTGCAATGTTGAAATGTGACAAGTGGTATTTGCTTGACAGGCAAGACTGATCTCCAGATGAACCTTTAAAAATGGAAATTATGTGCAAAAGAAACTAACAAAAACTTCCACCAATTCTGTACTTAAAATGTGAAACATGTTCTGTACCTCTCCAGTCTTCCCTTGCCAGCAGCCAGGGTTTTCAGGATTTTAAATCCCACACTATCCTGTCAGCCTGCAAAACTTCCCCCCTTGAATCAGGTTCCCCACCCACCCCTGAAGTGCATAACACAATACTTGAAGTACTTGGGACAAGCACTTGCCATTGTGCTCATATGTCATTGCTTTTCATCATTGTGCCGGGTCAAATGAAAACAAAGTAATTTTAAGTACAGTGGGTGTAATTGTTACAAAAATAGTAGAATGGGCTATTATAGGCATAGCACTTTCTTTTGAAATAAATGCACGCTCTCAAAATATATTGTAAGATGCTACTAAATTTTTGGTAATTTTCCCAACCTGAATGCGTGGGAATATGTGTGTGGGGGTTTTAAAGAAAATAAATTGAAAATGTTTTGCAGCCCACCTCCTGATGTCTCACAGACCACAGATTAAGAACTGATGTTCTATATCAAACCGTGCCACTTTTTAGAACCCATTTCAAAATTCCTTTCTTAAAAACTTGCAAAGATAGCAACCCATAACAGATAAAATACCATAAGCCTTGATGTTGCTTGAAAATAATGGTGTGGCATAGTTGGTCTCATAGGGATTTTCAGCCAATCTTACTAATCTGCTGTGTTATGCAACTTTTAAAGATAAGTCCATAATAGCAACAGATTTTTCAGCTTCAGAACTGATAACAAAATAATTATGTGAATTATTTTCAGCTTTTGGATCTGTCCTCATTTTCCTTGTCCTGGACATGCACTCAGATGCGTAGAGTTCATTTTTTCACCTTTTCCTATGATTGCGAGTAAGATGCAAGGAGCCACATCAGCCAGCTGATAACCATTTTAAGTCCTGCCAACAGTATCTATAATTTTCAATACTGAATGTGACTGATGGGGAGGGGATGGTCACATATGGCAATTCAGGATAGCTCAGGAAAGCATTCTTACAAGCCTTCTCATGGCTGACCTGGTGATATCTGTCTCAGCATCTCCTACTGGCTTGTCTCCTCATCAGTCAAGTATTCAGATAGTTCAGCATCATCCACCCCAGTCCAGTCTCATGGCCTCTCACATAGTACAGCCACAGGTTGGTCACATCCTTACAAAATACTTGAATTCTAACTTTTCCAGTGAAATTGAAAATTGTTCACAGAGCGCTTTTGGTCTTTTCTCCTGACAGTCTCTGTTCTGGAGTGGTCTGTATTTGCTTGCTTGCTTGCTTTTCTTACATTTCTGTTGTGCTTTCATTGATCTATGTCCAAAATGCAACTTCTCTGTCTCTTCCTTCTGGATATAGTAATTGTTTTTTTGCTGCTCAGCCCAATAATTTCTCATCATATGATCAAAGAAATCAGGGCTGTTACAGGATATTTTGGCTGCCAGTTCGGTATTGTGCTCTATCCCAACAATTAGCAATAGGAACAGGCTATTAAAAGGAATGGAGAAAGCACAGCCAGTGCCCCTTTGCCTTCCTTGTTGGCAGCGAGGGTTTGTGTACCTGGCAAAAGTCTTCTGGTAAGAGCTCATTTTTACAGTAGAAAAATGGAGGATGAAGTGGTGTAGCTTTGTCTCCTTCCTTAACCTGTAGCAAGCTTGCAGCCGCCTTTTTTTCTACCCGATTCACACTCCAGACCCATATGCTTGGAGAAACAGAGATACAGTGGTCTTATCATGGGTATGAAATGCCTGATCCAGACCGTCAGACCATGTATTAGCAGATGGAGCACATACTGTCATGCATATTTATCATTACCAAGCAGAACCTGCATTGCATTGCCACGATCTCAAAGTATTTATTGTTTCAGATATATCTTTGGCCATACTTTTCCAAGTCCTTTTTTGTGCCTTGGAGTCCACTGTTCTGTTTTGTTTCCCTCTCTTTCATATCTCTGTTTTGAAAATAAGGTCATACAGAAAAGTTGTGAAGACGTCTACATCCATATGCCAGACTTTGCATCTTTTTCAATTTGTTTGAGTATCTTGTCTACAGCTACTGTGCACACAAGGCGGACGACCTGTTTGTTCCATGGCACTGCAACTATATTTTCCTTTGTCCTCCTTATGGTATCTGTGAACAGCCTCCACAGATAGCTTTACGTCTTCCTGTGGGTTCAAAAATTCCAGAAGTGATGTTCACGTCAGAACATCCTTGGCCTTTTTCAATTCCTTCCTATTGTGGCCTACCCATTGGGTGACACTGTGAAGAACCAGCCCTTTGTATTGTATGATTTTACTGACCGTATGTATTTTACTGAGTGTATGAATTTACTGACATACCTGAACATAAGTAACAGTTTCAGATTTTTTTTCAGACTGGGTTTCAGATTGTATCTTTAATATTGCTTGAGTCTTTGCATTCTCAACCAAATTTCCCTTTGACAACAGTCTCACCCTCCAAATGAAGTGAGTTCATGCTTTGAAATAGATATTCAGCCTTGTTTTGTTTAAGTTTACTAAGCTCTTACAATTTCCAGTCCTGTCCTTTACTGTTCTTAAGCTAAGGGTCCCTAGTGCCCAGTCTGTTAGGCCATCAACATAGATTTTCTTCTCTGCTAGACATAGCGCTTGGGCCCATTATACTGCAACCAGAAGAACTGTGCTGAATACACTCAAAAAAACACCTATTTAAGAATGCAGTAGCTGCCAAATGCTGCTCTTAAAAGTGTGGCTCTTGGAGCATGTTGTGTTCAAGGAGATCTGTTAAAATCCTGCCATTGCATTCAATTTACTTAAGAATTTGGCTCATGCCATCTCAGAATGGATTTTATTTATTATGGTCAAGTGAAAGCATTCCCCTTCATTTGTTTTTGTTTAGCTCCTTTGAGTTTCCACAAAGTCCTCTGTGTGCCCTTTCCCTGATCACTATGGAGTCAATCCAGTCTACTGGTTCTTTTATTCTTCATCATCTTGCACAACTTGCCTTCCAGCCTCCTTTTTAAAAACTTGCAGAAATTGTCATGCAGCATGCCCTGCAAGTACTAGATCGGCTGTTGGATGCTGTGGGGAACTTCCCATGTCGCCCATGAGTCTGTTTAACAGCTGTATGTGTGGCTCTAGATTGTCCTGAAACACAGTGCCATGTAGTCTCTTGATCAGGCTGAGGGACGTACACATTTAACTCCACGCTAGATGACTTCTTAACCTGCTAACATTTTCCCTTTCTATTTGAATGTCAGGGTGTGCTCTCCCAGCTCAGGCACTGTTCTTCCAAACAGCAGTTCTTTGCAGATACGTCTTTAACTCTTCCATTCTGACAGGTGCCTTATGCTGACTGTGCTATTGCCAGTGATGGACAGTTTGTGACTCTCAACTGGAAAATCCTTCTCAGTTTGCTGCATGGTGTTACAACCCTAAAATCATCTCCTCATCATCACATGAGGAATCCCTTTCCTCGCTCACTATGCACATTCTCCTGCATTTTGTAAATGTTTTAACAGTGGCCTGGGTCTAGTGTAAGTTCTACATATTTCTTGCATCATTTGTGCTGATTTCCACACCACTGGTACTGTTTTCTGCTTCCCATTTTTCTGCCTTCCACTGAATTTCATTCTGTTAACTTTTTCCTAACCAACACAGCTGTGTGCACTGAGTGATCTTTTCAGCATCTTTATCTTGGACTTGTATTTGCATTGACTTGGTGTATTCACACTGGCCTGTCCCAGGGTCAGACTCACCGAAGTAGCTGCTTAGGAACTTTTTATTGCTGTGCTTTGTGACCATCTGGTCAGTAAACTTTTTAATGTCACTTACTGATAAAATAACCTCTTAGCCCTGGACAAATCTCATTTTCCCATCATTCCATGCTGTCACCTTGAGCCCTTCCCTAGTAAATAACATTTTTTGCAAGAATACATGATCCTCTGACACTTGCAGACTCTCCACAAAATGCCCTGCCATACCCAGCTGCCTTCACACAGCGTGATGGCCTTACCTCACACTCTGGGTCTGCACTGTTGAGCAGTTGTTTCTATCCTCCAGTTTAATTGTCCCAGTAACTTTAAATTTCCATCTGACACTTTTCCAGATGTCTTTAGTGTGTCCCCTGATTCTCAGGGCTGCACAGGCTCAGCAGCAGCTTTCAATATTACCTCTCTTTCCAGGTCTCATATTCTGTACTGGTGCTTTCTTCATGAGCAAGATAGGTTTCAAGATAAAACCTTCATGACAAATGAAATCTATGCATGGAATAAGATATTTTTTTTTTAAATCTGGTCTTCCCTAAATGTAGGCTGTCACTACACATTGATATATTGTCCCTGTGCTCTTCTGTTTTACATTTAGCGGCCTGGTGTGCTGAGAGATGCAGGGCACTGAACACTTCTTGAAGCCTGCCATATGCCACAACTGGATCTCTGTGCAACATTTTATCAAACGTGTGCATCCCATTGAGTTTCAAGTTTTGGTGCAAACCCGCAGCTTCACTATATATGAAACCTGCTCACTTCCAGAAGCTTTTGGAGGAGGCTTGACCAGAGTGGGGTGACTTCAGGTGGAAGTTATGAAAAATTTGGAAGTTTTGCTTGGATTCACCCACAATTTCACCACAAAAGCTCCATTCTAAGCTGAATCTGAAAGAATTTAAGACAGTTGGGTTTTTGGTTGGGTTTTTTTGGGGTTGTTTGTTTGTTGTTTTTTTTTTTTTTACTCTCTCCTGAATGAATTGTTTAAAGCACAGTAATCCAAATTAATGTGACATTCAGGATTTCCAGCAATGGAATAACATTTGAAAGTTCATAATGTATATGCCACTTTAATTCTGCTCTCCTCATGTAGCTCCAGGTTGCTGTATAACCAAATGTAACCATATACATTTTTCAGCAGTATTTGATAACATTCTAAGCTGACATCTTCACAAGGCAAGAAACTGTTACTGTTAAATGACTACAACCCTACCTCTTCAGGCCAACTACCTGGACTGGCCTTTCCAGTATTGTGCTCAGCCAGTCCATCTTATTGAAAGAAATCTGCATTCACTCAGTGACACATTCATGGATTATGGACCCCTTAATGACAGGAGAGAAGAAAAACATGAGTTCAGCTGTGAGCCTTTTCTCTGCCTTTGTTGTATCAAATAGGTATGCATGGCAGAGGATCCCGTGAACAAAACCTTCATCCACTGCCATCCTGCCCTCTGCTTAAAGTCAATATCCATATGCTCATGGCTAAGGGCTCCAGGAAGAATTGCTGCCATCCTGAACACAGTTTACAACATCAAAAGATTTCCGCATGGCTGAAAATTTTCACTGCTCCAGGAGTTTCATCGTAACACAAGCATGGATCTGTCAAACCAGCTCTGCCTCTCCTTTAGCATATTAGCATCCAAACACCAATCATGGAAAAATACAAGCCAGTGTCAACAAAACTCAGACCTGAAGAACTAGCCTTCCTTCCCTTGTTGCTGGCCTGCAGCCATGTTACCACTGGCTGCAATCTCATCACACAGCATGCTGTAACCTCAGGAGGGTCAGCTGGGGTGCTAGCTTACACGAAACTCAAGTGCTAAGGGGCCAGAGGGGTTTTGTGGCAACTGGTTCTATTTTGGGCTCAGCCTGTGTTTCCATTCCCTGTGAACTTCACTCTCCAAGATGTGGCTTCAACCTAAATGCCACTAAGTTAAACAATACTGAGGGCAATCTTTTAGCCAAGCTGAGCTGGACGATGTGGGGCTACTAGAGATCTCATGCCACCATTCCCAGTGGAGAAGGTTAGCTCTGAAGTGTGATCGGTCCCACTCTAGAAGATGGCTTCTGCTTCCTGCTGTCTCAC
Source organism: Falco peregrinus (assembly GCF_023634155.1). Taxonomy (NCBI): domain Eukaryota; kingdom Metazoa; phylum Chordata; class Aves; order Falconiformes; family Falconidae; genus Falco; species Falco peregrinus. The sequence continues at coordinate 5,290,058 of NC_073729.1, read as the reverse complement.
CTGCTCTGACAGTTTCCATTTTCTATTTACAAACCCATGTATAACACTGAGGGTCCCAAAGAAAGGCAGTGATGAAGCATGTGTAAATATGTAGGAGAAAGCTGGGGTGGAGCGCTTCCAGTTTGCAAAGACCTTCTAGATCAGACTGTGGCAAATAAGATGTATAATGTAACCTGGCATATATTCATACACATATGTATGTGCACATATACAAATGCAAAGGTCCATAACCTCTCATTTATGCAGCTACTTTCATCTTCAGACTATCTCACAGTAATAAGAACGTCCTTCTGAGATAAGATAAAGGAGCATCTTGTCTTTCTAATATGCAGCAGAACACAGGTGAGAGCTGTATCTACAAGAATGAGTCTCCCCAGCCTAATTTGCAGGTATTCATTGAAACCGACTTATTAAAACCACTGTTAACAATGTTATAGAGGCAAGTTTATGGACTCAGATGGGCAAACTTCACAAATTCTTCCTGGGGCTGCTTAAAATACCACTGTCCTTAGGTTTCTGCTACTCCTGCTGCAGCAGTAGCACACCTCGCAGCACAGCTGGCAGAAAGGGAGAAGTTGCTGGGTGTTCCAGTTCACAGACTAATACCTTAGTTCAAGCTCCCTTTTACTAGCAAGTGAAGCTGAGATGTTGGACTGTGAATGAAGAGGAGGCATATGCTCCTTTGTGTGCATTTGGGGCCATGGACAGTCCCATCCAGCAGTGGTACAGTCAGTGCCACCTGAAACCCACACAGACAAACATGAGTCACAACATTGTGTGGGAGATCCATGATGGGCCCAGATTAAACCCTGGAGCTACTCTGATAGCAGGGTGTTTCCGAATGTCAGATCATACTGTGATCCATTAGCTCCCCCAACAGACATCCTTCAGGGCAGGAGCCATTTCCACCAGCCAGAATTACTAACGTCGCTGATATCAGAAAAGCATCACACGGGGAAACTAGACAGCTGCTCTTTTGTATTTGCTTAAGACAAGTTCCCCTGCACCCTCTGCCATGGTTTCCTTACCTCTAAAATGGGCATATGCTGCCAGGCATACAAAGACATGCCACTCCTCATTCACAGCTGAAAGCAAATTAACCACATTGCGGTGGTTGTGTCCAAATGAAGACACCAACAAAAGCAGCAGAGCAGCTACCCTGTCTTCATTCTTTCCCTTCCCTCCATGTTATGCTCAGTGGTAAAATTTAGAGTCTTAATATCTGGAAGTGCCCCAAATGCCTTTCCCTTAGAAACCACGTGCAAATGGTATTAGGTCTTAGTTTAAGAATGTTGTTAAGAAATTTAACAGCTCTGCAGAAACAAGTGCAAATCACTCAGTCCCCTACCTCCTTTCCCCAGCCACTGTCTGGGGAAATAAAAGTGCAATGAGGCTACCATAGAATCAAATCTGCTGTAGTTCTTCTGGACAGAATTTAGTCTTAGAGACAAAATTTCAAAAATGTAAAGGCTTCATTAACCACCACCACCAGCAGCAGAACAGGGAGGAGGAGTGACAAGATACACATATCTAATGATAAGGTTTGTGCTGCTGATAGAGATCACTGATGTAAAATGGAGCCCAAAGTACATGCTAATTGCTCTTGTTGGTACAGTCCCCTCACTTGAGAGCAAAAAGGGATCAAACTACCTCAATCTGCTTTTTCACCTTGGCTTCCTACTTGCTTGCTGAAAATTCAGACACAGTGACCAACAAGTGCTATGATTCAGGTTGTCCCCGCTCCCTGAGAGACCTTTTTTGGCAGTCTTTTGGGTTAAGGAAAATGAGTCTGTGATTCATCTCTCTTTCTGTTAATGATGTAAAAGGGACAGAGCCAATCCACGGCTTCAAATTCAAACTTTTTTAAAGCTAAGTTTTTAAGGCTTCGGTGGAAATCTGAGCATGCCTTCGACTGCCATGGAAACCCAACAAATTGTCAGCTCAGGAAGGATCACTGCTACTGTGTGGAGGGAGAGCTCATGCCATCTCCCCTGAACCTGAGCGGAAGCCCAAGTCACATCGTGCTAGTTGGCATAGTTCAATATGAATGTCTTGAGACCAGCTTGCAGCATCCCTTCCAGCCCTGGCAGGAGATGTTATTCAAGTCGTGAGAGTTCATGATCCTCTCCACTCTCCATCAACGAGGGCAATTACAAGCATCTGTTATGATGTGTATCCTGCCTGGCAATGGGTAGCTCACTTTTCAGGGGCTACCCAGTCCTCTGCGACTTCTTGCCTCTACAGGGATAGGCTGTGTTTCAATGAGTGCTGAGGAAAGCATGTATTTCCCAGCTTAGCCTAAAGCTCACTGAAGTCACTGAGCTTTGGTACAAAGCCTAGCATTCCCATGAGTCATGACCTGTAAGGGCAGTTTACATTATCACTTCTTAATGAGGAACACCTCTTTGCAAAGTGCATTATAACGTAAGCTGAATATTTTGCATCTGAGTGCACTAAAAAAGGGAGTGAGTCACACATCCCTTTCCATCATGCTTTGCAAGATGATATGATATGACTTTGAGTAGTCACAACAAAATACTGGTTTTTTGCCTTTTAAAGAAAAACAGTTGTTTTCTTTTTCTTCCATAAAGGAGGCTCAAGATTTGGGTCATGCTGAGTTGACCTCCTTGTGAAAAGCAAGAAGCCAGCATGGCTGGTTTTCAGAAGGCAAAACTAAACCCAGTGTTACGTGGAGAAGTTTATTGCTAGCCATAAAAAATAAATTATGTTGTTAAAAGCTTTGATTTTGTCAATGAAGAGACTTTCCTAGAAAGGTTTTCCAGATTAGATTGGTTCTGTAATTGAAAATAAAATTACGCAGAGGAGAGTCAATAAGCTTTCTAGGAGGGTCTAGTACTGTCGCCACTCTCTGTGTCAGTCAACAGCTCTTTGGCTTCATAGTTCAGTTAAAGCTGGGATCCTGTCGGCAGTGCTTGTGTTATCTAGGAGTCTTCTAGGAGCATGGCTATGTGACTGACTATATTTCTGATACTACACATGGGAAGCAGAAGGCTATTTTATGCCTCTGGGCCAAATTCAGTTCAGTAATTTGCCCTGCAGGGATGGCATATACCCCGCACACCAAGTGAGACTGCATATGCTTGTCTTTGGGAAGAATTTGATCTTGCACAAACCTCTGAATTAAACTGCAAGAGACTACATTGCAATCAAGTTATATGTCATAAGAAATCCTAAGTAGAGTTTAGAATTGCTGATGTTCAGAGCATACTTGGAGATTCTTGAAAGAATAATCCTTTTCCAGTTCAAATCTTAAAATAAAACCTCAGACCTTATCACCAACACAGGGCCAAGTGCTGAAGAGGAGCCTTTGTTACGTGACAAGCATAGCACAGGCTGCCTTGGTTATGCTGAAAAATATGGAGTTCCAGATGCAAAATACCCTAGATGTGAAAATGGACAAAACCATTCTACTTGCACCTTTCAAGAGGGTGAGGGGTTACTACTTAGGCCAGATGTTGTGGATGAGTCTGCCCAAAGTAAGGATAGATAATAATGTGTACACTGGCATGATGGACACAGGCAGTATCCAAATTTCTACACTGACATCTTACTTTAAGCAGTGCCATTCCCGTTTCTTGTCAGGAGACAGCTAATGGCAGAATCCAAAAGTATTAGGGTCAACATTCTACCTACAATTTTTCAATTAAAAAGTTACATAATTTACAGTTTTTGTCTGCCTTTGAAGTGTTAAGTATTTTAGCACATAAGAAAATATGATTCCAGGGTAAACAAACAGCTGATCTGATCAGAATTTGCTCTGCTGTTCTTTCTTGGTTGGTGGAGATAGGTATCTAGGCAGTTCTTTACTTCAGCCACAAGTTATAAGACCCAATTCAGGACTTACAGAAAGAAGCTTTGTGCCCTCTGTTAGATGGCAAGGATAGAGCTAGGAGATAATTGTGATCCTTTCTGATTGGAGTTTGTGACTCTGCCTTTCTGCATTAGCCCCATGGGAACAATCACACTGATCTCTGAAAGCAGCAGGGCTTATAAAAGAAGTAGTGGGAAGGCAGGACGATCTTCATGGCAGAGCTGACAGTGGTGGTGGCTGTTGCTTAGGAATGCACATAGAAGCAGAACCACACAGTGTCTGGGAGTGCTTTCAAGAAAGCAATAGCTGGGGTTTTGGCACAGAGACTTCAAGCTGAATCCCAAGGGAAGAGGAAAGCAAACTGCTAGCAATACAGAAGATGATTGCATTATCAAGCAAAGCTTACAGAACTAAAGGACTCTGACGTGACTCTGACGTAAACAAATGTCACAAGATGGACAGGCAATTCAGTGTCATGAATGAAATCAAAGAAGTGATTGTCTCCTCAGCAAGCTGATAATTTAAAAACAGGTCAGGTACAAGCTCCTGAAGCTTTGACGCATTACAGAACCACCCTGCTGCAGGCCACTGGTATCCAAAGGGAAACTCAATGGACAAGAAGAGAAATGGGAGGGCCCACAAAAGAAAGAGAGGAGGAAGTTCTGGCAGAGAAAAAGGAGGAAACAATAAGAAAAGTTTGTGCTTGGGGACTGAAATTCAGAGGGTGCTTCTGGTTAGCATGTTTCTCTGGGTACTGTGATCGGCCTCAGTGGCTATTTCCAGCTACCTTCCTTCCCTATGTATCCCCTTCTACAAGACAACAGGAGGAAATAAAATTTGAAATCAAAGAAATTAATGGGAAATTGGCTACAGGATAGACTGTGGGGTCTAAGATGCTCTCCCCTCCTTCCTAATTCTAGGCTAAGTGTCCTTTAACACCTTGTGATAACAGAGTGTAAGCCAAGCACAAGATTTATTGACGTTTTCTGTACATCTCTGTGAGAAGCCATAGCTTTCAGTTCTTTATCATCTATGCTGGATTACTGATTACTAACATTTGCTGAATGCCAAATTGTATAACATGTTTTATATATTACATGTAATGTAATTCTACTTAAATTCCCAGCTTTACTTGGCTGCTTAGGTATCCGAGTGCCTCCAGCACTGCATTAAATGAAATTATTAATGTCCACCACATGCTAAATATTCCCTCATCTTTTTTTCAAGAAGTATGTGCAGTAGAATGTCTTCTATCATACAGGTGCTTTCATATCTGTTGTAGGGGATTCTATCATGGCTTGTTTTTAAGGGAAGAAGTGTTTTTGTTTTCTTCCTGTACGTGCTGGTTTTTGTGTCAGGGTAAAGAAGCAACCTTTGCTTTTTGTGGAGAGTCTTGCAATGGCGCTTGGTCCTTGCTGGCCTCCATGCTGGCTGCTCCAGTTCTCTCTCTAATTTGGGAGAGCCCATCCTTTTGTGAATAATCCCTGATAAAGGTAAAGGAGCTGAGAAATCACACACCTACAGTCACACACAGATGCTAATGGCAACAGTCAAAGTATGTTTCTTCCATGGAAGAAACCCACTGAAGAGGATGCAAATTCTGAATCTCCATTAAGGTCCAATATGTTTTACAAAATTTTATGTCCTACTCCCACCTGCAACGGCCCACAAACATTTATGCCAGGGTCCTCAAACTTTTTAACCAGGGGGCCGGTGCGCGGATGAAGTGGCAGGCAGTCATCTGCGGCTGCTTGGTTTCCCCCCACAACCCCCGGGGGGAGGGAGGCGGAGGGGTTCTATAAATACCGGGGGCTGGATTGAGGACCCTGGGGGCCGTATCTAGCCTATGGGCTGTAGTTTGAGGACCCCTGAATTTTATGCCCTCTCTAGCTCCTCCAGAACAGCTCCACTGGGAAGTCTGTCAAACTCCCCTGGACAAACAGGCAGGCAAAATGATGGAAGGGAAAGAGCATGTACAGACTTGGGGTCCCTGGGGTGAAATACTCTCTGACAGAGTCTGAGTGCTGCCAGAGAAACTCTCCAGATCTTCCTGCAGACTAATACAGTCTCCCACTGCCCTGCCCATCACCCAGCACATGAGATTAAGTGACATGTGCCACATCGCCCTGACACATAACTCTGGGCCTGGGATCTCCTGCACTGATGAAGAAAGAAGGTGAGCTAGCCAAAGCACAGGCAGGAAACATTGGTCCTCCTCTGGGAACGCTTATGCCAGAGCTCCAAAACCAAATTAGTGCTGCTCAAAACTCAATAACCACTTTTTCAGTCTCCAGCCTGCAGAAGGATGTTCAGTGGGGTGTGCGAATATAATCCAGTGAAGGCAGCATATTCACAGAGCAGCAGAGCAGGGCTGCTAGCAAGTTCTACTGCACATGCAGGAATAGTAACTTTCAGTCTTATAACACAACCAAATTGGGCAGGATTTTTGCAGGGATGGCAAAAAACACCTCTTTGACGCCAGGAATATTTCCTTGCCAAACCTCAAAGTCTTGTGCCAACCCCCTAAGGTACTAATATGTCTTTCTTTTAATTTTTTTTCCCTTTTCTTTCTCTTTTCTTTAAATGGATGTTAATATTGGCATGACTACCCACATTTTGCTAGCTAAAATAGTTCTCTAAATTACCCTGAAAGTGTATGAAGAAGTTAGCCTGAACCTAAGCATGCTTTATCTCCATAAGTTTAAAGCTTGAAATAGTCTTTTGTGATTGAAAAGGAAGAGGCTGCCCTGGGAAGGTGTTAGGCACCAAATATAACATCAAGACCCCACTCTTGCCCAACATTAAATTTCAAAAGATGCTGGGGCAGGTATATGAAAGGCTTTAATTTTCCGTATCATTTGTACTGAAATTTTCATGGAGAGGGCTCACTGCAACGCTGGAGCTGCATCTATTTGACCTCATTTCTGTGGCAAAACTGTTCCTCCTTGGCCAAGATGGCATTTATCTGGGCTTCCCCACATGGTGCCTCCCCAGCTAGCACTATTAGAACTTTTCTCACTTCTGGGGGGATAGACAGTGAGAAAAGGGGCGAAAGCTAGAAGGAGGGCCCTGACCATTAAGTTTCCAGAAAGAGCTGGCTTTGCAGTCCCCTCTTCTCAGTAAGGTTAAACAAAAAGCACTGTAATCACTTCGCAGAAGCACTATCTCAGATTCCTGAGCATGCGTTAAATAAGACCTTTTGTGATTTTTATTTTTTTTTTTATATATAAAAGGCAAATCGTCTGAATTTCGCACAGGTGGTGTTTGCGGCAGGGCAGTGTGCAATGAAGGAGCTGCTCCATCGGCAGCTCAGAACCAGCACTACAGCAGAGCAACACCATAGGAGTCGGAGAGAAAATAGCGGGGAGGAGGCAGGGTCTGACTGCACAGAGATTAACTCCTTCCCTCCATTTCCCATGTCTCCGCAGAACCCTGCCAGAGGGGGATGAGAAAACTCCGTTAATATCGCCTCCCCTCCTGCAGCTGGCCAGGAGCACGTTATGCTGTGACTGAGATGGGACCTGCTTGTCCCGTCCTCACCTCCCGGCGTCCTGAGATGGAGCCATCACTTGCAGAGCCCAGGAACACCAGCCGGCTTTTCCCTGCAGCTCGCAGCAGATGCTGCTCGGTTTCCTTCTTTCTTTGGGTTAGTTCCCGTTTTCATTATCTCTGCCTTTGTCTTGCAGATGCTGACTGCATCTCGGTCCTGCTGAATGCGGGCCGTGCTGTGCATGGTGCCATCCCCAGCCACGGGGTTTGGGGCCATCCCCAGCCACTCTGGTTTTAAACTTGTTTTCTTCGAAAGGGGACGGGAAAGCCTTTCTTATTGTAAGGCACAACCCTGGGAGGTGAAAAGAGGATGGGGAGATCCTGGCGTTTAGCTCTTGCCTAGGTGGTCGAAGAAATAGCAGTGTAAATTAAAAACCAGTGTTCACCCTACACACACCCCGGCTCCCCGCCAAGTCTGCACGTCTTGATTGCTCTTTCTAAGCACTTTGCTCTAAAGGTTTTTGTTTAGTCGGGATGTTCAGGGAATGGCTGCTTTTCATACCAATAGCCGCATACAGATGCAAACAGTGCATAAAGAAAGGAACTGCCTCTCACTGGTTTACTACAACTTTACCGTATTAAAAAAAAACAGCCATCCAAGACACCCAGAGCAGGAACAAAACCCCAGTTGATGGGTATCAAATTTCCACACCTCCATTTGTTTATTCACAAACAAACCATAGGCTGAAAGTGAGTCAGAATGGTTAGGGTTTGTTGTTGGTTTGGGGTTTTTTTGCTAGGATGGAACAAGGAAAAAGTCCATCTCCTTTCTTTGTTGGAGTTCCCGAGGTATTTGGGAGGGGACACAAGTAATTTCCCTCTGCTGCTGAATCACATCATCACACTGAACATTCCCTTTATCCATCTCCTACACCACAACTGGCAGCTAATTCAAATCCACAAGCCTGGACACACCTGCAGGCTGACCACCTGAGATTTACTGGCATCCAGTGGCCTCCCAGTCCAAGGAACTAAGGTCTGGGTCTAGGAGCTAGAGTCTGGCTCTGCTGATAGTTGTCTGGGCCATTAGAACAAGCGACTTCTCCATCTCCCTGTCTTCTGTCATTCTTTGTGTTGTCTCTTGCAAGAGCAGTTTTGCAAGAACAAAGCACTGCAGAGAAGCAGCTAATAGGTACATACAGCGCCTTCTACTATGGCACCTAAAAAAAGCCCAAGTTTTTTTCCAGGCTGTACTGTAATAACAGTAACATACAGAGATTAGCCAAGCCATGATACCAAAAGCAGCTTGAAACAACTTCCAAGAGACTAAAAGTAAAATGAAAGTAACAATTACGTATTTTGCTTAACAGCCACAGCAACACCATCAAACCCATCAGCAAGTAGATTTAATAGCCAGGCTGTTGTCTCATTCAATAAGCAGTATGAATATGTATTAATTGGCAAGCTCAGAGTAGGCTTCCTTGAATTGGGGCAGCAGTGGGGGTCCAAAACAGAGGAAGGTCAGCACCTGAGCTTTCTCCAGTTACCTCAGTTTATTTGAAGTGTAGCAATTCCTTGCTCCATGCAGGTCAGATTTAGATTCCAGTGAGACCCAGGGTTTACCACAGGCCTGCAAACTATGCGCTTCTGCCAATGTTTTGATAGGATTGCCACTGCTAAGTGACAGTCCCCACAGAATGCTTCTGTCTACCATTTCATGCATCATCTCATTGAATATAATCTGATTGCACAAGGTGCAATTAAAGCATGGTATGAATCTTGAGTACTGGACATCCAGCTTCACACACTGGACACATACTTCAACATGTGCAGGTGTAAGTTGATTCCTGAAATAAATGGAAAACAAGAAAGTGCAAACATTTAACCTCCATTTTCCTGCCAATTCTGCCTCCCAGTAAGAAAAGTGATGAAGAACTAGGATTACACAGCTTTTCCCATTTTCCATATGAAAATCACAGAGGTCGCAGTGTAACATAAGAGAAAGCTGAGAAGGATAGGGGAAAAGAGTAAAATAGCAAGTAGATATGGTGAGAATCCAAGACCTTTTCTATCCTGCCTCTGTAATCTAGCTGGAGCACATCCAAGTTGACATCAGCAGTCCAGCCAAAAAGAAATGCCTCCTGGCCCTTACAGTTTCTGATGTGTTGCATCAAATGCTGTCAGTTCAAATTAAGCAATGCTGTTTTCACACTGCATCCTGCCTGCTGTCTGACTTGTTGCACTTCTGTGTGCAACTGCATCGTACCCTGGCAGGGGCTGGTACTGCCCTACTCCCTGGATGGTTTGAGGAAGCAGCATGGCCAAGCTGGCAAAGCACTGGAATAAGGATCAGACTTGCCTACCTCTGCAGCTCTCTGGAACTAGTCCCTTCACTCCCTGGTTCTCTCCAACTTTTTGTTTAGATGGAAAGACTGCTAGCCATTCAGAACAGGAGACTGATGCTTGTGCAGCCCACAGCAAACAGATTTCCAGGCTCAGCTAAACACACAGCCTCAAATGAATAGCAGCAGCACTGAAAATAAGTGGAGAGTGCCCAACTACTGCTACACTTTATATTTAATTGTGTTCTGTGTCCAAATGCTTCTACTTTCTCTGCAGACCATTTTTCTACTCATTTGAAATGGCAACAGGTACATTCAAAACAATCACAACATTCAAAAGCTACAAATAGATGCAATACAGTAGCAAGGATTTTTGGAGGAGGATTAACAAATCTCAAACTGTCAAGGTGTAAAATTATGTTGTTTTGAAAACTGGAGTAGACAAAACCCATACACAACATCTCTGGCCTCTGTGCCTTGCCCTTCCAATTCTTATGGTCAATATATTCTTGGATCTTAAGACCAAACACTTTATTTGCTCTCAGCTGTTAAATGAAATCACTGGACTGTTGAGCACAAGAGATTACATCACAGCAAATACAAATTTTCCCTCACAACACACTGAGGATCATCTTTTACACCATGCCAGACCCTTAAGTGCTACCAAATTAGTGCTGTTTCATCTCCTCAAACTAGCAGACACTGAGTTTCCAGGGCTTTTAGAAGCTATACGCACAAGGTTTCACACTGGCTACTTTAGGAAGAAAAGCGTGGGTCAGAAAAAACTTTTTCTTTGGTGTGGTTTGGAAAAAAACTCATCTTTCCTGATTTTAGAGACTGTCATTCTTTTCCAGATGCTCCGATAACATTTTAGGGCTTCACCTGTTAGACAAAATGAGGTCTACATTGCAAAGCTCAAGGTTTCTTGAGCCAGATTCCTAGGCTTACCTGGGGGCTGTCACTTATTTAAATGTCCTGCCTTATGTAGCCATTGACTTCAGCTGCAATCATGCCCCTAGCTCCATGTGGTGGCAGGATTTTCTTCACAATACATGTATTTTTTATGGGCCACTACACCCATCTCGTAGGAGGAATTCCTTGCCAGAGCATGTTTTATTTCTTGTCAAGACACACACTTTACTGCAGAGCAGCCCTTTGTGGAGTAGCAAAGGAGGCTACCTCCTCTTGCTAGTACAAAACAAATGTCTCAGAAGGAGACACCTCACAATTTATTCACAAAGCCTAGGACACAGCTGTTCTAAAGGAAAAATAAAAGATGGACAAAATACAGGTTTAGGCTCCTTAAAGTGTCCTGGGGATTATATACACTATCCATTTGCATAGACTCTAGTGTGGTATGATGGGAAACACCACTGGAGTCCATAGCCATATTGAGCCCACAGGACATCCTAGCAAGTTACCAGCCTAAACATGTAACCGTTATCTCTTGACTACTTAATTTGTGTTTCTTTTCCCCTTGCATTCCTTCTCTGGTTCCCAGTGCATTAATTTATCTTGTCCACAGACCTAAAGAAGTTCTAAATACTATCTTCTTTGCCTGCTTCCTCTCAGGTAGGGCACTGATTTACTCCTGAAGACTTGAAGAAGGTGCCCAGTCAAGTAAAGAAGTGCAACTTGCACTTGCTGAGACTTGCTCGTACAACCACACCCTTTCAAACCACTTGGAAGGAGTGTCTCAGAGCAGGTTTTCCCACTGAGAGACCTGATCTTCCACCTGTTGACCTCTGGCATGGAAATTAAGAAGGAACCTGTCTCAGTAGACCATGCAAGTGTTTTGAGAAACCCTGTTCCTGCTACTCTTGAGAAAATCCTTTCCTCCTCCTCTTTTCCTTCCACCCTCCTTCCTAACACTTCTCATTTGGCATGTCTATTACATTTACAGACACGCTGCTGCATAAGAAAGTGTGATGCAATGAAAGATCTCTGCTGTCTCTTTCCAGAACTTCATGGTGCTAAAACCAATAACACACATTCACCGTGGAACAACCCAGCTCAAACTGGCCATGCTGTAGGAAAAGCCTCCCTTAGAGCAAAATGGAGACTGGAGACTTGTGGGCTTCCAATGTCATCATAGCGTGGAGTCTTAAAACAGCTAGGTCAGATCCTGAAAGCCATAATGCATAAGCAGAACAAAGATTCATACTGGCTAATTTACACCACCGACTCTGCAGTTAGTTCAAGGATCTGTGGAGTTTCGCTGAAGACAAACACTAAGAGGAAGACATCAAAGACCTTAACAGACCTTGTAGTGTTTACTACAAGGACATCCAACCAAGATCTTTCTGTGATCATTATTCCAGAATAAATGGATTGGAAAGAGCAGGCAAGAAGTGTTTGTTCAGGCAAAGGAGTTTTGGATTTTAACGTTCCCTCTGATTTTTGCATAGTTTTGGCACTTATATTTACCAACTGTTCCAGTGCCTCTTGCTGAACAAGGAGCTAGGTGTTACAGTAAGCCTATGTCAGTAGTGCTAACCAAACACTTGTGATCCTGAGCAGATGGAGAAATGCAGCTGAGTGGCATCATATGCATTTTACTTGTTTCTTTTTCCCCCCTCTCTCCTAGCCTCCATTACTGAAATAAAGATTGCTGAATCCACTCAGTCCTTCTGCATTTAGGGCCAATACCCAATTGCTTCTGTAATATTTTTTAGGGCTTTATCAGTTCAGTTTTACATGGCTCATAACAAAGCTTTAATCACTTTCTTTGTGAGATAACTCAACAGTCTTCTAGACAATATGACAATAGTACATTGGTCCTAAAATTAAGCAAGAGAAGCTGTATGCTAATTCCCCTGTAAAGACGTCCTGTGAACAAACCTGGCTCCACAACTTCTATCTTTGCATATTTTAACTGCTACCAGAGAGTTATCAAACCTCTCTGTAGTATAGCCAAGTTCTTCTTCATCTGGTCCTTTTTCTCATTGTCTTGTTTGAATGTCAATTTGACTCCTGGTTAGAATCAGAAGCTGAGAGTTCGCAGTGCTGTCACTAGGTAATTTTTAGCCTTGTTCCACAGCCATCAAAGTGACTAAACATTTCAATTTAATCCACATGCTCTCAGTTCTTTGTTGAAAGTTGCTAAGGCAGATTTGAGACATTTTTCTAACCACTCCAAGTTGCTCTCATGTTTTCTCTCAGTTTCCTGTGTAGGTCTTTCACATTTAATAGAGCCCTTCTTCTGGCAGAGTAAAGTGTGTTGAATCAGACCATTTTTTTTAAGATGACTGGCACTTGTTCTTGTCAGATAAGAAATCCAACAAACCCAGGTAGAGAGAATCCCTAGCTGCAGAATAAATGGTGCTTGTTTAAGACAAGACTGTAGGTATGAGCAAGGGCTTCCACAGAGCTGCAGTTGCAACACTGTTTAGTTTACCAGTAACCACACATTCTCTGGAAGTCGTCAGTGGCATATACAACAAGGTCCAAATCCTAACAGGGTTGTTTAAGCAACTAAGTAGAAATTAGAAATCTTGTTACTCATGGATTTGTGATGAAGCAACATATTCAAAGTGATGACCAAGTAGTGCATTTAGCATCTCTGAAATTCAGCCATGCTCAGAAACCTCAGGTCAAACTCTGTTATAAAATAGGGTGAGTCATGAAGAATACAATTGCCTTGAAGGTCTCTCAGAGACCCCCAGGAGCTTGGCATGCCTATGCAGAAATAACCAAAAGTAGATTCATCCTTGTCAGGATTTGAATTGCAACTCTGTCATATATGAAGCTCAGAGTTAGTTGAAAATTACTTATTTAGGTAAGCAATAGTGTGCACTACATGTTAATGTTTTATAATATGGGGACTCAACAGGAAGAAGGTAGCAACTAGAAAGAAAACTCAGCAGAGAATTTTGAAAGGATAGCGTCTCTCTCTCATCTTACTTAATATTGAAATAAATTGTCCCAAACAGACAAACATGAATATAGACTTTTGTCATTCTTGACCTAGAGAAATTTAGATTCAGTGCTTTAATATGAATCTGTAACACAAAAAGCTTATTAGGTGGAATTTACGAAACTGTTTTGCTAAATGTGGATTGCCCAGACTATTGACTTTGAACCATTTCCACTGCTTTTTAAAAAAGAAAACTTTGTATCTTATTGTTTTCCCCTACTCCTGAAATACTTTTCTTCTTCTTTAAATGGGGCCATCACTGAGAATTGCACAGAGATGCACAAAGATTGCACAATGCAAGAAATGGTGTAATGCAAGCATGCATTTCACCCTCCTTTTAAAACATACTACCTAGTGAGAGAAAACATCTATCTTTTTTGTAAACTTCTTATTTTAGCTCCAAATCATTAGTATTTTGCCCAGTTCATTCGGAGATTCAGGAATTAATTCATCTACAAAAGGGGAGATAAAAATTATGCAGATCAAGGAGGGGAAAAAAAAGGGGGGAGAACGTTAGATATGAAACATAATATCCCTCAGGCTATTATGTTACCCACTTGTGTTTTCATTAACATTCAATATTTCTTCTTTTAACTTGCAACTTGTATGCCCTGTATTTTAAGGCATCAAATTACACTGCCATATTGAGGATTATTTAAGCAATCCCAGTAAGTAGGTCAGCCAGTAATTTACTCTTGGTTTATTAGAGGGTGCTAAAAGAACAGAGCAACACCGTTATTTGGTAAATGAACAGCTGGACCCAAATTGTTGGGGGATAAAAGGCCATTAGTTGAGAAAATGTTTTGTTAAGATTTCTAGTGCAAAGGAAAGTATGGCAAAATCTTTGTTTGCCACACAAATTTGTGTAGCGAGCAAACACAATTAGAGCAGCCTCTTTTGCACAGCAGGTTAGATTAAGCATCAGGAGGAACAATGCAGAGAAGAGCTCTGTATGACCCAGGGGACCGAGATGGAGGATGCATTTGGTCTTGTGTAGCCTGATTAGACTAGGTTTTTCCCCAACTGTGTTAACAGTCCAGAAGCTACCACTAAAAGAAAGAAAAGGATCCCAGTCGGTTTTCTTCATAATTACAAGGAAGAATCATTCAGTTATGATTCTGACATACGTAAAAGCAAAAATGATGAAGTTGTTCTTATGAAACTAGAATAGCCTTCTGGCACCAGACCTCAGATATTTACTTGTGAACTAATCTCCAATTTCCCAGTGTTCCCACTGGAAATTCTCTCCAGTACTGTAATGCATCAAATGAATTTTAAAGAGAAGGTATTGATTTTGATGCATGGCTGTAGGTAAATATGAAAGGCTAGCAAAAGCTTTTAAAAGACACTAACTGAATGGCACAGAAAGGGTGAAAAGGGCAAAGATCTTGTCTTAAAGCAGGCAGATCAAAGCTGTAACATTCATCCTTCCTTCTGAAAGCAGTATCTGCAGCTCCTCCATGTGAATACTCTGTGGTGAGGGATTTCCATGGATTTGGATAAAGATGAGGGTGATGTCCTGTTTGTGAATCACCATCCCCAAGAAACTGTCACAGTCATCCAGAATGGGCAACTGTGTATGTTCATCCTTGGCATTCAGAAAGGAGGCAAATGGTAATGCTCTTCTGCCTCAGTTCTTTTACAACAGTGCAACTGTGCCTGGGCTGTGGTAGTGAACCAGAAGTTTTGCTGACGTTGGCTTCAAGAACTTCCTTGAATGGTAGCTCTCAATTACAGGTTGTTTTTTCCTTTACTTAGAAACTTTGCTCCTTAAAAACAAGTTTTATTCATGAACCCAGATCTAGTTGGCCTTCCTCAGCGCAGGAAACTGATTTCAAAAGTTCAGCTTCTCTTCCCTTCCTCTCTCCCTCACAAAGAATTTTTTTTTCATAACCTCTGAAGCAAAAACATCATTAAATTTCCAAATCACTGCTAGAGGGTTTTATGGGAGGCTTAACTTTCCAAAGAAGCCTGCAAGAAATCAGAATGAGGGTTTTATTAACAGCTAATTAAAAATATCCTCATAAGTTTTCATATTTATAAAAATGCAGAGGGCAAGTAAGACCATCATGTTTGCTCTGCTACAGAAAAGAGAGAATATGAGGCAGCAAGCAAGAAGAAATGGGTATTCAGAAGGTCAATGTTGGGACAGTCCCTGGTCTCTGTTTAGTTCCCAGTTTTCTAAGTTCATAGCTTGTGGTGGATAACAGCATGTTCCTATTAAATACTGGTGACTATTAGGCAGTTACAGAATACATTTTTGAACACATTACAAAGATCAGCTTTCCACAGAAGGCAGTATGTCCAAATCCCTGCTGTCCAGAGCATTAGGAAACTTGGGCAAATGCATGCATAGAGGCATCCCCTTTTTTAAGGGTTCAGGAAAACAAGTATAGACTCAAAATATGAACAGAAAGTCAATAAATTAGGGTGGTGAAAGGCAATAAATTAGGGTAGGGAAAGGCAATAAATCAGGGTTGTACCAGCCTGATGGGGGAAACACATTTCATCAGAAATTCATTTTAAAGAAAAGTCCTAGATCCTTCCCTGACAACCGTCTTGTAACTGAAAATTAGCCCAACAGCCTTGTAAGCAGCAGTATCACTCTCTCTCCTTCAGGTAACCAGGAATCAACCTATTTAGGATGTCATGCATCGTATTCCATCTGACCGCCCAGAAGCCAGCAGAGACTGCACAGTGCAAGTTGTTTCCTGAAGAAAACACTCTGCAGTCAATAGGCAATCGTATCGGTTGAAGTTTATGGCTAGTCCTAAGGCACAGCCATAGAAAGAACACATATGAAGAACATATATGAAGAACACATCCTTCAGGTGGCACATGAACAGACTGCTGCTCCATTGTTTTCTCCAAATTCCTCACCTAACTTCATTGCTAACAGCTGTGGCCACCTTATCCGCATCCAGGCCCTGCTGCCAGCAGGACACTGCATAACTGACCAAACAAACCAAAACAGGAAATACAGCTGCTGCCTTCAAGGTGTCAGAGACAGCATGACCTGCACAGACTCACTGCAACCTTGAAATAGCTCAAGCACTGAGGAGGGATGGACAGAAAAACTTAGAATTCTCCATTTGAAATAGTAGAGGAAGATGACAGAGTCAAAACAGGTAAGCAAAGCTCATGAGTGTCTTTTGCCAAAACCTAAAGAATAAGGCCATTAAAGAAATGTACGTCTCTGCCATGATGTCTAAGCATGTTAGTATTTCCATGGTCAAGAGAATCAGAGAGATGACTCAAAAATGTTGGCAACAGGCAGCCACAAAACTCATGCAGTCACCTAACTTTGTGCAGAGTACAGAAACTATCCAGGCTCCAGAGAGTCAGAGGGTGTCCGGCATTGTGAGGGATGAATCACCTTTCTTCACAATTCTCTCCTAAAATAAGAGGTTCAAGAGCAGAATCATAAATAAGACTGCAAAAAGCAAGAGAGCAAACAAGGATGCAGTAATCCCTTATTTGAAAACAAGCTTGACTCTGTGCTGCTCCCCCCAAAAAGGGCACTGTCAGTCTGTCCTGTGTACCTACTGTCTCACCACAAGACATTACAGAGACACACAGAGTCCATTAATAGATTCCCTTTGCAAAACTCCACTTCAGAAAACCATTTTCTTCCAAAGAAACTGAAACTTCAAGTAAAAATCAAATCATCTTACCCAGAAGATATGACAAAACTTTCCATGTCAAGAAACAGACAGGTGAACAGCTAGACAAAGGCAGCAGGATTTTGCAAAATGTCTGCTATATAGTATCTGTCTGATACCATGAATCACTAAATTACTGGTTTGTGACCTGTGGATTTTCCATTCCCTCACACAGCAGAGGGGAATATGGGCTACAACGTGCTCTATCAGAAGACTCAGTAGTACGGCACTTATACACTAGCTACAAAATACTGCTGAAAAATACACCAAAAGTAGAACCACCCCTGCTAGTCCTGCAAATACCACTTACAAGTAAGTGTACTTTACCCAAACATACTTTTCTGCCTTGAGTAAACAAACGTATGAGGAAAACATGAACAGCTAAGAGAGGTTTCTTCTTTTTTTCTGTTTTTATGTCTAGTTTAAGTAATAAATAGATTGATTCTAGACTGATGACTTCTCAGTCAGGAGGGGTCATTTGGCTTTTAAAACCTTACAGGGACTGTAAGTAGACCACCGCTGCTTGCCTGTGAAATATGGTTGTGATCTAAAGCTTCATCCGCAATATAACAAAACTGGAAGAAGAATGCAAAAAAAGTATCGGCATTTCTACAGGAATGGAGAAGTTATCACCTGAAATCCACACACAGAGCTTGGGTTCAAAGATGCAACAGCCTTACGAGTATGGCCCGACCTGCAGAGCACCGGGTGGCCAGAGCCATGCTGACAAGACAATGGCTGGAGGGCGAGGGCATGAGTGTGAAGTGGCCTTTTTGGGGAAAGGATATGTGACACTAGCCAGCCCTGTCCTACTAGCCCTGCCTGCTACACATAATGGATACTAGTTGAAAAGGAAAAAAGCCTAGAGAGCAGGTTAGTGGTTATTAGGGGGTGCAGCAGGCCTGGCAGACTGGGGACCATGTACAGGCTGTAGCCTCACTAAGCAGCTGATGCAGGATAGGATCTTGTGAGCCAGAATTTTGGAGTTTAGCATCAAGTTACATTTGCAACTCAAATATCACTTCAAGCATGTTTCAAGTTCTTTTCTTTTAAGCATCTATATTTTAACTGAAATCATTGATCTTTTCTGTGTATCTATACTTTCTGGACAAAAAAGAATGGCAGAGGCAAGAGTGTACCTGTATCAGATATTCGGTGTTACTATGAAAAAATTAAGGCAAATTTGTATTATTTGACCATAATGGAAAGAAGGCCCAGACCTATCAGGGGCTACAATAAAGAACACATCCTGGTTTCAGTTGTGCAGTCCTTTAAAGGGCCTGCTCTTACATACCAGCTCTTCTGCTTTCTTGTGGAGCTGAACACACGATCAAAAGCAAAGCTGGACTGGAAAAAGGATGATTATTCTTCTGTGCTTCCCAGTTTCAGCACAGAAGCTGTTTCAAAGCAAAGAATAAACTCACTGTATTTCTTGAGGCAGCTGAGGAAAACCTTCACGGTTTGCTGTCAAGGTACACTAATCCCTCTGCATTCAGCACAACACTGCACATGCAGCAACATCTTTGGCAGCTGGGGCTTACACACAGTGCCCTTTATGCACTGAAACACAAGGCAGTTCTTAATGTCCAATCTCGAGCCTGGAATTTTGTTGTGGGTACATAAGGCAGAGTCTATCAGCCTAATTAGACATTTAATAAGGCATTGCTCTTATCATCAAGGTCCTCAGTGAAACCAGGGCCTTCCCACCGCCTTCAACTTTCCCTAAAAAATCAAAGCTGTATGCATCCTGAAACCACCTAGACAGCTCTTCCCTGCCACCTCCCCTGCCATGTCACGTACAGATTTGAACCTAGCAGCCTTTTCTTGGGACTAAGCATTTATTAGCTGCCTGTAGTTATTTTTTCCCAGGGTAATTGGGATGTGAAGAAGGTTGCATTGATAAACTGGGCTCTGACTCCCTGAGAGAGAACAGTCACCCTCTGCTTGTGACAGGTCAAGCCGATACGACCTTTCATGTTGGCAAGATGTCTGTTGGAGAAGCAGCTTTCTGACAGGATGGTACAATGCACATTTGAAAGCAGAACAACTACAAAGTTCCACTTCATGTGAAAAACCACTGACTAGAAAAGCCAGGATCTCCTTAAAAGAAAAAGGGGCTTCCCATCAATATTCAGAAGTTTTAAGGAAAGTTTCCCCATCACCAGATGTTCTCTTGCATTCAGGTGATAGGAAAGACAGCAAAGCATAGAAAGGAGAAGTAAGATTCGTTTGCTTTCTGTAGGTAGACATGTGTGCAGACATCTACCCTGATCACTCCATCCACATTCTCACTAATCCTGAATGTGGAATCTCCTTGTTTATCCTGTTGCATCACTGAAGAAGTTTCTCTGTTCCTCTCCACCTTCCCTCAGAGGCATCTTGGAGTTCTTCAAAGAAGTAAATGGGTTTGGCATTTAAGGGACTGGCCTTCAGCTACAGACTCAGAGCCCTGAATCATGTGAGCCAGACCTGCCCTCAGCCTTGGAGCACAGGCTGCTTCCTCGTCAACACTTCACTAACACAGTGTCTGCACACTGGGGCCTCCTTTCTCCCGGTGGTAAAACTACACCCTCCTACAAACCCGATCCAGGTCTTCAAAACCCACGGAGATTTCAACAGAGATGACATTGCCAAACCAGCCTTCATCTTGTAAGACCTATCATCTGCACTGCTACCACCATGGTTACTTCTGTCAGAAGACTGGGAAGGATCGTTAGAAAGTGACAGCAAATCGAGTAACGTAAGTGAGTACTATCTGCACGTGCAACTGAGGAGCAATAGTTTCCAGACTAGAGCTTTGATGCTTTTCCTTCTAGATGGTCTGAACAAGAATGACAATTTTTGTCTTCTAATAATACTAAAGAACTTTTTTCCCAGCTCAGTGAGAAAGCCGGATCCCAGTTCATTCTTCCTCTAAGTAAAAGGAGAAGAGGCAAATGTGAAAGGCTGAATTTCAGGAGGACCTTTTACTTCATTGCAATGCACTTTTTATACACTCTTTAAGTTACATGACAAACCTTTTGGGTAGATTTCATTAATTTACTGATAGATATAAAAAACAGGATTAGAAAGACAATGAACTAACAGAGGGAGACAGGAGATTAGTGAAACATTTCACATGCAAAACTAGAACTGCATTAAGGAATCTGTCATCCCAGTCCTTCCCTAACCTCTAATAGCACCATTTTCAGCAGAAGGGTTTTGTGCTTCCATAACGCTTCCTCTGTAAACTGCCAGCAAAGGGTTACAACTCAGTGGAAAAGCAGACAGCTTTCCAGACTGACCAAGAGGAAGGTGTCTTCTGCAGAATAACAAAGTCAGAAGAAAGGGCAGGCACCCCTAGAACACATTATACCCTGATTTTTTGAGTTTGTCTGATCCCATCCTCTGTCATGAAAAGTATTAGCCCCACTCACCAAGTTCAGAGCTTGCAATCCTCGTTCTTACACCTGCTATTTTGCAGTTTCACACAAAGGCTAAAATCACCAGGATAGAGCCCATAAAGGGGGACACCCCCCCACCCCCCCCCCTTTCAAGCCAAAAGAGCCTTGTTGCCAAGGCAAAGCCCAGTCCAGATGTGTTGGTAATTTCTCACTTGCCTGTATGAAAAAACGCATATAGCCAAATATTTCCTCTTTGCCTTCCATCCAGCCTCGATGAATAACACAGCCTTTGCAAAGCTTAGAACAGAGACATCAAGCCATACATCCATGACAGTAGCCAGATGTTTTTTTGCAAAACTTCAGTTCTAGACAGAGCTGAAAGGAGAGTGTAAAGGCCATTTCCAGTGACATATTTCAATGTGTTTTACAGTCACAAGGAAGCAGGTCAAGTATGACAGCTCCGGAAGTAATAACAACTGAGGTGGATTTATTGCATTGCTCTTTGGAGTCCAGAAAGACTTTCTATCATATTTAAGGAAGGGCTGTTACCAAAACTGTAATTCTATTGCACTGAGATACAACTTCTTATCGCAGACACGTTGAGTGAAAGCCTCAGAAGTAAGCATAGACTAATGTTCTATTTTTCTTGAGTAACCAAAGTAACTCATTATCTATCCCAGAGACTCCAGCAGAACCCATGGCTGCATAAACGAAATAGCCAACTGGGCATTATGACCAAAATTTTCAAAAGCAGCTAGGGATGGAGTGCCTGCCCACTTTGTGACATTTTACAGTGATCTCTAATTACAGAAAGAACAGAGCAACAACCTCTCTCAGTCAGTTGAAGCTTGGTACCTTACATGGCTAGAGACTGGGAAAACCAAAGGGAAATCAGAAAATTCCATCTCCACACAGTGAATTTGCCTTGGACCTTCATGAACCTCTCCTGAGGCTGAGCAAGTACTCTTTTAGGGCCAACATCCTGTGAAATGATGTGCCACTCCAACCTGCAGAAGTGTAAGGGTGGTACAGGAAAAGCAAATGCTTTGCACCTGTAGTTGTATCACCAGAGAAACACCAAGGCTGGTGCATGTCTTTCAACCCCAAATAAAGCCAAAGGGTTTTGCCCACATAACTGATAGCTGGTACTGTATCCAAATGCCTAACAAAAACCGGCTGGCCTTTAAAGAGATTTTTTTCTGGCTTCCTTCCAACCTGATTTCAATGCTATCTCCATAATATGCTAGCTTCCATCGTAACAGAGATGCAAGAAAAAAAAGATGCTTGATAGTTGTACATATTAAAATCCTGAGCCATTTTCCTTTGCTGCAGGTGTTGATATATCATCTAGTCCAAACTTACTGCAGCTCATACTTTTTATTCTTCCCCAAAACAGATGAATGAAGCAGACAAGGACAGAATTTAATTCCTCATCTTTCCCTCCCCTCCCCTAAATTAACCTCTTGCATGCTTCCAAAATGTGTAATCACGTGGTGGGAGACAATCTTTTCCTTTTCCAAGCAAGTCCTGAACACAGTAAACCCCATTTTGCTTGATGGAAATGTTGCAGGGATGCACTCTACTTATTTCTCATCACTTGACAGAAATGCTCCGTTTTTCTAATTTTTATTTATTTATTTATTTATTTTTCCCTGGGAGAGGAAAAATTCTTATGCCAGCCCTGGGACATGAAGTTAAAATTACAAGCACACAAATTATTCTCCTCACTGCACCATTGCTGGGTAAAGCAGCCTCTCTGGAAACAATAGCTGGAGCTTGAGGTATCCACAGGGAAAACAGAACATCGTGCTTGATTTAATGCCCTTCTTATGGGATTTACTCTTGGCAAAGTGCCTGTGTGGTTGATGTCAGAAGGGATGCATGATTCGCATGTGGATCCAATGCTCACTGTGAGGTAACTCTTTAGTACTCATGGAGCATAAAAGGAGTTAGCATCCCATGAATTAAAAAAAACACAAACACTAAAAGCACCTGAGAACCACCCTCCATCAGGAGAAAACTGAATGCTTGCCAGACTGGTAGAAGGAGAAAGACAAATATCGACATCTCTCTCCAATATAACCAAAAGCAGTGGTGAGAAGAAATTATTATTAGGTTCTATAATCAGACAGTGCCAGTGCATGAAAATCTGCAAACAAAACCATGAAACAAGCACAATTTTGAGTCCTTTTTTTTTTTCCTTTTTTATGCCCTTTGCATCATTTTAGAAACAGATGCTATTTTTTCCAAGTGTGAGATAATTAATACAGGTAACATATATGGACAAATAAAGCCTCAATCCAGCATGCTTTGTTGGAACCAGATCACTACCCATCAGAAATTTTCCATAATCCTGTACTTAACAAAACAAAACAAACAGAAAAGCCCCCTCAAACTTTTACAGTAACAAAGCTTGCAAGGTGAAAAAATGTGTGGTTTTGTTCTACCACTTGAAACAAAGCACCCCACTGCTGTTCACATGGCTGGAGACCCTGTTCACTAACAGAACTGCAAAAAGCTTCATTTTGGATTTAGAAATCTCGAGTGGATGAATGCAGTTCTTCCCTCCCTTATAACAGGTGCAGCCCAGGCAACCCAAAGACAGAGCATAGCAGAACCTGGTCCACTGCTATTTACCATGGATCTATAGATAATAAATAGTACATTGTTCCTTTTGGTAGCCGTTCAGGATTAGATCAGCTGTAACTACTACCTCTGCTTTGCCATTTAAAGGAATTGAGGGTCTGAGAACATTAGGCAGCTTGTTGCTTTTTATGGAGAAAATAAGTCTCAGAACTTGCAGAAATAATGCAGAAACAGAGAGGAATACTGTACATCATAACTCCTTGGGACCCCACAGATTCGCACTGTGATTTGTCAGTCTGCACAGGGAGGAAAAGCCTGGCTGTGAAAAGGAGACAAGCGAAAGTGTTGAAGCATAGCACCTGTACAGAACTAGTAGCCTTCCCTATTGGTATGACAAAAGAAAATAAGAAAATCCCTGCCAATATAACAAATCTCTCAAGTACAATGGAGCTCTGGGAAGACAGTAACAATTCCTCCCTCCAAAGCATGAAAACAACTGAGATCAATACAACTTAAGGATGATACTTGCCAAGCTCTCAGTTTTTTTGCACAGCATCCTTCATATAAACTAGGTCCAAAGTAAGCAAGTAGACACGCAGAAACAAACAAACAAAAAAAACCAACCCACAACCCAACCAACCTAATTTCCGCTTGAAAAGGAAAGAGATGCATTCAGATACTATTTGAGAGGAAATGAAGGAGCCTGTTTCAGAACTGACCTGGAAGTTGCAAATCAGGGACAGGCTGTGGTCCAGCTGGTCATCTGCTTTATGTATAGCTCCTACACAGTTAAAGGTAAGCTTTTGGATATATGCTACTACAAACCCATCAGTGATTTTAAAAGCATCCAAAGGACAGCATTTCATTCCAGAAAGCAGAAAAAAAAGGAGGAAATAATGGCTATTTTTTCCCTCTGTTTCCTGATACCTTTCTGTGCATTTGTGTAGTATCTAACATAGTGGGATCCTGATGTCACTGGGCTTCACCTCTGACACTATAAGAGCAGCAACAGGCTTTGTTACATTGTTGAAATTAGTAAACTCACCATGACTTCAAAGGGCTTTGTCTCAAGGCAGCGAACAATTTCTGAGCCTGTTTTTCTTCAAATTCCAAACTTTGTTTTCTGTACAAATATCACCTTCCTTCTATTCGCACCTCTTACGCAGAGACAGGTCAACTCAGACAGATGGTGGTGAAGAAAAGCAGGAGTAAAGCAGTATTTGTTTGGTACCAAAGGAGTATTCCTTGCTGAGGACAATAACTGCAGCACTCTCCCAAGGACTGGTGAAAATCTAACTATCAACAAAACTAATCTCAGAGAAGAGGAAAAGCTGGAAGGGTTTTCACTAGAATCTAGCCAGCGTCCAAACACTCGCTGTGAACTTGCTGTGAGAAATTCTGCATCTTTAGCAAAAACAATATGCAGAGTTATTTGCAAATTAACTCTGTTCTTTCCTGTTATGCAACTCTTCATCATTTATTCTTATCTCTCTTTTCCTCTCCCTCTACAACTTGCATTACTTTTTGAAAACGTATCCCTTGTTTGAGGAACAGGATTTAATATCGTCCTAACTGCCTCCTATATTTTTGGAGGGGGGAAAAGGAATGGAAATGAATATTATTTCATTTGCTTGCATATGCTTACACGTTAGAAGGGTGTGATAAACCTGGGATCCATACAGAGAAAATTCTCCCTTTCACCATGCAGGAATTTTATGGAGGAAAGGAAGGGTTTCTCCCTGAACAGGGATAGTGTTAGGAGATGAGACAGTCTCTTCCCCATAGACAAAGAGTTTTGGTTTCCAGGTGCCTTTTGTAGCCTCCTGGATCTGTTGCCTTATTCCTAAACAGAAAAATCCAGTTATTAGAGATAGCACTTATTCCTGTTTAGCACCCAGCACTCTTCTGTCTTTTTGTTTTGGACATAGCCTAATGTGCACAGAGGCACTGACTGCAACATTGTGTGACAGAGGTTCCAGGATCAGAAGATACGGACATTATTTGTATTTGATGGTGGCAGAAAATAAAAACAAAATAGGACTTAAGAAAATCTCCGCAGATATCTATTAGCTTATTTTAAAAATAAAGGGAAGGGTTGCTGTTGATAAGCGTTAGGGCAGAAAATCTGCCTTTACTGCCGGCAGGGAGCTCAGCTTTTATACTCATAATTTCTGCACCATGCCCCCGTATTAAGTCACTGAAAAGATCCTTAGAATAATGAAGAAATACAAACCTCCGTATTTTATAAATAACACTCTGCAGACCCTAAGTGAATACAAGGATGTAATTCACTCTAGGATTTCTGCAGCTGTTAATAAATCACTCAAGCTGCACTCTGGCAGTTTATGACATCAGCAGATCCCCTCAAGTGAATTACAGCCATTAATTTACACAGAGGAGGCCATCTATCATCTATTATTGACCATCTGTTACTAAGAAGATGTATATTTTTGATAAATTAGTAAGATTTTTATAGAAGACTTCTTTAATTTTATTCCTATGTACATTCATTTGCAATGTTCAACTTTGGGTTTCTAATAGTCAGTGAAAACCGACTTGTGACATCAGCCAGAGGTGATTACACATTGATTGCAGTGGTACGCCTCTCAGCAAGTTAGCGAGGCACAGTGGCTAGAGCTTAGGGCCATGCTCCTGCACAGATGGAAGGGATTGATCCTCTCAAAGATGGCACAGGAAGATATTTACTCGCTCAGCATACAAAGGAAACAAATTCTCTGCGTGCCCATGCCAAGAGAAAAGTGTCAATTGCAATGTGAAACCTGTTACCCCTTTGCATGTCATTTCTTCCCAAAAGTAAAAATAATGGCTATAGAGCATCTGCTTGCTGTAAACAGGAGACAAAACATTACCATCAATGAAATTTCAAGCTCGTTACACTCTACTATTTACTTCAGCTTCTTCCTTGTGTTTCTTTCTGTTTCCTCATGCTTCTACTTCACTGGGTGATACTGCTGGGCTCTTAAAATTGGTGGAACTGATGATAGGGATTTGGGCACAGTATTTCCAGTTTAAAATTCCAATGTAAGTTATATGTTGGAAAACAATATGTTCCAATATAAGTTATAGAACAAGACATGGTGTGCCTTAATACTTTCACAGCACAAAGGTGCCTTATAGCCCAGCAGGCCTGCTAAAGAGCCAGAACATGTATGACAACTCGGCTTTGTTATTGGCACATAAAACGCTCCCAGATGTCTGTTTCAGAAATGCTTACGCTGGTTCTGTGTAAAAATACTGCAGAATAAAAGTAAGCAAAACAACCCCAAACGTCTGCGTGGCTGAGTAAAACTGTCGAGCGGGTGATGGACTTTTCAATTGTGGTTATATGTTTGTAGTCCTCCAAATTACCCATTGCCACAGTATTTAAGTCAGATTTGCAAATAAAGTAAGAATGGACATACAGGGACAAAACACCATTTGCCCAGCTAGAGCTGTATCTTTTTCAGCTTAAGCTGGATTTGGCTTCATATCAATGGAAAGGTTTTGTTGCAGGGGTGGTTTTGAATAGGGAAGCTTAGGGCTGAGGGCTGGATTCTGACCTGCAGCTGTGGGCAGAAATCTGGACCGATACAAAGCCCCAGAGATCACAACGCAGCAGCAGCTTCTTCACGTAACTCAAGTCTAAATTTCAAGTTTTGCTTCTTGAAAGACGTTTTTTACAAAACCACTCATGACATAAATATTTCAATAACTACAGATTTTCAGTGAAAACCAGATGACCAAAAACGTTTGCAATAGTAGGCCTGTACTGTCATAGCATATATGGGACAGTAGAAATGTAAAAGTTACTATTCCCAAAGTGGGAACTTCTACGAAATCAGGAAAAAGCAGATTTTTATAACTGCAATGACTAAGAAATACTACTTTGGGAATTAAAGGCTACTGATTCTTGCCAACTGAAATAAACTCATCCATTGCCTGGCAGACGCTCTAAATCTTTTGGTCTCATAGTATCAGAAAAAAATTCTCCAGCAGAAGTCACAGGATCACCACAGATATCCCAAGTAACACGTAACTGAATGAAATTTTTATGCCTTTAGAAAACAGTGCCATCATCACCATCCTTTGATAACTAATTAGAAAACAATAAAAGTTTGTTTTATCTGAGACCTTTCATGTTCTGGTGAGGGTTAAGCCTGGTACAGTGGTATTATCTTAGGCAGTGAAACTGGTGTTGAATCTAGAAGTCTTTCACAATAAAAAATATAATAAATTTATGAAACTACATTTGGTTGGGAGCTAATTGTCATGTTATCTACTGTTTTCCAGAAAAAACATGGGCACTCAAAAATTTTTAACAGGGTAAACTTATTCCTGAAGCATCCTGTCATGATTTGACCATGGCTTGAACACCCAACTTTCTTATTTTCAAAGGCGGCATTTTGTTTTGTTGAATTAATTCAACAATGGGAACTACAATGGGAAAACAATATAACATAGAAGAAATAATAAACCCAACTGTAATCAAACCGGAAACAATGCTTATTTTTTCTTTAACTTTTGTTACCAGAATAGCAGAGGAAATAAGGTTTAGATGAATGTATTCTGAAAAAAATAACATCCTTTCAGATGTAGCCAGGGCTTTGTCACTAGATCACCTGCTGGAGTCTACGGTGGAGATGTAAATAAGGGTTTCTGTGTGCACTGCTTCAAACACAATTAAGGACTTACCACCTGTTGCTGGAGCTATGAAAAACTCTTGTTACTGTCAGGACTGAAGCCGGCATCTTCCACTCTAGCAATATCTAACCTTCCGACGCGACGGCACTCGTTCCCGTAAATATACGGGACAACCTGGTACATCTATAAAACCACATACACACATTGTTACCAATATTATCAGTGTGTCAGTGCTTGCAATGTTATTAATAGCCCATTCAGGTCTGAAGTAAGTTTTTCAGAGATTTGTAATTTAACCGTAAAAGTCTGTGTTAATCTGGTTTAGCAACGGGGCCTGCAACAATCTCAGCTTCAGAGGCAACTTCTTGTTATCAAACTAGAGTAAAATCTATTTAGCTAGCAATTTGGTTTGTTGGGGCACACAGACAATTGTTTTGCTTATATAATTAAAGCAAAATTAAACCCCATTCCACACAAAATTATATTTAATTAAAAAAATTTAGCATCCTACTGGGGACAAAACTGAGGATTTAGCATTTTTGGCAAGTGGCTACTGAAAGATGTTACGCAGCAAAGCTTTTCCTCTTCCACAAGCACTCAAATTTAGCTTAAACTGAATGCAAATAACTGCAAAGCTTCTAGTAGACTTAGGAAATGGTATTTGAGAACAACCCATACTGTAATCAGCAGACCACATGACACCACACACGAAGGGCAACACGAGGCATGTCATAAAATAATAAAACTTCTGAACTTTGAGCAGAAAACGCTTGCCTTCAAGTTTTCCAACTCCTACAAATGTGGAAACACTCGGCAGTTACTATATTAACAAGTTTCTGGGTGTTTTTTTTCTCCAGAAACGCGTTTAATTCATCCCTTTTCTGCTGCCGTGGTGGCCTGGTATCCCACTGCCACCTTTTGTTCTGAGGGGGCTCATGCTGAGGGGCAGGCGACCCCCCCCCGGGTCACCCCCCGGCACGCCGGGGTGGGCTTCAGGAGCCGGGAGTAGCGGAGAAGGAGGCAGCCCGGCCCCGCAGGGCAGCCCAGGGCGGGAGGAACCGTCCCAGCCCCGGCAGGCCGCAGGGGCCATTTTTAAATGCCTCTCCTCAGCGGCGGGGGGAGCAGGTGCGAAGCCCGGAAGCTCCCTGAGGCGCTGAAGTTGCGGCTCCCACACCCTCAGGCCGACTACCCCCTCACAAACCCCGGAGTCAGAGCGAAAGAAGCACCTAAAGCCCCCTCCGACCACCCGGGGTCACCAAAGCAGCCGTTCACCACTCGCCCCCGCGGCGGGGAGTCCCCCGTATTTAAAGGGCAGCTCCGGGCGGAGGGATCCCACCGCCGCGTGAGGTGGACCGGCACTTCTTCCCCGCACACACGGCCCGAGCCGCGGGTGGACCGGATCTTGTTTTCTCTCAGCGAAATCCCTCCGCCGCGGCGCAGCGCCGCGCTGAGCTGTCATGGGAGCGGCAGACCGCGCCGTCCCTCCTGCGCGGCCGGGGCGCGGGGGCTGGCGGGCGGCCGGGCTGTCTCTGTTGCCGCCGGAGTGAGGGGGCGGCGGGAGGGAGCGGGAGCAGCGGAGGTTGCGGGAGGGGGGCGGGCAGTGTTTTCTTTCCAGCGCTGTATCCCTCCGCGGCGGCGGGCGTGAGTTCGTGTTTGCCGCCGTGTCCCTCCGCCGCCGGCAGCGCAGGGGCAGGCGGTGTCTCCCCAGACGGGGCGAGGAGGTCGCGGGCTTCACCGGCAGAAAGAAGAAGAAACTTAGGAGCGCGGTGGCCTGCCCGCCTCGGCAGCCCGGCGGAAAGAGGGCTCCCCGCAGAGAAGAAAGAAAGAGGAGGAACCGGCGGCGACAGCGGCCCGTCCTCGCGGCCGCCCTGCGGGGTCTCTGCGAGGGAGCCCAGGGGACTCTTTCTCGCGGGGCTCGGCGGAGGGATCTCTACGCGCTTCGCTCCGTCGCCTCCCCCCTGCACCGCTCGCTGCTCGGTGCCGCCATCTTGGATTTTAATCCGCCATTTTTTTCCTCCCCCCACTCGGAATTATTTTTTATCACTATCGCCGCTTTTTTTTTTTTCTCCCCCTCCTTCGTTTTCCTCCCCCGCCGCCTTTCCCTCGCTCAGCCTTCGCTTCGCCCCCTCCCCACCTTCCTCCCCTTTTTCCCCCTCGCTCCTTCCCCTTTGATGATTCATTTTCCCCCAGCGCCGGCTGGGGCAGCGCCGAGGGACCCAGCGCGGGGGCAGCGGGGAGGTGAGTCCGTGTCTTTGGGGGGGGTGGGGGCCCTGCGAGCGAGGCAGGCGCCAGGCCCGGCCTGTCAGCGGGCGGTGCAGCGGGGGGCGCCCCGCGGCGGGGCCGGGGGCTCCGGGGGGCCGTCAGGCGGCGTGCCCGCTGCGCTGCCCCCGCCGCGGCCCGGCTGGGGCGGTGAGGGGGGGCGCGCACCGCGCAGGGCCCCGCCGCCGGGGGTAGGGGGAGGGCGGGCTGGTCGCCGCGCTGACAGCCGGGCCCCGGCGCTGCGGGCCCCGCGGGCACGGGGGTGTCGGCAGGCGGGGCCGGGGGCGGCGGGGGCCCTAGGGGGCAGCAGGGGGCCGGGGAGGGCCCGGCCCGGCCCCGCCGCGCTCCCTGCGGGTGGGCTCAGCCCCGGGGGCGAGCGGGGACCTGGCAGGGCCGGCAGTCGGCGGCGGTTCGTGCGGTCCCGCTGCGGCACTGCCGGGCCCGGCGACACGGCTCCCGCCTCGGGGCCAGCCCCAGCAGCAGCTCCGAGCCCGGCTGTGCCGCTCGCTTGGCATTACGGGCTGTTTGAGCCACCGTTCCGCGCTCGGAGCCTGCTGCAATTAACGCCTGACATCCTGGAGTGTTTTGTGATTTTTATTTTTATTGGTTTTTTATCGCGGAATACATGCTTTTAAGGAAGGGGGGAAAGCACAATCTTTGTCCGGCATCTGTATCTGAAACTTAAAAGTCATTTGGTCTTCCACACGCTGCTCGCTGAAAAAGTAAAGCAGCGGGTGGCAGAGAGTCCGTGGTGTTTTGTCGAGTTGTGTCGCAGGCTGTGTGAGGATCTGAAGTGTGTAACTTGGTGTAGTTGTCTGGCGGGTTGAACTCAGCGCAGGGTGACACATATGAGGCGGCGATTTGATCGAAGTGTTTAATAGCGTAACTACGAATACATAGTGGGAGGTTTTAATCAATGAGGCTAAAATGTGTCACAGAGTAAGTTGAGACAGTCATGCCCTGTTTCTGTCGTCTTGGCACTGTAGCTGTGCGTGCATCCTCTTCTGCTTTCACTAAAGATGATCTTTTGTCTTGAATTCTTCAAGCCTTCTTCCTTGCAACTGAGGCTGTGTGAGGAAATCAAGATTTATTTGATTGAAAAACGGGGTTTGTTTACCCTGCTATTCTGTTATTAGAGCCAGACACGTACAAACATCTCTGCTTTATACCCATTTGAGTTTGCAAACTGGAAAGTAAGCCTTATTTAAAGTAATTACTTAGTGCATTGCGTATTAAATGAATAAGTGGGATGATTAAATGAATAAGTGGGATGATGTATCCTTGTATACTTGGTAACAGGACTGACAAGGCTCTTGAATACTTGTTTTGCTCTGCTAGCACTATCCTACTGCAGGACTACAATTCCCAGTATCCTTTTCACTTCAGACACAGACAGCATTGTGCTTTAATGCAACATGCCCAAATTAACATAGTAAGTGTAAGGTATGATACTTCTGGGCCAAACAGTGAATCCATAGCTGTGGTTTGAGAACGCAGAGCATTTAGGAGCAGTCCTAGCTTAAGTGCTCCTGACCTTGTCCCCCCACCCTCCGGCAGCATCCTCTTGTATACGGTGGTTCAGGCCAGGGAGGTTCGGACTTTTCTGGTGACTCCCCTGACTCGGTCACCACTTGCCTCCCCAGTGGTTTTGCTGGCACAGAGGGAGGATGGTGTGGAAGCAGGCACACACAGGCGGGGAGGCAGCAGGGCTGCTTTTGAGGTTATGCTGGTTTGAAACCTTCGTTGAACTATGGTGTGGTTTGTGCCAGCCATGGTGGGGCTCCCCTGAGCTGCTAGGTTCGGCTGAACCGGTGTAAGTCACATAGCTAAACTCTTCAAACAGCTGATGCTTTTTCTTCCCCTTTGAAAGGTTCTGCTGCTGCTCCTCCGGTACTGCATCCTCTCTTGCTTTAGTGCCCATTGGATCCTTTGCTAAACCCACTCAGCACATTAAACCAGCAGAAAAGTACCTGCTGACCCCCCTGTTGGGGTAGTGGGTTAAACTGACTTATGGAGAGGTCTGCTGAGCTCCAGAACTGGTGGAAATGTTTGTGTGAATTGGCAGAAACAGCAAGCTTTTGGACTGGTCTGTGAAAACCTGCTGAACGCTGGAGTTGCTGCAGTGAGCTGGGGGGGAATCATGCAGCCTTTAGGGTGCTTTGCTCAGCCCGTTATTTGGTTTCACCCTGAGCCAGCACCTAGTGGGTGGGGGGGGTGGGCGGGGAGGGAGAGGAGAAGGGGCAGGAGCTCCTGAAGCACTTCTCTGTGCATTCCCTCTCTGCTGCTGGTTCGTACTAGCACCTATTGCTTCTGTGCCTGCATTGTACTTGGATTAGCATCCTGATTGACACACAGAAATCACGTGGCAGCGAAGGGACTGGCACAAGGGAAAGTGGCAGTGTACAGACTGAGCTATGGGTGCGGGGCTGAATCCTGGGTTTGGCTCCGGTTTGAATCCACATGTGCTCTCACAAACCCCCATCCTGGGGCTGGAGTTCTGCAACAGTTTGAACTGACAGGAGCTGGTAATTTTGACACAGCCTTACAGCCTCCCACGTGCTGCTGTTAACCCCTGTCCAATTCTTCACCGAGCTTATTCTGAGAACTAAGCAGCTGAAAAGAAACATCCAAAAAACATTTTTTCCCCCTTGTTTTTCTGGTGGTTTAATTTACTGAACCAGCTTATCCCAGGGGCAAAGAAAGTCAAAAGTGGGTATGAAATCAAGTGGCTGAAGTAGGCATCTGCAGGGGTGGGACTGAAGTAGCATTTCCTAGGTAGCTTTTGTCCTGTTGAGGAATCACACCCTCAGCTCCAGAATCTTTGAAGTCCTGTGGGACTGCCTGGCCTGTCTTTGAGGTACAGCTTTGACTACACGGATTATGGGGAAGTAAACTCCCAAATACCTTTTCTTTTTTTTTTATTTTTTTTTTATTTTTTTTTTTGGTCACCTCCTGTGGTTGCAAAGACTTCTGTTCCATGCCTGGTTTTGCTGTGTTTTAGTATCATCGATAATAATTTGTAGTGTAACATACAACGTTAGGTTTCTGTTTGAAGTGACACTGTACCTTGGCTTCACACCTTCTGTGAGCCAGGAGCATCCTATGCCTCCCTTTCCTCTCTGGCTTAATGGCACTTGTCTGAGCTGTCAAAAACAGTAACTGAAATAAGATTTGAGGCTGTTGAATAACTCCTTAAAGCTGCGCAATTTTTCATTTCACTTTGACTTTGTTCAGAGTCTTCTGTGGTCTTAGAAACTTAAACATTTTTTGGGGGTGGGTGGATTTTTTTTTTTTTTTCTTCCTTACCTGGATGCAGTGGCTGTAGGAAATAGTCTACAGCCTAGTGATTCTATAGAAAACCTGGTTGCATAATTCTGCTCTGCTTCCCAAATTCCAAGGTCTGTTGCTTTTTTTAGAACTATCAATAACGAAACTTTTATCTTTTTTCTTAATATCACTGATTTCTCCAGAAAAGCTGAGGCTGTGGTCATTGGGTCTTTTTTTTGTGTGTCCTGTATTTGCCTTAGGCCACTGTCTTGTTGAGGAAGACTTTTTGCAGCTATAGTTAATTTTAAAAGAAAGCACCAAAATAAACAAACAAAAAAACCCAAAACAAAACCCCAAAACTGGTTTAGATGTTTGAGTTCTTAAACAGAAATAAAAAAGAAACCCTATTTTAGAAGGAAGTCCTTTGGCTGCCTGTGTACTGGAGACCATAGGGAAGAGGAGGATGACCATGCCTGGGAGGAAACCTCCTGATCCTGATGTCTTTGCCTGTGTCCTGGAGAGGGATGAACAAAATCCACTGTCTCTATTTAGAAGCTGTCCTTGTCCTTTAAGTAATAAATATATACAAAAACTGTCTTACGGAAGACTAAAATAAATGATACTTGAATTTCTTATGGTTACTGATGTATGTGTTTCTGTGGCTTAGGGTTTTATTGATTTGATTTTGTTCAGCTTTTTTCCCCCCCTCACAACAAAACTTTTCTGAATTGATAGATTTCAGAGATGAGAGCCTAAAACCTGGGAGGCTCAGACAGCTTTTGAGATCCATTTTAACCGCCATAGAATTTCTTTACTCAACTTCATAGGTATTTACTACACTTCCCAGTATAAAAGGACTGAAGCTTTCCATGTGTGATATAAATGTGAATGGTACTGTTTAATCAGTCTGGTAAACACATGGATAAGTCTGGCTTTGTGAGCGTATTACATGATGACCGTGTTAATGATGTTTGTGCTTCAGTTGTTGATTGGTGCTTCTGAATGTTACAGAAATGCAAATAATGCTCACAAAGTGTATTAATAGGTTTAATAAATTTAGAACCAGGTAAATGAAACTTGAGTTTTCATTTTTGAGGGCACTTCTGCAATGAAATGTTAAACTCTTCAGTGAGAGGTGCCAAATGTGATTGAGCTACTTTTTGACATTTGAGGAAACGTGCCTGTAAAACTACCATAATAGAATTATAAAAGGCAGTATAGTTCTAACGAGTAGTAGTGTAATTAATAAAGGGTTAAAAAAGCAATGTGGATATTTGCATGGAAATAAAAAAGGTCCCTTGGAAACTGTAGTTGTGCTGGTAAACTTCACAGTATAGATATACCCAAAGTCATAAATGATCCATGGGTGATGCTACATTATATGATGGTGGAGCCCTTTAGCAGGAATTTCAAAGTATGTGGAGGTGGAATATGTTCCTTTTTTTTCTTGAATAGGAAACTGGTGTTCATGTCTTACTTGTCTCTCTCTGTTCCTAAAGGACTTGTCAGCATGAGGCTGATGTAGAAAGTGTTGAGAGCAAACCTCACCTGAAGATGTATTAAGGAACACGGGGTGATGAGTGGGGCACCTCTTGCTCTCTTTTAGGTTATCTGTTGGCACTAGGAGCTGTGGTATTCACTGGGAAAGGAATCCTGTCTGCTGGTTCTGGCTTTTCACACTACCCCTTAAAAGCAGCGTTTGTCTATTGGGAGAAGGAGTAGAGGCTGAAGAAGCACAGTTGCGGTCTTCAAGTTTGTCATCTGGCTGGTATTAGAAAGTAAAAGGCAGCAGTAGATGGAGACAAAGATTGTCTTGCTTGCTAGGCTCAAATAAATGGTTTTTCACAAGAATATTTGCTAGGCGAATGACTTGATTTTGCTTGGGAAGGACTTCTGTTGTCATCTATATCAAGGTACTTTGCAGCAAAAGTGAGTATTTTTCCTAACGAAGGATATACTAAGAGTATGGTTTGAGTGTTTTTCTGTGGCCACATTCCTCCTTACCTTTGCTATGATACTTCCCTTGTCGTTACTGTATTTGTTAGGGAGAAGTGTGTTAGCAGAGATAGTACTCACCCTTCCCCAACTGGACTGATGGAAGATCAGTTTCCTTCTTTGTTCAGAGTACGCCTTTTTCCAGCTGGAAGTGTAGCTACTGTACCTGTTAGTTGTCAGAAGTGCTGCTGTATTGGATGTTTTTCCTCCAGATCGTTGCATCCAATACAGTAATTGCCCATGGTCTGACTTCATGGTTGACTTTGCCTGTACTGCTCCCAAACTGCATGTGGCGCGCTGTGGAGTATAGTTGCATCCTGGCTTACAAAGAGACCGAGGCTGAATTTAGTGGAAGTCTTTGATGTAGTTTTCGTTTTAATGCTGTTTATTACCACTGTTAGAAAAACAGGGAACAGAGTTTAATTAAAGTATGTAGAGCTGTAAAAGTAATTAAGCAGAAAGAGGGAAGATTGGGTTTGTCATTAAGTGTTTATGTGGTAGTCAGTCAGTGGCAGATCTTCATGGGATGGCTGTGTTCTGAAAGAAGTTCAGGTGGGATCCTTAACAAGAAAGTTTTGGGGTTTTATTTGGGTTGTTGTGGGTTTTTTTCCTTTTTAAATGTATGTTATCAGGCAAGCTCTATGATGGACCAAAAAAAAAAAAGAAGCAAAACAGTTTAGTGTTGCCTAGTGCAGGTTTAGCTCCGAGATTTCCAGGGGTCGTTTTTAGAGGTACTATGTAAAAATCTGTGGTTCTGCTTATAGCTGAATGCAACGAATAGGGTTTTCCCAAGCAGATTTTCAGTCCCTGGTTTGTTTTCTGAAGGCTGTATCTAGTAACTTCCTAAAGAATTTTTTCATTATGCAGAGCAACTTTTGCATTCTGGTAGTCTCAGTTAAAGATTGCTGGTCCAGCAAAATAGACATTTTAAACTGTTGTTGTTGTTGTTTAATCTTGAGGTCAAAGCCAGTCACCACTTGGCACTGGCAGCAAGAAAATTCCTTGTCCACTGAAATTGTCTCAATTCTTTTTCTTTATATTGAGGCAGTAGTTGAGCCAGCTTTTCCTCAGTATGATTTGTTATATTTTTGTCAATAATCTTACTATCCTTCTTTGACAATTTGTAAAACTTTTTAAAACCTGCAGACTTCTGAATAATAGTTCTATGAAAATGTTTGAGCCAATGTATCTATTAAAGTCACTTACCTACTGTTTTTCTCTAATACCTCAATCTTCTGAATCTTTTAAAGCGACTTAGTTAGTAATCGTCTGGCCATAAATATTTCTGTAGCTTTAAATTCCTCGGTTATGAAGTTGTCTAACAGAAATCAGTAGTTTGCTACTCTTAACTGATTAAAAACATAATTTCTACAAAAGACACTGTCAAAACTTTTGTTAGTTTGTTGCAGATTTCTTAGCAGATTGAAATGCCTGTTAGGTGGTGTTATCTGCTGGGAGCAGAGCATGAATGTTCTTTTTTATATTACAGTAAAAAGAAAAGGTATGCTTTGTTTCTTTATGAGGCAGCAGTAGGGAGGACGATTAATTAAAACCAAATAAATTAATTACTAATGCATAAATGTAGTTGTAAAATAATTGTTTAAATCAGCATTGGATTTTTTCCTGCAAGTTACACAGAGTGAGACACAACTGTGTACAAAAGCATTAGTAACTTTCTTCTAATTATTTATGCAGAAGGCATTGAGGCTACAGACAAAAACTAGCATGTGATTTGCTGGCCACTGTAAAATTTCAGCTCTGTTTGTGACCCCACTTACTACTGGCCCATTGAGCCAGGTGTGTTGTGACTGGGGCTTTTTTTTGTTCCATGGAACAGTAAAAGTAGCCTGGGCCCTCTAGATCATCATTGAGGGTTTTTTGAACTCTGATTTTTCAGTAAAGTTTTAACATCTTTCCCCTACCCCCATTCCAAAAATGTTGTCATTTTTCTGATTGCTTTTCTTTTTCCTATTGTTTCTTTAACTGTGTTCATCTTTAGTTCCTGGAGGTTGTTTATATAAACGTCATTCTTTGCTGTAGAGTTCCAAACAGGTTACAGGTTTCATTTATTAGGAAATAAAATTGTAATTGGGTGTGTTTGAAAATACTCAATTTTTGGTGTAACATAACTGTGTGTCTATTTATCCATGTGTATGTATGCCTATATAAATATATAGGTATAATATGTGTATAGTCCAGCTCTTAAACTGCTATGGACAGCTCAATTTTATCAGCTTTAGAATTCTGTCTTTGCTTCCAGATGTGATTGTAAGTCATAGGACAATACTTCACCTGTGGATATCTGTACTTGCAGCAGTTCACTGTACTAGTGCTAATTAACTGCTTTTCTTTCTTTCTAATACAAATGCAGATCTCAGTCTTTCCCCCATCCCCTTTTTCTTTCTTTTTTTTGTTGTTGTTGTTGTTGTTAAAACTGTGTCTTGGAAACAGTTTCCCAGTAAGTTCTAATCATGTTTATGTTTTGCTTCTGGTAGGAATTGGAACTGAAATTATTCATCCGCTTCTCCAAGCCTTTTGAAAAGTGACTAAATGCAACTGAGTCAGATTGTCTGTGGGAATGAAGTGGCTGGGAGAATCCAAGAACATGGTGGTGAATGGCAGGAGAAGTGGAAGCAAGTCGTCTAATGACCATGCACAGAATCAGACCAAACTGCAGCATGCTGGAAAGGAGAATCCGAAGACGGGCAAAAATGGAGTTGAGAGAAGGTCTAGCAGATGTATGTACATGTTTATGGGGCTTAGCGCTGTATGTCATTCACCTTATCAATTTGCAAGTCAGGCTTCAGTCTTGTCTTCGTGAAGGAGGTCTGCATTCAGCGTGTAGCTGTCGTCAGAAGTATTAATCATGTTTGTATTTGTTGGATGTGTTAACTCACTTCAGGTATATAGATCTCTTCAGATCAGTCCAAAAGTTAAGTGAAGAAAAACTGTATAAGTATAAAATACACGATTGGCATGAAGTGAGAACTAGTGTGATTGGAAGTGGATGATAATGTAATTTGAATTACTAGCCCAACTTTTAGTAGGTGTGCATGTAAAAGTAAATCCCATTTTGAATGAAGTCACATATATTGATAGTCATTGTGAAATGGTTTTAAGGAAGATGGATTTTTATTTTTACTGTTGGTCTGGGCTAAATATAAATTCAGTGTAAGTCCTTTATTCAGATTCTGGGAAAATCAGGTTTGAAATTTTCGCATTTATAGGTCAGAAACTTGAGAGGCAGGCATAACTGAACTGTGTAGTCTGGAAAGGTGCTTGTAGTGGGGGAGGGGAAGAGAGAAGGAAAGCAAAATTAATTAAGACACCCATAAAATACATTCTAAAATAACTTTCTCCATTAGCTACTACAAAAATGAATGAAAGCAAGAGTGAAAAATTAACTGTGCTCTTGCTTCTTGAGATATCATATATCTCCCTTAAATGTTGTATATTGTTTGTCTCCCAACCCGTGGCTGTCTGTCCATGAGCATAGCTGGACTTTGTAACATTCCTTAAACAATATCTAATATATGCTCTCTTGTTTGCAGGTAGCGGTGCTTCAGGATTTGAGGGTCAAAGTCGTTATGTGCCTTCCTCTGGAATGTCTGCCAAGGAACTGTGTGAAAACGATGACCTAGCAACTAGTTTGGTTCTTGATCCCTATTTAGGTTTTCAGACACACAAAATGAATACTAGGTAACTTGTCTTTATTTTTCTAGAAAAGATTTCATCTTCTTAGTTGATGTAAGCAGAGCAAAACTATGGAATTTCTTGCATGTTTGTGGAAGTCTGAATAAATAGCTATTTGTGAGTAGCTGCCGCCTTTAAAACGGAATTGCATGTGAAACTGGAACTCAGAGCTGTGTGGCAGGGTGCATTTGTAACGCTGTCATAGGTCTTTCTGTTAGCCCTCATGTGTTTTTATGCTGTAGAACAGGTTGTTGGCAGACACTGTTTCCTAGCTTAAACAGTTAAGTTAATCATAAGTTTTAAACCCTTAGTCCTTTGAAATATTTCGAAGACGGAAATTAGTGTTTGGGGACTTTTCTGTTTATTTCATGTGCCTGGGTGCTCCCCCCACCCCCCTTACTTGTAGGACATCACAAGAAAAGTGCAGCTCCTGAGCACTTCAGTGTTGGTGCCGCTTGATTTTAAGTTCTTGCAGACTCATGCTAAAGGAATGATACTCAGACATGTCTGCATGTATAAGATAAATTAATGTGCATGCTGGGAACTTGCTTAAAAAAAGAATCGCATATACTTTTGCACTGTTATGCACTTGTCTGAATACTTATGGTCTAAATTCGGTGTGGCAGTAAGGTTTAGTTGTTGCATGCTTCTTCCTGTTTTATAGACATACTGCTGATTGTAAGCATATTCTGTAGATCTCTATTAAGCTTTTGTTTGTGTACAAGATCTGCATTGCTAGCTTAATGGAGAAGCTGTATGTAAGTGGTAAGTTTCTAAGGACAGGAACGCTGTGCTTATTATTGTACAATAATAAGAGCTGGGGTTTCCAGGCCATACATCATGGGAAACAGGCTGCTCAACCCTTCAGACTGTTGCTGTGGCGGTTTTTAAAGAAGAACAGTTTACCTGCAGAGCATGGTCACATAACCAGAGTAGCACTTAGGTAGATTTTTGTATGTATGTATGTAAAAAGCAGATTGCCTCAAAAATGTCTACTAGATTAATTGGTGGTGTCACGTAACATAAATAGTTGCTGGTATAACCTGACAGCATGAGTTGCACATGAAATTGCAGCAGAGTGGTCCTAATCACTGTAAAGACTTGCTCCAAAGAGATTTTTCTTTTTCTCCCCACTGGAGACTGCAACATCTGTCTTTGAGGAATGCTTGAGTTCTTCCTGTTGCGTCCATGCTATTGCATTGTGCAGTATTGCATTGTGCTATTGTGTTGTGCCTCTGTGCTCGCACATTGTGCCCAAAGCTGTGGCCAGGTAGATGTTCTTACAGTTCAGAGTGTCTTTGTATTTCCTGCAGTTAATCAAGCTAAATATATATGCTCAAAAGACTGTTGTTGTTGTTGTGTGAATGGTAGTCTGCAAGTTATGCACGGGTAGTTAATTCGTACGCTTTTTATTAAGGAAAAGATGTATTCATTGTTAAATAGTTGGAGAAGCTACTTTCATAAATGTTTTCTGCTGATATGTTTTGAACACCTAAAATACTACTTTAATTACTAATTTGAATCAAAAGACTACACAAAGGCTATCATCGTGTATTTCTTCCTATCCCAGACTTGGAGAACAGTTACAGGCAGCCTTCAAGGACTGTAGTTAATAATCTTGGAGCACTATGGGAAATACTTGGGTGAGGCTTGCAATTCCTACCAGAAACATGTCTTCTTGGCTCTTTCATAATGTCCTATTGAGAGAGTTTCTATTGTTGCAATGAGTGAAAATAAAGGCATCAGCATAGTTCTTGTTTATCTTTTTGATACGGTGATGACATCTGCTTGTTACTGTACCTGTGACACTTAGGTCATCTTCATTCCATCTAGTAAACTGTAGTCTTTCTAGAGCTCCTGAGATATTGTTCTTGTATGGCTTTCAGGGAAGGTGGGGGGAAAGCAATACAAAAAGACTGGAGTGTTTACCAGATGCCAGCACACAAATACGTGACTGTAGTAGAAATTAAGATTTACAGCTTATGTTTGGCCATCTTCTGCTTCAGTGTGATGAGGTCGTATTAGTTACATAGTTTGTGTATTGAGGTGCACTTAAAATGAAACAGCCGTGTATGATGGCAAGCAGCTATTTCCTGTTCCCTTCTGCCTGGTCTGAGGATGTGCTGTGAAAGGGACAGTGCCACCATTCTGCTTTTACGTGTTTCCAACAGCAGAGGTTTGTAGTTTTGCAACGAGCAGCCCTGCATAAGTTGATGACCACACTGAATTTGTACTTTAGCTTACTCCTGGAAGCCAAGTCTGTATTTTTGTACTTGTCTTCTATATAAGCACTTTCTGTATTTCATTTGTTCCTGTAGTTGAAGAATTTGTAAAGACCTTTTGTTTTGTCTAGAGTATATTGATTAGAGGAAAAAAACCCTCGTAACTTTCTAGTAAAATACCTAGATTATTGTTGGAATGTCTTTGTTTTCCATCTTCTTTATACTGAATTAGTGATTTTATGGTAGAATGGTGACGAGAACATGATTGTTAATTTTCTTTTTTTTTTTTTTTCCTGGAGCCGTAGCTATAAAGTCCTGCAATTCCTGAATGCCCTCTGTCTTGGGAATTGGGCTGTTAGCTCTGTAAGCTGTCAAGTCAGTAGTGTCTGAAAGAGCTGAAGACTAGTTCTGGAAAGATTACAATTGGATTCCCCACTGAGTTTGTCCAGTGTTCCTCTGAAATACCTTCTTGTCACCAGGGATTTGATGGACAGCATAAAACGTAGCTCTGGAAACATTTTCAGTAGCTTTACCCACAAGTAACTTTTTCTTTTCATCATTTTGGATTTGCAAGAGAAAGCAGGTTGTCTTCAGAGCTTCTGGCCCTCTCTACAGGCCTTGTGGTCATTCTTTCATCAAATTGGTAGCTCTTATCTCGACAGAATAGCAGATTAGCAATTAATAAAAAAAAAACCCACACCCATATGTTAAGAAGCATAATCTTGTCAAGTATAGCTGCTCTAAGAGGTTTTGTTGCTTCTTGTACAAATCCTGTTATATCAGACCTTTTTTTTGTGACAAAGGCTATCCTGGCTGTAAGATTTACTTAGTCTTGCATGCTTGTCCTCTTTGTAAAAACAAAACTAATTTTGCAAGCTATACTTCCTGGGTTGAAGGTTGTCTAACACTAGATACTAAGACTGACACTTGTAAAAATCCAAGTGAATTTTTGTTTATCTTGCCGTCTTTTATTTTCAGATGCATTTCCCCAGGCTGAGCACTGAATCTTGAAGTTGCGTGCCTCAGTGGCTAATCCAGTCTTTACTATCGTGGATACAAATGTGTCAGCGTTTAAATCTTAAGCCAGACTCCTGATCATACTGCTGCTGTTACCAGTCACTGTTGTTTCCTGGTTCCCTAAAGCACAGACAGCATCATGCTAGGGAATCTGAGAGCAGTTCCAATGTCTTTTGAAATTTGCAAGGGATTTAGGAAGTCAAATGCATTGTCAGTTGGTTTAGGGGAATCGAGGGGTGTTTCCTAACTCTGTGTTGCTGCTTTCAGTGATGTTGCAAACAGGTGTGTGGTGCAGGTGGTTTTGTCTGGTAACACGAGACTAAAGGACTAATAAGCTTTAAGAATTTCTATGTTTTCCATAGCAAACATGAAGTGTTTGGGGATGATGTATGGGGAGGCTGCTTTCTCTCAACACTGCACCAAGAACAGTTGCTGGCCTTGGTGTAAACTGTCAGTCATTCCTGAACTTGACCGAGTACATCAATTTTTGTCCCTTTAGAATCACTGTTGAGCAATAAAGACAAAAAAGGCAAAGTGGTTCCATATTACTTGTATTCGTGGGTCTGTGCTGAATCTCTTGTGTGCTCCTTAGCTCATTTCAATATAATAATTAAAGGGCTCGGTATTCGTCTTGAACTGTGGTGTTTGGAGGTAAAGCAAGTTATGTGGCTGTATACTTCAACTTAAGTGTTGTGGCATGATAGAGGTACTGGATTAGAGGTACATAGCTGTTACATGGCGACACCCTGTTTCGAAGTCAAGGTTTTACATTCTTCAGACCTCTGTGTTTGTATACTTTCCAAAATGATTTTGTTTGACTTTTGTGTAAAATCTGCTTGCTTTCTTCTTTTTTTTCTTTTTTTTTTTTTTCTTTTTTTTCTGATAACTTAATTTGGTGAAGTCCTTTAACTTGCTCCTGGTTGTCTTCCTTCACTGTGTGTAAT
This sequence comes from Falco peregrinus, assembly GCF_023634155.1. NCBI lineage: Eukaryota > Metazoa > Chordata > Aves > Falconiformes > Falconidae > Falco > Falco peregrinus. The sequence goes on along the minus strand of NC_073729.1, from coordinate 5,246,810 downwards.
CACACACAGTGATTACATTGGACCTAACTGTTTTGCTGCTGCTGAATGTTTTGAATTTAAAAAAAAAAAAGAAAAAAAGATACACCAAACTGTGCCCCTCTTCTAACCAACACCCACCACCTTACTCTTACACAGTTTTTCTACTTTCACCTTTAAATTCAATAAATAGTGTTATAACTCCAAAGGATGGAGTGGCTTGCATCCTGTAGCCATGGTAACTGCTAAATTAAATTTACTACATGGAGTGTCAGAATAGGAATGAAGGAAAGTGTTGGGGCTTTTTTTGTGTCCCCCATATGTATTTCGAACCCACCCACCCCTATTTATTTGCTAACCATATTAAGGAGAATGAAATGACATGGTTATTAGAATTTTCTTTATGTCTGTTCTAGACTGTATTGGAGTTTTGACCACAGTTGTGTGTGTAGTTTCAGTTCAAGAAATTTAAGTAATGTGGATTACTTTCATCGTTAAAAATGACGTTTTGAACTTTGGCCTTTAAAGAATGTGGGTTTTTTTCCAGATAACAACACTGGAGATTAAGCACAGAACGCGTTGATTTTTTAATATAACTAGATTCTAATTAAGATACTTGTACTACAAGGTTGGGCGGGGTGGGAAGCCAAAATGTATATCAACTAAATCAATTGTTTCCACTTATTATAAGAAGATTATTTTCAGCTTCTGTTGTGTCTTGAATGCTTAACAGCCTTGCAGTTTCAGCTTGTGTGCTGAATCTCTAGTATTAGATGAACAGTAACTTGCTGTCTTTCCATAGCCACTTAAATAAAAATACCCAGACAAAGTGCCTGTTGTTAAGAGGTTAATGGGATGCTATGTTTGATGAATTCACTCTTCTTGATGTTCCCTAGTCAGAAGTTAAGAAAGAGGTTTAGAAGTATAACTCTTCTATCATGCACTGGTATGCTAGATGGAGTTCCGTACTGGATCTCTTGCAGGATCAATTTATCCTTTTTGTTCAAACTCACTGCTCTCAGTGACTAAGACTGAGCAAGGTACTGTGCTTCTGAACTTACCAGAAACTCTCCTTTAACTTCCTTTATAGGCAAGCATCTCACTGACCTTTGGCTTTATACCTTGGAGTTTCAAGATTCTTTAAGTATTTCCGAGGTAAGAGAAACTTGAGAGAGAGAGAGAGCTTTGCTTCCCCCAGCCATTTTCTTACGTCTTCCTTATTGAGACCACCTCAGTTTGCCCTTAACTACTGGGATAAGCTCATCTTCTAGCTGATTTTGAGATTGCAGTAGCGATAGCTTTTTTGGATCCTGTTGACTAGGGAAAAATAAGTATTTCCTAGGAAAGTGTGAAAAGTTTCTGTTCTGCAGCTTGTCAGGAAGAAGGGCTATTATTATTTCTTTAAAGATGCAGTGATAGCTGAGTTTTTCATTCTTGGCTTACTTCTAACAACAGACTGTTTTGCAGCAGACTCCGTGTGAGACCTGACCCCTAAAGCTGTTTGTAGGGTGGCTCAAGGGGTCTGTGCCTGTGAGCAGATTCAAATACCAGTGTGTCTTGTTCAGTTTCCGTGATTGAATCTGATAAAGGTACTGTTCATAGGAGCAAACCAGAAATCTGGGTAAACAATTCTGACTTTAGTCGTCTCTCTGTTTAGAGACGGGGTTGGCTGGTTTGTTTTGTTGGTTTTCTTGTGCTCTTTCTATCTCTCGATTTCTCTTCTTTGAACTGGGATCTTATTTCACTGACACTTAAAAGCCAGTTTCTTTGGCTCAGTTTATAGATATATACATTTAGCTGTGGGGTCTTTTCAGGCTGTCTTCATGGTGGTGCTCAAAAACAGTCATGTAGATTCTTCTAACATATGCATAGATTTTTTTTTTATTGTTGTGTATAAATGAGGAGGCTGTGTAACACCAACATGATCATATTTAAGGTTGCTTCTCAAAAGTGATTGGCTTTTTTGGTAGTTAGTGCTGGGAAAGACTAATGAATAAACTGCTATTTCATGATACTCCTGGGAGAAGTAAAGTGTCTTATCATCAGACCCTCAAATTCTTAAGGAACACTTGACTTCTCGACTTCCTTGGTATATTGGCTTCTTCAGTGTCTCAAATCAGAAGGTACCTTTTAAAGTATATATGGAGATACACCTGAGAAAGTACTGAAGATTTCACAGGAGTCTGGTGCAGTATTCTGGATTAGCTCTTAAACTTGATATGCTCTCAGTGCAGTTTGCACGTGCTGTTGAGCTGTAAATAACTCGCAAACTCAGGCTCACGGTGCAAAGTGTTGTTCTGTTTCACTGGTGTGGGAACCCTTGAGGTGAAATGCTGTACATGATGTTGTTTTCCAGCGTCTTTCCACGTACTGGTGGACACTTGCTTGTTTGGATTCCTGTTTGGCTTTTCTCATTGTCTCTGCCTCGTCACCATGTAAAGAATACTGGTATAGCATTTTGATAGAGGTACTACAGGTGGTACTTAGTGCTAATTTTTGAACCCTTGAGTGCTGAGAGTTGTGTTCTTTGGAAAACCCAGTTCCTGTTTCAAGTTTCAGATGCCTGGCATACAGTGTAACGTTCGTCTGACCTTTTCTCATTTCGGGGGTTTTACAATCTCTTCACCCCCTTCCAGTATCCAGCTGCCTTTTTGGCCTTTTCAAGACTTGGGTTTACACTAACTATTCTGCTTGTCAAGAATGATGTTGCATGAGTTTCTAGTAAACATTTAAAGGAATTCCACCAGCAGTGTGGGATGCCTGAGACAAGAACCTGTAGAAACACCTACTGAATGGGATCAGTGGAGGTATGCGAGTGACTTACAGGGTTGGGGCCAGGTTCTCAGCTACCCGAGGTGGCTAGTCAGGCGGACATCCAGTCAGTGTCTGAGAGTAGTATGCTGTGAAAGACCAGAATAGCTTTGGGGCTATAAGAAGTGTATATAATGGCTAGGACATGCAGGGTGTTGATTCTTTTTCTGTAGGTCTTGAGAGCCACTGTTTAAGCATAGCATTTGCTCTGCATTTTTTTCCTCCTTTTTTTTCCTCCGCTGGTGGTTGAGTGGAGATCCTGCTTTCTTTAGTTTAGACCAAGCTTCTTGATGATACACAAGTATGCTTATGTCTGTCTGCACTTCCGTTGCCTGTCTCAGGTGCTAATGCAATTTTGAATGTGATGAGTTTTCCACCTATCTTTGCTCCTGCGGGTCACTTAGCTAAAAAGATGGTGCATTTCAACATATACATAGAATGTAAGGGAGAGGGCAATTGTTCGTTTAGCCCAGCAAGAGCAGAAATAGCTGAAGATCAATTTCTGCTGTAAAACCTGTGGCTTTTCCTCCTGTTATGTTTGTGGATAAAGACGTAACAAAATGTTGGCCTGTCATGTTGGTACATATTGCTGTGCTTTGTACTTCTCACGATGTAAGTACAACTGAGTGTTGAGAAAACTGTTTCTGATGAAAACTGAAAACGAGAGCAAGTCCTATTCTGAAACTAGTCAGGTTCAGTTCAGGCTGTATCATTTTAAATTCCCTTAATATCTGAGGAAGCTCTGTGAGTTATGACTGTCAGATCTGGGAGAAGTCTTCCTGCTTTGGGGAGAACCGGGAGACACACTTCTTAGAGCTGACTGGCAAGTCAATGGCGACTTCGTTGTGCTACAGAACAAAAATAATAATGACCATGTCACCTGTAGTCTGGAGGGAGTTTTCTTCCAGGATGAGGTCTCACCAGCTTGTTAGGCATTTCGCTTTTTGGGGAGATGGGATAAGTATATTCTTTAATAAAGAACTTGATTGAAACTTCTTGGCACAGTGTGTGCTACAATTCTAAGTGGGCTTCTGTTTCTTGATGAACTCTTGCTATCTTGTTTGGTGTTATCCCAGCCAGAAGTAAACTTAGCAAAGTCTTCTCAGAACTGCTTACTGTATCTTCTTCTATGAAAGCTCACGGTTTATGCTGATAATTTTTGCCATAGTCAAAAAGATCTAAATGGTCACTTAGTTATATTACAGGGAGGTTTTTCAGATGCAGAATGTGGAGAAGACGTGTAAAAGCAGTAGCACGGGACACTGATAACCTGTAATGCTGCTGTTAGGAAGCCTGTATTGTACCAGGAGCATAAGTACAGCATTTTACTTCTAATGAAGGAAATTGAATCCTCATCATTATTAGTTATTTCTGATTAACCTCTTACAGTTTTACAAGGTGAAGTAAAATTGGGCTGTGCAACACTGAAGGTATTTTGTTTTCTCCATACAAGATGCATAGAAGCAGCAGATCTTATTTGGTCATCTGAAAAGAAGTTACTGGCAACATTCAGTGTTCAAAGATAAGGATAAGCCAAGTGATACGGTAATTTAAAAAACAGGGTATCAGTAAGGGAGTTGATGAGGTTTCCTTCCACCAGCTGCAAGAATTTTATTTCCCCTTGTTTACTTCTGTCATCAGATACATTTGGTAAGTAAGAGGAAATAAAATTGGCGTGGTAACACACTTCAAGCAACAAGTGATGGGACTCAGTCTTACGGATTTAATCAGATGTTGTTAGCTTGTTTAACGCTTTTGTCATACGCTGTGTAAGCAAAAGGTGTCAGCTGTGAAAGGAGCTGCAGAAAACTGTTTCTCTGGCGAGCCTGGAAAATTTGTATCTTTGTGAAGAGTTCCCTGGGGTGTCTATACTTCAAAAGTGCACAAAACCTGCCTCCACCCCAAAGTGGAGCATGTATGGGTATGGGCTCAGTCAAAAGTGATGTATAGAAATTGACATAATCTTTTAAGTTCTGCTTTATCTCAATGGTTTTGCAGCTCAAAAATGGAGCTCCTACTTCTTGCGGTCATATAGCTTTTTTCTGTAACCGTTTTTTTCCTGTTGAAGATATGAAGGATGGTTTTTCTTATATCTCAAGCTTTGAGAAGAAGGCAGAATTCTCTGCTAATGTACCATGGTTTATTGTGATATGTTACCTACCTGTGATTTTCAGCTACCTGTTTCTGTAGCCAGTATTTTGGGGGAAAATGCTTCTGATCGCACTAACTTCTGGAACTTCAGTCTTCCACAGATATTGTATCTATGCTGTGTATTGCAATTTGTAGATATTTCTTGTGTAGTCATTAAGAGTTGTGTTTTATATGAACACAGATGTTGAGCTTGCGATCTACAGAAGCCCATACAGTGCATTTGTCAATATAGTATGGCTTTGGGTTGGGCAAAAGTTGATTTGAAATCATTCCACAAGACAGTTGCACATTTTTTTCTGTTGTGAGATTTCTTACTCAGTCTTTTTAGTTGTGCTGTTGAATTGTTTGCTCCCAGTTTAAAAAAATCTAGTGTAGTATGTGAGGTTGTAGAGGGCTTACATTTAGAATCACACACACATGCACACTTCCCAGCCTAGCTATAAAAGGCAGAACTGTGCAAAGATCCCTTAATACTGGTGTAAACTAGGAAACTTACAGCCAGTCTATTTGCTGGATTTTTTTGCACATGGTAGTAAATTCATTAGGAAAGTAAGGACAATAACGCTTTTATTATGCTAGCTCTTTAGCTGTTTTGTTCAAAATGATAGGCATCGAAAACAGTGAAATTTTATTCTGTGTTGGTTAATCTTATCAGAAATTTGTTCAATAAATAAATTGTGCTTCTCAGCAGAATGGAGGGCTTTAATGTTCCAAGTAGTATGCTTGGCTTTACCTTACCTCAGGAAACGAGGACCTGTGATTTGAGAATATAATGATCCGTTCCTTTACACTAGGAGTTAAATATTTATATGGCTAACAAAAGAACTCCATGCTGCGAGTAGCTGTGAGGAAGAGTTGAGAATGAGTAACAATGGACTGGAATAGTTTTATTCTTTATTTCAGATTTCGACCTATAAAAGGAAGGCAAGAAGAACTAAAAGAGGTGATTGAACGTTTTAAGAAAGATGAGCACTTAGAAAAAGCCTTCAAGTCCTTGACGTCAGGTGACTGGGCCCGGCACTATTTTCTTAACAAGAACAAAATGCAGGAAAGGTTGTTCAAGGAACATGTAGGTGTATTTGTAATTAATGTGCTTTTTCAGATGGTTGAAAGGCTAAGAAAATGTACAGATTTCTTAGGAATGTAGCAGTAGTAAAGTAATGCACTGCTCTGTAATGTTACTTGTTTGATTTCCTTTTAACAGAAACTTGCTTTGTTTTTTTAAAAACCCAGCTAGCTCTGTGCGCACACACAAACCTTTTTTTTTTGTTAACTTACCATTGCCTTTTATTTAATACACATGTAAAAAGAAGAACACATTTGCCTCTTTTGCTGCTGGCTTAAGTCATAAGCAGATGAGGAGACCTGCTTCTGGGAGTCGAGTTTCAAAGACTTATTTCATGCTTTGAAAGGGTTTTTTCTTCCTTTTTTGTTTATTTTGTGTTGGTGGTTTTTTTGTTTTGTTTTGGTGGGGGTTTTTGTTTGGTGGTTGTAAATTGAACTGTGTGACTAAAAGATGAAGGAAGAGGGAGAAGCCTTGCTACCTCAAAATACCATAACTGTTTTGGTTATAGAGGCTTTATGTGGAAGGTGTTATTCCTCTTCCTTCACTTCCCACACCCCAAAGCCATTTTGTATATAGCATAAAGGTGGTTGACTCTGAAAGTTGCAAGGAAATCACAGTATTTTTTTACTTAAAAACAAAACAAACCCAAAACAAACAGAAAAGCAACCAAACCTTCTTCGGGAATGAGTGTGGTGTTCTCAGATACAACCAAAAGGAATTTGGCCTACTTTAAAGTGATCAAATTTAGCAGTGTAAAAAAAAAAGTAGGTAGCAAATAATTCTGTTTTCCCAGAGTGTTTTTTGAATAATACATCTGCACTTTAACTAAAAAGAATGTATTCAGCAATCCCTGAATTCAGTATCTACATGTGTTATGGAAGTAATATATTTTTCAGAACTGGATAGAACAAAATAGCATCCTGTGGATTGTTAGGTCTCGGTGGTTCTTAGAATTCTTCTTGAATGCAACCACTCAGTGACCTGAAGCAGAAATCCATTTTCATTGGTTGGGTTAATTATGTACCATTTGAGGAATCTTTTAATTTTTTTAAACTCTTTGGATATTCGTGTTATCCATGTGAGGATTCCTGCAAGTTACTCTGAAGAAATAATATGAACATAATATGTATAGCTAAAATTTATAATCAGAAATACGTTTCAGCAAACAACATCCCGCTGCAGTATTCATTTTTTGTGTGGTGTTTTTTGTGCAGTTCACTGACTGTCATTATTTTTATATGAAGTACCTCACTGCCTTTTTCTTGCTTATAACAGAAAAGTACTGTTTTCTTTTGTGGCAGGTATTTATTTATTTACGAATGTTTGCAACTGACAGCGGGTTTGAGATACTGCCATGTAATCGGTATTCTTCTGAGCAGAATGGAGCCAAAATCGTTGCAACGAAAGAATGGTAAGAAATACAGTTTACTGTTACGTTCTATTTCTGTCAATTATTCTGGAAGATTCTAAAAAAGAAAACTAAAAAGTATGATTTAAAATCAAGAATGCGACCAGAGAAATAAAGTTTTATATTTTTACTTGCAAATTAAATTTGGTGTCTGTTTTTGCAAAGTACTTAAACACAATACCTGCGTATGTGAGACATTCCTTTGTAGATTTGGGCGTAGCCACACAGTTTTCAGTATACAAGGTTTTTTTAATCTTGTTTTCAGTCAGATAATTATCTTCCTCTAATCGTGAGTTGTTGGCCTTTGGTGAGAAACATGACCGTGTCAAGACTCGCATTATGCTGGATTTGCTACACAACAAATGATTGTGGGGGAAATGTGCTTTTTCACCTTGGTGAAACTGAGGGGTGTTAATTTGCATATTTTGGTTGTGCAAGATAAATCTCTCCTGGAAACACGAAGTTGGAACCCCAGTGTATTTCCCCATCTCGTTTTGGCACAACTGAGTTTTATTATAAGCATTTCCGTGGCAGCACCAGCAGATCCCTGGGTTAATTCAGATTTCAAAATAAATGTTCCCCTTCCTCCCCCCTCCCCTCTGTAATTTACAGCCGGTTTGCTTGGTGGCAGTACATGCTCGGAACAGCACATCTGAGACGATGACAGGCCATTACGCGCAGGCGAGGGATGAGTAGCTAGTCGTTACGCTGGCAGCGTACCGAGTGAGCATGCCATTGCAGTGGGGGTACGGCCTCGGCGTGTGGGAGGGCGAGCTGTAAGAAGGTTGAGGGCAGTAGCTCTTCATGACTAGCTAGAAGGTCCACAGTCATGATAGAATCGGTATTTTGGGGGGTTGGGTTTTTTCAGTTTGAATTCTCCCCTTGGCTGATTCTTTGGGGTGGAAGCTTTATATTTAGGTCTGTTGGAAATGAATTAACTCTTCATGCTCGAAGTCTTGACTGACCTGTGAGAGAGCAAGACAGGAGGCCCGCTTCCTAACCCTGCTGATACCTGGAAAACTAGTGAGACTCAAAACTGATAAAGAGATCTCAGCGCTCTATATAAAAGAAGAACTTTGCCCTTAAAAGGCTCAGCTTCTAGTTCATGCCCTTCATGTACGTTTAGTATCTCCACATTCATCTGTGTCGGAGTAATCGGGCCAGAATTTGGAAGGCCACTCTGAAGAGCAGTGGAAACCATGCCCTTGCAAGATACTGGAGACGGTGCGCTTCTTCCTGGGCTGGCTGTTCGGCGCCTCTGATCTGCTGTGCTTGTGGTGGCAGGTCGGCTGGCTGCACGCAGAGGCACCGGGGGTTTGTTGGTGTCCTGCCTCCAGTGGTCTGTTTCAAGGACCAACTTGATGCTGAAGAACTACTTGTGAGAGAGGAAAACATCTTGCATGAATTCTGGCCTTTTTTAAGTCGATACTATTGGGTGTTTTTAAGGAGCCACGGAATTCCAAGCGTCTTTTACTATGGGGTGTTTTTCTGACCAAAGCAAGAAGTATAGGAAAAGCAAAAAAGGGCGGCTGGAAGAAGTCAGAACATCTTAAGTGTTGATGGGGGGCGGGAGCATGCACAAATAAAAATATCTTGCTTTTGGTTTTAACAACTGTAGAAGCTGAAGTAAACAACTCTTGCAACTACTTGCAGTCTCAGGAAATTATAGAAACAATGGTGATAACGTCTGTCAGAATTGATGTAATTGATTCTATATAGTAGCATAAAGCCATTTATTTTGTGTCTGACAAAAAGTCTCTTCAGCCTAATATCTTGTCTCTAACCGAATTAAAACACGAGGCCTATAAGGATTGAGAAACGGTTTACAAAACGCTTCCCGTTATTGACAGCTTTTCTTTTTGTGAAATTACTTTGTAATTTTGGCACATGTTCTTATTTCTCCTACTCTTCTTACGCTAAAGGAAACGAAATGATAAAATAGAATTACTTGTGGGCTGTATTGCTGAACTATCAGAAATGGAAGAAAACATGCTGCTGAGACATGGGGAAAATGACTTCAGTGTTATGTATTCCACACGGAAAAACTGTGCGCAGCTGTGGCTCGGTCCTGCTGCATTTATCAATCACGGTGAGTAGTAAGTATAGGAAGCATGTTAAAGGGCTGAATCAGTTCTGCTTAGGAGTGTTGTTATACGTGAGCTGAACAACACGGGACCTTAGGGGAAATGTCTGAATCTGGCACGCTGGCTTATCGTAGGGCAAAATCCCGTGGGGATTTTCACAGACCAGAGCTGATCACCTGTGAACTGGGAAACTCATGGAAGGTGCTAGGAGGTGATGCCTCCTTCCTTCGCGGAGACTTTGGAACTGGCAGCTAAATTAGTGGAGCATATTGCAGGCTACCTTGAATTCTTTGTGAATTTAGTCAACAGTAACGTATTTCTTAGGTGAGCTTCTTCTGCCGCCTTTAACCTTTAGCACAGAGGCTTAACTGATTCTGTTGCATGTGTATGCTGAAGGAGAGCAGGTAGGATTTAAGATAAATCCTATTACCTTAAAGAGGAGGGAAACTTGAACATTGGTGATAGCGTAAGTAAAAGCTCAGAAACCAATCTATATCAAAATACGCATCTTTTTATATATAGCTTTGTGCAATACTAATGTAACTCCCAGTATTTAGTTGAGATTCTACAGTTATTGAAGACAGAGTGAATCCTTACTTTAGATATCTACAACTATTCATGTTTCAGGTCTTATCAACAGTTAATTGACTTTATCTTTTGGACCTTTTTCAGATTGCAGACCTAACTGTAAGGTAAGCAAGAAATTAAAAGTAAATAAGCACCCCACGTTTGTTTGTTTGTTTGTTTCGGTTTTCCCTGCACCTTTTCCTCCCCAACTGTTTGGTTTTTTTTTCTTACTTAGATACTGTTCAATCTTAATGATTATGATTAACCTCTCCCCCACCCCCTTCCTGTCATCTCCTTCCTCAGTTTGTATCAACGGGCAGAGATACAGCATGTGTGAAAGCTCTAAGAGATATTGAACCTGGAGAAGAAATCTCTTGTTACTATGGAGATGGGTTTTTTGGAGAAAATAATGAATACTGCGAATGTTACACCTGTGAAAGGTATGCATTGATGTAAATAAGTTTAAGATGGAGTTGAGCGTATTCATCGTATATCTGGTGAACCTGAAAGTCCTTGATTATGAGTACTTAGATTTTTTGGATGCATCAGGTGATCAGGCCCAGCCGCACGGGCTTAGGAAAGGCAGGTCCTGCTTGACTGACCTGATCTCCTTCTGTGACAAGATGACCCGCTTAGTGGACGAGGGAAAGGCTGTGGATGTTGCCTGTCTGGACCTTAGTAAAGCCTTCGGCACCGTCTCCCACAGCATCTCCTGGAGAAAGCGGCTGCCCACGGCTGGGAGGGGTGTGCTCTGTGCTGGGCTGGAAGCTGGCTGGACACCGAGCCCAGAGCGCGGCGGGGAATGGAGTTACACCCCGCTGGCACCGGGCACAAGCGGCGTCCCCAGGGCTCGGTGCTGGGGCCGGTCCTGCTTAATGCCTTTATCGATGATCTGGGCGAGGGGATCGAGTGCTCCCTCGGTACCTTTGCAGATGACACCGAGCTGGGGGGGGTGTGGATCTGCTGGAGGCAGGCAGGCTCTGCAGGGGGATCCTCCTTTGATTGTTGATTTTAACATAATATGGACATACATTCTCTTTCAGGACAAACTAGTTTTACGTGTCTGAACATTTTCACTAACTTGTCATCTTCGTGTTTTAAGTACAGGAAAATGTTGCATTTTAAAGCTAACGTTTGGGTAATTCTAACTTGAGGAATATGCTTTTCATTCACCAGGCTGTGTTACAGCAATCAAATATGAGATTTTATTTTTTTGAATTTTGAAATTTGAATTTTGGGGAGTTGAGCAAGGAAAAATGAGACCTTAGCAACACTGATGAGGCAACTGTTGCTTTGTACACCACAAAAAATCACGTTTTAAGTGACCCAATTTTGACTATGCTGTAAAGGGTGTTAATTTGTAATGTTGTGGGAAGGCTGGCACTGTACAACTTTTTTTCAAGCCTTCAAAAGTCATCACCAAGAAAATTTGCGTATCTTTATGTATGTGCGTGTACTGTTCTTAGGTGAGCCTGCTGTTCACGCTGGCAAACTTGAGACAGCTGGGCACCAAAGATGCCATGTCAGAGGACTGTTTTGTTTGTAGCGCCATTGCTTTCTGACCTGAAATGGCTGTTGCTTGTGCTGAGTTCAGTCTAGGGTCTTCAGAATTCAAAATAATACTGAAAGAATGTTCCATCTCAAATAAATACCACTTAATTTGAGAACAAGCATTGTGTCTGCATAATAATTAACCCTGTGGAGCTTGAGATACTGTTTGATCGTTTTGGTGCACTTGTGGTTAAGATCCATAGATTTCCTTCCAGTACAACACACTGGAATCCAAACTGAAGTTGTCTTCGGTAGTTACGGAAAGTGCAAGCGTACTGGGTTATTAAAGTGTATCAGAGGAATCCTAGTAGTAGTGGTTGAAGTGCAAGTACAGGCATTCTTAATCTTCATCCTTTTCTCTGATTGCTTAAAAAGAAAAAAAAAAATCAGCCATTTCATTTTCATGGTAAATACATGCTGGTGTATTTCAAAGGAACAAGAACTGTGCGATAATTTTACTCCATCTTCTGTACTTTCCAACTCTTGCTGATGCAGTTAACAATCTTTGTAACTGAAGCTGGCATTTTTATTACGAGCCTGATGTAATTGGGGAAAATGAAAATACTACTTACGTTAGGTTAGGTAACTTAAAACAACCATATTTAATTTTCACCTGTGTAATTTGACAATGAAATGATATTAAAATAGACATAAAGCAAGGGAGACCTACTTCTGCAGTTTTTCTTCTTGCAAGACATAAATGGAAGGTTTTTCCACACATCTTACTAAAATGAGATAAGTGTACAGATACCTTATTAAAAGAGCTAACAAGATGCTAATGCATTCAGTTATTGGTATTGTCTATCCAGATGCACCTGGGATTCAAACTGTTGTATGTGAAACAAAGTTCCAAGTTTATATTAAGAGTTATTAATACATCGTGTCCTCGTTTTCCTTTGTAGACGTGGAACTGGTGCTTTTAAATCAAGAGTGGGATTGCCAGCACCTACTCCTGTGATTAATAGTAAATATGGACTGAGAGAAACAGATAAACGATTGAACAGACTTAAAAAGTTGGGTGACAGCAGCAAAAATTCAGACAGCCAGTCCGTCAGCTCGAACACTGATGCAGATACCACTCAGGAAAAAGCTAATGCAAGTAAGTAAGGGGGAAAGCTCAGAGCGCAGCATTAAAGGTTTCCTAAAAACTTTCACCGTGATGGAATTCCTCTCTTAGCTTCGGGATGCATCAAGATACTGGTCTTGAGAACTGTAATTTATTCAGGAATCTGAAGGCAATGTCGATAGCAAATTCATCTTTTTCCTTAAGTGTTTCAAGAACAATAGGTGGTATGTTCTTGTTCTATTTAGATCAAGAGCAAATGGTTACATGCAACATGTAATAGCAACGTGTCAGTTGAAGTTCTATCCATTATGTATGTATTTCAAAATACAGTAAACTGTCATGTGCAGTAGTATGGTTTAGGAAGGAAAAGTTACAGAGTTATCTACATTCTGTAGGAAAACAGTTTTTAAGTAGAGATTATTAAACAAAGAGTCATTTCCTTTAGAGGTCCTTTAAGTTGGGCAGCTATTCGCTCTCTGCATCCAAGACTGATAGTTCAGGTACCTATTCTGAAGTGAAAGTGCACAGTTAGTCATCTCAGAAGAAGTTGGAAGGGGTTTTTGTTTGTGATGCTCCTGAGGGACTTGTCTTCATGGATTAGTGAGTATCATTTATTTACTTTCCCCCTTTCCGTGCCACTGCCACCCTCAGCATAGGCAAAACATAAATAACTTAAACTTTGACTTAAGTAGCAGACAGGTTTGAAGCCACATAAAATATTTTGGTTCCGTCCGCTGCTGTAGTACTTAAAAAAATGCCTCCCAGAACCCTCTTACGATCACTTAATGACAAAACTTCAGAGCTGCAGCTTTGCTTAGGCAGCTGGATCTCCTTTGATTACCACTGTAGGTAACAGGCACCTGGGTACCTGGAACGGAAACAGTGATAGGAGTTAAGAGTTTTGGTTTGTTTTGGTTTTTTATTCCTCCCCTGGAGGAAGACGTTCCGGGGTTAATCCTAGAGCACACTGACCCTCAGGTTTTGTGGAGTAATACTCAGTAAAAACTGTAGATAATGAGGGGTGGGTTTTTGAAAAAAATCGGTAGGAGAAGAAGTTCAGGAAAACCCGAACCTGGTATACTGGCGCAGTGAGGGAAGTGTACCTGGAATTGAGGTGTGCCTTTGGCTTGTCTGACAATTCCTTTCAGGTCGGAGTTGCAAGTTAAACAGTCTCACTCCTTCCTTTCTACTGTCTTAGCCTGTTTCACAGATGTCGAGGAAGTGCTTAAAGTAAATGAAATAATTACGGTATTTGGAAGTGGGAAACTCGGGATAAAGCAGTGCCATAACTAAACCACTTTTTTCTTTTGCAGCTAACAGAAAATCTTCAATTGGCGTAAAAAAGAACAGCAAAAATAGAACATTGACGAGACAGTCTATATCAAGAATTCCAGCATCATCAAATTCTACCTCATCTAAACTAACTCATATAAATAATTCCAGGGTACCAAAGAGACTGAAAAAGCCTGCAAAGCCTTTACTTTCAAAGATAAAGTTGAGAAATCAGTGCAAGAGGCCAGAGCAAAAGAACGCTTCTAGAAAGCTCGAAATGGGGAATTTAGTTCTCAAAGAGCCTAAAGTAGTTTTGTATAAAAACTTGCCCATTGAAAAGGATAAAGAATTGGAGGGACCAGTCAAAGTTGCAGTCTCTAGTGGATGCTTAACGAGGCATGCAGCCAGAGAACATAAACTGAATTCTGTGAAAGGTGCTCACGAGCATGGTGATATACCACCCTGCACGTACATAACAAGGAGGTCAATGAGAACAAGGATGAATTTGAAGGAGACCTCTGACACAAAGCTTGAACCAAATATGTTGGATAGCTATAAGAATAATTTGACCGGAACGCAATCGGACATTTTAGAGCAGCAGTCTCATGCGATAAACGAAAATGATGTGGCTCATGGACCATCGCATAAAGGGGAGATCAGGTGCCAGAAAAATGAGGCAGGCATGTCAAAAAAGAAATCCCGACAAGGAAAACTTGTGAAACCATCTGTAAAAACAGAAGAAACTGATACTATGCACAATACACCTGTGAAAGATGAACTACCGGATTTGATTAGTTCTCATTCAGAACTGGGAGAGAGGAATAACGGAGTGGACACACCTGTTGGCTATAAAGACTGTATCCCCGGATCTGGTGGCTGCTCTGTTGTAACGTCTGACAATTTTAAAGCAAAAGACAGCTTTAGAACTGCAAAAACTAAAAAGAAAAGACGAATCACGAGGTATGATGCACAACTTATCCTTGAAAATAGCTCTGGGATCCCTAAACTGACTCTTCGTAGACGTCATGATAGCAGTAGCAAGGCAAATGACCAAGAAAGTGATGGAATGAATTCTTCAAAAATAAGCATCAAATTAAGTAAAGACCACGAAAAAGATAATAATTTATATGTAGCAAAGCTGAATAATGGGTTTAACTCAGGATCAGGCAATAGTTCCACAAAATTAAAAATACAGCTGAAACGCGAGGAAGAAAACAGAGGGACGTACCCTGAGGACCTTCATGAAAATGGTGTGTGTTGTAGTGACACGCTCTCCCTTTTGGAGTCACGAATGGAGGTAGATGATTATGGTCACTATGAAGAGGAAACAGCAGATGAATCTTCATCAGAAGAGGACGATGAAGAGGAAGATGACTATGATGATGAATTTGATGACTTTATTCCTCTTCCTCCAGCGAAGAGATTAAGGCTTATTGTTGGCAAGGATTCAATAGATATTGATATTTCTTCCAGGAGGAGAGAAGATCAGTCTTTAAGGCTCAATGCATAAGCTTATAGGTCTTAAACTGACCTGGATGTCATTTTTAAAAAAAATATCAAAAATTAAAAAAAACCAAAACCCACAACAAAAAAAAACCCAACAAAAATTCCATTTGATTATTCCTCAACTGAAGAACTTTCTGAAAAACTTAGTGGCAGCACTTCTTTATTGTTTATTCACCTATCAACGTAATATTGTAGAAAGTGTACAGCATACTGACTCTTCTTAAGTCTGATTTGTGCAGATTTTTATTGTACTTTTTAATAGCCTTCTTATGTGCAATTCTGAGTTAGAGGTAATGCTCTGTTGTAAAATAAAGGCTCAAGCAAAGTTATGAAATTGCATCAAATCTTTCAAATGCAGGACAATGAGAATACAGTGTGGCTACATAATTATTTTTGATCAGTAAAGAGCATTAGTTTGCTCTTACGATATTTGACTAAACAATTAAAAAAAAAATCATAGTAGCAGCATATTAAGGTTTTCTAGTATATGTTAATATCACCAGCAATGATTACAGCTTTTCGATTTATTTGCTAGATGTTCCCCCCCCCCCCCCCCCCCCCCCCCCCCGGAGTTTGTCAGTTTTAACACTGTATGCTGTCCCAGACGTACTGTTTGTGGCCTTTGTTATAGTAGCAAACCGTTGGTTGGAAGTCAAATTGATTTCTTTAAAGAAAAGAGAAAAAAAAATTTGAAAAGGTGTTGACAATTTGCTGACTTTTTAGTACATTATATGTACAAGGGTAGCAGTATGCAGAATAAAAGTTTGGATATGGTGTATTTATTGCTTGTTATGTAAATTAAACACCTTGTATTTAACACTTTTCAATACTTTTAGATAAAATTGTTCTTTGCAAGAATGATTGGTGCTTATTTTTTCAAGAATTTGCTGTGAAATAATGTGATTACAACGGGCAACATTTATCCAATGAACTGCAGCTATCCTAAATTGGTTCTTCATATTTTTCTGTTGCACTTGTAAAATGCTACAAGGAATTTAAAGAAAATCTATTCACTTTAACTTATGATAGTTTTATGAAATTAAAAACAACTAAGTCACAGCTTTTGTTCTGTGGTAACCTATAAATTGTTTGTCTTTTAAGAACCAGTTGTAAAAGACTGAAAAAATATGTATATGTTGTAAATATTTGTGTGTTGTGAGAAATTTTGTCATAAGAAATTGAGATAACTTGCCAGAAGGGTTTTTAAGTTTAGAAATACATCCATGCCAATAAAATAGGAAATTGTAAACCTAGTTTTAAACTCTGCATCAGTTGGAGTTCTTTGCTCATACGCAGTTCACTTCATACTTCAGAGTCTGCTTGATAACGATGAAGAGCGTCGGGGCAATCTGGGGCTCTTTCAGTTTTAATAAAAGGCTGTTAGGAAACCTCTGGGCACAGCGGGCTTGGTTGTGTGTCAGTCGGCTCATGTGTAAGTAACTTCTTGGAAACGGATCTAAAATGTATTTGGGATAACTGTGTGGCACTGTGGTCTATGGTGTTGGTGGTTTTGCCCATGGGTTTAGAGTGTTTATATCTCGGGGTGCAGAAACAGAAGTCGCATCGTGAAACACGTGCTGTGGAACTCGCTGAGTGCGCTGTCAGCTGCCTCCTCTTCTCCTGCCAGGTGCAGCTCCCTCTGCCCAGGAGAGCAAGAGCCTGAGTTAGGTGACCGCTGTGTTGCGCAGCTGTGGAAGCCTTAGTGGAAAGGGGTGGGTGCGTTTGCCTGGGAGCTGATCGTGTGGCTCGGCCCGTCTCTCTGACCCTCACTGCCATGAAGAATTTTTTCAAAGAAATGCTTCCAAACGCACTTCAGCAATTTGTCAGACTGCAGGTCAGGCGGTGGAATCTGCCTTCATCTCACTTCCCTCCTGTATTCTTAGCAGAGAATTAAGTGCAGAATTAAACATAATATTTGTAACGTTGTTTTTTACAATGTCCAGCTGTTAAAGGCCAGCTGTGTCTGATGTACAGAGTGTATACATTTTCCAGAAAGAGGCAGGCCCGTATGTCATGTAGCGCACAGTCTCTCCCGTCAGGCCTGGGCTTTCACTTCGCGGAAGAGTGAACACAGAAGCTCGGGTAGGTACGTGGACGCCTTGGAGTACTGAGCCGGCTACGGTGGATTGTCTGGTGGGATTTTTAATTGTGCTATATTGCATACAAATGGGTTATCAAAGGTCGGGTGACGGGGCGGATAGCTGCGGTAAGGGCTCGCTCTGTCGTAGGAAGTTTACCAGCAAGCAGCCGGTGACAAGTAACAGTCGTGCAGCTCTTTCCTTGGGAGCTCACGTGGTCACCGGGTGATGCGCCCTGCGAGTGTGTGGCTGCATCAGCGAGAGAGTGGAGGGAGGCGGAACAGAGCATCTGCCCGCGGTCTGGGGTGCCCCTGCCCCTGCTTTGCTCCACGGACCGTTTTCCTTGCAGCTCCCCGTCTCCCTGCTGCTCCTGCTGGCGCTGGTGGGCCCTCCGGCAGCCTGGGTGGTTCTGGCTAGGGTGCCTGGTCTGCAGAACCCGCGCACTGAGCGTTTGGGGGAAGGGTTGGTGCAGCCGGCAAACGCGGTTGGTACTTACTGACCCGTGTGCTCAAGGGCAAGCTTTGGGCTGGCTGAACAGCGTTGAGCGATGAAAGCAGAGCATGAAACGGGTGGTGGAAGAACTGCAAAGAATCTGCCTTCAGAGGCAATAGCTCCTTTCCTGGAGCAGGTGTTCCTCTCGTAACTCTTAGTTCAGTCAGCCCCGTAATGAGAGCTGCTTTTCTTTTCCTCTGATGTGGAAATAAGTACAAGCGGCTCTTTGGGCATCAGGAGCTCTGGATTGCTCTTCTTCACTGAACAGTCTTCTTGTCTTGGAGAACTTGGAACAAAAGCTTTTAGTCATTGCCAGGGTAGACGGCTCCATAGCTATGTCCTGGTACAGATTTTTGGTGTTACGGATGCCTTAAAAATAATCCAATAACCCCACCACCCCCAAGCTGATGGGGTAGGCAGGGGTTGCAGAACCCCTGTCTCTTCTATCCTTCCGCTGCTGCAGAAAATATTTTTTTTCATTGTTTCTATGTAAATTGGCAGGTCCTGATGCTTCCCTCACCTTAGTAGTAGTAGAAGATGGATGTTTGTGTCGCACACGAGAACCCGACGGGCTGGGGACGTTCCTTGCGGTCGGGATGAGGCGCTGTGAAGCTGTTCATCCTTTGGCTCTTGGGACCCTGCGTAGCCTTTGTGTCTTATTCCCCAAGGGACCAGTAGGAAGAGACGCAGCAGCTGGGTGGGCGTAGGGTGCCCACAGCTCATCTTCTAGCGAGCTGAGGCACTGGAGGGAGCGTGTTCCAGATGGGCCCTGTTGTACGTTCCGCCTAACAGGTGGTGAGGCCAGAAAGGTAGCGTTATGAGCACCGTGGAAGTGGCAACTTGGCCGCAGGTTTGTGAGCATCCTGGCCCAGGCAGCACGTGCCCAGGACAGGTTTAGCGTGAGCTGCCCAACGCTCGGGCGGCGGGCGGGACTGTTAACCCACTCGCACCTTCAGTACGGTGAATGGAGAGGGTAGGGGCAAAGGTGTCGGTTCTTCGTAAGGCAAAAACCCACACGCTGTTTCTTCACAAAACAGTGTTACGGAATTGTGAGTGTTCTTTAAAAAATAAAGGCAGCGAGCGTACAGGAGAGGGAGCGCTCCCAAGCGCTCTGCTCAAGTAGAAGCTTGCGTGGACTTACTGTAAGTGAAGTCACCGCAACGTATGTTACGGTTTGATCCTACTGGGTACTGTTGGTGTCAGTCCTGGAGAGAAGAGGTGACTGCTCATTGTGTTTGTCACGCATAGGGCGGTGTAACCTTTCCTGTGGTCTTTGGAGTGATAAGAAAGGTATTTTACATTTATTTGAGGAGGAGGGATTTGATTGGAAATAGCCAAACAAGAATCAAGCCCTTCGTGCTTCACATGTACAGGGACGTTTCCCTCGACATCGGGGAATTTCTGGAAAATTGCTTGTGCTGAGAAGCAGCGATGTTCTGCCAGCAGCAGAAGCTTGTGATTGTCAAATGTTACTACAACACTGAGATGAGTCCCCCTCTGAGCCAACGCTCTCTCCTGCCTCAAATGCTGCTCCAGCAAGCAGGGGAGTTTGGACTTGAAAAAACTGTGCCTGATAAAGTTGCTGTGCTTTCTCTAGGAGATTAACATGCAAGTCTGGTTGCTTTTTTTTTTTTTTTCGTTTTTTCCCCCTCCTTCTGTCTTTCAAAGGCCGGGTTGTTTCCCAGCCCTCCACCCCCCAGTGTATTTGCTGGCGTTAGGTGTTGTCTCTATGTACCATGCATGCTCAGTTATTAGCTTGCATGAAGCTTACCATCGTCCAGTGTTACTCTTGTTCTCGGTGCATTGGCTTTAATCAGTTGCCCTGATAACTACGCCATGTTAAGTGCATCCAAGGTACTCCCTGAAGTACGTATTCACCTCTGCTTTTGGATGACTTGGTTTGGTTTGCATTTTTTTTCTGGGTTCTTTCTGTGTTTTGCCTCACACTGCCAGTGCGCGCTCATTAAAATAAGCTCAGAAACAGAATCCCTTTGCTCCCCGCGTTTGCGTGGTTGGTTGCATTTTTTAGAACAAAAGGGTAAAGATTTGGGAGCTGTGCAGAAGAAAACTTACTGAAAATGAAAAGGAAAGTCACGTAAGTTTGCATTATATCCGCTAGTATCATGCGTACTCCCGAACTCCTTCCCCGGCGAGTATTCTCTTGCTTGGATTGGGTTGTAAGTAAACCTGCGCCCTTGCGTAAATCTCTGCTGCTCCTTCCAAAACTGGTGATGTCCCAGGTTAGTGAGGTGACAGTAGGTTGGTGCTAACCGTGTATCTGCTTTTTTTCACCTGTTGTAGGGGCTGCTTTTTTTGCCCGCCAGGGGAACTTCTGTGGCAGTCACGCTTGAGTTCACACCCCTTATTTACACTAACCCCATAAAATATTTTTATTATTACAAGGTGTATGTGGTTGTTTCAGAGTTACGCCTCCTCCCCACAGGCAAAGGGGATCCATGACTTCTTCCCAGGTGGCTACGTTTGAGATGTCATTTTCCTCGGATTTGTCCTTGCGTGAAACATAACCAGAGCAGCTCCTGCCTCAGGAACAGCAGCCTCGGCAGGGGTGTCCCGCCGCTGTGGGCGCAGGTGGCCGGTGCTGACACAGGTACGGGCCAAGCGGTGCTGCTTGGGAGCTGTTTCAGCTCAGCAACGGAGGACCGGTGGGTTCATTAGCGAGTTTCTGTCAAGTGTGGAGCCATCAGCGGGTCCAACAAACCATAGATTTTTCCGCTGATGCTTTTTGATGTTCATCAGAAGTCAATTCTATTTTGTAATTAGATTTATAGTCTTTTCTGCTCCAATTACTGTTTGGGTACCACTTTATACAACAGAATTGGTTGTAAACTGGCAGATCTAAGGTAGAGGATGGCAGTCCCAGAGAGGCGTTGGACAGGACATGGTTCCATTCATATCCGCAAAAACCAGGCGTGTGCAGCGTTAGGGCAGGGCTGCTGGATCATTCATGGTCGGGGTTACCGGCACCTCTTGGATGATACAGGCTGACGAGACAGGAGGATGGTCCGTCCGGATCCGGGGACAGCCCTCGGAGCTATCGTAGATAGCTGTCGTAGATCTACGGTGACATCCAGAAACCAAACTGCTCTTTAAATGTGGGACTGGACAAAGGTTCTGGGGATATATTAATCACTCCTGAAAATTCAGTGCATTTTCTTTTATATTTCAAAGTTGTGTATCTCTTCATAGCTGAATAACTTACGAGGTTTTTTAAATCTTAAAACCCTGTAGATGTCCCATGCATTTTCTGCATGCTGACTTCCATTGAAAACCATTTTGAAATTAAAAAATATTCTTTTTATTCTTCTGTTGGGGGGGGGGGGAGGAAGGGATATGTATTGAGACAGAATACGTGTTTTTTTTTCCTGTCCACACTTAGCTGCCTTGTTAACTTTCATATTAAAATTGAGTGTTGTAAAATCAAGTGGAAAAATAGTTTCACACCCTGCCCCCCCCCCAAAAATATCAGTGCTGTTCCACACAGCATTTTGTAAGGTTTAAGCCTGGAGTGAGTCCTTTTGTGTAAGTTACTCTGAATTCCAAGGCCAGTATTGAGTAGCAGAGATGATTCAGCTGCCTGGAGTAAGTGACTAATGGGAAAGGATCCCAGCTGGGGGAATATGTTGTGTAATAAAATGAAAATCTTTTCAGGTTTATTAGATTTCTAGCAAAAAGCCCAAAGCTGTTGATATATCTACTTTTAATTTACAGCACAGGATGACAAATGAAATCTCTGGTGAAACTAACTGTATGTGTGTGTGTGTTTCAGTTATTTTGGCAGATACAAACAGCATCAAGTGTGAACTCAAGATACAGAAATAGCAGGCAAGAAATGGGAAGGGGATTAAGGAAAAGTTGAGGAACTGAAATATTATAAGTTTTCTGAATATTTTTAAAAGTTTCAAGGCAGGCTGAAAGGTAGCATCTCATCTTTATGTTAAAAAACAAACAAACCAACCAACCAAACCCCCCAGAACTTAAAAGCCTTTTCTTTGCAGAAGAAATACAGAAAACATTGATATTTTCTAGGTTTATAGTACACCAATTCTAAAGCTGTAGCTATGCGCAGGAAGCACCGATGGTGGTGTTTGTAAGTGTAGTCACTTAACGGAGAGTTTACACCACTGAGCTCGGGTCGGTTTGAGGAAACCGGGAGTATTGCTTGTAAAAGGAGCGTGTGAACGTGTTGCCCATGTGCCAGCCTTGCCTTACCGGCCGCTGCCAGAGATGGACCTTCTTGGGTCTGAGCGGTGTATCAGGGTGGCCGGGACGTGCAGGACCTGCAGAGGCTGGCAGGGAGATGAGGATGAGGAGTGTGTGGTAGGGAGGAAGGGAAAGCCCGTGCTGTCAGCTAGTGAGGACAGGCAGATTGTATCTAACCGATGATGATGATGATGATGGCTGTCCCATGCCTGCTTGTGTGCGGTGCTTCTCTGCTAGGTTGGGCAGTAATTATGCTGTCAGTAAAAGTGTTGTAATCAAATATTAAGGATAGAGTTATTAGGCTAATCAGTAATTAGTTTGTATGGGCATGGCCCTTCTCACAGCGCTGTCGGGCAGAGCACATGGATGGATGCCCCCACGTCAGTGGCATCCAGCATCCGATTAAATGGTGTGCCTCCCTGCTGGGAAGTATTTGGGTCACAGGGTCCTCTGCTCGCTCCCTGCTTACCGCTTCCGTCTGGGAGTTTCATGTTTTACTCCATCTTCAGGCCCTTTCTTTAAGGGCTTTTCCAGTATCACGCTTCCACCCCGTGCAGCTGACCCGACCTGCAGGCAAGGCGCACGTGCCCTGGAAAAAGATGCAGGCAAGGTGCAAATGCCCCAGAAGCGGCACGTCTACAGGGAGAGGAGAAAGGTGTTTGGAGACTGGAAAAGCCACCTGAGAGCTTGCGTCTAGGACTGTGGAACTGGTCCGGTGCTCCCGGTGAGTGCTCGTGGTTGTCCTCACGCCGATGTGGACGGGTGGTGCTGAGCATTAGCATGAGGACCACGGCAGGAGTCTGGGAGAGAGAAGGTAAAATTCAGCTCTGGTTGACATCTCTGAAACTCTGCAGTTCCAGCGGAGGGTCCTCCCTCCCCGCTCGGAGCGCAGTGTCAAAAAGCCGAGGTGTGCTCCCCCTGCCCACAGGCAGCTGTGGTGGTTAATCGCTAATGGGGAAATGACTCATTTAGTGCTCTTGGTTTGACTCAGCCTTGTGAGCATGCACACAGAGCGTAACCTTTATACACAGCTCTGTCTTGCTGGGGACGGACGGACTGCTTAGATGTGTGGCTTTGCAGTTTTGCTTTGTGTGAGACCCTTTGGGATAAGAGCTGTGTGCTTTAATTGCAATTCCGTGGCACAGCCAGATTTCTTTTGAACATCACTTGAAATCTGAATTTCCTGGGTTTATCACCTTTGCTTTGAGAAAAAGGTGTTGTCCTTGTGGCTCTTTCAATCCGTAGAGTTCCTAGCTGTAGTCTTAACTGCAAAATTCAGGTTACTGGATTTTAACTGTGAGCAGTTGTCATGAACAGGATACTCACACCCTGTTCCTTTCCAAGGTGTTTGCAAAGGAATTCCTACCTTGCTAAAGAAATATTTTCCAGAAGCTGCCTTTTTTTTTTTTTTCCCCCTCTTAAGTTCGTGGAGAAACCCGAAGTGAATAAAACTCAAAGCAATACTGTTTCTGAGGCTATAGCCGGCTTGCAAAAATATTCCAAGTTATAGAAAGGTTAAATTTAAATTGATCAACAGCAGTGCAAAATCTTTTAGCTTTGACATGTATTTTCACACAGTAACGACCTCCCATTTTTGAACAAATGAACGGAAAAACTTTTCCATCAGGCTGACGATGCTAAAGCCCCCCCCCGCCCCAAATCACTGCAGAGAAGCAGGCATTCTCAGAAACTCGCTTGAGGCATCTCACATAATTTGACCAGATGAAACTTAATCCATCTTTAGAGAAAAAGCCTCAAAGTGAATTTTAAAGAAACAAATAGGAGACTCAAACCCTGCTTTTCTTCCCCGCGAGCAAGCCAGCTGGCTTCTCTCACCTGCGCATTGCTTTAGGAGAGCAGTACTTTGCATCTGGAAGTTGCTCTGTAAATGCTTGTTGCGTTTCACTGCTTCGTCTCCCACACCTGTATTACTTACACGCTTGGCTGTTGCCAACGGGGACCTCGGGAACACTCGGCAAAATTTTACGAAGGTGCCACCTTGTTTCTCCCTGGACTTGCCGAGGACAGAGCTGGCACCCACCAGCTGTAGCTGTTGGTGCCCTTGGCTGGGCCAGGCCCTGTGCTGCTGCCTGGGCTTGGCGCGCGCCTGCAGAGCGGGGGGCTGCAGCCCCCTGCCCCCCGCACAGCACCCACCCGGCAGCAGGGTGCTGGGACGGGGCTGGCTGGCTCCAGCACGGAAGGTCCCCAAACATCCAAACGGCCGGTGCAGCTTCACTCGGGAGATGGTGGTTTCTTGTCGCCCTTCTCTGGGTTACTGGTCTGGACAAGCTTTTATCCATGGACTGTTATGTTCCCAGCACAAGGTGGCACTCACATTCCGAGGGAGGAATATCCCTTTAGGAACCGGCCGGTGTTAGTTACAAGCGGTTTGGCGCTTTATTGCTCTTTACCGTGTCATATCCCAGGAGTGCGTCTGAATGGTACCGGGGGAAGAGAACACCCAACCAGCGTGAGCCGGCGGGAGGGAGCCAGCCAAGCCAGAGCAACGCTCGGCAAGGGGAATCGGGGAATAGCTTGCTCTTGCTGGTTTTAATCCTTCTGTATTCCACCTGCAGGAGGTTTCTCCTTTGGGATTTTCCAGCCTCATCCATGCCTTGAGTTTCTGCTGTTCCCACAAGCCGGAATCACTGGTGTGAAGGACACAGGCTGTGCCGCACGTCCCTGTGCCAAAGGCCCTGGGAGCGGGCGAGGCGCAAGTACAGGAGGCACAGGGCTAGCAGGGAAAAAGAGTGGGAAGAGGCGAGTGGTGTAACATCCTCCTCATCGCTGAGTCTGTAGGAATCGTTTCTTGGTCAAGATCCAGCATTAACACTTGCCTCAGGAATGCTGCGTGCGTTCCTGGGGGGGGAGGGGTTGCTGGCTGGTCTTACAGCTCCCAAAATCGAGTGAAAACAAGTTGGCTCTGCCTGTTTGGTTGCTACGGGCCGCTTTAAAACCAGTAAAAACCAGTGCGCAGGGGTCGCACCTCCATGCTATGAGCTGGAAGATCCCGGCCACCTAGTCAGCATCTCTTTCTGGAATACTGAACCCTCGTGTTTGGTTTACTTGATATTCTCCCCCACAACGTAAGGTATTTATTATCTAAATAGTAGATTCATTTCTGTGAAGTCTTAATGAAAACTATGGAGGAATACAAGCAGCGGAAGATGTACCAAACACTGCCTGGCCTTCCCTCAGTCCAGGGTGTGCCGCCCCTGCTTGCTCTGGCAGCCCTGGCTTGCTGCTCCCACGGAAACCATGGCTTTAAACTTCAGGACTCTTATTTTTGCCTATCCCTTTTTTGGATCAAAAATGACTGAGATCAATGCAGCAATAATCTACCACGTATCAAAATGATCTATGAAGGGGATCAGTTACGGTGGCAAAGAGATGGAGGCGTTGGGGCACAGAAACATGAACTGGCTGCCTTAAGGGAATAGAGCCGAGCGGTGCCAGACTGAAGTGGCGCTGATCTCCTAAACCCAGTTTAAAGTGCAGAGAAGAGACCTGATGCGTCACCTTCTGTGCAGGTTTAAGCATTCCCTGACACTGACCAGCTAGTCCAGTGGTACAATGGTGTTTAGAGATGCAGGAGATGTTGACTGGCTGTTAAAAGCTGTTTGTGTGCCCCCGAACTGAACCCCAGAAGGCAAATTTTACTTCTGCAGAAAAAGAAAGCAGAACAGTGCCCAAACCCTGGTCTGCTTTGAAAGTCTGGCTGAGGTTGGGTGCTCCGGAAAGTCAAATTGGCTGACAGAAAGGAAGGTGAAGAGAGAGGAGGTGCTGCCAATTCTAAAGCGTACGCAGATGCTTCTCATCAGCGGAGAAGTGGTCGCAGGTGTCGGTGGGGTGAGCGCCCTGCGAGCTGCGCTTCTCCAGAGCTCATGAGAGAAGTGCCCCTGCCAGAAGCAGCATGCCGAGGGAAGCAGAAGGGACCTGTCCCCTGCCTCAGCCACCCAGCTTGTGTGTGTGACCTCTGGTAGAGGCAGGCTGGTGGCAAAGCACCTGAGGCACCAGCTGCCCTCCCGTGCCGCAGCCCCGGCGGCAGTGGTGCCAGCCTCGGGGGAAAGGGAGCAGCGTGGGCGCCTGGGAATCGGGCTGCTTGGCTGCTTTGGTCAGGGAAGCCTGCAACGGATAGTATTTTTTTATACTCTTGAACTTTTCCACCTTATATTTAGTGCTTCTCCTGTTCCTGTTGCCCTTCGCACTTGCCTTACTAGAGTTGCCTTACAAGTCACCGAAGCATTTGAACTCTGGCTCCTGGTCTCTGTAAAACAAGGATGATACCACCTATTGCCTAACAAAGCCTGTAAGGCTAATAAAGCTATAAGCTCCTCAGGACAAGGGCTTTTCCTAGTTATGCAGACTTCTGTGCATGTATTATGAGTCTTGAATTAGGTAGCCATAACTCCCATGGTCAGTAAAACAATTAGACCTCTTTCCTTTTCTAGCTTACAGAAGATGTAGGGCAACAGTAACCTTCCTCTGTTCCTTTTTATCTTTTGGAAACGCTCTTCCCCCCATACAAACCTAGCATATCTGTAGAAGTGAGACTTGTATCCCTTTTATGTTGCCAAGAAGCTGCAGTTGCAGTAAGAATCTATTTAGGCTAATTAGATTTTGCAAATCCATTACGGTTCTCTTGCTGGTGCCTGCAGACAAAAACCGGTGTGCCTCTTACAGGGCCTGACCATCGCATAGGGCTTCCCAGTGCTCGGCAGGCATGAGTGCTGCTTCACTTGACCACAAACTGGTGTAAGAAGGAGGAGCCTTGGCTCTGGAAAGCAGCTGTAAAGCCGAGAGGAATGGCTGTGCGTCTTGTGACCTTTGCTGATGGCATGCGTGATTGCCCGACGTGGTATCACATGATGACCATCATAGACTGCTAAGAATCAAGCAAAGCTTTTTTTCTTCCTTGCATCACCAGGGTGAAAGCTTCCACAAAGCTGACGTAGCACGTGCAGCTCGACAAGGTGGATGACTTCGGGCAAACTCCAGGGATTTGGAAAGCGTTAGGTTTTTTGGCAGCTCTGCCACTGCTTCCTCTTTACAGGCAAACGTGTCCCCCTTTTCCCCTCTGTAAAATGGAAATAACTCTTCTCTCATTTTTAATTGTGTGTATTTGAACCGTAACTTTTCCACAGCAGAGATCTTCCCCCCCTCCCCGCTCCAGCTGGGCAAGGATTTAGAAGGAAGAGGCTAAAGGGGCATTAGTTGTAGACCAGTATCAGCCAGTATGGTATATGCTCATGAGCTGCTAAGCTCAGCAGAGCCTTTCACCTCTCCAGGGCTGCTTCATGTGGATCTTTGCTGGCTGCTGTAACATGCCATTTTTCCAGCAGCTGGTTCTAATCTTCTTGCAGGATCTCCTGAGCTAGCTTCGCTGCGAAGATTTTAACTGGGCTTTGGTATCCTAAAGGAGTAAAGGGTAGGTAAGTGGTGATTTATTTCTCACCACAAGAGTATGTTTCAGGATTGTCCTTCCTTTTTCTCACTTACAGACTCTGAAATTTATTTCTCTGGCTAAAAATGTCAGTCCTTACCAGCAGTCATGACTGGAACTGATAATCTCTGTCCAATTCCCAGAAAAGAGGCATTTCCACTCCAACGCTCACCCTGAGAAGTGCTTGTAAGCACCTAGCTGCTGGTTTGGGAGGGGAGGGTGGTCCAGGCGCTGCTTGGCAGTGCTGCCATAGCAGGGAGCAGAGGTGGCTGTGGGCTGTGCCGGCTGGAGCGGTGCTTAGCCCTGCGGTGGTGGCCTGACCACCCTGGGCTCCTCCAGCCAGGACGGAATCACGCACTGGGAAGGGCAGCGTGGGGGTCTCACACCCTGCCCTCTCCGACTGGAACCTGAAGCATGGGGACTGTCTGCCTGTGAGCTCTGTGGGAGCGTTGTTTGCTTGAAGAAATGGTTTGGATTGTGGTTATTTTTCATTTTTTTTGGCAAGATTTCCCCGGGAGAGGGAGCAGTCCACACAAATGATGTCGAGGGGAATTAATCAGCTTGTCCCAGCTCCAGCTAAACTGCATTTTCTGCGTTGCTGTCAAGTCCTTCTTTCATGCTCCTCAGCCTCAACCCCTCTTCCTTCACCTTCTGACTCCTCTCATAACCCTGCCGTACCTTTGCCTGTGCTAGCCCTCTGAGGCTGGTATTCAGTGAAGACGCTTGCACCTCTTCCCATTTTAAATCATCCTTCCTACCACCAAGGCTGCTTCCAGCACCCTGTCCCACAGCCCACATCTCCTTCACTGGTCCCTGCGCCCAAGTCACTTCCCTCCCAGCGCTATGTCCTCTGCACCCCTGGCCCGAGCCACAGAGCCAGGGCTCAGTGGCAGCTCCTGCAGTCACTGTGGTGATAGTCATCAGGCAAAAGAGGAGATGCATCAGTTCAGGAATTTGGGGCTGCCTTCGCTTCTTTCAGTTCTAGCAGCAGTCACTTCCAGAGGCTTGCTGCTGCTTAGATAGCTGTTTGGAGGTTGACTGTTTTCCTAGCAAGTTGATTATATTTCCAGTGACACATGCATAGAAAACCAGAGGAAGATTAGGGGTTGTGGAGTTCAAAACCGCTGCTGCCAAAGTTCCTGTCTTCATGGTGTCTTTTGTTATATCAGGAAAAGTTCCAAAAAATGGTAGCCTAGTTACCGCTTAAAGGAAGGGTTTGTGGCTTCTTGCTGATGACTTCTTTCTTTATTCATTCCTTTCCTTTTTTTTTTTTTTAATAACCAAGAAGGGATATAACAGAGCTAACCTTGTGATAATCAAGCCTCTGTTGCATTGTATCTCAGTACATCTGATACAAAAGCATCTACTGACATGTGCTGTGATTCTTAGTGCTGCTGTAAGCTGAACCGCTCTGGGAAAATTTCCAAGGAATAATGGGCAGAATTCTCAAGGACAAGATGAGGAGGACAGCGCAAGGAATCTGTTCAACGGCAGTCCTGGGAAATTAGTGTGGCAGGGAGGCTGTCGTAGCAGTGACTGGCATTCATAATAATGTTACTCTTTATCTCGATGTGCCAGCGGAAAGATTTAAGAGGTTTTGTGTGTGGATGACCCTCAAATTAAGGGTAGAACTGGAGTAGTGGATTTTGCAGCACAGACTTGAAGTTCTACAGCTGTTAGGGGAATAAACGGTTTTCACTGGAGTGAGATCTGCAGCTGTCTGCTTGGAGATGGTCATCTCTGGTAAAGACATACCCTGAGACAGAAGCAGTCTTCTAAGAGCATGGCTGTGACAGTTACGTCTCTGCTGTGTGCTCTCTCTGACTGTTCGATACAAAGAAGCCTACAGACACATGCTGTGATTTTTAATGCTACTGTCAGCTGAACCACTCCGGGAAATTTTCCAGGGACCATTGGGCAGAGTTCTGAAGGACAGACTGAGAACAGTGCAAGGGACCAGCGCTAAGAGCAGTGCTAGGAGGCTGCTGCGTTAGAGACGTAGCCTGAAAGGGGGCACGCTTCTAAACGTGTAGCTTCTTTTAAGTTAGTACAAGCAGGCACGATCACGTGCTGGCAGACAGCTTGTGTTACAAACAGCCCCCAGTACTCCAACGTAACAGCATCTAGGCCCGTGACTCAGTCCCCGTTTGTGTAGGTGGGTGAAGTGGGATTTCAGTTATCAAGCTGTGTGTCCCCTTTCTTTGGGCAGAGAAGTGTATTGCAGCTGCACTGTGTTGCAATTCACAAAGCGGTAGTCGGAGTATGATGGTTTACTTCTCTAGTGTTGCTCTGTCTGCTCTTAGTGAATGTTATCTAAGCCCATCAGATCATGTAGTTCATGTTGATTTTGGAGCCTGGTGGGTGATACTACCCGGCGGCCAGGGTAAACAGTTCACACTGCAGCCAAAGTTCACTCTGGCAGGTCTGAGTTGTCATCTCTACTTCCAGTTTGCATTGACAAAATGGTACGAAAAAGGCAGGGGGTTAGTGGAAGTGGGTGAGGCAGTTTAACTCGTATTGTTGATGTGTCTATTCAAAGGGCAACACCAGAGTCAGCTGAGCATGAGTAAATTCTCATTTATGAGGGCCTGACCTTAGACTCTGGACCTCCACAGCTGAAGAATCACTAAAGGGCTGCAGAATTACATTTCCACCGAAACAAGGATGACTTGAACTTCAATAGAAATGCCAGGTCCACCTCGGCTTTGTAATGTGCTCTGAGATAACAGCATGCGTTACTTCAGAGGAATCCGTTTTGCCATCTCACCAGAGACCTGTTGGCTGGTGCCATCCAAGGGCCAGTGCTCTGACAGAGCTTACATCTCCAGGAGTTTCTGTTCAGAAGACATCTCTAGGCATGGAATTCCTGCTTCCTGTTAAGGCTGGGTGCACAGCAGATTTTGTCTGTTGACATTGGCAAGACTTTTCAGGCTTCATTTCAGTGCCTTTCTAGCTCTTTGCTTGGCTGTTTCATTACTTGAGTTGCATGACTTAAGTTCTGAAATTCTTTTCAGATGTTTTTTCTACTTACCAGCACCACACTGCCTGGATATGACTATCAGAAAGCACAACAGTGGTGCTTAAACCGTGATAGTCATGCATAGTGGGTCTCCCAGGATTTTGATTCCATCGCTTTTTGCTTGAGCCTGGGTACCTGTTTAAACAAGGAGAAAAACTACCATGCAGGATAAGCTGTTGCAAAGTTCAACTGAAGTTTGGGGTGAGGCCTTAGATGGGTTCTGACAACCAGTGGCTCTCTGACTTCTACCTGGGAGGCAAATCTATGTGGTGGAAAAGCTCCTGGTTAAAGGGTTGTGATTTTGTCCCTTTGTGGAGGAGCCCAGTTAAAGGGCAGATCTCACAGTGCTGTCAGGAAGAAAAGGACGCTTGTCTGGATAGCTCTTCTCTACCGCCCAGCCTCTCCACAGGACTATGGATGAAATAAGTTTTCAATTCTACTGCGGGATAGAGAAAGCAGCCCAAGTTCACAGAGCCCAAGGGTGGCATTTTTTCGATAGTCCCAGCTGCCACATAAGCCAATGGCAGATTCGTCCCCGACCTCCACGGTAGCGGCACTAAGCCAACATTGTATGCTCCAGCAAATCATTCCCTCAGGCTCCATAAATCCTGTGCTGTTGTCCTGCTTCTGGGGCGGTGAGAGGACACCCTGTGTCAGCGTGCTCTGAGAGCAAACTATGCGGCAGGGGTGGCAACAGTGTTTTAAGCTGCTAAACTCAGCATGCAGGGATGGAGCTGAATGCCTAATTGAGAAATATCAATGCCCAGACCACTGCCAGTGAGCGAGCGTCGCTTGTCTGGTTTGGCATTTGCAGAAGTGCATGTTGCCACTCTCGCTGCAGAACACGGGGCTGTGGAAAATGGAGGTTTCTTGACCTGTTAATCGGGGAGAGACACAGCAGCTGACACTATGGACTACCCTTATGCTTGGCTGGAAACACTATTTGCTGTTTTAAGCTGAACACAGCCTCCTAACCTATTCTGCTCTGTTTCTCATCTGCTATTATATTCAGTGTACAGAAGCCTTTTTTGTTATGAACTGAGATACTATGTGAGAACACATCTTCCCCCAGAGCAGAAGGCCAGCAAGTCTCTTTGCAATGACTTCCACAGAGGGACAGCAAAAACACTGGTCAGGTTTGAAGGCTTTGGTTTCTCCAGCTTCTAAGAACTTCCTCTCTTTCAGATGCTCTGGAAAATACATCAAGACTGGATGAGTTAGCAAGCGAGACAACAGAGAGGCTGTGTGGCACCTGCATGAAAGATGGCAACAGGAGAAGGGGGAGGCAGAAAGCATGGGACAAGAACAGAGATAAGAATGACCTTGACAGGAGAGGATAACAGGTAGTGATGGCCCGGGAGATGGAAGTGCAATAGGCACTGGAAAGGGGAGACCTTGGAAAGATTAACAAGACTAAACTGTACTGAGGAGGAGAGGCCATGCACTGAGGTTTCCAGGCAGCTGTGCAACCATTTTCTCATGCAGTGAAGGAAATAAAAACATGCACCATGTGGTAGAAAGCAGAAATCCAAGAGCAAGGGATTTTTCTGTTTCCTCCCCCAGTTTTGTGAAAAAAGTTTGCCCTTTCTCTGGAGTTGCTAACTTTTCTTCTAGAAGCTACTTCCTTCAGAAGGCATGGTCAATTTTGCAGTTCCTCAGAGTGCAGATTTTAATTACACATCTCAGTATAATGCCTTTGTTTGGAGAAGTGTTGTGCAAAAAATTGACATCTGAGTTTTTACAGCTGGCAGAGCAATAATGATTTAAAGGAAATTCCTCTCCCTATACAAGTCAAGGCATGCTGAATTCACCCTTCCCCAGAAGCTTGTGTCACCGTCCATGCAAGCAAAGCAACTAGTCTGGGCAGGTGACATTTCTCATCTGCTTTGAAGTTCCAGTCAGTGGCGGATCAGACCCACTCAGGGACTGAGTGAAATCTGTCCTGCCAGCTCTACCACTCACTCAGCAGGTTCACAGAAGACTGTAGCGTGGATGTCACTGCACTGTTGCAGTTAGTAAAACCTTGAAACTGCCCTAATTCTGCTGATTTCATTCTATCTTGGCACGCAAGAGCTCAGGTGGCTGGTTTTTACCTTCTTCCTGAAGTTTGCCCCAGTGCACATGGAGAACTGGCCCTACTTTCCCTTTGGCAATCTATGAAGGGCCCCATTACTCACCTTTCCTTCAGGGAAATGATGAGGATGGATTCTCTTGCCTGCAGGAGCCCAAAAGAACGTGAAGCACCTGGACTGGAGGCTGCTCACCCTCCATATCCAACACCATCTTCCTTGGTATTTCCAGTCAGTCCCTACATTGAAAGAGTTTGGGGATAGGCTGATACCACCAGAAGAAATCTGGGTTCATTCTAGCCACCACTGACAGGCAGTGCTTCCTACGGGATGTGTCCCACATGCGTAATGGCGGCAGCTCTCAGCTTGCTCTGGTCTACATCACAGCCGGGACAAGCTCAATCCCAGATCTGCAGCTTATGGGCTCCCTTTGGCCAGATGCTTCTCAAACGCAAGATTGTGAGGCTCGGTTGGATCAGTGACCTCAGTGAAGGCTCTGAGTATTCAGAACAAACAGTTCCTCTGGCTTAAAAGCTTTGGCAGATGCTCCTGCTTTCATGTTCACTTACTTGGCATAAGAGGGGCTGCTTAACAGAAGACTTAAAACCCTCGCACTCTAGACAAGGTGCTTTGGTGCTGATTGCTTTTACCATATTAGAAAGCTCCTGTCCTCCAAATCATGGAGGACTACGCTTTGCTTCTTATATCCTCTTTGCTGAGCTTTTTGGGATTACTTCAGGCCTTGGAAGTCAATATGAAGGCTTGTGTTAATTTGAATGATTGCTAACTCAGGCCTTTTGCTGTTCCATGCCCACTACACCCTAGTCTATCAAAAGAGAACCACTGATGGAGGGAGAACCTGGTCCAAGAGGGTTGAAAAGCTGGAACCCTGGCATTACTGATCTCCACAGGTGTCAAGAGACCTCGGCTGTGAATTGTCAGGGGGTTTGCACAAGTTGTGAGCATGAAAGAATAACATGAGCCTTATCTGCTAAATAAACTCTCTCAAGTATTATAGAGGTGCCCACGACCTGGGACGACCCTTAATACTCCACAGCACTGGCTGCACGTGAAGTGGTTAAGTGCATGACTGACGTGTAGATGCGAGCCAGCAAGGGATGCTTAGGATTCTCCATTTCTTATGCTGAATTGCAGGAGAAGAGTGAGTTGGCTCTGTAGTATGGGATGTAAGAGCCTTGGGATACTTAGGGGAATAGCACAGGAAAGAAGGTTAGAGAAGGAAAGGCTGGAATTCAACGGTCTCCAAAGAGGATGCAGATTATGAAAGGGGGAGTGAGACGTGCTCTAAGGCAGAGAGATCAGCAAGCACTAAGGTGTGTGCTGATAGCAATAAACAAGCTGCTAGTGTTTTGGCTGAGGGGAGTTGCCTCACTAATCTCAGCTGAGACAGTGGAAGAAAAGCAGCAACAGAGCTGAGTAAAGAATGGGACGCTGGGAGAGAAGAAAATCGGGAAGCAATTGAATTACTATAAGGTGGTACAGGAGTCAAAGGGCACACAGTAGCAGTGTGTAATCACAGCTGAACAGCTCTCATCAGGCCAGTCATCTGTCTGCCTTTCAGCCCGCTTTTGGTTTTCATCTCACTTATTTTGTCCTCCCCCACCTCTTCTTCCTGAGTCAAGAAGTGGATGTTCTGTTTACAGAAGTGGATGTTTCCTCCATAAGAAGTGCTAAAGCTGCACGTCACTTCTCCTGGGTGCTCCCCTCTCCTTGTACATTTATTTAACAGCAGCAAACACTCTTCATTTAGAGATGCTGCTGTAGTTCACAGAGGTCCGCTGGACATGTCCTTGGCAGATGGATTTCCCCGTTTGCTCAGGATTTGCCTGTGACATTGGGTCCCAGAGGAATAGCCACTGCACAACTGTAGTCTTCTCTGTGCAGGGCATGCTCTGCACAGTCTATAGCTGGGTACACAGTGTCTGAGAAACCTGGCCAGGGCAGTTTGCCTGGCACACTGCAGTCCTAGATGTTCCAGCTGGAAGTAGCACCCCACCTCTCACTGTTGCTGGGGCTGCGGCTTTGGTACGCAGGCTGCTAGGACTGGAGCTTTGTCTGTGTAACTAACGCTGCCGCTCCTAGCGATCCTTGGCCCAACTGCTTTGCCAGAGGCCCTTTCCTTCTGAGCCCCAAACAGCAGCAGCTTGTCTCAGGATGGGTTTCATCATACTGAAATGGAGGCATCCTAGCCAAACAGCCTCTCTGTGCTCTACGTACCCGGGACGGGTTGAGCTGCCTTCTGCCAGTGCCATAGACCAGCAACGCAGATGAATGCGCTCAGTATTGGAGGAATTTCTCCTTTGAACACTGAGATAACTAGCTTTTAGTAGATTCCCAACATAGCGAAGGCTTGTGTTAAGTGAATTTATTTCCGCCTTCCTCTCACTTTTATGTATTGAATTAATATTTTCTTTTCAGCAAGTCAGCTGTGCCTGCCTCTCTGTAAGAAACATTGGAGTTTGCTTTAATTCTTCTCTCAGAAAGATCTGCTTATCCTGCCTGTATACAAGGTCTCACTTAGGAGACCTCTATTTGCATGCGGTGACTATGAAGTATTTCGGAATAGCTGGTTCTTTTGTCCCTGCTAGTGTGTTCCTAACACAAACGTCATGAACAGGGCGGATGGTGGGTGCAAAAACTCTTTCAGCATTGGCAAGTGTTTGGTTTGGTTGATGGCACCTTGTCTTAAGTGACACAAGTAAACTTGGAGACAAGAAAGGAAACATTATCAACTGGTGTGTTTCCAGAGGTTTACACTGCTGAATTGGCAACTAGCTCTGCTTTTATTTCCCCCAAGACTGACACATCTACACTGCACGTCAATTTTAGTGCCGGCTACAGCAATTTACAATCTTCCTTTCCAGAAGTGAAGTTTCTCAACCAATTATAAATGAACAAAAAATATTTCTTGCCAGTCATGCGACCGGTCCGTGAGCAATAAGAATTAATCCAATGGACACAGGTACACAGAACAGTCTGGGAATCTTGCAAGGAAGTGTTTTCTGAGGAAAACTTATGTCTGTAGGATATGGTATTAAAAAGGGTTCCATGCTGTATCTCCTTCTTTCCCAGAACAGCCCTAAACACTGGAGTGCAAGTCCTTGCTGTTCTTGGTGGTACTGGCAGTGAGTGCAGGGCTGGTGCATGCATTGCTGTGCAGAGGTGGGAAGTTTAAAAGACAAGGAAAATCAGAAAAGCACTTTTCAGAAAATGTTAGCCATGTCTCCAAAGTGTTGGAGAGGTGGAGAAAGATGAGAACAGCATAGAGAAGATTATTACAAAATAAAGCAGAGATGGTCTTCTTTAAAACTACGGTAGTTCCATCTGTCTCAAACAGGCAGAGCAGCAACTTCTTTTTCTGGCCGTTGGAAGCTGTTGAATTGATGGGCTGCAGACATTTGGCCTCACTGCTGTGGAGGAGACCATCCTCTACAAGCAGCCTGCTTGCCTTCCAAGGCCATATCCAGACCCACAGGCACATTTGCAAAGGCACTGGTATGTTGCTGATTTGTGGAATTTCCATTTCCCGTGGTGATTTTGCCTCAGAAGGGGGAGCTGGGGATAAGACTGGAGCTGGAGAGATTTTCATGTGTGTGTGGGCCTTGGAGGGCAGAAGAGGGAGGCCGCTGTTACTTAGTCTCAGAGAGGCAATGGGCAGGGGGACTATTTCTATGAGAGGTGCAGACATTTCCTACAGTGGGATCTCTGAAGTACCTGCTGGCTGAAACATTCCAGGCATTCCTGCGCTGTGCTGCTAAGCTCATGCAGCAGCAGCTAATACCGCTCAGGCTGCAGCAGCCTGGCCTTGGCAAGTGGCTTTTAGTCACAGACTCTCAGATCCACTACTCAAAGTAGCAAATTTGCCATGTGGAGTAGCGCTGCAAGCTCTGAATTTGCAGCTGCGACTGCAAGACAATTTTAGTGCATTTAGACCTGTCAGAAGCAGGCAGAAGGACTTGCAGTGGGCTATTCAGCATAGCGTTTTCTCTCAAGGTTTCCTGGGTGCTTTGTGCATGTCCCAGAAACTGTAGTTCTCCATAGCTCTTACCACTCCCATAGCTGCCGTGTCAAGCTGTGCTTACACCTACTGTAAGGGGCAGAGAATCTCAGTGTCAACAAGCTTGTAAATCATCTACTTAACAGTCACAGGTAAGATAACATATTAAATACTAAAGGCACCAAGAAATCCTTCCCACCTCACTCACCCTCCCCACCAAGTACTGAATCTTGTCCAAAGCTGCACAAACAGGATTCTAAGATAAAGACCTTGGGTAAGAATTACTAGAACAAACAGAGCACGGAGTGATTTGTTGAGGGACTGGCCTTCTCAAGGCTGAAGGGTGGGTGTGGAAGAACACACCTTACTGAAAGGAAAGCTAAAAGCATTATAAAAATACATCTTGGAATAAACAAAGCCCTGTCTAGAAGTCTAATATCTTAATTACATTGATGTAGCGTAGGAGGAAAACCATACAAGTACCATGCACTCTGTGCAAAGTATATTGTCTGGGATTTCAGTAACTAGCAGCACAAAAACTTTCTAGAAATGGAGGGATCCTATTCTGCTTAGCATGATGCAGTGCAGCAGAGCTATTCAGTTAATGCAGCTCTAGCAAGGAAACTACATGCTCCAAATTGCGCTTCTGTCTTTCCTTTAAAAGTGCTTGAAGAGAATTTACCAATCATCTGCAAACTGCCTGACTGTGAACACAAAGAAAAGAGCAGAAATTTCCCAGTTTACCTCTTCCCCTTCCCTGCTGTATGCAACAAACCCTTCTGTAGCAGTATAGTTCCCGGGGGCACGTTAGCTCAGTCACCGTGTGGTGCCTGTCTATTGATGACTGGCTGGATGTCAGGGTTTTCTTTCCTATTTTTGCTGTCGCATGGATGAAATGCACTGTTAGAGCACTAGCTGCTATTGATGGGGGCTACGTTCTGATTTAAAGGCAAAAATCTCCTCCAAATCTGTGATTTTGCTAGCCTGTCATCAGGACCTGGGGGAGATAGTTGTAGGTGGGAACATGATGAACCACAGGAC
The DNA here is from genome assembly GCF_023634155.1 of Falco peregrinus. Lineage (NCBI taxonomy): Eukaryota > Metazoa > Chordata > Aves > Falconiformes > Falconidae > Falco > Falco peregrinus. Next base: position 5,208,971 of record NC_073729.1, on the reverse strand, counting down.
TGTGGTTTTAGGTCAGTAACATCTCAAAACCTGTTCCTCTTGCAGTTTTTTCCCCTTGAAGAGTATGTGGTCTATAGCTTTAGTCAGTGCATAGGGGTAATGGCTACATCCCCTTGACTTAAAGCTTGTTTAACTTTCCTGTGCTGCTGCAGAGCTATTGTTAGTTTGCAGATAAGGCAAGTGTTATCATTTTAGCACAGTCTAAAAGAAAAGGATAGGAGGGAGCTATTAGATTCTCCAGCGTGTTACTCTCTGCCTGGTGACAGAGTTGTCCTTCACACTGATCTCTCAAATGTGGTAATAATAACAGTAAAGCTTTATTTTTACTGGTTATCAGCCAAAAGCAACAGCTAGGCTAAACCAGAAAATATCATCCCTTCTGCCTTTGCAGCATGTGTGCTGATGCTCTGCTACTTTGCTAGCTCTTTCCTGAGGAGACAAGCAGACACAGAGACTTTCATCCCACCGCAAACAACCTGGTCTGCCTAATCCTGGCCACTGTCTAAGAACAGGCCTCCTGCTCTCTTCCCAGCAGGCTGATGCTCTCCTGTCCTCCCGGTGCAAATCAGCAACACCTCCCTTCTCTCCTATCTTGCTTTTGCACCATTTTGCTTTTTACCATTAAGACGTGGTGGGTTTTTCACAGCTGCCTGTATCTGCCTCTAGCAGTTGCTGCCTCTTCTTCCTGCATGTGGGCATGACAGTCTTCTGTCTTTTCAACAGGGCCCTATCACAGACAAGCTGCCAAGTTTGAAACCAAGGAAAAGAAACGCTGCATGTCTGACCAAAAAAGCCCCTGTAAGGGCGAGACCTGAGAAAATACATGGACTGATTTCATGTGGGCACTTTGCATCTCTCTGGAGTGCAGATGCTCTTTAAGGAAATAAGAGGCTGTCTCACCCAAGCTGTTGAGGGCTATACTGAATTCAGGTGGATCTAATCTCATTTGTTTATGCCGTGCTTTTAAGGAACGAGGTGCCGCTGCAAAGGTTACAAAGCAGAAGGAATTCTGGCCCTCCTACTGGAAAAAAAGAGCATGCTCCTGGCATGCTGATGGTACATGGCTTAGCTTTCTCATCATTTGTGTGAACAGTGGGGAAATAACCAGGAAGTAAATCCTGTTCAGACAGAATTCAGAATCACTTTGGATGGTGTTTGTCTTCATTCTAGATGTCTGCAAAGTAGGTGTGTACACCCGAGCTGCCCAGTCTGGGCTCCTTTAATAGCCAAAGGAAAGAAATTGGCACTTGTCTGAATAACTTTCAGCTGTAAGCAAACCTTGCCCTTGGTGCTGTTGACTGTACACAAGAGTTTGGGTTGAGCTGAGATGCAGATGTCTGTGGTGACATCACACCCCTGGCATAATAAAATCTTGGAGAAGATCCTGGCACCCAAGTTATTCTGTACTGTGAAAGGAAGATGCGAAGCACAGAAAAACTGTAACCGAACAATCTATTAAGAACAAGGAAGTCCTGTTAAGGTTGTGAGTCTACCAAGTTTAGAGATGAATGGTTTTTGAATAGGGAAAACAAGTGTAACAGACCCCTGTAGACTTCAATATGAGGGACAAAGCGTTGCAGGGAGCAAGTCATCCATTTCAGGGCTAGCCTGCTGGCCTGTGTGGCCATAGGACACCGACAGAAAACCCCTGAAGGCTTGTCAGTAGGTGCAAATGATGGAAATAGGATTTTCTAGGAAGACAGGTGGTGATTGAATACTGCTTCTATTTTTGGGTTTTTGAGGTCACTCTATTTGTTTTGAAGTCATTCTAATTCAGGAAGGGGGCAGGAGTTGGTTTTTTGGCTACAAATTTGGTTTGAACTTTAACTGAGCAGTGTCTTTCTGTGGCAGTCAGCCATACAGCCACGAGGAAGGATTTTGAAGGGCAGTAAGAGGCAGCATTGGCAGCATCCCTTGGGCTGTGCTGACAGACTGGGTCATGTACAAGTGCTGGAATAGCCTGACCCAGGCTGTGGCCATCACTGCTGAGCCTCTGCCTCCCACCTCCTGAGGATAACAGAACCGCTGGGGCCGTGCCAGGGAACACCAACTGCCAGGCAGGTGCAGGGACACTAGTGTCCTCTAAGGACAAATACACAGAGTCCCAAGCCAAACAGGCTAAGGACAGGGAAGAGATGGCCTGGCTCCACTCTTCTGTTGATGTGCCACGTAGCTGTGGGTTTGACTGTCAGGTCCACAACAGCGGATCTCCAGGAGGAGAGGAATGGCAAGTCACAAGACAAGAGGACAGCTGAACGCTTCAAAACATCTGTATGGGGAGTATCTTACCAAGACCTTGCACATGCTGGCAGTGCGCTAAGCAAGTTAGTTATTCATCCTTGAACCAAAACCTTTTTTAGCAATAGCCTTCGCAGCCATAGCCTTGGCAGGTTAAAAAAGGAAACCTCTTATGGAGGCTTAAGTAAGCCTTTCCATCCATTCCCTGAGGAAAAGGTTTCTTGTCCACTAGCTCCTTGCTTGGCAAAAATGCTGGTTTCAAAGAACCTTGTAAATCAATGTCTGGCAAAATCTACAATACAGGAGTAAGAAAACAAATTAACTCCTTGTCCTTGGAAAAGCTTTTTCTTGTTTGACTGCTCTGTAAGAGAGTCTCCTGAAGACTTCAGAGTGACACTAATCTTACAAATATTGTGCTGGGAGTCAGAATTAAGTTGGATTTTTGTTCTGATATTGTGGAGGCCTGTAATCACAATAATTTTTGGTTTGCGTGGCTGATGAGCTAGAATTATTTCTCGTAGCAGAGCCAATTGATGAGATAGAGATATATTTTGATACTTCTCCATCTCAAGCATGCCCAGAAAGCACACATCTTAACTCTTACATGTTATTGTTTAGAAGCTGGGAGAAAATCCTATAAATATAGTAATGGCTGCGACACTGGTACAAAATTGCCCCCTTTCACTGAACCCAGCACTAGAGGAAGGGCTGAGAAGGAATTACACAATAATTGACCACACCTTATTTACAACACTTTCTCTGCTCCAGTATTGCGGTTAGAATCACAAAGTGGCTGAGGAGATCTTTTTCTGGGCAGAAAAGGTGCACGTGGGGTTCAGAGCAGCAGTTCTTGAAGGTAGTTCTTAAGTTAGTTGCTTCAGCATACGTCTAGTGTAGTTGTTGTTCTGCTGAGTACCACAGAGCTCTGGTTCCCCAAACTGATGCTCGCTGCCGCTGAATTTGCTGCTGGCATTTCTCCAAATGGCAGCACAAGCATTCCTAGACAGCTGGGGTGCAGATCCCACGGTAATAAGCAGAGGAACGAGTACTGTGGGAACTCTCTTCCTCCTGCCCAGATGCAGCAATGAATCACTGCATGCATTATCCGATGACTGGCCGCGAGGCTTGCCACGCTTTGGTGAGGTGCGTAGCTGAGATCCCCAGCATCCCACTGGAAGTTACACCAGAGAGGTCCCATATGCTGCTGGAGGTCCTGTGCTCTTCCAGGGTGCGTAGATTTGCCAGGCTCATATCAGAGCCTGCAGAGAAGCTGAGGCAGATCTTCAGATGGCCAAACCCAGTCCCAAAAAGGAGGCTTGTTTTGAAGAGGACTGGCAAACTGAATTCCTGTGGCAGACAAGGCAGCTTCTGTAGGGCAAAAAAATACGGCAAGAGACCAGTTGGGAACCAGCAGAAGTTTGTTTCGGCCGCAGCAGCTAGATTGCAGTAGCCAAAAAGTCCTTAAGATGTAACTAGTTTGTCAACCACTGAACAAAATAATTTCTTGCACAATTCAGAGCAATATGCTAACTACGTATGTAAGGAAAGGGTTTAAAATTGCACAACGTGCTGAGGAATGATACAAGTGGGGATTTTGTCCCACAGCTATAGACAATTAGAAGGAATGGGGAGATAACAGAGTTCACTCTCTCCTCCATTCCATGGAGCATAGGAAGCCTTAACCACAGCAGATACTGCAGGCCAAAAGAGTTCAGTTGTGCATGCACGGGATGTGTCCGTGGCAAGGAGAGTTTGTGCAGAGAGCAGTTCAAAGAACAGTGATTTTCTGCATGTGCATTGTGGAGAGCATATTGTAATAAAGGTGTCACTTGGGGAACATTTTGCTGGGCTAATTGGGTATTAGGAAAAAGTTCTTCACTGAGGGGGTAGGTGGTCAAGCATGCGAACGAGCTCCCTGGGGAAGCGGTCATGGCAGCAAGCCTGTCAGTGTTTAAGAAGCATTTGGACAATGCTTTGTAGATATATGGTTTAACTTCTAGGTTGCCCTGTGTGCACTCAGAAGTTGGACTCCCCTGTGTGCACTCAGAAGTTGGACTCAATGATCCTCGTGGGTCCTACCCAACTCAGGATATTCTATGTTTCTAATTACTCTGCATTCAGTGACCAGTTAGGTATTGGTTTTTACTATCAAGCTTTTGTGATTTATGTGGTGTGATCCTCTAAGCTTTGATTCCAACCACTTCTCTTACAAATATTATTAAGAAAACAGTGTTACTCTGAAAGCTAAGATAATGTATAGATCTATTTTCTGTGCCTTTAAGAAACAAAAGCAATGAACTAATCTAAGAGATAAAGCTATGCCAGGCTTCCTACATTTAAAAGGTTGAGCTCTTTTGATGTAAACTTAAATTACTCAAAACAGGAACTTCATTCCTATGATGTAAGCTTTTCCCTTAACAATTTGCTTAGTGAATATAGCAATTGCAGAGCCACTCTTAAAAACGAATATCCACATGACTTGGAGATCTGGAGCAGCTGGCTTGTGTTATTCACAGTCCACTTATTCAGACTGCTTGGAATGGAGCATACACGTGCTTTTCTCTGGTTGCTGGCTTAGGACTTGCTAAGACAGAAGTGCCCTGGAGATTTTGGGGAAACTCATTCTTGTTTAGATCTGTAACTGTGAAATGTATCCAGAAGGATCTGTGCTGGTCCTACTCAGAACAATTGGGATTCAAGGCTAAGCAAAGGAGATATCTATATTGCAACAGAAGAGCAGATTGCTAGTGTAGATGTGTCTCACGATACCTTTTGTTAGTGTGGAAACAAACGGGATGGAGCACTCCTTTTCCCTTGAGCTTCCTACAACTGACGACAGATTACTATTTAGTGTGGAAATGTGGAAGACAGCTTTTCATTTTGTTGTTGAACGTGTCCTTCATCTCATATTCCTTCTTGATTTTTGCGTAGCAGTTGTTATAGCATCTATATGTCAGGAAAAAAGCTATGTGCCTCCCTCTCCCCTTGCTTTCAGTGCCCCATAAAAAATAAATTCTTATGTCTCAGTCCCCTCCAGATGTTACACCTATCTGGAGTGTAAACAACTGAATAACTTAGTATTTACACATGCTGTGATACCTTTGATTTAGAGCATCAAAAATAGGTTCTGATATAGTGTCAATATCAAAAGTGAAGGGAAATGCTGTGTTCCCATTAATTCAAAGTGAAGTGAGCACTTTGATGTGAATCTGAAGTGAACGCAGAGGGAGTGGTCCTCTCTAAAGTAGTTCAGCCGGCACCTGTAACCTCTTAAACTGCAGTCGTATCTCTCATGTGAATCAGTATTTGAACTAATATTTACTTAGGACTCAGGCATGATTTATGTGGGAGTCTTGGTATTGCAACAACTGCTGTGTTACTCAATCAGATTCCCAGATGACTGGTTAATACATAACAAGCCAGATTTGTAAATTCAGTTGGCACAAGTTATCATCAGAATGGAAAGGAGAAATTCATTATATCATATTGTATTTAATTCATAAATCTATTAAACACCTGTAATGGAGTACAACATGCTCCAGTTAAAGAGGCAATGGGTTTCATCCTGTTTTCAGACGATTTCTAATCTGGATTAATTGCTTGGTGACAGTTTTCTAGTTGTCACGAGAAATTATGTTATTCCTCTGTCAGAGTGGAAACAAAGTAGGATTAAATTAGTTAATCACAAAATACCACAGTTAAAAACTCCATAGCGTCCAACATTATTCCAGTAGCAACTAACAGTGAGCTTAATTCTGGGGTCAAAAACCAGCCTGCAGCTTTGAAATTTAGGTATATCACGAAATCATTTTGGCTATCTATAAAGTTACCCTCGCCTCCCAGGCATTATTAATGACTGCTTCTGAATGAAGGCCATTTATCTGGATGATGTGGAGTGTTTCACAGAAAAATCCACTCCACTCATTTTATGCCAATATGGCAATAAAAATATTATTGTATATCTAAAGACCTGTACAATAACTAGATATTGTTAGTCAAAGATACTAGGGCAAAGGACTAAGTTTGCAAACGCTGTTTGATTTTTTGGAAGAGTGTTTTTTTAAAAAATGAAATGAAGCATCACAGGAAATTTAGAGCGATGTTTCCTTCTATAAATGGAAATGAGTTAAAACTCTTCATACAGGCTAAGAAATCCTCAGTGTCTGTGTAAAACTGACAAGACCTATAGTTTTCTAGGTTTTAGGCTAGAACATTTGAAAATCAGCGTGTCTCTGTGTGTGTGTACACCAGGAAGAACACAGCCAGCACCCTATAATGCTGTAACTTTACTCTTCTGATCTTCCTGTATTTACCCTGTCTGCCCTTCAGCACGTGTATGCTCCAAGTCCAGTGACCACTTTGGCAGGCAGTGCCCCATGAATAATCATACTGCTGCGTATTTGGAAACATGTAAAGACCTTCTTTAACCTCCAGCTGCTAGTTGTTATCACTGGGAAGGAACATGTGTCTGAGTGAGGTGGATAGACGAAGCTGTTGCCTAGAACATGTATCTTGGCTCAGGCTCTGCCAGCAGAGTCCCATGGCTGCCATTGCTGCAGGCTTGGCTCCCCAAAGATTCAAAACCTCTCTGCCACCTCCTTACTCTGATTGTGCCCAAGACAGAAGTTTAACAGCACACGAGGAAATAACCCGCTAGAAACCATTCTTTGGCTTAAATGATGAACTCTGCTAGGATGCCGTAAGAACTATGCCAATTACTCAAGTACAATCAGTGTTCGAGTCAAAACTACCATGTCTGGAATCCATATCTGGAACCCACCCTCTTACATCCTAACACAGGAAAAAACTGCAGCATGCTTGAATGACCAGCAATACTGGAATTGCAAGTTCCATCACAAATCAGTTATTTCAGCTTGGTATTAGTCCATTGCTATGCATGCCTAGCATAGCAAATTGTTGCATAATGAGAAAAAGAGGAGGAAAAAACTCCAATTGTGAAGTCCAAGTCACTTTAAGATTATTCTGTGATCTACTTCATTATTTGGGTCAACAACAGATTTTGAAAGGGTTTGGAAATGTACACACGTTTTTATTTTTCTACTGGCTGTTGTTCAAGCAAGGTGTGGATGTGCCCTTGGATCTTTTTATTGTTGTATTGCATTGTATTGTACTGTTGCTGTATTTAAATATAGGGCATTTACTGTTATGTTAATGGAAGCTCCATGAACATGAGAATGAATCTTCTAACTGGCTTTGCTCCTGCCCTGTCTGTGCAAATGTCCAGTGAATGCTCTCGGGTTCTTCACAGCGTATGGGCTCTGAGCATTTAACACAAGCAGTGACAGTGCCTGATGCCTCGTTGTAGTGCATTACCAGCTTTTGTCCTATGTGCTTCCCTACAGCCTTTCTTAGTGACCATTATTACATCCATGGTAATTAATTCTGTGGCTTTTTTCCCCCCTCCCTAGTCACCACATCATACCCACCTCATGCTAGTCCACCTGCTGCCGGGGGAACACGCCCCAGCTTGTGTAGGCAATTTGCCTGTGTTGCACACCTAAACCAGCTAGAGGTGGCTCTGGCATGTTCTTCCTTACAGCAGTTTCTTTGGCTCCCAGCTATGCATTCCCACAGTGGAATTCACAACGCAGAAAACTATTAGCCCAAGGACTGGTCACAAGTAGATGTATTGGAAAAGATGCAATTTAGCCAGGTTTAGAACTTTCTGAGTGTTTTTAGTGATGAATGTGGTCACTTTCAATTCCAGGCAGAGTTGCAAATATGTGCTATCACAGAAAAGAAACTGTATCCAGTTTCTTTTTCCACTAGCAGGCTGAAATCTATCCCGGTGAGGCTGCAAAGGATGCAAGTGAGCCCACGGACCAGTGGCAGGTCTTTTCTCAGGCAAGATAGCAGCAGGGCTCCGCCGCAAGCCAGGGCCTGGCAAAGGCCAGGAAGCAAAGGGCCTGTTCCTCTGCAGCTTGGGTGTCTCTGTCACAAAACAACAGTGGTGACAACCCTCACGCAGGACATCCTCCAGCAGGTGAAGTGAGCAAGCAAGGACCACCTGATGGGTGAGGACCCCCCAGTGCCTTCCACACACTGCTAAAGCCTGCAGAACCAAGCGCAGCTCCGACCTGACGAGCTGCTTCTTGCCCAGAAATAATAAAACCAGGGAAGATTAAGAGGGAAGAGAGAGCTGATCCAGTGCAGGTAGAGAACTCGTTACTATAGCAACTGTTTTCTCCTTTGAGCATAGGCTGGGAGGACTCCCTTGCGAGGGGATTTCTGCACAGTCCCCAGGCTGGGAGGAGAGGTTGCTTCAAGAATCTCGTCTGACAAAGGCTTCGTGGCTGCACTCTTGAACTCTGCTGGGGATCGGGGGGGAGCTGGGAGAGGTTTGTAGAAGAGTTTGACGCTTGTCCAAAAGCAAAACAGATGTTGAAGTGCCTGAACTCATGGGAGAGATTACAAAACTGGGACTGTATTAAAAGCGATACTCACCTCATGGTGTATTGTTCTGTGGGTTGCAGATACATCTGAAGCTGTTACAGCACCACAGTACCCCGCACAACCAGGAGTTTCAAAGCTGGAGTTTCTAAAAGAAATAAGAGAATATTTAGCTAATTCCTACTGGATTTTTAACTCTCTCTGAGGCCCCGAGAAAGTTTCCCAGCTGGGTTTCTTCAATGAGATGAAATTGGTAGAGAGTAAGAAATTAAGTAACTTGTAATATAATAAAGGCTTGGTCAGTCTGACTCCAAGAAAAGTAATTCTCTGGGACCTGAGCCAGGTATTGTTATCTTACCATACTGCTTGGAGTACCTGGCACTGTACAACCTCTGGGTCTCTGTGGTTATCTTAGACCAACATAGCAAATGAATGAGCATATTATCCTTTTGGTGGGGCTGCTCTCCGGTGTAACACTTCCCCTGCATTCACAGGAGACAAATAAATACCAACTCAGTGCCTAGGGTAAATCCTTCATCTTAAGCCCTTGTTAACCCTGTCTGCTCTGGCAGGTATACTTCAGGAACCAAACCTGCACCTTGGTTTTTTTTGCTGGTATTTTGTGCTGGAAACTAAACAAATGCAGAAATAAAATAAACTAACGTATGACCACCTAAATTCAGTCCTGAAATTCTCTTTCTTTCTTAGGGTCAAAGCACAGAAGACATTGTAAATTCTCTTGGTAAGGGATGAGCAAAGGGAGCTTTGGGTGAAGTACTCCAATCCCCTATTGTCTCTAGGCTGTTTATTGTCTATTTTTCCATGCAGTATTGTTGCTGGAGACATGGATCTAGGAGAACGTTGCCTGTCGCGATCCCAATACCCTTCCTATCACTGAGGAAGAGGAGGGGGGGACAGCTGTGCAGCCTCTGTCTTGCAGCTGCATCTTGCCTAGGTGGCTAACACAGCTTCAAACCCTCACAATCCCTGCCTTTCAGAGTAGCATTTTTTTGGCTGTTGATGCAGGGAATAAGAAACAGCAGCCTTAGCTGCTCATTTTTTTTAAATTCATCAGGGCTTTTACCAGACGTAAAACCAAGGAGTTGGAAAATGAAAACAGGCTCCCTGGTCCAAAAGCAACTTGAACGCAGAAGTAGGCCGAGAGTATTTTGCTATTGCAAAATGCTCCCCCATGAGCAGTATGCCGAGGAGGTGAGCCAAGAGGCTGAGGGACTCAAGGACAGCCCTGAACTCTCACCCATACTTGCAACAACTGCACAGTTCCTTTGTCAAAGTCTCTGGCCTGAGCCTAGTTTAAAAAAATAGGACAGACAAACCCAAGAGCAACCTGCTACCGGTCCATCAAGAATGTTTATCAACACCTACTATTAAGAAGCCTGCAAGCCTTTCAGCTGAAATAAGTATCTGCATCCTTCTACAAAAGTACCATTCTCTCCCTGCCATGTGGCAGATCTGGCCTTAGCTGGCATTTGATGTTGCCAGTAGAATCTGCTGCTGCTTGGCATGATAGCCAGAAAGACTTGTGAAGGAAAATTAAGTGCTTTGTGAGTCAGAATTCTAGACTTAGATCTTTTGTGAGCAATAAGCAATTTTTACTGCACCAATGCAACTGTGGGTGAATAAAATCATGCATCAATCCAACTGCAATTCCCATTGCTGCAGATACACAAGTATTACAGAAAAATGGGAAAAAATATTCTAATAAGCTTCAGTAAATCACACATATTAAAAACCCAACAAATGGTTCACGTTATATTGTCTTATATGAATATATATATATGAAAAGAGAAATATGCCTTCTCCCAATTGAGTATGTGATTGAGACTGCATTCAGAACCAGTGAAAAGTAGAAATTTTCCTCAAGACTTGGTGAAGAAATGTCTGTTACTTCAAAGGAAGTGGTGGACATGCTGGCCGTTATATTTTGGTCAGCCACTGAATTATTAAGATTGCATGGTCATGGTATGGAGTTGAAGGAAAAGTAAATTACAAAAAAAAAAAAAAAAGCTGGGTTTTACTGTCTGAGGGGAAGGAGATTTCTGTGATGAATACCTTTCCCTTCTCCACACTGACAGCAGAGGTCACAGAAACTCTCAAGCCTCTACTCACCCCAGAAAACAGGACCTTAGTCCAGACTGTACCTCGCTTACAGCATAATTAGTCACTATGTGTTTTGTCTGTGCCCTAACCCTACTTATCTCACCATTATTTCCTTCACAGGTTTTAAAGCCAGGTTAGGTTATCCAGGGGATACAGACAGCTAAGAATTATTCTCCTTAATGGGTCTCATTTATTAGAAGCTACAGTAGATTAATCTATTAGATGGAATCAGAAATTGAACATAGATACAGAACCCATGTCTGCTATCTATAAAAAAATGTGCTAATGCAGCTTGGTTGCTATGGTGTAAAATCTGACATCAGGAACATGAAGACACGTTTGCCTTTTTCCGTTACTTAAGGAGATGGCTGGTTGATTGACTAATCCATTGGCTAGGATATTGCACTGCTACCTAACAACAAGGTGCTCCTAGTGCACAAGAAATGGAAACAAGGCTCAGCTGCTGCTGAGAACATAATCAGGTTTCTCAAGTCTGAGTCCAGTATTCTATCTGTTCAGTCTTGGAGTGTTTGAGCCAATAATTCAGAAATGAATTCCCTTCTTAGGGTTTTTTTTCTGATGCCTTTTAGGTTTCAATACATTCTGATGTTAGCAGAAGCCCAAGTTTTTCTGAGTTTGACTACATGCATTGTCTAAGTGTAATACATTCCTCCTCAGAAGCAGAAAAAAATATCACATACACAAGTACAAGAAATAGGTTTGTTTTCTTTTTTTTTGGATTGTTCAGTTTGAATGTGGACTTCAAACTTACAAGTACCACCTTAGTAGCACTACAATGAGAACCTCTCTCTCTGTTTATCCATTTAAAATACACTGCATGAAGAAAGGCAGTGTAAATTTCTCCGGTGTTGCTCCTCCTGCATGCTTTGAGCCAAACCAGGGAAGTTCTTGGGTAAGAGCAGAAAATTATTTTATTTTCACCTTTAGTGAAAGCAGTACCTGTCCTCCCACATACTCTGCTGGGGTTTGCGTCATGCCTTCAGACCATTCATCTCTGGCATTGCTGCGTAGGCTTTCAAGAAGACCAAGTTCACGCCATTGCTGCCACATGGCTTCCTGCCCATTCGAATCAACCACATTTGAAATGCACAGTTGCGGGATAACGTGGCTGAAAGAACTATTACCCACAAGTTAAAGACGAAAGTCCTCTTAACTAATAATTAATTCCCTAACCAACGTTTACTTTCTGGGAATAATAAAAGAAAAATAATTTGGGCAAGTAACATTGATATGCCTTCATATCAAACAAACCTGCAGCCAAGCCCTTATGATTACACTCACCTCTATTTCTGTCATGAGTTCCTCTACCGCTTTGTTCTCACCTTCATTGCACTGTATGTGCTTGAGGTTCCCCAGAAGACAGACCGTGTTTGTTGTAAAACACTCTGAACAGTTTTCAAGTGAGTTACACCCTTCTTGTAAACTCAACAATACATTACAATGAGTTACTAACTACTAATAAGCTGTTAAAACAACAAAGGATGTAATGAGCAGAACAAACTTCTAAAGGAAGTATGTGTATGGGCTTCATATGGATTGAAGATACTTATCAACACAGAATTCATTACAGGACTGAAACCCAAGCTAGACTGACACTATGAAAGTTGTAATCAAAAGGATATAAAACAAATAGAAACATAATTTCCTATCTCCTTCTAAATTCTCTGAGGCTTTGAAAGACATTATTTAAGGTTTTGAAGCAAAGCTTATGACTTGGTATGGACAAATGTCATTGAAATGGCCAGTATCAGTGAGTTGGAGCTTTCTTGTCTAGTAGAAGAGGATAGAATTCTCTCTACCCAAGAAAACCAAATCTTTTATTTCTCTGACGTTTCTGCCTTCTCTTTCCACACTGATAGCAATCTAGAAAAAAAATCAGTCAAATTAATTAGGGAAAAGTCTGTTACTTATGCGATGACAAAGTAGTGTGAAGCTCAAGCACTTGGAAACAGAAGGGCCAGTTTGAAAGGCAAATTTTTCTGGTATTTTTACCACTTCTTCCTAGACATAGAGGCATCATCAGCATTTGTGGCAGAATGAGCTTTCCATCCGTAGAACTGTTTTTTGGTGTTTGGCTATTCAACATCAGTGATGATGTCAGGTATTTCAGCAAGGACCTGTAAAAGGAAGGTGTTCTCCACAGCCCCGTGTTGCCAACTTCAGCAGCCACTGCATGCCCCCTCTCCAGCATCCTAATGTGTACTCGGATTAAAGGACTTTATTTCGTAAATGAAGAGGTGAGGCACAAAGGGCAGAAAAGAGAAATTTTGTCTGTTCTGTTCCAGTTTGGCACCCCTAACTCATACATCACTCTTCCTCTAAATTAGGGTCTGGTATGCCTCAGCCATGACAGTTTTGGTTGTGCTGAAGCTGCTCTGCCAGCACAAAGTGGTTCTGAAGCCAGTTCTGGAGCTTTGCTGCCACTTCTCAGAAAATACCTGGGCTATTTGGGGTTTTCCCAGCACTGGAGTGCCAAAGTATGCAGACAAAACCAGGGAACAGCTGATGCAGTGAAACAGTTTGGGGAGGGATGAGGGAAGGATTGTATCAGGAAGTCCCCTCGCAACCCAGCAATCCCCAGCTTTAATGATCACTGCAATAATGGCAACTATTATTAAAAAAGCCCACAAGCTTCCCCTATACACAGTAAAAGACCATCAAGGGAGAACAGCCAAAGGAGGAAAAAAGTCAGGAAGGGCAAAGGTAGTTCAAAAGTCATTTGTTCCTTTACTGTTCAGTTATGACGAAATGGTGTAACACATCAGGCAACATTCTGGTCCCCTCTGGCTGCAGGAGGGCCAGGAAAGCTGTGGCTCCTTCCAGCTGGCTCTGACACCACCGCTCCGGCACTTCTCACAGTGCTGCGAAGGACCGGAAGGCAGGTGCTGATGTTTCCCGTAACACGAGAACGCCTTTCCACAGCCAAAACTAACAAAGAAAATCAATTTTGTAGCACTGCATGTGGAAATTTTTCTTCTTGTAGCTTACCTTTCAGTTCAGGTATGATTTTCTTCTGAGCCAAGAGAGCAGTTTACCATATAGACATGAACCAGCCCTCACACACAATAACTCAGTAACTTTCCATAAGAAGCAGAGTTTAAATAAACATATTATTGATTGGTGTAATCCACTTTGTACAGCACAGAGATTTCCCACGTTTTCATGGCAAGTCATGGGAATGAATGACACGGGCACGTTACGAAGCGTCGGCACGGCCAACCCTAAGGGAGAACAAGCTCAGTTAAAACACCATATAACCAAAGACACCAACCAAGGCAGCTCCACCGCACAACACGGCGTGACGTGACCCGCACCCTGCCCGACCCGCTTCCTCCCCCTGTCCTCAGTGCTCACCTCCGGCTCAGACCCCTACCACGAACTCTCCCGTTAAATTCTCCTCAGGCTGGAGCGGCAGGCACGGAGGGGATGTAACGGGGCGGGCGCGGCGGGAAGGGGCAGCGGGGCCTGAGGGGACGGAGCGGGGCGGGCGGGAAGAGGGAGCGCCGCGGCGACTCACAGGAGGGGTGGGGTCACCTCGCGCTGCGCCCCCCCCGGCTGCGCGCGCCGGTTACCGCGACAACCGGGACGACGAGCCAATCGGGTCGCTCCTTTCCCAGGGGGCGGCCCGTGACAGGCCGAGCGAGCGCCTCGTGCTGCCTCGCCCACCAATCAGCGGGGCTCTCCGGGGGCTGGGCGAAGGCGCGCGCGCTCTCCTCGCACTCGCCTCGCAACTTCTCCCCCTCCCCAGGCTGGACCCGGCAGCCAATCAGGACAGAGGGAAAAAGCGTGAGGCAAGCGGGCCCGCGTGTCGCGCTGTCTATAAAAAGGGGGGGGCCGGGAGCGAGCGCGCCGCTCACTCGCCGCTGGCGCTCGCTGCGGAAGGACGTGCGTGAGGTGGGGGAGCGCGCCCAGTTGTCGCGCCCGCCCGCTCGCTCGTTCGCTCTCCGTCTTAACGGCCGCCGCGCCCCCTCCGCGCCGCCGTCGCCCTCTGGCCCGCCCGCCTCACGCTATGAAAACCAAGTTCTGTAACGGCGAGACCGACCCTTCCCCGCTCGGGCTCCTCCTGGGCTGCAGTTCCGGCGGGGGCGGCGTCGTCCTCCCCGCCGCTGGGCAGCCCCCCTCTCCGCTGGCTCACGCTGACCCCGAGGGGAAAGACCCCGTGGCGGCGAGCAGAGGCGGGGGCGCCTCGACCCCGCCCTCCGCGCTGCTGCTGCCGCCGCCTGAGGAGGAGCCGCCGCTCGACCCCCGGACGCGGCGCAGGGCGTATCTGTGGTGTAAGGAGTTCCTGCCCGGCGCCTGGCGGGGGCTGCGGGAGGAGCAGCTGCGCATCAGCCCCATCAGGTCAGCGCTGGGGGGGCCCCGCTGGGAGCGGGCGGGGCGGGGGAGTGCGAGCCGCCTCCTGGCGGAGGAGGGGCGGGGGGTGAGGCTCTTCCTCTTTTACTCCTAAATTAGTAATAATAATCATTATAAAAAAATCCTTGCTAAATTTATTTTTCGAGGGGGGGAGGCTGGTTACCGCGTGGGGAGCGGCCGCGCTCTCTGAGGCGGGGGGGCCCGTGAGGAGGGCGCGGGGCCTCGGGGGGGGGGGGGGGGGGAGGTGTCAGGGCCCGTGAGAGGGGCGCAGGGCTTGGGGGGCGGCAGGGCCCGGTGCCGGCTGCGTCAGGCCCTCCCGGGCGGGGGGCGGTGGTGCGGGGCCGCCCTGCGCCGGGGGAGGAGCCCGGAGCCCGGCGGTGGGAGCGATGGAGCGGGCCGGGGCCGCCGCCTGAGGTAAGTGCGGGCGCGGGGGTCCCGGAGCGCGGGGTTAGCAGGTAGATGCGGTGTATCGATGACGTGAGTCATCTTTTCGTATATATAGTAACAAGTGCTTGTGACTCAGCGCGTTGGCAGCAGGAATATGTAAATTGGGGATGTTCTAGAAGCCCTCCGTAACGTGTTTGAGATCAGGGGTTTTTTATATGAGCCCTATATGCTAGTTAAACCGATGTTAGTCCAGAGTTGCATTTTTACGGATTGCTTGTCTATTGTCCTAGTGATCATTCTACCTGATTAACTGTAGTCCCGTACAGTTTCAAAGGATATGGCTGTCAGCTTCTCCCTCAGTCCTGAGTTTCCTTTTTTCCAGTGTTTCTCTTTTTGTTGATGCACAAAATACATGTGAATCTACCCCCAGTTAGGGCATAAACTGTTGACAAAGCTCTGATATGCCGGAGTATAATCAAAACCCATGGTGCTCATTTCTAAATATATTTTAAAAGCCTTGTTAACAAAAGAGCAACTCGCTGAAAGCCAGAGCAGATAGTATTTGTCTTTTTAGATACTTTCTCCTCCCTTGACGTGATCATAGTAAGTTTATGAAGGGAGATAATTTTCAGAAGACCAATACGGATCCTAGACAGTAGACTGGTCTGATAATATGCTTGTAATCTGACTTGCTTAATTCATTATTCATCCTTACTGTGTACTGCTGACTTTGGTACTTACTTTCTCAAGCGTTGGGTTTTAGGGCAGTTATTCTTGAATTTCTTGGAAACTTCCCCTGTGAGACACCACTTCAGGATGGCTTGATGGTTTCCAGATTGGGAAGAGGAGAGGATGGGCTGAAACTTAACACATAAAACCATGCTAATTGACAGTTGCATTTATTTTGGCAAAAGTCTTCTCTTTGCTTTTATCTACAGTGAATGCATCATACTGGTTTGCTAATTGTAGTTTCACAAAAGTCAAGCACGTGGTGTGTGCTCTCCAGGGTGTCTGTCAGTATTGCTGTTTTCATGGTGTTGGTACACATCATGTTCAGGAACAGCTGTTAGGTACCTGCTGTCATAGGGTGAGGGGGTCCAGGCCTTATTGTTTGCGAGCAAAGAAGTAGATTTGTAACTAATCGGAATGCAAGTGTATAAGCACATCTAACTGCTGTGGTTTGGCGAAAGCTATGGGAAGCTCTGAAAATAGGTGACCCTTTTGGAAGGACTTACCTCTAAGTAATAATCTGTACCAGTAGACTACTGGGTAGCTTTATCTGTGTGAGATATGCCCTTTTGACCATTCAACAAGCTGCTGAGTCTACTGACCTTCCAGGAAAACAGTTCCTTTTATTGGGCTCCTGTAGGGTTTTCTTGATTAAAGGTAATGCTTCAAACTTTAAGTGTGTAAAACTATAGTGAAATTTCTGTTCAGCCTCAGTAAGACACTGCTGTTTGGCTGGAGAGGTATAAAAAAGAAGGGTTTCTGGACTTCCCTGCACTGTATGCAGGCTGAGCGTGTGTTTAAATAAGTAACATAACTGTACCAGCTCTAGTCCAGTATTTTTTGTAAAGTGAATTTCAATGTGTTTAAGTGTAGATATTTTCACCAAAGTCTAAATCAGAGGCTTAGAAAAGGTGGTATTTTTTTTTAAAAAACTGTCTAGCGCAGTTTAAATGAAGCCAGAAATGTAGCTGGTATAACTAACCAGTGTTCTGATTGCATCTGAATAGTCTGGTGTTGCTCTTTGTTTGATATCCTCTCCATCTGTCATTTTTGTTTCCCCCTACCTGTTCACCTTCATGGTTCAAAGTTACTTCATATCTCTTGTCTCTAAACATCCTTCTTTGGATGCCTGCCAAGCCACCTGGTTTTCTTCTGTCTCTTGAACATATTGTGCAACTGCTGTTTCACCCGATTTTCTTGAGATTTCTTTTTTTTCTTCAGTGGTTGAATTTGGATATGTAGGCCGGCCCTTCTTCTGTGTATCATCTCCTAGTACATACATACAGATTGTCTGCTTCGTGGTAGCCTTTTTCTCTGGAAAGTCTTTGCTGTTTCCCCACTGAGTTGTAAGAGAACTCAGAAAAATATTTAAAAAAGCATAGAGAGGAGTGTCAGGTTAGGGCTGAGAACTGCATTTTGGCTACTGCAGTTTGGATCTGCCATGGATTCCTGGAATCAAAGCTCACTGCAAGGTAACATTATATACTTATGTTTTAGGTGTTAAGAAAAACTGCATTAATTCATGAAGGAAATCACAACATGGAGTACTGCTATTTAAATTCTAGCATTACTGCAGTAAGTTATGTAGCATGCTACAAGTAAAATTGCTTACTTTTTAAGTTTGTGCTACTTCATCCCTTTACTGCTAGCTACTGTATTTGGATTGTATCTGGTTTTGAAAGGCCTTTCTTTAATGGAGAGAGAGACAGGTTTTTTCAGTAGTGCTGATTTGCATTTCTGTTTCGCAAATCAAGTTTCAGTACTTTTTCCTCTTATAGTAGGAAAAGAGGTAATAAGTAAAACCTATTGCAGAAGGGAAAATTGAGAACTTATTAATGAAGATACTGATAATGAAGAGGGTGCAGAAAGACAATGTAGTAAAGAAAATGTGGGCTGAGTAGACGGTGGTGTTAGTGGGCTGGTAGAAGTAAGAAACTTAGCTTCCGTCATCTAGTATCTACCTAGCTTGATAAACCTGTAGGAGACAAATGCTGTCACTTTTTCCTGTAAGAACACCCTTGTAAAACAGTAATTATATGAAAAGTCAGCGTGCCTATTTATATAAGTTCAGGCTTATGCCCTAAACGATTGAAGCTAGGACTCCCTAGTTTGTGTCTTACCATGTAAGATTCTGAAGGTGACTTCAGTTTTGACAAATGCATGAGCACTTTCTTTAAAATGAAGAACTGCTTTAATTGTAAAACTCAAAATTGAAAATGAGTGCCCAAGAATGACAGCATAAGACTTTATCGTCAGTGGTGCTGTGGCATAGGTATTCAGGTTAAATATTTGTGGCGAATCTTTGGAGCTGCCATCGCAGTGGTACTAGCTCTTAACTCAAACTTAGGGTTTTTGTACTCACTGCATGGTTTTAAGCTTATTTTGCTGTCTTGTTTGTGCAACCAAGTATATCTGACAGAACTCCAGCATCACTTTCTAGAAGTTCTGAAAATAATTAACAGAAATCTGCATCTTATCTTAGTTGCCTGTTACATTTTACTTCAGTTTCTTTGTAGCTTGAGCTGTAACTTGGGTCAGTAGATCTTGATGGTGAGTCATACATTAAGTATGAAGCTGCCAACTTTTTTATTGAAGGTTTTTGTTAGGAGTTATTGGTACTGTTGGAAAAATCTCATGTTAGGAATAGATCAGTTAATCATAGTAAAAAGATGATTAGTGTGCCTCTAAGTTCTAGAAAACGAAATGTGTATGCTCGTCCAAGTTGGTTGATAAACTGACCTTTCTCTTGATAGAGGTGGCCTCAGCAACATGCTGTTTCAGTGCTCACTGCCTGATACCATTGAGACAGTTGCAGATGAACCACGGAAAGTTCTCCTGCGCTTATACGGTGCAATCCTGCAGATGGTGAGTATGGAGAGTGCTTTGGGAGTGGGTGGGTTACCGTTGCTTAATTGTAATATGTTTGGAGATCTTCATTTGTGACACACTGCAAGTGTGTGCTGCTTTATCCTTTTGGGAATGTGTTTTAGTGGTAGTGGGGTAGGTTGTTAGCTTAAGGCAGTTCTGTTTATAGTTTGTTACTGTCTAGAACTTGCACTCCTTTCTATACAGATCCTGACTGGCATGTATCAGCTGAAGGCTCATTTGCTGTCTGTTTGATCAGTAATGTTTTGTTTATGGTGTTAAGTTTGGACTGTGGTGTTTCAGAAAAGTTTGCTTCTGTACAGTATGTAGGGCTTTGGCATAACTAGCAAGATTGAAGAGACTAAACTGCTTAACTTTAATCTTGGTAGCACTTACGAATCTTGGATGTAAAAGCTGAAGGTTTTGTCAGACTTGTACAGTGCTCAAGCATATTATTAGATCTTGCGGGTAATTGTGTTGCTGAAAAATTTGATCTATAGTGTTAGAATAAAAATGAAATACAAACGTCAATACTGTACAGCCATCTCATTCCAAAACATGCTTTCCTAAATGTGATATGCCTTGTAGCTGGCATAGAAGCTTAACCAGATGCTTGTCGAACTCTTCTAATGTTACTTTTCTTTTATTTGGTTAATAAAATGTAAGTAGCACTTGAATTTGTCAAACCTTAAGAGAAGCGGTTGGCAAATCTGTTTCAAATTGTAAGGTTTAACATAAAGAATATTTTGTAAAGGTGATCTCTTCTAAAGCTTGCAGGCTGTTATCATAGGACTGTACAGCAGATCGTCTCTTGCCCATCTCTGCTAGACAATTAATTATGTTGTAAATAATCATAAGTCTTTTAACCTTATGAAAAATTGCAGCTTCATAAAACTACATTTGGATGTTGGCAGTTGCTTCTATTTGACTTAGAGGGTCTGGTTTTATTATCCATTAATTTGGTATTTTCCAGTACTCAGTCACTTGCTCTGAATAACTGATCCAATACCTGCAGGAGATTGACTCTTCCTGAAATTTCAGCCCATTCTTCCTGCTTCTGCTGCCTTGACCAGACTTACTATTAAAAATCTCATTGGATACTGTTGCTTAACTGGCTTTAAAGTGTTCTTTTATTATACTATGTGAGGTATTAACTTTCCCCATGGTATCAGATTTTACCAGAAATATGTAAAAGATTCCAGTGGTTTGAAATGGCATGAAATGCTTGGCTATACCACTCTAGGAGTGTTGGGAAAGTTACTGTTAAACAAGAAAAGTGCGTAGAAGTTAGTTAAACCAAAGGGAAGACTATTTAAGCTTGAAGAGACACCAAAATAAAGTGAAAAAAATGGTGATGGGAAACTTTGTTTTTGAAATGACTCCTGGGGTTGATGCTAAGAATTTTTTCCAGAATTATTGGCGGCTTTAATGTAATGCTGACAATATGTAGGAGGCATGAGTAGGAACATGGGCTGTAAAACTGCTGTAGCGGTAGAACTTTTATTGCCCAATAGCTGTGAAGAAATGTGCCCTTTCCCTTATATTTCAAAGGAAAAGTAAAGTAGACCCTAGAATTTGGTTGCCCTCCCCATCCCTCAGGGATTTTTTTTTTAAACTTGCCTTTTCTGTGCCCCTGTCCACTGAAGAAATCAAAGTAAAATTTTGGGCTCTAAAATCAGAACTAATTCGGTTTGAAAATTGAAAGTGTGTTCATAACTTTCTAACCTTTCTGCTCTTGGTGTTGAAGGATCTTTTGAGATGTCTAACTTCCTTTATTTCCGTAGTGGCAGTGAAATGACTGCTCTTGTTGGTGCAGTTCACTAAAGGTTAAGTAAGCAGAGAAAGTCCCAAGGTAAAACTTTCAGATTGCATTGAGGTTCACAATTTTGTCGGCAAACATTTGTCTCTTCCAGCCCCTCTACCTTAAATGCAAGTTAAAATATAAGCAAACTGTTTTATTGGGGTATTTTGAAAACCTCACTTAGGATTCTTAAGAATTTCTGGGTGGCGTAAGCAGAGCCTTATGATGAGCCTGTTAAGAGGGAATAATTTGATATTTTTTAGTAATGTTACTTAAGTTTAAAGCCCTATAGAAATTAAGGGACACTGTTTAAGTAAGTTGAGTTTTGAGACCTTAAGCTAAAATTGCAACTTAATTCTCCATGACTTAACTGTAACTGCCACTGGGTATTAGTAGTTACCACTTGTTTGTTTGAGCCTTTGTAGCATGTTTTAACTCTTGTCCATTTTACTTTCTGTTGAAATTGGAACATAAAACAGTGATAGTATCAGCTCTTCTTATTCTTTTAGTATAAATACTGTAGATCTATAGCAATCTGCACCAAATTGTTGTATGTACAGAAGGCAAGCATAACTTAAATTTTGAATAGAAGTGAAAAATAGATACCTTACTAACTTAAGAATGAACAATACTGGCACCATAATTCTTTGAGCCACCTTTTTTAAAGGAACCTTTTTTGCAGTTTGAAAATAGCCCCAGTTTGCTTACTATGAATCTTGGAAGACACAAATGTCAGTACATGAAACTCATCCAATATAAACCATGCCAGTTGGCTAAAGCTGCCACACAGGGAAGGCTTTGTGCCTTCATCTGTCATAGCTGATATGTTTAAGCCAATTTTTTTGTGTGCATGACTGTTTTGGGGGGAGCTGGGGGGGAGATGAACTGAGCTGGCTCGGCCATTATTATGAATGGTCGCACTGGCATGGATGTTTAAAAAACAAGGACTTCTCTTGAGTATATCCTTGAGCAGAACTTTTTTTTTTAAGACAAGTATTTGTGCTTGTGACAGGTTAAATTACTAACCACATTAAAACTCAAAAGTTTGAGGCACAATGCAGATATGTTCTACATTGAAAAAAGGGAAATGTCCTACTCTGCTTCACTTATTCTTGCTCCGGCTTAGTTGCTAAATTTAAAGGGGAGCATTGAAAGTAAAACTTCCTCATGACAAAATGTCTTTAACTGTTGGCTATATCAATGTTAAAACAACTGAAACAAAAGGTTCTCCAGCAATATGCCATTTAATATCCAGACTTTAAGACTGGATTTCATATGCAGATCACGCTGTAGTGTTTCTACTTAAATTCAGAACAACCAAAACTTCTCCCATCTTAGAAATGCTGATAGGATTTCAACATAAGATAGCATCAACAGAAAAAAAAAAAAGCTCAAATTAATGTGAATTTCTTGGAAGTTCACCTATCAAAAGGTAACTTGGGGATTGATTCCCATTCTTTTACACATGTCAAAAGAACCTTGAACTCTTGATTCACTGGGGCTCTGTTACTTTGCAACAGCCAAACCAAAATAGTGTATATAAATGAGGAAAACCAAACCAGTATACCTAATGTTCCTCTCTGGTCTCTCAATTTTCTATGTGAGCAGATGCAAAAATCAGTATAAATGGTTGCCACAGTTCTGTGGTAAATCTTTTTCCATACCTGCCTTGCTGCCTTTTATTTTTTGTAACTAAATAAAATGCAGACTGCTGTGTAACTGTAATTATCAACGTCTTCTGTGGTTGTTGGTGTCCATGTCTGTTTGTAGCATGGAGTAACTACAAATCCCTGGCACTGGCAGACGGCTTGAAAGAAACCAAGCACCTCTTACGGGGATATATTTGTGTTGGGTGGAGTTAAGGGTATTCTGGGGGTAATGTACCACTTTAGTTGTATATGCATGTGTTCTCTGCTGCAGGCTTGCCCATGCGATCGTGCCTAGAGCACTCTGGTTTCCAGGTGACAGACACGATTCACGGTATAGTATGAGATCTCTGAAGTTGGAGCATTCTCTACAGCTTTCATTTTCTTCAGTACTGGATTTCATTGTTTAAAAATAAGGCTTAAGTAGCACCAGCTACTGTCTGTGCATCTGAATGTTTACAGCAATAACAAAATATCAAAGTACTGCCCCTTCCTTTCCTCTGCTCCCTCATAAGAGAATGGTAACTTGAAATGAAGAGGATTAGAGATGTCTTTGTGGCTTTTGTAGGGCTTGAACTGGAAATTATTCTTCACATGCTAGATTCTAGGACTTCAGCAAATTAGTAGCAGTTCCTTCAGCTCTGGCAGGGATCAGTGATCAACAGCAGATTCTTAGAAGCAGAAATAGTTATCGCTGAATCCAAAACTGTTTGTTCCCATACCCTGAAGTTCAAATTGATGTCTTCCAACAGCTTCTAGAACTGAGAAGTTTCCCCTGCATAGGCTGCTTCTAACCTCTCAGGCAGTTCCTTGTAATGTTGTAATTCCTTGATTTGTCTAAATCAAAGTGTATTTTAGTATTTTGAAGTCTTGAAAACTACTAAAGCTGAGTAAACTCGAAAAAATGGAGTTACAATGGAAGATATAAATTTGTGGGCAGAGCTAAGGGTTATCTGGGGGGGGGGAAAAGTTTGCAAGTTCCTCCTCTAGACAGAATTCTGTCAAGCATCATTTGGGACTTCTGATACAGAGCTCATCTTGCAGGTACAAGAAAAATAAATTTGGGGTGTTAGGGAGAAAATGGTGATGAACTCAATTTTCGATGTTAAACTACCAGATGTATAAACACTGTCTGGTCATTTTCTGATCACAGATCAGATAATGTGCAATGTCTGCCATCTTAGGACTTCAGTCTTGTACCTGAAGCTTCCTGCCTTAAAATCAGTTCATATGATCACAAAGTAGATTCTTAACTTCAGTCATCTCTGTCCATACAGCTGTCCTCCCTTACTAAAATTGTAGTGAGCTTTCTTAATCTGCTTGGAGAATAAACCTTCCCACAATAAAAGCATCACTGAAGAAATATTGTAAAGAAATCTTAAAGGCTTAGAACACATGGTCCAGTTCTAGTTAATGCCTCCATATAGAGGGAGTGATTAAAAACCTGCAGCAGTTATTCAATCATGCTCTTACTGTTGTAATTAAAATAGCCTCACTGCTATTGAAGTAAATGGCTTCCAGAATTGGGCATAAGTTGGAAAAAGCTGTTAGTTTATGGAAAAACCGAAGTTGTGATCAGTTTAGCCAAGAACACATGAACTAAATATGTACATCAAACACCTCACTGTGTGAGATGCTTTGCTTTGAACCACTGTTCTCATAGGTGATTGTTCAGTCAGAAAACAATCAAATCCTTCCACTTTAACATCTTGGAGTTAAACTCTTAAACTTCTGTTATGTAAAACTGCATCCTGCTTGCTTCATTCTCCTTGACCACGTGACCTGGAGACTTCCCTAATTCTAGGCTGAGTATATGGCCACTTGTGAAGACTGATCCTCTCCAAGCTCCCATTCATATTTGCAAGTTATTTAACAAATTACTTTGTATTCATTTTCCTCTGGACACTAATGCTCCATGCTGAGGGAACAGAAAAGAGGAAGGGATGCCACAGGAGTCTCCTTTTCTGATGACTCTGCAGTACACATCCCTAACTGTCTTTCTGATGGCACAGTAGATGCCATTAGGCTATCTCCGACATTAATTTGAGGTGGACTCTTAGAACTGGCTAGCTCTTTATACAGTATGACTTACAGAAAGTGGATGCCGGTTCAGGTTCTAGGGAAAAGCCCAATCTGCTTACCTTCTGATGAACTGAACCATTCTGAGAGCACCATTAATCAGGAAAGACTCCTGGATGGTGAGTAACTTTCTGACTGTTCAAGAAAAATCTGTAAGTGGTAATGATGTAGGACATGCTTGTTCAGAGAAGCCCTCTGTAAATGACTTTAATACTATTGAGTAGTTACGCATTTAGCTTTAGTGAATATGTTTTGACACTATTAATTTCCTTGAAAGGAATATAAACTAATAGTAGTTTTCATATTGTCTTGTTTTAAACTTATTATCCTAGTGGAATGGGAAGTACTTGCTGAAAGACCATCGATTCATGTTAACTATACTTCTTCTATAGCTTCTGAAATATTGTAACTGCATAGCTTGTGTAAATCATTAGCTTGTTGTATTGTACTTAAGGGAGCTGGTGTTGCTTAACTGTATTCCATTAAGTTCATATTTCCACCCTTGTTTTGGACATGTTAGAGCTGTGGAACAGAAAGGTATGCACATGGTTCTATGAATCAAATGTTTTTGTTCAGAAGGTGGAGATGCAGGCTACCTTTATGGGCCTCTAAAGCTAGTCTGGTTTAAACAGTCAACGGTGGAATTGCAACATAAATGGCAGCCACAAACTGTCGCTAATTCTAAGCAAATATTTGCTTTCTCTTCTCCTTACCTTCAAGCCCTTTAAAGGACAAGGTTTTTACTACATCTTAAAATTTTAAATGTGCAGCTCTATTAAAAGCATGTGCCATTGAGAGCTCACTTGCTGAGGGTATGGTTTGATACTCTTGAAACTGCTTTGTAATGACTGTTCATGATCCAAGCACAATACATTATGCATGGAATTCGTTAAAGTTTTGCTAGTATACTGCAGTTCTGAGACACCCTTAGCTTATGTGGGCATTTCATTTGAAGAGAAATCTTGAATTTGTGTGGCCAGTGGTACATAGTACGTATAGCCTAGGCAGATACTCCAAGGAAATTTAGTCACAAGAAATTTGGAAAATAAGGTAATAGAAAAAAGCAAGTGCTTTGCAAGCTTCGTCATGTGCCTCTTCTAGTAGTCCTTCTAAGGCTTTTATGTCATCTCTGTAATGTGTCTCAAGTGCTTTAGCTGCAAGCAGAGTATCATCCTAGATGTTGTGCAGAGGGACTTAGTTACCTCAATTAAAAATAAAAATGTTCCTCTAAGCTTATGATACATTGAAACCTTGTTTTGAAATACTGGGAAGCAATAAAAACATACCTGAAAATCACCTTTCAGGCTATTTACGGGAGTGGCTTGGTCTCAGTGGCACATCCTTTTGAAAGACTTTGGAGTTGTTGAAATAGTGCGGTGGTCAGAGGTCAGATGGATACTAGTGCTGTAGCTGTCACAGATCAAGACAGTGTTGAGACATCTAGTTAATTGTAGTTGGCACTTCTACTCCCTTTGTTCTGGTGGTTGCAGGTTAATCATGTTAAATTTCATCTTCTCATTGTGTTTGCTTTTTCTCATTCATAGAGGTCCTGTAACAAAGGAGAGTCTGTACAGTCTCAGAAGGAAAATGACTTGCAAGTGAGTAATTGAATGTGCTTATTTCGCAGAATTCTATAGGTGATAAATGTGGTTATCCTGCTTCTAAACAAGCAGTTATTCCACCTGGTATCTGGGCTGTACTTCTAGAAACTGTAAACAGTAATAAAGAAATCTTACTTGCTTATAGAAGTAACACTATAATGTGTGGACATCTATACACAGTTTGGAAAGATTTAAGCATTCCACCTTAACAAGAAACACTCCCCAGTTCTACCCTCAATGGTTTCTTACCATTTCTAACGTTGGTATCAGTACTGCTGTTTTGAATACTAGGCTCCTCTTCCCTTAGTAGAGGAAGACCAGTACTCTGCTTTAGCTAATCCCTATTTTATAATACAGTGATGAACATCTCTGAGGAAAGTATGTGAAGCTGGAGAGAACTTCCTCTTGAATATGAGGTGTTTCTGATTAGCATTGTTCTTAGATTATCTGTGTTCTGCGAACTTCAAAGTTTTTGCATTTGGAACCATTTCCGCTCAAGCAGCATAATGTTTAGCTAAGTGCAATTTTTCATAAAGTCATCTGAACAGAGTTTAGTAATTCAGTTTTCTATCCTGGCAGTACTTTTTTCAGTAAGGCATAGCACTGCAGCATGTTAGCCAGATGCTTTTCTTGTTACGTACTATTGTTTTTCAGATCTGTAATGGTTTTGGCAGCGCTGAGGGAGAAGTACATTTTACTTGTTTGATAAGTGCTGCTTTTCTCCCCTTATATTTTCTGCCTTCTGGGAATGTCATCTGAAACAGTTTTTTGGGATTTTTGGTGGTTTTTTCTGGTGTGTTGAAACTGGTTTTAAAATTGCTGTTGTTGAATGACTGCTTTTGAAGTTTTGTTGAACTTCCAGTTTAGTTTATTGGAACAGCTTCAATCAGTTGAACCAAGACTGAACTGAAAAATGTACTGATTTGATTCCTCAGTTTTCTTCAGAGAGGAAAGATGGAGGTGGTTTGGTTTCTCCTGTGCCCCAATCCAGTAAAAGTTCCTAAAACTATAAAAGAAAACAAAAATCCAAACAAACCCTGGCCTGGTGCCAGCAGCTCATGGAAGTTTGCAGTACAGGAAGCAAGGCTTTGAACTTCAGGACTGTCTTTGTTTGTTGCCTGAAAATAGTGATTTTTATGCTGGTAGGTTATTGTTTTCTGCTGGGAATCTCATAGTGCTGGAACTTCACGGTTAGATCAGTGTACTCAAGAATTCCTGTCAGGATAAATTGGTTAATTTTCTTGAGTCTAGATTAAAATTGTAGGTAGGTTTGATCAGAGGAGTTAATGTCATCCTTTGGGGAGAAGAATATCATCTGGGTAGTAGTAAAATGTTCTGCTTCACTAACAAAAGCAGTGTAGCTGTTCTGAGCTGCCTGGTGTTTGACAGCTGACTAGAGAGGGATGGTTTTCCATCAGCTCATACGGCCCTTTTTAACAGGGATTATCCACATTTGTTCTTGGCTTTGCTATACTTGGGGATAGTTTTCCTCAAAATACTGCGTTTCTTGTATTTTATAGTGAGCTTTTTGTCAAAGAAAGAATAAAGCAGAAGTGTCAGTTCCAACTGGAATACAGACGGGCTTTTGATCTCTCCCTGCCTGAATGGGAGTTGCATACTGGAAAAGTCTTGTAAAGAGTGTTCGTAGGTTTGAAATGCAACGTTCAGCTCTTAAGTATTCATTTGAAAGTGTGAGTGATCAAATTTTATCCAGAAGCTTGTCTTAAATACAGGTGCTCATGGCTACATCTATCTGATAAAATTGAGTCTCAGAGCTTCAAACAACGGATTGTTGTCTTGCCAGTAGATTGCAAAGTATTTGAAGACTTTGAGATAGACTATTTACTTGGCTACAGTGCTTGATTCTTTAAAAAAAGTCATTAGATCAGCATTTTAACTGGAGCATTGTATACCTCGGTATGCTCAATGTCCATATGAAGGATGCTATAGACTTCAGATGTCCTTTAGTAGTTTATTCCACACCCATACTTGACAGTAGTGTGTGGAGTGGAGAATTGGTAAAAGGTCTGTCGGGTATTACAGAGGGGAAAGCTTTGTGCCTGAGATACATAGATAACCTATGAGCTCTGAGATGCAGAGCTCTTGTTGGACTTGTTCTCAAATGACCGTTCTGTTACAGTAGAGGAAGCTTTTTCTGGTGCTCTAACCTTTTTTCCTTATTTGCCAGGACATTGAAACTCAAATATTCTTGTACTGCTGTTTTTAGATAACACTTACCTATACTTCTTAATCTTGAAGCAGATCTTTCATGGAGACATGCCACATCCAAACACTGCTTACACAGAAGTTTACAAACTTGTGATCCTGTAGTTGTGGATTATCTGAAAGTTCTAAATCTGTAAGCACTTCTCAAAGGACAAGGGCTAGGCAGGTGGCATGGCAGGAATAACCCAGAAGTGCACTGCTGAGTAACTGGAAATGTCACTGTTTTTCTGGTTGTCACTTCTGATGTATTAAGGGACATCTTAAGGAAGAACACTTCTTTGGCACTTGCTGTCTTTCAAGTATCATGAGTTGGTTTCTCAGTAAGATGTGAAAACAAGGAACTGATGACTTAATGGGGACAGCCAATAGGATTGCTGTAATTGGACTTTTAAAATGCCCTGGTGTTGTACCAGGCACGGACAAATTCAATATTGGCTAATAGAGCAGACATTCAATAACCTATATCTAATTTGTGTTTTGGTGCTTGGTGTTAGCCTTCAGAACTGAAATCAAAAGTTCAGATGTGTGGTGGTGAGGGCATGCGAAATAATGAGAAGCAAATATTTTTGGTGTTAGTTCTGCTTTGAGGAGTTGAGATGGGAAAACAGGACATGTATGCAATACATTCATATGCAAATCATCTTAATATCAATTGATATTCTTGCTGCCTCTTGTACCTTTTTTTGAAGTTAATGCTTCAGCACATAGTTACATGAGTCTTTCCTATGCTTCAATATGAATTTCTTGAAGAAACCAGAATAATAGTGTGGGCCAATAATAAAAAAATTCAGTGGAACTGCCTGGAGTGTACTCAAGAGTGGAATTCGTTTACAAAGAGTTATTTACTGTCTGAGACCGCAGTGACTACACTAACTCAGGAGTCTGAAATATCTGAGAACGTTCTTAACTTTGTGCTCTTAATTCTTACGCTTCTAAGTGTCCTGGGTCAGACTTTGAGATGAGTTGCTCAAAAGTAGGCAGAGGCTTAGCAGACCTCTAGGATTTAAGTACAGCTGGATTGTGGTTAGCATAACTGCTAGAAGTAGTGATTCATACTGTGGCTTCTGTTTGCTTACAGCTAATCTTAACCATCAAGGAAGCTATACTTAGGTGATTTTTAACTGTATTTGAGATGGATTTCATGTATCTAATAACTATTAAACATTCAAATGAAAAGAACTGTCTGCTTGTGATCATTATGGGCTGAATTTATTGATGGAAGGAGAACCTTGAAGAAAAATTATTGAAACTTGAGGTATCTTTGGAGGTAGAAAAGGAATAATGGTTATTCACACACATGTTCCTTAGCAGGAGTTTACATTGGGGTTTTTGTTTGGTTTTTTTTTTTAAAGAAAGGAAGATCTAAAATGTGCTTAACAGAAACAAATCCTAAGTTGTCATTCTAAATGATAAATTGGTTAGTTCAGTTGTTCACTTCATCCATTTGCATAGTTAAAATGTCCTTTTGTGAGGCAGTGTTCCAAAGTGTGTTAAAATAGCCAAGGATAATATTTATAGTTCCTGTGCTGTGCTTCAGTAGGATAAACTCCTTCAGGAAATGAATTTGCAGAGTTCCCACAGGTTAAGGAGGAGAGGGTGTTTTGGTTTTTGCATAGCTTTCCTTCAACCTGGCCCACCAACAGGACCTGCTGCGTAATACAGATTTTACTCCCTAGCTTTAAATGTGAAGGCACAGTACTTGTATTGCTCCCATGCTGTGAGTTGTTGCTAGTAAAAAAACTTTGGTTAGTAAAATGTTGAGTCGTCCTCCTAAAGTTAACCCTAAAATTTCTCACTTTGTAGCAGTTTAGCTATTGTGTGTGCTGAAGTTAATTTCTGTGTGAGCACCAACTAACGCTTTAATTTTTTTTGTAGGGGGCAGAAGCCATGGTTCTGGAAAGTGTTATGTTTGCCATTCTTGCAGAGAGAGCTCTTGGCCCAAAGCTGTATGGAATCTTTCCACAAGGGCGACTGGAGGAATTCATTCCCGTAAGTCCTGTTCATGATTAGTGGGCTGCTGGTAGCTGTTTTAATTGATCATGACAGGAAGGTCTCCGGACTGCCCAGAAAGGCAGGGATGTGGGAATGGAATACTTGGCAGCCTGTAATAATTGCTAGCTGTAATATGATACAGTTACAGTGGGTGTTGGAGAACCCAATTATAGCTCTTGCCAGCGAGGGATATCTTAAAAACTCTTCAGCTGTAGCGGAGACTAATAAATGAAGATAAAAAACCTGTTAGATACCAAACATAGCATTGGAAGCTATGGAGTAACACTTTCCTTTAACAGCAACAAGAGCAGATGCTTTTGATGTTCTTAAATATTTATACCCAATCAGCTTTGAAGGTATTTTTAGTGTGAGATGTGATATTCCCCAGGTTTTGATCTTGAAGAGAATTGACTTAAGTCATGTGTAAGCTAGGCTGGCTAACTCTGCTTTTGCAAAGACAGCAAATTTGTCAGTTCATTTGGGTTGAAAATTGTATTGCTTGAGTACGATGCTAGAATTTTGTACTATACGATAGACTAATGCTACTGTTTGTAATGAATCACACTTTGTAATTATCAATTAACTGTATTTTAAGAATACTATGTTTTATTACAGAGCAGGAAACTAAGTACTGAAGAACTAAGCTTACCTGATATATCTGCTGAAATAGCTGAGAAGATGGCTAGATTTCATGGCATGAAAATGCCATTTAATAAAGAACCTAAGTGGCTTTTTGGAACAATGGAAAAGTAAGTTATGCAATGCTTTATGGAAAAAGGTGACCTGTTGTAATTTTGATAAACAGATCGTTCTTCCTGAATGTCTTGAGAGCCCAAGTTCTCACTGTACCTAGAAACTATTTTGTAGTTACTTGAGGA
Organism: Falco peregrinus; assembly: GCF_023634155.1. NCBI lineage: Eukaryota > Metazoa > Chordata > Aves > Falconiformes > Falconidae > Falco > Falco peregrinus. The sequence goes on along the minus strand of NC_073729.1, from coordinate 5,177,623 downwards.
ACTTAAATTACCGTGAAGAATAGTAATGCTTTCTGGAGTAACTTTTTTAAGACTTTCTTGATTTTAGTTTAAATGTGATATTAGTATGGGAAGACTAATACACTTAGTCATAAATGCTGTACTATTGTTGCTATTTCTAACAGATATCTAAATCAAGTGCTGAGGATTAAGTTTACCAGAGAATCCAGAACTAGAAAACTGAACAAACTCCTCAGTTACAATCTCCCCCAGGAAATGAAAAATCTGAGGTAGGCTTATTTTGTCTATCCCTGTCTTCAGATTTGCACATTTTGAGTATGAATTTTTTTATACTTGTTCAAACACATTATACAATGTAATACCCTGTCTTTATTTTTCTTTACAAGTTGGGGATTCTTTTTGGTTCTGTAACCACCCTGAGTCTCAGGGCTACTACCAGTTGATCCAATCAAATTGCTGATCAATGAAGTACAACTTTGTTGTCCTGATCTTGGGCTCCTAATTGAAAAATAGGGCCTTGCTAGAAATGAATAGTGCTTCAAATTCTTAAAACAAAATCCATTCTTTACATCAAAGTGAACTGAGCTTAGTGATTTCTCACTTATCCTATGTTACTGTTTTCTAGAGCTATGCTTGAAGCTACTTCATCACCAGTTGTATTTTGCCACAATGACTGTCAAGAAGGTAAGCTGCTAATATTTCGTGACCTTGTTCAAGGATGCAGTATGAAGCCTTTGCTGGTCACTTGTTTGCTTTCTGGGGCGTAGTCGTGTTATCAAGGTGCTGACCTGAAACGGTAGCCTGTGCACTCCCGGTGCACAACAGTTGCAAAGCAAAGTGAATTGGCTTCAGCAACCCTTCAGGCTAATGAAGAGAACATCTAGTATCATAACTGGATTAAGCCAAATATGTACACGTGCTCTTAGTAGACTGATTGATGGTGGGAGCCTTGAGTCTTTTCTGTTAAGACTGTACCTTTCTTAGCTGTCTGCAATATACACGATCAGGGTAGGATATACTTTAGTCCTTTTAAAAGAAAGATACTGAAGAAGTACAGTGAATGGTGAAAATGGAGACTGGGGTAGTTTGACTCAGCAGTTCTCAGCTTGTATTGATAAGAAATATTAGGAGAACTTTATCCACATTTTTTTTTTTAGCGTGCTTTCTTTGGAGTCATGGGGGGAGTAACAATTTTTCTGAGCCAGTTCTCTATAAACAGTTGAAAAGGAAGCAGAGCTGAAGGTGTTGAGTGTGCCGTGTCTGTGCTCCCTGTCACCTGTACAGTGGGTGAGATGGGCAGAGCTGGAAGGATGCTGTACTAGGACCATATGCAGGGCTGGTTTGTTCTCAGGAGTCCCAGCCTTGTTAGCTAAGGCTGAGGAGCTGGCCTGGAAGAGGATAGCCCTGAAGGATAGGTAGGCACGTAAGGATAGGCAGCACGAGGGAGAAAAGGCCACTGATCTGAGGTCTGAAGAGCTAGCTCAGTAGTGGTGGAGTTCAAGGTCTCACTGCTGGTGTGGAAAAGTCCGGTACTGGAGGAGTCAGGCAGGTAGGACTGGGGCAAGCTTTGGAACCAAAATTTCCAAGGTGAGGGTCGGGGGTTGAAATACTATGACTGTTCAGTTGGTGCAAAGGTGTGACACAGAAAAAAGATGTACCTGTGGAGAGGGGGCGAGCTACTGCTGAAGTTGAAATTACTCTAAATTTATTTACTAGTTGGCACTTGACAGAAGCAGACTTGATGCCTTTCAGAGAAATTATAGGGACTTAAGTGAATTGAAAGACAGGTAAAGCTATCTCCCTGATATGATACAGTGGAAAAGACTGAGCTTTTCCGTAGGTGCTGGTTGTGCCACATACTAGAATAACAAAGTGATCAGTCTGGCTTTCAGGCTGCTGAAAAGCAATTCCTGTCCCAAGTGTTCTGTGATCAGTGATAGGGCTATGCAGGTATGAGAGATGCTGCATAATTTAGATCTCAGGCTGTGGAAAGAAACAATTCAGCAAGGGCTACTGAGGCTGACAGTGTCACCTGAGTTAGCTGCAAGCTAAACACCAGGGAAGCGGGACCCTTGGAAGAATGCATCTACCTCTGCCTGTACAAAAGAAAACTTTTCTTTCAGTTTTACAAGGTTTATAGTGTATACCTCTACTTCCAATGAGCTGCTATACAGCCAGTGCAACTTGGGTCTTCCTGTTGTTCTTCTGCACAGATGTAAGGGATAACTGGGACTATCTGAACAATGTTTCTTAAGATACAGTATTTCTTTTCTCTAATTTTCCTGGGACTTTACTAATATGCTGTATTATCTTTAAATTTTCAGGTAATGTCTTGCTTCTGGAAGGCAGAGAGAATTCAGAAAACCAGAAGCTGATGCTCATTGACTTTGAATACAGCAGCTATAATTACCGGTAAACCACTTCTTATATTCAGCAGGAAGGTGTATTACTTTCTGCATGCTACAGTGAGAGCAAGTGCTGCACTACTGATTATCAGTCTATTCTAGTGAATTATGTTCCGCTCTACTAGCGGTAGGCAGCAAATATAACTGGTCAAAACAGTTCTGGTTCTGATGGTGTTGAGTATAGGCATACAGCAGTCAAAGTTTTTGGAGCTCCTTGGTTGTCCAGACTAGAGGGCTTGTGTGTGCACAAATGGCTTCTTGCTTGCATTGTCAAAATTTCTTTCTAGTGGGGAGGTGAGAAGGATGATAGATTGTGTGTGTGTACATATGTACGTGGGGCAGGTTTTGCATGTTTTCTTCACCCTTTCAAATAGCTTTCTCATCTGTGCAGATGAGTAATCCTATGTTTTTCATGTAATCACATAGTGAAATGCTTTCTGTTTTTACCTCAGTCATCTAGTACCTGTGTTTAAGAATGATGTAAGTGTGTGGAGCCATTGGGATCATTAAATGTTAGCATAGCTGGAACATAATGGAACCCTGAATTCCAGTAATGAGGGAGTAGGATATGTTAAATACCTTGAGCATGACATTTTTGCCTGCAATAATGCTAATGCTAGAGATACCTGACTTTGTGCTGAGATGTAGTGTGTACTCAAGTATTTTTTAACTGCCTCCATTGGTATAAGACTTTATAGCAAAGTCTAATATTTTCATGTAGCTGATAACTTCAATTCTTAACTGCCCATCCTTACTAATAGAATTTAATGACTTGCAAAAAAAGCTGTATTCTAGTCATCAATTCTCTACCTAGTTTAGCAAAACTGCAGTAACTTATAAGTAGCCCTGTACTACTAAACTTGATTTTAGGTTTGCTTAAGCAAAGCCAGAATGCTAGTATACAAATATTGAGATGCTCAGTGTTTCTGCCTCTTTCAGAGGATTTGACATTGGAAATCACTTCTGTGAATGGATGTATGATTACACGTATGAGAAGTACCCATTCTTCAAAGCTACTGCTCTTAAATATCCTTCAAAGAAGCAACAGGTAGGCACATACAACATAATGAATAAAATGCCAGCATCCACACTCTTCAAATCCTGACTCTCTTCCAGTTCTGTTTTGAACTTTGTCCCAAGACCTTTCCTTCATGACTTCTTTAAATATAACACTTTGTGTAATCCTGACTGCCTTTGCTTTAAAAATCACAGAAGCTTCATAATAGCTATTCAGGAAAGAATATTTTGTGTGCCATGTAGCTATCCACCACAAAGTCTAATAGTTGTGGATTGCAGCTGTGAAATTAGTTGGCAGCAGCAAAATGTCTGTAGTCCCTAATATGGCTTTTCTTAAACCAGCAATTAGTAGAACCACCATTAATCTTAAAGCTAACTCCAACACTGTTGATGTCTGCAAACTTACTGAAAGGCCTGCTTAGTTCTTTCTGAAAGAAGCAAATATGTCTTGAGATGAAGAGCTGTAACGCTTGTTTACTTGCCTTCCAGCTTCATTTTATCTCCAGTTACCTGTCTGCATTCCATGACGGCTTTGCAAAGCTGAGCAATGAAGAGAAGTCCAAACTAGAAGAGGAAATGTTGATAGAAGTTAACAGGTAGCTTGTCTTTCACAGCTGTATCTTGAAACTTCCCCTGTGACACCTATACTTGCATACCTCACTGGGTGGAGAAACTTCACCCGAGAGAGGTGTTCATATATACTAAAGGAAGATCTGTCCATTGTAACCTTTAGGTATGTGGTATACGCTGTTAGTGGAGTAAACAAAACACTGTTCCATGGGAAAGCTATGGAATTACTTTTATAATGTGATACTTAGAGGTGTGGACATCCCCAAATTAAGGAATCCTATTCTAACAGGATATTGAAATAAGGTGCTGTGACTTAGCTGGATATTTGAATAAACATAGTCTTGTAATTCCAGGTTTGCGCTTGCATCGCACTTCTTCTGGGGTCTGTGGTCTATTATACAAGCAAAGATCTCATCTATTGAGTTTGGTTACCTGGTAAGTTATTTAATCATGATTCCATGTAACTAAACATGTATTCTAAGTAACCTGTGGTACGTTATCAGAAAGGAGATGAAATGGCCTCCCACAGCAGCTAGTATCTTCTAATCCTCTTAAAATCGGTTTGTTACTGGTTTGTACTCTTAGCATAAGAATGCAAGCACCTAAGATGATAAAAACTTCAGAAATTCTTCCCATTATTATGTAGAGAGACCATAGCCTTAAGTGTTAGGCCTTGCAGTGAGATGATGTCCTGCAGTGAAGTATTCTTCTGCAGTAAGGTCCTGTTCCAGCGGGATGCTAGCATGCACTAAGTGTGAATTTGGAAATTGAGAACTGGGTGCCCATGTAACAACATGTTGACGTTTGGTGTGCAGCAGTATCAATGACAGGTAGCTTGTACTTGAGAAGGGGATCAGTGTAACTCCTGATAAATGTTTAGTGTACTGTAAAGTGATATAACTGTCAGGTACACTGAATATCCTGCAGGAAACATTGCAGAACCCAGCCTTTTTAGTTCAGGTTTTTTCTGACATGCTGGCAGCAGCTAATAATGTTAGAGTTGAAATAAGGTGGGAGAAAACTTGTTAAGAGTCTGGAACACCTCTGGAGAGAGTATCCTTCCCAGACAGAGCTAACTAATACATTGAGATGGTGGGCTAGGGAGGTTAACTTCATTATGTTTCCCCGTCCCAAGACAGAAAACTCAGCTGTGTTCACTATATTGAGTGCTGAATGTCCCTTACTTCCGCAGGAATATGCGTTATCCAGATTTGATGCGTACTTTGATCAGAAGAAGAGGCTGAAGGTGTGAATGTGGGAGGAGTGGCCTGCTGGTTACTGTATGAAGAGGGCAGCTGGACAGAACTTAGACTGTGCTTAGGCTACTGTATCTCTAACGAAGGTGTCACTGAATTCCAGTTCCTTGGAACACAGGTGTACAGTACTGAAGACTGTATAAAAATGACTTGTTTACAGTTTCGTAAATACTTGGAATGAGATTGGGAGGCAAAAGTAAAACACAACAGTGCAATATCTTTAAATCTTTTTGATCTAGAAGGTATTTTATATTATGGGAGAAGCTTACACTTCAGTGTCAATACCACATGCATCAGCAAACAGTGTTACTGTGAGTACGTTTTCAAGGGGGGTGTTGGCATTATGGTTTGTAAGCGGAACAGTTGTAAAAGATGATTCATTGTAGACACTGCCTCTTAATGAGAAAAAAGCAAAGGAGACAACTGTTAAACTGTGAAGTAGGCTTGAAATCTTACTGTGAGATTAGGTTCAACATGCCCCATGAACACTATCTTCAAAGCTGCTGATACGTTACACTGCTTTAACCATAAGGCAACTAAACACACTGAAGCAATATGCTTTAAAGTGTTACCTACATATACATGAATGTTTTTCTCTTAAGCTGGTGTGCCTGTGAAGTATGAGTGAACTTTGACCTGGACATTCTGAAGGAGTTTGTCTTGAACTGTTCATTCCATGTCCTTCAAGAACATACTTTAGCCCAGCCTGGTTGTCTCTTAAAATGCTGTGTCCTGCACAGGGGGTTCCGTGGGCTGGCAGCACTGGGAAGAGTGCCTTGAATTGCTCTAGCAACTCCCCAGATAACTGGATTGGCATTGACAATACTTGTAATTGGAGCTCATCTCTCTTCTTGTGTTGCCACAGTATATGGCTGTAAAAATAGCAGAGCCAAAGACTGCGGAGAACACTTCAGGAAATTGCTGTTCTGCCTGTCCAATGCTTATGTGGCTTGAGAGGTGCTTTTCTTGCACCTTCAACTTTCACCGTGTTCCAGCAATCCAGTGAAGTGGAGTGTCTTGTGGGGAACAATAACGTGTATATTGAAACTTGAGTATAATCTGTGTACATGTCATGTAAAGATTTCTTTAGATTTTTGGGAGCTTGTTTATTTTGAATGTTATTTGTTTGTGCTTTCTAACACACTGTATTATAAATAATAAACTTCTAAGCCTACCCTTTTTGACTTGTATAGCAAATACTGTTCCAAGCAGCTCAAATGCACAGCATTTCATGTACTGTATAGCATAACTTGTAAAAGCTGTCATCTTATTCTCTAGTATAGAGAATAATTTTCCATACACTCTATTAATACTTTATAATAAATATGAAGCACTTAAAAACATCATAGTTGATACTCTTCAGTCTTCATTATAACTACAGGATAAAGTAGGTGCTGTTTCTGGCCTTAGTCTAGGCTGAAAGTACTTTCTTGCTTCCCTTCAAAGGCAGGTTAAATTAAGCTTTAGGTGGGATATACCTTCTATTTAAATGTCTTTGGTGTTTATTGTATAAGTGAATGCCCTTAGAAAGCTCAGGGGAGAAAGGTGGATAAAGCAAGTGATGAAGCAGACTGGCGATCGGTTTATTAAAGTCTATAGTTGTAGAGGCGGGAGAAGGTTTTGGTTTAAGCACTTCCTCTATCTCTCCTGTTAACTACCCTAAAAACAAAGGTCAAATTTACCAGCATTACTGAGTTCTGCTGGCGCCTCAGGTAGAGCGTTTGTAGTATGAATAGCCAGGTTATTTGTCTGGGCTATTGAAGCTTCTCTTAACAGGTACTACTGCACGCAGCAAACCCAGTGGGAATGGAAGGGGGGTAAACACGGTTCAGCAGGATTCTTTGCAGCTAGCTGGAAAGGACTGACATGTAATAGGTGTCTTGATTCTGTAGGAAGCCTTGTTTTGTATTCTGACGGCAAGTTCAAGTCCTCAGGAAGCCTGTGGAGACTGTCCTCTGACTCATCCATTGCATCTCATGCTTGTCAGAACCAAACGGGGAAGGAGACCCGGTCGCGGTAGTGCTAACTGTAGTAAAGGTGCATCAGAGGTGAATCCCTTTGGGCTCTTGTTAAATTCTGAGAGGAAACTAAGCTATGAAGTTCCCTGGCGGGACTGCTTCGGGTAAGTCCCAGCGCTGCAGCTGTGATTTCTGAGGGTGAGGGGAGGAAAGGCCCTGAAGGAAAGCAAAGCGTGCTCTGACTTGTGCCTTTTGTAATGTAAACGTTAAAAGAGGGGGGGATTCTTCCAGGTGTTGGGTTGGCTTAGCTGGGGGCCCAGGTAAGTCAAAACCAACGAGCAGAGAGCAAGGCGCTGTGTCTTCCTGGTATGATTTTTTTGTTGTTGTTGTAGATTTGTCTGTTGAGGGCAAGTTCTTGAAGTTTCTTTTGAGACCTTGTAGTAGACAAAGAGGAACTTGAGCACAGCCTTCTCTTACTCCTGGTCACTGTTCAAGCTGACTAAGCAGCTATTTAAATGTATTGGCATTTCTGTCGTGGGATATTGTTTTGTGAAGTCGTATTCAAAGACTTAATCTGATTTGGTTTTTGTAAAGACAGTTTAAAATTACTGATTAATTCTCCTTTCAGTTGATTTGTGAATACAGCTTGTGCTTGAGCGCTGTCTTGAAGTTGCTGGGTTTTAATCTGTGTTGTGAATTTTTGTCTTGGTGTCCATGTTGCCTCACAAGTCACTGGTGAACAGACCTACTGTTAACTGGTGAAAATGTGGCTTTATTATTATATGAGTTAAAAAAACCCCACCTTTTTCTCTCAAAGGAAACTCTTGGTGGTCTAGCCAGACAGCTGGTCTCAGCTGCCACTTTGGGGTGATTCAGTGGATAACTGGCAGAGTCTAGGGTGTACCCCTGTTGCTCCTACAGCCATTTCTATAAGGTGAAAATCTAAATGCTTTGCCTTGGGGGCGGGGAAATGTCCTGTGGCTCATTAAGGCTCAAACCCGGCAAAATTCAGCCTGTGCAGTCTTTGGGCTTTATCGGTTGTGCTGCCTTCTGTCTGTAACTGGAAAAAACCCGTGTGCTTTTGGTCTGAAACGGATACAGTCTATTAACCACCTTTCATAGTGACACTACTAAATAGAATGAGACTATCTGATTTTCGGAGTTGCTGTTCTAATAACTGATTAGGGAGATTAAGTTTGTGTTCAGCTCTACCCTCTGGGAGCACGCTCTGCGAAGTATGACAATGGTGAAAAGCAAGAGCAGCCTGTGCTCTTGGTGCAGTGCGGTTTGTTCTTTCTATCCGTTGCAGTTACTTGCCTTAGTGGGAAGAAGCCGAGGTTACTGGTATTTTGACTAGTTAGTTACTTTTTGAAAGCTGTGGTTGTTTTCCACTGCTAGGCTGTTTCACTTAAGGGTCAGAAGCTACCTTGGAAAATCCCTGTTCCCCGGCGCTGAAGAGACTTAACAGGAGAAATCCGCCGGCTGTTTGGCATTCCTCTTTGGAGCCTTTGAGGTGTGATAGCGTTCTGAAAAGCGATTACCTGGAAGGGTTGCTGTGCGGGTTAACTCCCTCTTGGTGCGTCTCGGAATTGCTGATATCACAGAATCGCAGAATGGTTTGGGTTGGAAGGGATCTTAAAGACCATCTAGTTCCAGTCCCCCTGCCACGGGCAGGGCCCCCTCCCACCAGCCCAGGTTGCCCCCAGCCCCGTCCAGCCTGGCCTTGGGCACTGCCAGGGATGGGGCACCCACAGCTGCTCTGGGCAGCCTGGGCTGGTGTCTCGCCACCCTGACAGGGAAGAATTTCTTCCTAATAACCTGATGTAAATCCGCCCTCTTTCAGTTTAAAGCCATCCCCCTTGTCCCATCGCTACCTGCCCTTGTAAAAAGCCCCTCTCCAGCTTTCCTGTCGGCCCCTTTAGGTGCTGGAAGGCGGCTGTCAGGTCTCCCCGGAGCCTTCTCTGCTCCAGGCTGAACAGCCCCAGCTCTCCCAGCTGCCCTCACCGAGCGGGGCTCCAGCCTCTGCCCATCTCTGTGGCCCCTCTGGCCCCGCTCCAACAGGCCCATGTCTCGCCTGTGCTGAGGACCCCAGAGCTGGACGCAGCGCTGCAGGGGGGTCTCATGGGAGTGGAGGGGCAGCATCCCCCCCTCGCCCTGCTGCCCACGCTGCCGGTGACGCAGCCCAGGGCGCGGTTGGCTTCCCGGGCTGAGTGTGCATTGCTGGGCCATGCTGAGCTCATCCACCAGCACCCCCAAGTCCTTCTCAGGGCTGCTCTCAACCCGTTCTCCGCCCAGTCTGTATCGGTACTGGGGACTGCCCCATCCCAGGTGCAGGACCTTGCGCTTGGCCTTGCTGACCCTCATGCTGTTCACACAAGCCCACCTCTCACCCCCGAGGCCCCTCTGGATGGCATCCCTTCCATCCAGCGTGCTGACCGCACCGCACAGCTTGGTGGTGGTGGCGGCAAACCTGCTGGGGGTGCGCCCAGTCCCGCTGTGTCGCTGACAAATGTTAAACTTGCCCCAGTCCCAGTACCGATCCCTGAGGAACACCACTCATCACTGGTCTCCACTTGGAGTTGTTGACCACAACTCTTGGAGCGTGACCACCCATGAAACTCCGTATCCATGGAGTGGTCTATCCATCAAATCTGTTTCCCCAATTTAGAAACAATACCAATATAATGTTAATATCTGTAAGAATTTCTGCTTTTTCCTCCGTATTATCTTGGCTGAGGTTGCGCTACAGCTCAAATGGAATGAGGTGGGTTTGAGCCCTTCCAGTGGGTGTAATTGTTCATCCCAGCTGATTATGGCTGTGGAAACCCCTCAGGGGCCTGGGGCTTGCAGCCACGTTGGTCAGGGACCTAATTTGTCCTCCAGTTCACTTACTAGACATGATGATGGGAAGGAATGAACCCAGCTTAATTCTGTGAGGGTCTGCACAACTGGAAACTGAAGGATGCATTCTCTGATTTGCAAACGGAGAAGGAGAAAGCAAATGAATTAATTCCTAGAATTAAGAAAACTGACTCCTTAGCCCAGGTGCTAGCATCTCTGAGCTTGTGTATCCTGCCTTCCAACCGCAATGCTCTGCGTTCATGAGGCTCAGCGGATGAGTGATGCGGCATTAAATCGCTGTGCCTGAATCTGCTCCTGCCTAGAGATCCCAGTTTGTCTCCTCTGGAGACCACATCCTCGGCAAGCTATCGCAGCTTTTTAATGGTCCTAAAATCATAAGCCCAGCAGCCAGAAGTCAGCAGATGCTGCTGTACCACAACTCAGCTGCCCCAGCGAGCCAGAGCCGGCGCAGGGAGCACAGCACAGCCCTGCGTTGTTCCGTGGCTTACAGAAAAGCAGGTAGGTGGAAGAAGCGCTGGTTGCTGTGCCTTGCAAAAACAATAAGGCTTTTAAGAATTCAAATCCTCTCTTGAAAGATCCTTGAGGCAGCCTTGGGCGAGCTGCTTCAACACGCAGGCAGGATTGCCCCCGATGCCAGCCTGGGTCCACGTGAAGCAGCAAATGGAGCATTTCACTGGAAATGAATAAATAGCCCTAATGGTTCTGGACTGAAATAAAATACAGCATGCACTTACAGGGCCCTGGCAGGGAGCAAAAAGGAGCTACTGTACTTGGTACCCAGGCAACAAAGCTGATCACCAGCAAACAGGCTACTTGTTTTTCCTAATACGAAATTCATTTTTTATGGTTTTCATTTTCGAAGTATGCCGAGCTCCGAGTGACACAGCATTAAGTGCAATTATATTATAATGTGCAAACAAAGTGCTGTGTGTTCGTGTGTGTATGATCTATATTTACCAGTCTCATTAAACAGGGATCAGCCAGTAAAGTCTGAACGCAGTCCAGTCTGCCCTTGGTGAATACATTGGACCCTGCCTCAGGAGAAAAGCATCCCAGCCAGGAGGCGGTTTGAGTCTTGGAGTGGCGTAGCACTGAAGTGCTCGTCTGAGGGATGGTGCTAGAAGAGGCAGGAGGGTAAGCAGAGGTGATGGGATTTGTTCGAGAGTCTCTGGCAGAGCCAGCCCAGCACGCAGCAGTCGCGTTCCAGCCCGGCGTGCTGTGTGCTGGGCTAAGTATCCTCTCAGAAAGCCTCACAAACGCTGCCTCTGCTGCCAGCCCTGAGGAATGTTGCTTTTATTCATTGTTCCCTTCTTACGGAAAAAAAGTAAGACTCGGGAATCGGCCATCCTTCCTAATTCTTGAAGCCCACAGCTCTCGAGGCGCTGTAAAGTCAGGGCTGGAAACTGCTGTCTAAAGTGGCCCAGAGGCAGAATTTAAACGGCACACGGGAGAGTTGAGGTGCTCCAGCACCCCGTGAGGGCATCCACAAGAAACTCCCAGTTCCCACCAAGTCAGGAAAACAGCCGAATCTAAAGGTACAGCCTTGAACAGGGTCGGAATATTACCAGTTGCCCGTGTCCTGCCTTGGAAACAGAGATCTTCCTGCCCAGCAGGACACTCAACCTCCAGCTGGGTAGAGAGAAAGCACCCCCTGCAATCATCTCAAACATCTGCTGACCTCTGCTCCGGTGTTTGCCATCTGGAAACTCTCAGCATTTCCTCTGCACGTGGGTTTTTTTCTCTCCCTGCCATTGCGCTTCCTCCCCACAGCCTGCGAGGAAGCAACCGTGCCACGTTCGTCTGGGCTGTGTGCGCTGAAGGAAAGGGCATCGCAGCTTCTGCCTTAAAACCCTGCATCGCCCACACTGAATGGTCCCCCCAAGCCCGTCTTCTCTCTCGCTGCGTCTGACTGAACCACGAGCCACTGGAAGGCAGCAGGGACTGTGACCCCGCAAGCCTGTTGAAGCCTGTTGCAGAGGTAAATAAAGAGAGCAAGGCATGGAAAGGAGGAAGGAAGCCTGCTGCAATTGCACAACACAAAGGCCATTAAATAATACAATAATTTCCTCAGGAAGAGATTATAGAGGATTGTGTGTAATGTCTCAGGTATGAAGGGCTTAAAAAACTCACCTTAGAATGAAAGTCTTAATTGCAAGGCTAGAGCTGCAAAGAAAAACGTTTTTTTTATTAATCCCTCGCTAAAGTTGTTTGGAAAAATACTGGTTTCTCTTTATGAATAAAAAAAGCAAACCATTCATTTACATTGAATCGTGTTTTGGATGAAGGCTCAAGACTCAAATTTCATGATTTTGAAATTCATTTTGAGGTCTTTTCATTCCAGTTTGAAAGTGTGAACAACCTCAAGGAAAATGAAAGTTTTCCATGATGTCTTTATTTGTTTTTCTCTCTGGCCTCTCCCAACTAGTTTTGATTTTTTTTATATGTATTTTTTGATAGGTTTATTTATACATACACAGGCTTTTAGGCAATATTTATATAAATAGGTCTTTGTACACCCGTAAAAGTACTGAGTAAGTGACAGGTAACGAAGTTTCCGGAGGAGCAGGTAGATCTCTTGGTTATCATCCTTTCTACTGTTCAATTTAATAAAAAAAAAAAGACAAAATCAGTAATATTAAGGCATACCTAAGCAGCAGTTTCTGTGGCTGCACGCTCCAGCTGTGTTCTGTATGAGACCACCATTTGTGTCACAATCTGTGTTCTCACTTCCCGAGCAAGTAAAGAAAACCCAAAAAGAGGAAGGGATGAAAAAGACAGACAAAACCGGAGGCACTGCAGACAGCATTGCACCAGCGCCCTGCTGCGCAAGTCACGGGCTCTCCTGGGCATCCTCAGGGCTGTGCTCTGCCATGGCCCCTCCAGGCCACCTCAGCACTGGAGCGAGGTGGCAACACGGCAGCGTGGACCTTGCAGGGAAGGGGCTCCCCCATCTCCAGCTCACGATGCTCCTGCCTTTGCCTGGCTGCTTCGTGGCTTGCACTTCCCAGCCTTTCTGCTCGCCGCCGTGCAAGAGTTGGCAACGAGAGAGAGTGGTTCCCAATGAGCCTGTGATGCTGGCGGGGGGATTTGGAGCAGAGACCCTCTAGGGGGTCCCTTAGGAGTGCCCTGAGGGCGCAGCATCCTCGCTGGCCTCAGACACCCAAACCAGGCTTCTTGCTTTCACCTGCTGCTGGATGTGGCGATGCAGAATCCAGAGGAACTGACAGAAATCTAGGCTCCCACTGAAATGTTTAACGGTGACAAAGAGTTCAGATCTCAGCTCTTGTGGTTCCTGGTAGCGTTCCCTCTTTGTCTTCGTGTGTGGGAGAGGCTTGAGCTCTCAGAGTTCAGCTGTGAGTTGAAGTCTGGATACAGCTTGTTCAGCTGGACTGGTCTCCACTCCCAGTATGGGTCTGTGCTGGGCAGCACACGGTTTAGTGCCCTGCCCTCAGCCCAAGCAGCGGGTTCACCCTGCCTTGAGGTCCTTGTGCTCTTCTCATGTCAAGTCTAAGTCATCTCTGACCTATGCAATGTGCCCGAAATCTTGGTGCAGATTTGACCAGATCTGTAAGGTAATTGCTTTCTGTTCTTGCTGATCCTTTTGCTGTAGGAGCAACCTTAGCTGCAGCGTACTTGTGCATCATGGATTCCTTCAGTGGTAGACCAGTGTGAACCTGGCAATGTGCACACATTGAATTCACTGTATTTTGGAGAGCTGCTAGTGTTGCATCACCCTATGGTCTCTGGCAAAAAACTGAATGCTCTGCCAGTACAAGCTGGCTGACCTCTGAGAAGTACGATGTGTTGATGTGTTGGGCTCAAGATACCTGTGTAAAGTTGCAAAGGCACTGGGCAGGAGGTGTAGGCGGTGTGGGCTTTAAAAGCCTGGCTCCAGTGAGTCAACGGAGCCTGGAGATGATCCTGTGGAGCTCAGTGGGCTTCCAGGTGAAGCAGCAGTAGATGGTGGTGCTTAAAGAAGCTGTTTTAAAAGCAACTGGTGCTCACCAGAACCTGACCTGAGGGAGCAGGACTCAGGACCTAGTGGAGCTCGATGTTCCTGCTTGGTTTATCCCCTTGTTGTAGCTGGAGATCAGTGGGTCAACAGCTTATTTACACTTTTTTGTCCCAGAAATTGCAACACAGCTTTGCCTGTCCTGAATCTGCTCCTTCCCCGGGGGAGCCTTTGGACGTAAGCTCTGCCTACAGTTCCCAACTGCTTTTGGGTCACGGGGGGTGAGTTCAGCGGTTTTCCCTGGGTCCTGGCTGAAGAAGGAAGGGCTGAGCCACAGAAGCGGGCAGCTCACGGAAAGGCCAGCTCCTTCGTGTCGAACCCCTAACCCCAGAGGACGAGGATGTCACTCAGAAGGGGGAAATGTTATTTTTATCGTGCTGGCTCTTCTGGCCGAATGACAGATGTCTTGCCTTAACCTTTACCTCCCACCAATCCAGAAGACTGTGTGCTGATCACCGCCCTTCTGATTAATGCATCTGTATTTTTATTACGTCAGGGTTTCTATGAAGGCTGTAGGCGCTGACTAGTTACTGCTCTTCAGCCCTGCCTCCTGTTCCTGGGAGAAAGTTATTTGGATTCCGCGCTGAGGTGCAGGGAAAGGACTGCACAAGCTCTGCAAACAGATGAGAAAAAACAGAGAACGTTTTTGGCACAGTCACCCCAATCTGGTCTTCATTCAGCTCCCATGCACCTGGCCGCAGGCTTGGCTTTTGTTTGGTGCCAGTTTTCCCCCCCTGCTGCTGGGAACTTCCAGTTGACGGCACTGGTTTGTTTGCAGAGATGGCTTGTGCCTTGCGTACACACATCTATACACATTTAAAAAAAAAACCCACCCCTCTCTTTGCGGGCCTTTGGGGTCATGGATGTTCCCATTCAGCAACTGGGCTTGGCTTTGGCATTCGAGGGCAAATACTCTGTGTGCAGAGTGACAGGCTGTGGGGCAGCTGGTAGGGATGCTGGGCTGACGATGGGGGACGATCAGCCCCTGGGGCAGTGTCCTTGCAGGAAAAAAAAACAACGTGACTTTTGTGCTGGGGGACTGGCCGGGCATGGGTGAGACAGTGTGTTGTGCATCACTTGGGGTTTTTTTCTTGGGCTTTATTCCTCTCTCTCCTTTTTCTTAATTGATGATGGTTTTGTTGTTATTGTTGTTATTATTATCATTATTGTTGTTACATTTTACATCATTTAAATTATTAACTTGTTCTCATCTCAACCTTGTTATTATTATTATTATTATTGTTGTTATATTTTACATCATTTCAATTATTAACTTGTTCTCATCTCAACCCACAAGCTTTATCTTTTTCCACTTCGCTTCCCCATCCCACTGGGGCGCAGAGCAGGGAGTGAGCGAGCGGCTGCCTGGTACGTACTTGGCTGGGGTTAAACCACGACCGTCCTTTTGTGACTGTGCTTCTGTGCTTCTGTTCTCGGTGCCTCCTTCATCCTCAGCCTTAAGAAAATCAAAGCAGTCGCTGCCTTCCCGGCTCACATCTCATTGCGTTTAACAAACCGGAGCTAGCCAGCACTTGCACCAGGCCACCCCAGCGTCTGAGTACGTAAGAAACAGAAACAAATTACCTTGGGGATGCCTTGATTAAAAACGTCACGAGTTTTTGTGAGCCCAGCTGCTCATTTTTGGGAGGGACCCAAACCCTCCCTCCTACGCATAAAAGTATGGCGAGGGCAGACCTGAAAGCCACCTGCTCAGCCACCTCTGGGGGCTTTTGGTGAAAACGGGATGGCAGGAGGGATCCGGGTGAGAAACCTTTGTTTGGGTAGTGAAGACATCAAACCAAAGTTCTCGCGGCATGGGTGCAGTCAGGATCCAGTCCTGTCCTTGCTGGGGGGGGAGAAAACCACTGTGCCGTGGGCTGTGCACCATCCCTGCGGGGCACGCCGGTACCGTGCCCGTATCCCGACGGCCTTTAATGTCATCTCCATCTAAACCCCAGCTTTCTGAACCGCGGGGAAATCGTGTGTCTCATGGCTAATGATTAAGACGTTCTGGGGACCACAACTTTGCTTGGAGGCATTGACTTGTTCACTAACACGTTTCAAACCAGATGTGAAGCCTGTTCCCTGGAAGGCACCCGATTAGTGTGCTTCTCAAACTGGAAGTCTCTTTTTCTCTTAGGGAAGGCATTGCTTCACTTCCCGTGACTGCGAATAGCAAGTTTGTGGACTGCCTGCCCAGGGTGTTCTCTCAAAATCCCACAACCTTTTGCATCGCTGAGGAAGACAGCCATGCTGGGGATGGTTGGTACAACACAGGGCTCTGGAAGAGGCTGGGATAGGGAGAGGAATCATCCCGAAATATCAGCCCTGAGCACCCCTGAGTTCCCATACAGAAAGCCTTAAAAAAAAAAAAAAAAAAAAAAAAAAAGGAAAAAGGTACCATTTCCCCTTTAAACAGCTGTGAAGACTGGGAAGAAAGAGCTGAATCTTAAGTACACAAAGTGAAACGATTACCAGAATTGGGCAACAGTCCGGGGCACCAGTAGTGTAGTTATTTCTAAAAACATTAATAAAGGGTTTTATATAGCTGGGACCGTGAGGCTGGCTGGGATGCCACGGGGCTTGCATTTCCACTGCAAACCAGTTCAACCAGTGGCCCCTCACCAAGCATACGGTGTGGGGTGCGTGTGTGGAGCGTGTGGCACATCAGGAGCTGGGTCCAGAGCCGGTCTAAACCACTTGGTTCTTGAGCAGAGATTTTCAGCTGTGTAATGGTGAGCAGCCAGTGCTCCTACAAAGCAACACGTGTTCTACAAAAGGGTGTTTTGCAGCCGGTGGTGATTCAGGCAGACTGCTAGATTTGGCATCTGGCCGGCTGGATTTTATTTTGTTTTGTGTTTGAGAAACTCCTCAGGCACGGAAGGGTTTCTGAAACATTTCTCCATTACCCAAGTGGTTCAGTAAAACCAATTTTCTCTGTTTGGGTGATGTCTTCTGGGGAGTGTGTTTTCCCATTTCGTTCCTGGTTAGGGGAGCGGGTAAAGCCTTTTCCCTTTGTTTTAAAACCTGGGTGTTGTGGTGATAGGAAAGACGACCTGATTTTATAAAACAGTGTGAAGAGAGCTACATCTCAGAGAGATTCAGCACTTCTGAAAAGAAGCCTGGCCCTGACCAGAGAGAGCCAGAGCCATCACTTTACGGGTCTCCTTGGCAGCCGTGTGAAATTAGAAGGTGAATTTAGGACTAATCTTGGAGCAACATCGTTCAAATGGATGCCGGGAAGGTCAGAATGGAGCTAGAGATCGGGATCTCCCTTTCGCAGGGGGAATTTCCTAGGGAGGGTTTGTTGGAAGGGGAAATCCAGAAGAAATGATGTTGCTCTGTCTCCTTGAGGGCTTTCTGCTGCCCAGGCTCCAGGCAGTGGCCACCCCGCTAAACAGCAGTACGAACACAGAGCCACCGCGTGGGTTGTTTGGGGTTTTGGTTTTTTTTTTTTAATTGACAAGCAAAAAATTAATCTAGTTAAGAAGCTTATGGTACTATTAAGCAAATGCTCTGGAATACGTCCCACGGGCTAGTTGGTCCCTGAGCGCAGGGACTGGGTTTTTGGACTAGCTGCTCTCTCTGAGTGTTTCATGCTCCGGGGCTGGGGGGGGGTTTTGCTTCCCATCCACAGCTGTTCCTATAGCACCAGCCCTGTGCACATGCCGGGCATGCCGCCGTCTGCACCCGCTGAATTCATTCCAGTGCTGTTCTTATCGATGCCTCTTAATGCTCACTTAAATGTATTTTTCCAGCTGTCAGTCTTGCTTAACTAAACAACAAAAAAAGTGTTCGATTGCTGCCCTTGAAGATAAAGTGCCGAGAAGCTCCAAGCAGCTCCTTATCTCGCGGGCTTCTTTTGAGTGAGAACAAGAGAAACTCAACGTGCATTAGGGCTGCTGGGGTGGGGGTGGGGGAGAGTGAATCCAGTGGGAGCCCCGTGCCCAGCAGTGCAGGAAAGGTGCTGGCTACCCCGCGGAGCTCTGCCCGTGGAACCCAAACCCATCCCGTGGGTGAGAAACTCAGCGGGCATTCGGGTCATAACCTGGGCTAAATCTGGCTCTTTTCCCCTCGGTACCTGCCCTGCCAGCTGTGCCAGCTGTGGCAGCCGTGGCAGGGGCAGAGCTGCTGTGTTTGGTTCATGGTGCTGTAACTGCCCGGAGAGCACACGGAGCTGGGGCATCATCCCAGGGCATCATGGCCAGAGCCCCAGCCAGCCCCGGGATGTCTCCCCAGGCATCCCGCTACGGACCAGCAGAGCTCTATACAATTAAAAGGACAACACAAGAACAGGCTGCCTGGACCACAGATGTCTTTTGCGCCTGCGCCAGATGTTTAAAAATGGCAGTTGTGGTGGTCAGATGCCCAAATGTGCCGCTCCGGTGAGGCTTGAGTTTTTCAGGTTGTAGCCAGGCAGTTGGGGGAACTTGGGTGCCTTTAAGATGTCAGGTTGGGTGTCCATCTGCTGGGGCACCAAAAACCCTGCAGTGGGTCTAATTTTTTTCTCTTGCTCTTGCCCAGCTGCGTTTGGATGGCAAACCCGTCCCGGCAGGACCAGGGCTGGCTCCAGGAGCAGGCAGCAGAAGGGCTCATTCCCAAAGCTCTTCGGGCCACCGGCTGAGCAAACCAGCATCTTTATTTCTCTTCCAAGAACAAATTGAACTCTGTGCTTGGCCAGTACCTGAGGGAGACGTCTCCCGGGAGTGTTGTTTGGCTCGTGGTAACATTTCCTCCGCTTGCTTACACCGCTTCTTCCTCTCCCCGCCTCATCCCCCGCGCACGCACCTTGTTTCCAGAGTTTTTCCTGCCACGTCGTTATCCCCATCGCAACCGCGGTGAGTTATCGCTGGAGCCAGGAGTCGGATGCTGCGTGCCTTTGGGTCAGGAACTCCTCCCCTCCGATCGGAGGATGTGTTGTATTTGTTGTTGGCCCTCGGCCGGCGCGGTGCCCGCAGGAGGCAGCTGGAGGGGTGCCGGCGAGCAGGGGCGCAGCGGGAAGGAAGCGGCTGGGACCCACAGCCCGGCTCAGCTCACAGGGCGATGCTCCTCAGGCGCCAGCGGATGCTCAGCAGGGAAAAGCTGAGCCTCAGCTCTCAGCGGCTTTCTCACTGTGTGTTTGCATGGGAATGGGGCTACCGGCAACGCGAGGTGGCTGGAATATATCGCCTTTGGCCCTCCACCAAATCCCAAAGGCACAGCAGACTCAGACCTCTGTTTCTCCAAGGATGCAATTGCCTTTTATCCCCCCTCCACTCTCCCAGCCTGCTGTTTCTTTAAAAACCCCACAGTTTAACCCAAATTGCAACGATTATGCTACCACCAGGTAGCAACTTGCAACTTTCTGCCGCGGCCAGGGGATGGTCAGACCAGACAGTCCCCAACAGGCTCCCAGGTGACAAATGGCCGGTACGGGATGCAACCGAGCTCCCGCAGGAGTAAAGCCTCTGCCTGCAGCTAACAAACAAAACCAGGGCTCCACAGGTTTTAATTCTCCTGCTTTTATAACAGGCTTTCTGCGTGATTGCGGTCTGCACCCTTATCTCTTGCCTGAGATAACATTTGCCTCCCAGCCAGTTTGTTGGAAAAGTTGAATCAGCCATGAAGCCACTTGGGTTCGGTGATGAGAACTTTGGAAAAGGAGGTAAGGGGTGGCAGGGAGGTGGATGCTTATCTGGAGCCAAGCAGACGCTGGAGGCTCACGGGCTGTTCTGTTCTCACTGAGGAGGCAGGGACAGGGAGGGAGACGAACAGGACTGTTCCTCCTTCGGACAACTGTCACCTTGCTGATTGTCACCTTGCTGATGCCGCCGGGGGCCCTGCGAGAGCTGACACGCTGACACAGAGATGCCGCCTGATCCCCGGCTGGCGCACTGCAGTTTATTTTTTTTAAACACATATTTGCATGTTGTTTACGTGGGGTAAGTACCAGGGGAAGAAAACACAAGTGCTCGCTGCTGGCTGTTGGTGCAATGCTCTGCCTTGCTTGCCTGGGTGGGGGCTGTGGATCACCACTGCCTGGTGGAGCTGGATGGGGACCATATGGCTGGGGGGGGGCATCAGGTGAGGAAGCAGTCATGGAGCTGGCCCACACACACGCTGCTTCTGTCCTTGCAAGCACAGGAAAATCCTAAAATACACGGAGGAGTTCCCAGAGGGATCATATCCCATGCAGAGCATGGGAGCGCTGTAGGGCGGTAGGTGGCTGGGCATGGGCAGGCATGGCCGGGGGGGCTTTCTGACTCCCTGCTTTTGGCCTTCTGATGGATGTGGTGGTTTAATCTTGTTCTGGGACTCCAGTTTGGGTGGGAAATGTTGCCCAGCATCAGGTCCTGCATGTGTGTGTGGGGGGGGTTTAAGGTTTGGGCAAGATCCTTGAGATTTCTGAAGGAGTGGGGCTCCACTGGTGCTGCTGCAGGAGCAGCAGCTTATGTGCAAGGTCATCATGAACACTCCCAACGAGGGATTGTTCTTATCAGGACTGCTTAGGCCGTGCCAGATTAGGAACAATCACATGCTTGTTTTTTTTCCAGAGAAGCTGTGGCTACTGGTTTCACTAGCAGCAGCTACCAGCATGCAGGGAGGGGAGGAAGGAGGGGGACAGGCGGGTGGGCTGTTTCTCCTCACTAGCAAACATGGCTGTACCAGAGCATCTTCATGGTGATGCTCAATCATTAGGATTAGCATCATCCTAGATTATTTTTTCTCCTGGTCAACAGCGAGGGGGAGGCACCATCCAGCTCTGGCTCAGCCCCTGTGTGGTTTGAAGGTGCCCACCCCTGCCGGGGGGTGGCTGGGGGTCTGCAGGAAGGCAAGCAGGGGGAGTTGCAGCCTTTTTAGCTCCTTCCCCTGACAGCCTGTCACAAAGTGGCACTTTGCAAGACCCCCACTGCCCACCCCAGCAGCTGCCACTGTCCCCAGGGACGCAGCTGCACAGGCCAGGAGGGGACCCCAGGAGGGGACCCCAGGAGGGCCAGCTGGGGGGCACAGGCAGGACCTGCTGCTGCCAGCCTGGCTCGCCTTTGGGTGAGCTTTTGGGTGGCTTTTGCTCACCCAGAGGGCCCATGTGGGGTGCGAGGAGCACAGTCGGGGCTGACTTTGGGGTCTGTGTGGGCAAAGTTCCAGCGGCATGGGGAGCATGGGAATGGCAGGGGAGATGCCCGAGCTTCACGCATGGCGCACGCCGGGGGCAGCTCCCTTTTGTCTCTTGCTTTCAACTGGGGAGAAGAGCCTGGGGAGCGGGGCTTGCGCTGCACGAAGATGGGGGGCAGGGAAGGGGAGAGGCAGGTCCCTGCTGCGCTGTAGAGAGCAGGTGCTTAGGGAGGAGGGGGAGGGAAGGGTGGACACGGGAGGTTTGCCAGGCACCACAGCAGCTGGGAGCTCCTGGAGAGGAGACACGTGGCACGTGTGGGCAGATTAACGAGCTGAGCCGATCAAAGGCTGCTCGGCCCTGCGCACATACGCCCGGGGCTGCTGCCAGCACCTCCGCAATGATTTTTGCTTGGCCAGCAGCTGCAGGAAGGTGCTGTTCAATGGGGGAAAATTCATGACCATCTGAATTTTTGCTCCCGCCGGCCGAGACTTGGTTGCAGACTCTCCTGGCTGAGACCAAGACTTGGGTGCCAAAGTGTCCAGTGGCACAGCCTGACTGCCTGCAGGGCCCTTCCCACCAGCTGAGGGGAGCATAGCCCTAGGAACTGGCTTAGGGGACTTCAAACCAAACGCTGAACTGGTTGGGCCCCAAAATTTGTCTCCAGAGCTGAATGTGAGATCTGCCATAGTCTGGAGAGGTCTAACATGTCCAGCTCCGAGTGTAGACCTGAATGGGATGAGTACTTTGGTGTCCGTCTTGAACTGGACGTCTTGCTTCCAGTCCATTTGCATGGTGCTTGGCTAGGGCTACCCGACCGTGAATTACAGGCGGTGCCTCCAGGCTTGCCGCGCACAGAAAAGCAAAGGGTATGACAGTGTTGTCCCCCAGGCACGGTGGGGAGGCCCACAGCCTGGCTCTCCATCTGCCCCCCCAGCTCCACCGTGCCACCCCAGCGAGCTGCAGCTCTGTGCCCGCAGCCTCACGTGCAAACTCCTCCGGGCGCAAGGAGAGAAACCCCCCTCCTTCAGCCCCTCCATCCCAGCCGTGCGCAGGGGGGAGCTCATCTTCACTGCAGCGCATGATGCCCGTGGGGAGAAATCCCCGCAGTGCTGGGGGCTGCTGCTGGTCCCAGGCTGACCTCGCACTGGGCGCTCTGGGCCAGACCCCTGCGCCTTGGCTTGGTGCAAATTGGCTGGTGCCTGCATGAGAGCCTGGCACTGCAAAGCTGGGGGGAGGAGCTTGGAAGAGGATGCAAAAAACCTGAAAAACCCCAAAAATAATCCCAGGTCATTAAGACCTCCAGCTGAAGCCACCCAGACCCCACGCCAGAGCTGTGTTGCCTCTGCTCTGCATGCGTGCTGCCTTCAGGCTGTCCCCGGGCGCTGCGTGTTCCCTGGGGCAATCCGGTGGGTCCCCCAAACTTCTGCTGCTGCCTCAGTAGGGCGTTCTGCTTTACGACCCTGAGAACACCGTTGCCTGTGGTTACTACAGGCGGGCAGGAGAAGCTGTGTGAGGGCTTGAGGCCACAGCTAGTTGCCTTTCAGAGCTACCCCAGGCGCACCCAAACCAGCCGAACACGGCCAGCCACCGGCACGAGCAATTGCGCGGAAATGCATCTCCAGTTCATGTTAATAGCTCCAAACCTAAAGTGGCCAGAGGCTAATTAGAGAAGCTTTGAGACTTTGAGAAGTAAAATTATCTTCATAGTTTAACTGCATAAACTCGCTGACTCGTTATATTGAGGGTGGAATAACGGGCTCCTGAGCACCGTGTTCACCTGCCAGCCGGCGGCTGGCTTCTGCTCCGCACGTTGGCCTTGAGATAGGGGGAAGGGAGTGAAGGTTGTGGCTCTGCGGGCTGATAGGGCTTTGCCTTAGTGATATGTTTCTGCTAGGATTTGCAGGGCTACTTGCCCATCTGTCTGCACAAAGAGTTGGAACTTATTATTTATATATATATTAAAAATAGATATAAATATGTATTTGCGATATATTTTTCTATATAAAATATATATAATCCCACAAAAGCACCGTATCTTTATTTGTAAGCCACCTTTTTCTTCCTCGGCTGAGCTTTGCCTCGCTCCACCCGCAGTCAGACCTGTTTGCTGCCCATGCGCTCCCCTGCAAAGGCAGCACAGTGACGGGCCTGAGTGGCTGCAAGCAAGTCAATACACAGTGTTTGGGAGAGGAAACTCATCTGCCGTAGCAGACAGGAGCGGGCAGCATGTTCCCAAAGAGGCCAGGGAAAGCATCTGCCCCAGGTGCGGCAGCAGGCAGGGCGACGGGCATCCCGTGCCTGGAAAGGGTGGCTGCTGCTGCGTGCCTGGACAGCTCTGGAGGTCAAAGCCTGCAAACATGGTCATGGGTGACAGGGAGGAGACGCCAAAGCCAACCAAACCACGCTTGGCCTCTGCAGGGAGGGCAGGACAGAGGATGGCAAAACCAGTGACTCCTTTCTGCTACCTCCTTGCAGCCCCGCGATGCTGTTTGCCTGGAGAGCTTCCAGCACTCAGGAGCCACTGTCCTGTTTGCAGCAGTTTATTGTCCAGGCTGCTGGACTCGAGACGCCACTTGTTCTCATTCTAAAATACACTACTATCGTTAGCAGCCGCTTAAAATACACCTCCAACGTTTTTTTAAATCGCTATTCATTCCATATTGGCACATAATCACCTGTCTCCATTTTGGGCTGCCAGTCTCTTTAAGCAAACCAAACGGGCATCGGCGTAATGTGCAGTGAGCTCTTGTCTCCATGGGTGGAGAAGGTGCTGCAGCACAAGCTTGGTCATCAATACACCTCCATCCTTCCCTGGAGACTTCACCTGGGAGATGCATTTTCAAACTCCATCCCTGTAACACCCTGCCTTCCTGCGGATCCTACCTGAGGAGTCTGCTGGGAACGGAAGGGGTCTGCTACGGCAAACACCCCACAGCTGGTCCCCGAGGAGGCAGGGTGGGGATTTTTCGTTAGTCAAACGAAGGGCTGGCTGTACCGACACACAGCTCCCTGGCCGCCCTATGGGCATGCAGGCAAGGCTGTGTGATGGAGCCATCGCCTCTGCAGCCTTCACACTTTGGGAGGCATTAGCTCGCTCAGGGTGACCCTGACTTCCCCCAGCGCAGCATTTCTGGAGCGTTTGTTGAACCATCGGACCTGTGGGAGAGAGGGAAAAAGTGTGTCCGTGAGGGTGAGGTGCCGGACGAAGCTGTGCCACAAGTGCATCCGCATGGACCACACCCGCACCTCACACAAGGGGGGCGACCTGCCTTTAGGGCCAGTTTCCCTGTGTTTCCACCCTCACTCTGGGCTGTCAGGGGCATCAGGATTGGGCTGTCATGTCAGCGAAGGCAGCCCATGCCAAGGAGTACAATTCAGACGCTTGCTTTCCGTGGCACCACCTGAAAAATGGCTCCTGCTGTGCCTCCACCTCTGCTGACGCCCCGCTGCTCTTGGACATCCGCCTGCTGGCACAGCAGGTGACATTACCTCGCCCTGTCCCCTTTCTCAGACCATCTGTGTGAAGGCCATGGCCCCTCTGATCCTGCTGAGTCCTGCCCTTCCTCGGGACGAGCTTTGCCCCTGCCAGGGCCAGCCGGGGGAGAGGGTGGCCACTGGCATCCCCTCGCCCGAGGGCACGTCCCCTGCCAGCTGCCCACGCGTGCTTCATGGCAGCCCACCGCGCGTGCTCGCACGTGGCTTCAGCCCCCGCTTTGTGTCCCCCCCAAGCTGTGTCTCCAGCCTGTGGTCCTGGCGTGTGGCCATTCCCCACCCTGGCTCCGCTGATTGCTCCCACAGGAAAACTTCCCGGCCAAATCAAAGGGGTTTTGAAGTAATGTGCAACTGGGTGCCTGTCGAGGAACGTGAGAGCTGCAGCAACGCGTGGGAACCACCATTCAGGTTCAGACCATCAAGCCATCCAGTCCACTGACGTCTTTTGAAATAGCAGTTGCTGGTGGCTCCAGGGATGGAGGGAGAAATCCAGTGTGCGCCCGGAGTGGGGCAGGAGCATCACTGCTGATGTTTCTGAGGTCCTTGGTCCTGCTGGAGATGGAGATGATGCAGATGCACAGTTTGTCCAGCTCACTTTGTAGCACCTCCACCTAAAGCAAGTTTCTTCAAGAGGAGGAGAGAAATATGGGTCTTTTATAGTCTGGCGGTGGTGAACTTCCCCCCTGTTCGTGCGATGGTAGGAAGAGGAGGAGGTGTGTTTAGACCTGGTGCCTTTGCAGTAAGCCAGGGGACCACGGGGGCGCGTGGGGTGCCCCCAGCGCCCCACGTCCCCTCTCCCGGCCAGTCAGCTCTCTGGCGTCGTGCAGGCAGCTCGTCCTGCTTCAGACCATGGGCAAGAAAGAGCTGGAAAGAGCCTGGCCTGGCCGGGGAGCCGCGTAAGCTGGGGCTGGGCAGCGAGGGCAGCGCTCAGCAGAGCCCAGCAGCTGCGGGGCGGCAGGGAGAGCAATCCCAGCGGAGCAGCTGCTTCCCTGCCCCGGCTCGGGCAGGACGGGCTCTCTCCCGGCCTTCCCCCGCCTCTTGCCATGCTTTTCTTTCTGCCGTTGGCTCTTCTCTTAAGTAGAGAGGAGCAGCTGCGACCCTCTAATAACGGCTCTGTACTTGGCAGCTGCCGGTGGTATTTGGGCGCTGGCTCCTCTCTGGTGCTGCTGAGCCTGCCCTGCCGCGGTGCTGTGCGTGCTGCGTGCCTGGGCTGCTGCCCGGCCAGCTGCGGGGAGGCCGCCCGGAACCCCAGGAATGCGTTTTGCTGGAAACCGCATCCAGTAAGGGAGAGACAGGCTGGAGACAGAGAAGAAACTGGGTCTCTTCAGTCAAGGGGGAGGGACGGAGGATGGGAAAGGTTTGCAATTGCTTCTTTGTCAGGACAAATTGAAGAGATGGATCAAAAAGAAACAAGTAGAAGCTAAACTTTTCTTCAAGTGAGAGGAGACTTTTTGCAACACTTTCCCCAGGCATTGCTCTGCTGGTGTTTTCGCCTCCCTCAGCAACAGACTTCATAAGCTCTGCAGTTCGCCTTGCACCTGGAAACAGGAGCAAAGGTCCCTGCGCATGCCGGGACACCCACCGACCCACCGTGTTTGGCTTGCAGCCTGACAAGCTGAGGCATCCCAGCAGCTCTACTTAAAAGAGGTCAAGATCTGCATTTGCCATGCAGAATTCACCCAGGCCACCTCTAGTTCCCTCTGGGAGGCTGCTGAGGGGCAGCGGAGGATGGGAACTGAGCGCACAGGTGCTGTGGGTGGGCTACAATACCTGCGGAGCCACAGCAGTGGGGCTGGCTGCCGACCTGATGCATCGGTGCTTCGCTCCCCCCTTCCCTGTTGTGTGTCTGTGACTGTCTGGTCCTGCTCGGGCGGTGGGGACAGCTGGACGTGTGGCCCTGGTGCGCACGTGGCCCTGTTACCACCCACGAAGGGTTTCTGTTTAAGTGGGAGAACAATATTTTATATTACATAGATAGAACTGGAAGAGCAATATTTTATTTTATATAGATTGTGTTCTGTTCTGTTGTATTCTACTCATTCTATTCTACTCTGTTCTATTCTATTCTACCCTACTCTATTCCACTCTATTTTATTCTACTCAATTCTACTCCTATTCTACCCAATTCAATTATACCCTATTCTATTCTACTCTCTTCTCCTCTCCTTCTCTTCTCTCTTCTCTTCTCCTCTTCTCTTCCATTTTTCTCTGCTTTGCTTTGCTCCTCCCTCCATTCCTTTCAGCCAGAGAGTCTTTTTATACATTTTCTTGCCAAAGGTTTTTGGGTCTTCTTTTCTACCAAGGCAGGACAGGCTTGACACGACATGTGCATCTCCGTGTCCTCCCCGTGGCCCCGCCGCCTGAACCGGGCTGTCACTCCTTCCCCATCCTGTGCTGACAGCCTGCAGCAGGCCAGGTGCTCCCGCACATTTGTGACTCTGCCACTACCAGCAAAGACCTCACCCTTCCCCTCTTGGCCCGAGCCCCCTCCAAAAGCACTGCAGCCCCCTGAGATGCAGCCCCAGGAGGAGCTCAGCTGCCCTGCTAGAGCACCAACAGCCCTGCCAGGGTCCCGCAGGCTGGGGACATCACTGTATTTCCCTGTAAATCCCAGAGGGTCCCCTTCCCAGCCCATCCCAGGTGCCTAACTCCACACTGGGCAACGATGGCAAAAATCCTACCTTCAGAAATGGTACACAAGCACATCCTGGGAGCCCCCTGAGAGCACAGATGTGCCACGCCACCACCAACGTGGTAACAGCTTGGTTTGCTGGACTAGAAGAACAAGTTGCCACCCTGCCCGGCAAGAGAGGGGCCGACGTCGGCAAAGCTGGCTCAGCACAGGGCGTGCGTGGGGAGCCATGCGGCGCGGAGGCTGCTGCTGAACTCCAGCACAGCTGCGGATGGCTGGTGTCCTGGATGCTCATTTGGAAAATCCGGCCATCAGGGTCACGGGGAAAGCTGCTCCATCCTGAGCTCCCCTGCTGCTCCCAGGAGGGGCCCAGCAGGACACGGAGGAAGGCTGAGCTTCTAGATGCTCATAGCAGAGCATTTATAACCCCTTGGTGCTCTTGGTGAAGCCAATCCGTGTCAATATGTGAAGTCCTCCCTGCTCTGCAAGCCCATAAACAGGAGAAATGAGTGGGCTAAGAGTACGTGCTCTTCAGCTGCTTGTGCTATGCAGTTGTTTTAACTCTTCTTTCTCTACCCAAAGCAGTAGGATCTCTTTTCTTTTTTTTTTTTTTTTTTTGGTTGTTGGTTTTTTGGTTGTTTTTTTTTTTTTTCCAAGTATGTCCTGTGGGTGTTGGAGCTGGGGCTGTTGGACCGGGTGCCAGCAGTGAATGAGAAGTCTTTGCACACACCAGTGGAGCTTGACCCACAGCCTTAGCTGTGCCAATGCCATCTCATACCCTTCCAGGGTGGCCAGGCGTAAAATCCAGGAGCATAAAGATGCTTTAAACACTCAGAGGCAATGAGCCATCTGAAAAGCAGGAGTGCTAAGTTACATGGAGACGACAGGGCCAAAAACTGTGGAGGGAGGTGAGAAAGAAGGTGAACACCACCCTCCACTGCTTTCCTTCCTCCCTCATCTGGTTTTCCCTCCTTACCCACCCTGGGCTTCGATGGTTTTCCCTGAGACATCTTGGATCAGTCCCATTCTGCCTCTCCAGCCTTGGGAGCTCTGCTTGCTCTTGATGAAGCCATGCAAATCCGGGTGGATTTCTTCCCCAGAGCCTTCGTTAGCCGACGCTAACCCACCTCGTTGGGATTATAGCCATCTTTGATCCTGCTGTAGTCAGGAGACGTGGCTGCATGCCATGTAGCATGTCTAATTGAGATTTGCTTTGCATGCTGCAGCACAGAAGGGGGAACAGATCCCCTGGGATCCTGCTGTGCAGAAAGCAGCAGCTCCCCGCTGCAGTCAGGGATGAACAAAACAGTCTTTCCCCACCCCACCTCCCCTTTTGTGGGCAGGTGTCACAGAGAAAACTCTTTGGTGCTTTATATTGTAATTATCTCCAAGTGCAGCCTCATTACTTGATTTGCTTTTACTGCACGTTAGAGATGAGCCGATGCATCTGACCCAGCTGCAAGGAGCTCAATTAGCTGAGCTACACCTAGAAGTCGTGGCAGGTAGGCAATGTTTCCTAGACAATTACAATATGGCCTGGGGAGTATTCCTATACCCAGAAGCAGAGGTGCTTTAATCATCTGTGAAGCATAATTAGGGTCTGAACTAAGCATCTAAGCAAAGTGTGCAACAAGGGAAAGAATCACACGGTGTGAAAGAGTGAGCTGGGGTGGGCAGTGCTGGCTTTGCCGGGGGCTTTGGTCCGTGCACTGTCCTGCTGGCACGTCCTGGATCTTGGGATGTGACAGTCACTGGTGAGGTAGGAAACAGGGAGCAGCACCGCAGGATTTGCATGAGTTGCTTGCAGGGTGCATGTGCAAAGAGCAGCTGTGCTGGTGCTTTACGTCCCTCTGCGGATACTGCGGCTGCTGTGTGCCCGCCCGACGGCGGGGCAGCTTGCCTTAGGAATTATTTTTGGCCGTCTGCTCTGGAACATCATCAAGGGCTTGAGGCATTGCCAACGGTTCACCTCTCCCACTGCATACCTGCCTTTAATTGCAAACAAGAGAGGCCATGACACAATATTGGCAAGCTGAAGTTTCCATCCCCCCAGCTACATCATCCCGAATCCCATGTGCCACCGATTTGCCCTCTAGCTTGGAAAGGCTTATCGCCTGTGCAGGCATCTGACCCAGCACACCCCTTCCCCCCGCCAGGGGCTGCCTGTCCTCCCCTGGGGGGCACAGAGGGCTGTGGCTGAGGGAGGCAAGCCTAACCTCACGTATTCATAAAGCTGCCAGTTTGCCAGCCCTTGCCAGCCTGGGAATGTGTTTGGCTGGCAGCAGTCACGGTGTGGATGCCAGGGTGGGAGAAGCAGGGAAGGACGGGCCAGGATGCTGTGCCCCGGGAGGGGTTGGGATGCTGTGCCCTGGGAGGAGGAATGCAAGGTGTCCACGGCCTATTTGCAGCTGCAGCAGGTGAATGGGCCAAGTAGGTCAAAACTCTTCTTGCCTTACAGGGAGAAGGACTTTCTCCCTTAGGTCTTAGTGTTGGGTGGGTTTTGGTTTTGTCGGTGTATGTTTTCCCCACTGGTAAAAGAGAGGAAATGAAGGATGTGCTGGGGAAGAAAGGGTGGCTGAGGAATGGAGCACACGGAGAGGAAGAGATAAGCTGGAAATGATAATGAACAACCATAATTTTCTGTGCAAAAGGGGAATTCAGGCAAGAAGTAACTCCCTCTACGACTGTTTCAGTAGAGGGCTGGGACTGACTCAGATGGCAAGCAAAGATGTTTGCAAAGAACAGGGGAGCTGTGGTTAACTCTTCAAATAAATACACTTGGCTCAGTTTCCCCTTTCAGATTCAACTGAAATTGTTGCTAGCATTTGTGTTATTTGGAGCTGGTGCCTGGGGCCTTGCTGTGCTGGAGCTCCTTCCCGAAAAGCCCAGGCAGCAAGGCAGCAAGGCAGCAGGCAGGGATGCCAGGGCAACCGTGGCATGACACCCTTCCAAAGCAAGCACCGGGTTTAGTGGGGAGCAACCTCTTTGCGAGGCCGGTGATGTTTGCTTAACTGCTTCTGCCAACGTTAACTGGGACACGGTGACCTCCTGCTGGAATTCGTATGCTGTGATGAGTGGAAAATCAAGTTTATTGCAGAATCCTAAACGATTAGCAGAAACCTGAAGTTTTCACACACTCTGAACCACTGTTCCAAACCTGCTGCCTTTGGATTTAAGTTCTCTGCTGCTTGATCTCAAGGGGTGTATTTTTTAAGCTTCTAGTATTTGCTTTAAACTGAAAGTCACACCTGGATTTCTTAACCTTCTAATTTGGCTGCATAATTTTATCTTTAAGCTTCCTTATGCTAGGTGGGACTCAACCCTTGCTAGCAGAAAGCCAGTATTTGCAAAGCACTGGTATGGTGAGTCCAACCATCTGAGGACCAGCCTGTGACTGCGACGTCCTGGGAGCTGCTGAGTGCTCTGGCCGTGACCTGGGACGAGCAAGTCTTTGACCGCCAGCCCAATATCTGGTCCACATGAGGGTTTTGTGACTCAATTCCTGCCTACTCCTTTTAGCTTAAAATGGTGAAGATCCATCCATCCAAAAATGCAGGAGCAAATGCCTCTGTCTTTCAGCAATCCCAGGTTCACGGTTTGTTGGGGAAGTGAGCGGGACCACCTAATAGACGAATAAAAACAGGTGAGTTTTAGGGATACAAATCCTCACTTAAGTCTTGTTTATGAGCACAAGTGTCTCTTGCTCCAGTGGCTCGCTCCCAGATCCTCGGATTTATCCCAGGTTTTTATAGTCGAGCACAAGACCTCACGTTGTCCTAACTCAGGGGTCCTCAAACTGCGGCCCACGGGCTAGATACGGCCCCCCAGGGTCCTCAATCCGGCCCCCCGTATTTACAGACCCCCCCCTGCCGGGTGTTGGGGGGGGGAAACCAAGCAGCCGCAGATGACTGCCTGCCACTTCATCCGCGCGCCGGCCCCCGGGTTAAAAAGTTTGAGGACCCCTGTCCTAACGCATGGCACGCAGTCTGTGTGCCCAGGCTCCCCCCCATCCCGGTGGATCCGTAGAGCTCTGCTGGGCTGGCCTGCCCTGGGATGCTCCAAGCTCATTGAGATGGCAAAATGGGGCTGCAGCGGTTTTTCCTGCTGGAGCCGGTACGCGGATAAGCAGCAGGTGCTGCAGAGACCGTTCCCAACCCTGGTTTTGCAGGGAATGCAAAACCGCTCTGGGAACCGGCGGGCGTGGGGGTTGCCCCCAGCAGGAGGGTGCCGTCAGGGGCCGGACACCTGTGGGGGCCATGGTGGCAGCCCCGTCTCAGGGCTCCTCGGCCGGCAGCAGAGGAAGAAGAGGCATTTTCCAGGCGTCCAGCGCTGGAGGCCAGCGGCAGCGGTGGCCTGCGTGGGGACAGTGCCACCGCCTGGGTAGCCAGCACGGGGATGCTGCGGGGACGCATCCTGCCGAGGCACGGGTGCTGGCTGCCGGCTGGCTCGGCCCGGGTTCGCCTTTGGCTGACGCAGCCCATAGCCCACCTGCCAGCGAGCTCCCTGCCGGTCAGCTCACCTCCCACCCGCCTGGCTGGAGACCCCCGCTTCCCTCCCAGGCGTCCTCTCCTCTCCTCTCCACCACACCAGGCACGCTCAGAAATCCACTTCCAATAGTCCCTTAATTTTTTGGGAGCGCTGCCTTCGCACCCAGGCAGATGCCTGGTTTTGTGGGTCCCCCTACGCGTCCTCTCGCCCCTCTTCAGCCCCACCTTCTCCCCCAGCTGCCAGGAGCCCGTGCATGCCCAGCCCAGGAGACACCGCGAACGCAGAAAGCCTGTGCCAGAGCCCCTCGGGACGGGCAGCTTTCCGAACACACAGATCGCTTCTGCCCTTGGTGGAGAAAACCAAGTAGCTCTTGGAGCAGAAAGGAGTGGGGTTTTTAGCGTTTTGGGCAGCCTCAAGAGAGACATGCCTCGAGGAAAAAACAAATCCCATCCTTCACGCCTACCCGAAGGCACAAGTAAGCTACTTCTCAGGGACCGTTTGAGATTTGCAAAGGCTACTGAGAACCCACGCTCAGGTCCAATCCTTCCTTAAGTCAAAGGAAAGCCAGTTACAGCCTCAAGCAAAAGCAGACGCCTAAACCAAGGTATTAGTAGTATTGCAGTTCAGAAGCGTTGGCCTTAAAGGAGAAATATACAGACATATCCTATTTTTCTTTCTGTAAGTAGAAAACCAAAGCATTTAATGATTTGCAAACAGACTTTATTAAAGTTCCTGTAGAACCACTCTTGCCAGAGCAAACATATCAAACCATTTAATCCTTTCCCATATTAGCAGAAACGCACACAGCATCTTTTGTTTGTAGGAAAATCACTTTTCAAGGGACAGCAATTTTGATGTTACGCAGCTGAACAGCTGCTCATTTCTTTCCTCTATAGTGCATTGGCCACCACTGCTTTTCCAAGAAGTCTTCTAGGGAAAGGCAGGGGAGAGCTCCATGTCAGATTAAAATACATTTGTTTTTTTGGAGAGCCTTCCCCAGAGACCCAGCAAAAGCACCACCCAATAATAAGACAGTAGGTAGTTCTCCACGGGCTCTCTTTAAAGCCTATTGCGTTAGTGTGGTGGGTCGACCTTGGTGGGACACCAGGTGCCCACCAAACTGCATTATCACTCCCCTCCTCAGCAGAACAGGGGGGAAAGAAAGTAAGATGGAAAAAAACAAATATGGGTGAAGATAAGGGCAGTTTAATGAAACAATAGCAAAGGTTGTGTGCGTGGAAGCAAAGGAAAAAAAAAAAAAAAACCAAAAAAAAGAAAAAAAAGATGTTATTCTCTACTTCCCATCAGCAGGCGATGTCCGGCCACTTCCCAGGAAGCAGGGCTTTAGCGCATGTAGCAGTTGCTCCGGAAGACAAAATATTGTTAAAGGACAAACGCCCGCCCTTTCCTCCTCCTTTCTCTCTTAGCTTTTATTGCTGAGCAGACATCATACGGTACAGAATATCCCTTTGGTCACTTTGGGTCAGCTGTCCTGGCTGCATCCCCTGCCAAGATCTTGCCCACCCCCTTACCCCCGCCTCACCGGTAGGCTGGGGAGTGCTGGAGAGACAGCCCCGACGCCGCGCGGGCACTGCTCGGCCGCAGCCAGAACACTGGTGTCTTATCAACACCCCTCCAGGTACCGATGCAAAGCACAGTGCTGCGAGGGCTGCTGCGGGGCTCAGCGAGCCAAGGCCGTCAGAAAGGGTTGCGGGATTCCAGAGCTCCTAAAGGGTAGAGACCCACTTCTAGAAGCTGCCCAGTAACTTTATTTCAAGGATAGAAAAGCTGCTGTGAGAGCGTACAGTGCTTTCACCAGCCTCGGAATCAATACATCGAGAGATGCACAGGAGGTCGATCAGCTCCCCAGACACCCACTCAGGGATTCCACAGACATTTTTGGTACAAGCAAATTATCTATTAAGTTAATCAGCTTTATATATGAAAAAGTTCAGATTAAGAAGAGGACGTTGGTTTGATGTTGCTCCGCAGGTAGTCACCACTCATGAAATGATCTTCACTTCAGGCTTGGACTCCTCCACGGCTCTGAGTTCATCATCCACTTCAGAACTCCAGTAAATGTCATACAAACTACACCCAAACAAAAAGGCAAGCTGGTTTAGTGAGCATCCACCCGTTCAGGAAAGAGAAAGATGCACAAACGGCCGGTATGGGAAGGTGGTCTAACAGGAAGGACCCTGTCTAGGTTCAAGAGTCTGGCCAGGCAGCCAGAAACATGCCTCATGACACAGGACCCATTACTACCCCCCCCCCCCCCCGCCCAGCACCACCTCCTCCTTTATCTTGGGCCTTATGGACCAAAGCAGATCAAGGCACTGTGGTCACATCACTTGGAAGGGACAAGGAGTGTTTTGCAATATGCAGATGGCATTTGGCCCACCCTGGGTCACCCGTTGCCTTCAGATGCAATTCCCAGAGAGCTGGTGCTCACAGCCCCCCACCCCGCAGCCCCCCAGCTCGCTGGAGCTCACCACCTGCCAGGTGGAATGCAAGCAGGACCAAAAACTTCTCTCACATTAAGTGCTGCAGATTGCAGCTGGGATTCAGCAAGGCTTTGCTGAGCTTCCTGACGCCTTCATCGTCCAGAGGGTTTTGGCTCAGCTCCAGCTCGGTAAGGCACGGCTTGCTAGTCATGATGGTGGTCAGGGTTTCACAGCAGGCTGACGTGATATCACAGTTGCCCAGCCTGCAGGGAGAGGAGGGAGAGGCCAGTGCAGTGAGTGATGGCTCCAGAGACCAGCCCACCCTTGGGCAGCGGGCGCTGACATCCCTAGCACAGCCCAGAGACCCCTGTTAGGCTGGCGTCTCCAAGACATCAGCAGGGGCTGGGCTGTGGTCTTCCCATGGAGACAGCCGTCCTCGTGGCGACTGCTGAACACCTAAAAGTCCTCCCTAAAGCTTAACGGTGTGTAGCTACGGCAGGAAAAGGAACCCTAAGAAGATATCCCCAACTTCAACATCACACAATCTTCTCTCGGGTTTAAACTGATCATAAATCACCACTAAAGTCTACTACTTGAGATTTGCAACCATCTCTCTAAAAAAAGGGCAAACTGAGGCCTCTCAGCTGAGAGCCAAGCAGCTTTAACTGGTCAGCAAACATATCTTTCTGGGCAGAGACTTGAAGTCTTGCTGGTGTCTTCCATGACTCATCTGCCTAACTCACTCACTGTGAGTCTCTGCCACCAGAGCACAGCTCTGGCTTCTGTCAAGTGGCATGGAGGGGACAAGCATGGTGCCCTGAGCACCACGCAGGCCACAGCCACACCAGTCCAGAGCTCAGTGCCCACTGGGGAAGGGAAGAGGCAGATGGGGAAGGAGAGTCCTACCACAGGGCTGGAGATGATGCTTCAGCTGGCCTCCCGCTCCTGCTGGTGAGGCCGGACCAGCCCATATGAGTGGCCAGCTGGGGTTAAACCACGACACCAGAGACTATACAGGAGGCAACTGGCGAATTCAGGCAGGCTTTGCACTGCGACTGGCAGGCATGAGGATTAACGTGCTAAGCCTGGACCAGGAGTTCCTCCACCTCGGTGTCCCACCCAGGAGAGGCCATACAGCGTGAGTTCAGAGAAGGGCAGAGGAAGCTCTACAGTGCGTGGCTTGCAGAACAAAGCAAGATCTCTCCAGTCTCCCTATACCTTGGCTTTAGATCCTGAAGGTATGCTGCACAGTGAACTCTCAGTTCTGCACCTGGGAGAGCACCTGAGGATGGCTACGAATGCACCGTCACATGGGTGACGGCCTGTACTTGCAAGAGACCATGAGTGACAAGATACATGGAAGCACTTTTGGCTTTCGTTTACTTGCTAGTGGACTAGTTAAACATCAGTTTGTGGTGTGAATTGCTTCACATGAGCAAAAAAATACTGTGCTACCATCTATTGCTATCCTCCTCTCTCGAAGGGTAACACAGCAAGACAGAAGTCAGCTTCTGAGGGTGCACCTTACCATAGGGTATGGATGCTGCAGTTGGGGTGCAGCAGCCCCTGACACAAGAGTTCAACGCCTGCGTCTCCCAACTTGTTCTCGCCCATGTGCAGTACTTTCAGGTGCTTGTTTGTGCTGAGAGCAGAGCTGACGGCCTTGCAGCAAGCAGTCGTGAGCCCGCACTCCCTAAGCCTGCAAAGCAAAAGTGACATGAGATCTAGTTGGGGGATCTAGAGTATCAGGCACCATTCGCTTCTTCACATTTGCTTCACAGGAGCCCGGACAGTGGGAACAGAGGAACCAAAGCCTTCCCACAATCACCGTACTCCTCTCAATGCTCCCTGTCTGCTCGATCCTTCTAAGCAGCACATCTCCCACTCCTCACGTTTGGGATGCCTCTACTCGGAGCGTGCACCTAGGAAAGGCACATGCTCACAAAGCACAGGAATGATCAGAGATGAAGCGTGCTGCTTTCACAGTCACCCTGAGCACCGCTGTGCGCTCCTGAGGCACCTTACCAACTCCCAGGCCACCAGGGCAGGGGATGAACCCAGCTATGGGCAGGAGCTGAACTTGCCATGTAGTAAGGTTCAGGTTATGCTTGTTCAGGTTCTGTGTGGAAGAACAATCCTCCTTTCCCGGCCACAGCTGGTACCAGACCATCCCAGCCTAAATGGTAACACTGTCAGCAGAGAGGATGCTGAGAATGGTTTATGTCATTAGAGCCTTCTTTTGGCTCATTAGTGAGGGCACTTGGATCCAGTGGAGAGCCCGAGATAACTGATCACAGCACTCATTTTGCTATTACACGAGGCCTTTCAAACTTCAAAAGTCTCTTAGCTGCCATTTGTTGCACAATAAAATATATTACACAGAAGCTCTGCAAGCATCCTATTGCTTATAACAGGATGACGACAGGGCAGACCTTCAAAGCCTCTATGAGTTTAGAAATACAAATCCCTTTAGCTCTGTAAGTCTAAATCCTTTAGGTAACAACTGACATGAGTTGTTCACGGAACCATTGCAACTGAGGATCTATCTGGTGGGCATTACTTCCCCTACATCTTTCCTTCAGTGAGGTCTCCAAAGGCGGCAGTGGGGATGTGAAACTTGACAGCAGCTCACCATAGCTCCTGGAGTTTACACTCGGGATCCTTCAGTGCCTGACACAGCATTTCCATGCCCGAGTCTCTCAGGTTATTGTCTATCAGACTCAACTCTGCGAGGGTCTCTTTTGTACTAATGAGTTTGGAGAGATATTTACATCCAGCACTTGTGAGATCACAGTCCCATAACCTGCAGGGAAGAACAAAATATTATTTTCCCCCCAAGAATGACTTAGATTAGAATACAGTGTTATTTTAGTATTCTGTATTTCTGATTACATCACCTCATTTTCTTCTATCTTTTACAAAACCCATCCATGCACCATACCACACAGCTTTCAGCTTACTTTCCACCCGTTGCACCAAAACCTCTGTTTGTAACACAAAAAAGAAATAGGAACATGCAATGCTAGTAGACAGATAACTCAACAGGAAGCCAAGACAATGCCATCACAAATTTCCATTCACCACCTCCCCAGAATTTTATCCGAGTGATTTCAGTGCAGTCCTGCTTCTCCACGGCATCCTCCGCCCGGTTTTGAGAACTAACTAATTTGCAGTAGATTATTCTCGTTTCACTAGGGGGTGTAACTGAGAAAGTTTCCGCTTAGGAGCAAACCAGCGGCGCACTGTAGATAGTTCAGAGGCTGCAAGAGGGATTTAAGTAATCTCTGCCTACCCTTACCATAGCTTCTCGATTTTGCAGTTCGGATGCATCAGTCCTTGGCAGAGGAGAGCCAGACCAGAGTCCCCAATCTTGTTATCCCCCACAGAGATCTCTCTCAGTGATGACATGCTACTGAGAACAGCGCTAATCTCCTGACAGCTATCACTGGTGATGCCGCAGTTCTCCAGGCTGCAGAAAAAAGAACCGCTGGAGTTGCTGCTCCAGACCCACTGTGTTAGATACCCCCCAACGCCCCCAGTTCAAACTGAGAAGGGTCTAACAGCTGGTTCCCTCTGACGCACCCATTCACATCCGTTAATGTAAGGATCATTTTTGCCAAACTCCCCCTTTATAGCGACTGTCCTTCGTAAAAGGAACTTCTAGTTGTACCACACAGCAACTCCCCGGCAGCCAACCCCTGCTGAAGCACAGAGGCAAGATAAAATGAATCATGCTTCTCCCCTAAATCCCTTCGGAGGCTTTACCCCAGACACGAGGCCAAATCCAGCATCTCTGTTGTGAAGCAAAAAAGGGACCTGAATAAAAACAGTCAGCTGGGTGGTAATCCAGGGGTAAGAACTGGAGCCACTGAGGGAGACTGCTGCTCTCCTCCGAGATGCTGGCGAGCAGTCACCCCTTGTAATTGCAGGTTTAACCTGGGGTACGTCATGCTCACACTGTACCAACAGGCATAAGAATGAGCTCAGAATCACATGCTAAAAAAAAAAAATAAAAATATTAAAAAAAACTCGAAAACTGAAAGCTCCCAGGCATTTGCTTGCCATTTCCAGTTACAGAAATCTGAACCAGCAAGAATTCTGGCCAAATGTTAAGTTTCCCTGACAATAGTTTTTCTTA
Organism: Falco peregrinus; assembly: GCF_023634155.1. NCBI lineage: Eukaryota > Metazoa > Chordata > Aves > Falconiformes > Falconidae > Falco > Falco peregrinus. The sequence continues at coordinate 5,139,277 of NC_073729.1, read as the reverse complement.
TCTTATAGATGGTATGACTAGCAGCAGGACTAGTTGCAGTTAGAGGTGACCAGCTCCTTCTTACTGTAATAACTCTAGGTTGCAGCTTGACTCCACCAGCCCCCGGCACAGCTGCTTTGTAGCTGTATCTCCCAGCGTGTTGTTACTCAGGCTGAGCTCCTTCAGGGTGGGCTTGCTTTGCAGAGCAGCATTGAGAGCTTCCACAACATCAGCTGTGAGTTCGCAGTAGTCCAACCTGCAAGAAGAAAAGAAATCCAGGGGAAAAACAACCGTCCTCATCACATCCTGCTACCCGCGAGATGCCAGCCGGGCAAAGTGTGCGTTAGCCAGGGCAGAAAACGTGGCAACATGAGCTGAGGGCAGGCAACACATGAAAACAGAGATAACCGTAAGAGTTTTTAACAGCATCTCCCGGTTCGTTTCAGGAAGTGTTAATTCTTAAACTAGACTCCAGGGGACCCTAGCAAACCAGTTTTACACCAGTCCTCTGTTAAACCAATGCACAGGCTGCCTTGGAACACACGACTTGAGTTTTACATTGCAACACGTCAGGCAGGCTCACCACCAAGCCCTCCCAAGAGGAGCTGGGGCTGTGAACAGACCTGGGTCCTGCTCAGCCATAAAAAAAGGACCAAGTGCAGCAGAATCAGACTTCCCCTGGGTGTCTGAGAGGTCCTGCATGAACAGCCACCACTGCCAGGAGGGCCAAATAAAACCTATGGGAATAGACACCCAGCTCTTCCAAACCCATGAGATCTACCAGCACAAATAAGCATGACACAATTCCACACAGAATAGGAAGAAATCCCCATCTGGCAACAAAACTCCAGCTTGTCTCAAGGGAAGGACAAGCATGACCTGCCTGATGACCAAGAAAGCTCAGTGACTACTTACTGCAGCTTCTGCAGCTTACAGCTGGGGCTCATCATCCCTTGACAAAGCACCTTGACTCCAGCGGTTCCCAGTCTGTTGTCACCAATGCGCAGCTCCGTCAGGGAAGGCTGCGTGCTGAGGACAGCACGGAGGGTCTCACAGCTGGCACCTGTCAGATTGCAGTTTTGCAGCCTGAAGGAGAGAGGCAACCGGTGTGAGGGAAACGCAGGGAAGCTCTTCTCAGAGGGGTGCATCTGCTGAGGATGGAGCTTGGAAAGGACACCGTGGGCACCGACAGCGTGTAACCCTCTAGAAAGCGGTATGTCTGAGTTACTACTGCTGTTTCACAGGTGTGCCCAAATATTTTATCAGCTAGTATTATACCTGCAGCATGAATAATACTCCCATGCTTCCTTCAGTATAATCACACATATAGCACCTCTAGCAGAAGGATCCAGCCTACATTAAGCAGCACCACCACTGTTTAATGTTTTAATCATCATGAGGCTTATCCCAGAGATAAATTAATGGCACCTTATGATTTCTTGCCTGTTCTGGAAATGTGATCCAGAGTAGCTGAAACTAAAAATCTCACCCAACTTGGCTTAAATCTCTGAATATCACTTCAAAGTTTAACAGTATACTGCAAGAAGGATCTATGAAGCTGCTCCTTCAGAACTCAGGCTGGGAGAAGTAGTGTAGGAACCAGGTGGTATTGCTACGGGGTGTTTAGAGTTCTCCATCAAGACTTTCTGGCAATGTAGAGGTGTTGTGCACAGTGGTACTAAGATTGATTTGGGTTTGGTTGCTCTTTTATTCCCTAGCGTGCCTTACCAGAACCCCCAAAATGGACAATTATGTTTCTAAAGAACTGAAACAGCCTAATCCAGGCTGTGACTTGAGCATCTGGAGAAGTCTGAAGGTTAGGACAAACTCTCTGAAAAATCACTTTTGTTAGGCTTCCAGTACAGCCCACCAGAGAGGTGCAGTTCGATTAGCTTCACAGTCAACTTCCCCTCTGTCAGTGAGTCCTCATTGCAGAGGACACAGGGACTTTGAAGCAAGCATATCTAATCTAAAAGGGACTTTGAAGCAAGCATATCTAATCTAAAAGGCAAATGATTTTATAAAGGTAGTGTCATGAAGACCCTAGACCCACCTCAGGAGCTGGAGAACTCCAGTACCCTGCGGAAGAGATGCTAGAGAGAGAAGGTAGCATCTCTTTGAGGGTCACTGAGGAGCAGGGGCAGCAGCCACTGGCTTTCACTAAAGCTCCTGCACCATGATTGCTGAGGGAAGCCCACTAAGGCTATAGCATGCTGCTGGCACCTCCGCGGAACATGCTGCCTTGAACCAGGCTGGCCCTGACCTACTGAGAAGACAAGGCTTGAGGCAGAGCCAGGCTGGTAGAGCACAGAAGACTGCCAGCTCTTGAAATGCCACGTCTCGTGAGAACAGCATTTTGCTTGGCTCCTAGAGAAAGGAGCAAGCAAACTGGACCAAATGCTAAACACTGTTCGTACAACTGGCAGAAAAGCCCTCTGAAAAATGCATTAGTGAAAACGTCGGGTATTGTGCTAATGGCAAAGTGGGGCCCTCTGTGGACATCCTTTTGTTTAAACCAGCCTAAACAGATAATCCAGCAGCCTAGGCCAGGGGAAGATCTGCTACCTCTTCTAAAGAAAGTCTCCAGAAAGCCTTCACTTGGCCGGAAAACCCCTCTCCCTGTCATTCCCTCAGTGCTGAAAGACAAAGGAAGACAGATTGACGATCTGGAATCTTCCAATAAATATACTGCTTCGATAAAAACTTCTGGGTTTTTCCAACCACCTGACCTAGGTAAGCACTGAGATGCCTCAGCATGGCTCTTAACTGCCATTACATACTGGCTTGCCTCATGCCTTCACCTGCAGCAAACTGCAGGCATGTTAGAGCGAGACAATCAACGGGGCTTTACCATAACTTCTGTAGGCTACAGCTTGGCGTCAGCAACCCTTTACACAGGTACTCGATGCCTGCATCTCCCATCTCATTGTTGCTCAGCTTCAGCTCCGCGAGGACTGGATTCATACTAATGATGGAGGAGAGATCCTCACAGTGACTGCTGGAGAGATTGCAGTCATCCAGCCTGAAAAAGAAGAGAAGCAGCACTTTAGTTCTCAGGGTTGCTCCGTTCTCCCTGGCTGGAGAATTGCCTGTGAAAGCAAAGCAGGCAATTCACTCTGCTGCAGTCCCTGGGACACCTCTGTTAAGTACGTGCGGGGCCTGTTGGATGATGCGTGGCCCAACAAAGACACGTCCTCTCTGCAGGGCTGCAGTACAGGGGGGGCTGGGTGGCAGCTCCCCAAGCCACAGATCTCCTCTGTGCTGTGCAGAAGACGGCACACGACTCCAGTCATCCTCCCTTGGCAAGGCTTCAGCTGGATTACGCACCTTCATTTAAACACGGATAGCAACAAACCACCTGGTGTGTGAAGCCACGTCTAACCGGAGGCCAGCTTACAGGCTGCCAGACTGGTTCTGCCCTGAGACCAGCCCCAGCGACACCCATCAGTATTTGGTCTCACGTAGGTGAGTCACACTGGTCTGCACCGTCTCTCTCCAGCGTAACCCTCAGCACACAAACTGCAAGTTTGCAGCGTGGCAGGGGCTTCTTCCACTGGACATCAGCATTTTTCTAGTTACTGCTAAATTGATGGGGGGGGCGGGGGGGAAGGGGGGCTGCTGTGTGTGTGAGCTGAACTGGAAGGAGAACCAAGGAAAAGATTAGGAGCCCAAGACAGGCAGGGAAGCGTTAAGGGAAGCAGAAACGACATGGGACAAAAGGAAGGTGTCACGGAAAAACCCTACAGCCAAAGGCACAGCCAGGACTGCCGAAAGTAGTTGCCTGGTCACTTGTCCTTAGACAACTATGAAAACGGAGGCTCTAGTAGGCTTCTCATTCCCTCCCTCTGGCAAGGAGACTTGGCTCCCCATGGGATCACGTTCAACAATCCCTGCTGCAGCTGCTCTCATCCACTGTGAGTTAAGCAGCCCAGCCTCTGCCCAGGAGGCAACCATCCCACTGCCTTCTGGCACCCAAGGCAAACCTTGGGAAGTCAAGGTCAAGCCCATGAAGCTTGCCTGCACATAGCTCCTCTGCAAAAGAAAAGCAAGTCATCTTCAACCTGCCTGATGTCCTCCAAGTCATTGCTGGCTTGGTGCGGCCCATCCCCTCCAGCTAAAGCACAACGATGCCAGCCCGTGGGGTATGAATTCCCAGTCAATCAGGAGAGCAGGAAGAGCGCAGGGGCAACTCTTCTGAACCCTGCCCTACAGCTTACACTCCAGGAGATGGTTCCTTCACACTGGTTTGCTTAACACACAAGGCAGGTGAAGGCCAGATGAGCAATAAAAGCTGATGGCACGTGGCTTGTGCATGACTATTAAGTAACAGTTACTTGACAGCATCTGACCCGCTGCCCAGAGAGTGCGCAACCTAATGAGCACGGCGAGATGTCTTCCCTCTCAAGGGAGAAGGACAGGAGTTACCAAAACAGCGGTCAGATGCTTAGACAACCACATTACCTAGCTGAGCTCTACGGCATGCCATAGAAGAAGTACCTTACCTCATACCAAAGGGTGCATATCTGTAGCTGAAAAAGCTTAGGGTGGGTTTTTCTTTTTTTAACACTACCACCCCCCCTCCCCCTTTACATTAACTTTCTGGATAAAAATATGTAGAATCATTCCTGCTACTGTGCAATTTCTAAGTCACAGGTTAACAGCTCTGCAGCTGAAAAACACAGGAGAGAAGCACAACAGTTCTTACTTAGAAGAGATGATACGCAACTAGTTACTACCTGATGCTTTTGCAGGACTTCATTGTGGGCAGAAGTTCAGCCCATCTAGATGGGCTTATCTCCTCACACTGCATGTCAAGCTCCATTTTGACAGTCGAGACAAGGTCTGAAAATAAAATTTTAAAAAATAAAACACACTTTCATGGACTGAGAAGCAACAATCACCCCCCACCCCAAGCTCTCAGTTGTGAGCTACACCATGCAGAGGACAGATTTTCCAGCACCAGTATGAGCCAGCAGCATCAGAGTGGTTTTGTCTGAGACCCCACAAAGCCCTCATCCGACAGGCAAAAAGCACACGGATCCTGGAGAGGTATGGCAACATTTTCTTATCTGAAGGCAGCTTGTACAAAAGTAAGCTGCTCCCCTTCCCTCTCCAAGGGACCTTACGCAGAACGAGCTTTTCAGAGGCACAGGTGCCACTGTCTCACTGCTGCGCTACTGAGTCACACGGGTGTGCCACACCACTAAGGCTGTGACACTGGTTGTGAGACCTCGAGCTACATTTAACATCAGGGTATTTTTGAGAGAATGAGGCAAATGAGAGCTCAGATTAAAGTTCCTCCTGGCCACGTATCTGTACGTGAGAGGTGGAACCTAGGTGGATGGCAGAAGCATTCCTCCACAATTTGATATCCGAGCTTCCAAGGTCAGGCAAGTCCAAGTACAGAGAAGCTGGTAAGCAGGAATTTAGGTTTTTTGCTCTGCAGCCCAGCTGCACTTCTGAACCAATATAAACACAGCACCTCGCAGAGCCACTCCAGGCAAACACGCACAGGAATATGCCAAGGCTGAGCTCTGGGCTCAGAGGGGATGGTGGCAAAGGCAGCGCTCCAGAAGGTGACAAAGTGCGGTCTTGGTGTCTCGGCTTTGCTAACATGACTCAGACTGCAGAATGTTTGTACCAAAAATAATAAAAATCTCCTGAGCTATCACATAGGAATGTGAACAGTAAAAAAACCCAAAGCACCAGGCGTTAGGGACTGCAGCTCATCTCTGCCTTCCCCACCTCAGCCACCGCCACAACGCACAAGCTACCCCAGCCCGGGCTTTGCAGGGCGGCGAGCTGGGCGTCACAGCACGCACGGCCCCTCACCCATGGCCAACGGGACCCCCCACGGCCAACCAGGCCCCCCACCACGGCCAACGGGACCCCCCACAGCCCCACAGACAACCGGGCCGCCAGCCACGGCCAACGGGCCCCCCACAGACAACCGGGCCCCCACAGTCGGCCCCTCACCCATGGCCGACAGGACCCCCTGGCTAATGCGACCCCCTCCTAAGCCCCACAGACAACCAGACCCCCAGCCACAGCCAACGGGCCCACGCAGGGCACAGAAGCGCCGCAGGCGGAGGACGATGCCCGGTACATACATATGTTTAAATATATAAACACACACACAGAGCCAGAGGGCAGGGCGGGCAGCTGGGCACCGGGCGCTCCCGTACGCGCTCGGCCCCCCCCCAGCAGCCGCATGCGGAGCCCCGCTGGGCTGAGCCCGGCCGGCCCCGCCGCCCCGGGGGTCCCCGGCGTCACCGAGGGGAGCCGAGCCCACGCCGCCTCCCAGCGCACCCGCCGCCGCCGCCCGCACCACTCACCGGGCTGCCGCTCGGCCGCCATTTCCGGATCGCCGCCGGGACCCGCCCGCCCCGGCCCGGCCCGCCCCCGGCTCCCGGCTCCCGGCCCCGCTCCGCCCCGGCCCCGGCCCGCCCCCGGCTCCCGGCCCCGGCCCCGCTCCGCCCCGGCCTGCCCTGGCTCCCGGCCCTGGCTCGCCCCGGCCCGCCCGCCCCGGCCCCGGCCCGCCCCCGGCTCCCGGCTCCCGGCTCCCGGCCCCGCTCCGCCCCGGCCCCGGCCCCGGCCCGCCCCCGGCTCCCGGCTCCCGGCCCCGCTCCGCCCCGGCCCCGGCCCGCCCCCGGCTCCCGGCTCCCGGCCCCGCTCCGCCCCGGCCTGCCCTGGCTCCCGGCCCTGGCTCGCTCCGCCCCGGCCCCGGCCCCGGCCCGCCCCCGGCTCCCGGCTCCCGGCCCCGGCTCCGCTCCGCCCCGGCCCCGGCCCGCCCCGGCCTGCCCTGGCTCCCGGCCCTGGCTCGCTCCGCCCCGGCCCCGGCCCGCCCCCGGCTCCCGCCTCCCGGCCCCGGCCCCGCTCCGCCCCGGCCCCACTCCGCCCCGGCCTGCCCTGGCTCCCGGCCCTGGCTCGCTCCGCCCCGGCCCCGGCCCTTCCCCGGCCCCGCTCCGCCCCGGCCCCGCGGAGCCCATCTGTCCCCTCTTTCTCCTCCTTTTTTCCCTTTCTTCCCTCTTTCCCCCTTTCTCTCCCCCTTCCCTGCCCTCTCAGCCACTCTGCCCGCCCCTTCCCCTCTTTCCTCCTTACCTCACCCTTCCCTTTCCGTGACTTCTCCCTGCTTCGCTCTTCCCTCCCCTTTCCAGCCTTCTTTCCCCCTTTTCCCTGCTTTTCCTTCTTTCTTCCCTTCTTTCCCCTTCCCCTCTTCTTCATCTGTTTCCTTCATATCCTCTTTCTTCCCTCTTTTCCCCTGTGTTTCCCTCACTTCTTTTTCCTCTCTTTCCCCCTTCTCCCCTTCCCCTTTTCTTTTTTCTGTGCTTCCCCACTTCTCTTTTTCCTCCCTTCTTTTCCCCTTCTCCGTTTTCTCCCTCCTCCCCTTCCCTCTTTCTTGTCTTCTCTTCCGTCCCCCTTTCTCCCTTCCTTCCCTCGTTTTCATGCGCTCTCTCCACCTCCCTTTTCTCTCCCCCTTCTCCTTTCTTTCCCCCTTTAACCCCTCTTTTGTTGCTTTTCCACTCTTTTGCTTGCCTTTCCTTCCTCTTTCCCTATTTCTTCCCTCTTTTTCATCCTCTCCCCTTCTTTTCCTCCCTTTCCCTTCCCCCCCCTCCTCTGTTTTCCCCTTCCCCCCCCATCTCCCCCAGAACAGGGGCAGGGGGATACACAGGGATGAAGAGGGGAATGGGGAACCCCCTGCAGTGAGGGATGCGCAGGGGGTGGGAGGATCAGCCCGTAACGGACGGTGTCCCGGGGCTGGCGGGGACCCGGGGTGCGATGGGGATGCATGCAGGTCACCCAGGGGAGAGGCACCGCGGGGGGGCTTGGCCGGGGCAGACAGGACCCCCTGTTGCACTTCCCCAGGGAGGCTGGAACTGGGAACAACAAAAATATCCATTCCTCAGCGCTCTCCCTGACTTCCAGCGTGCCTGCGTACAGGGGCCGGCTCGGAGGGCCTGGGCTGCCCCCCCTCCCCGTCCCTTTCACCAGTCCCATCCGTGACACATCTCTTCCATTCCGTCTCCCTCATTAGCGCAACATGTTGACGAGCAGCCGAGCTGCACCTCGCCCGCACAAAGGCCTCTCCTCTGAGCTGTTTGAGACGAAGCCACGCGAGCAATGGAGGATGGGCTGGGCACGCTGGAGTTTGGCTGCCGTGGTGCCCATCACCCTCCCCGGGCTCTCCCAGCGCCGCGGGACCCACCAGCCCAGCGCCCAGCAGCGTCCCCGCACACCCACCCCCGCCCGAGCCAGGGTGCCAATGCCAAAGGCGTTCGTCATCGCTCGGTCCCTTCCTCCTCCAGCTGCCAGCTACTCCCCGTCTCCCTATTGTTTGCCGGTACTTTTAGCGTGGTAAAAGCTCTTTCAGACTTTCACAAGACAGAGCAAAGGAAGGTTTTGTAGTGCCAAGCGCTTCCTAGGCAATGTACTGAGCTGCCTCCCTTCCTCCCCTCCAAAATCCCAGTTTCTTCTTCCTACAAACACCCCGTCCCACTGGCTCGCACAACAGTTTGATTAAGCACAACCAGCCGTTCCCTACAAAGCAGCCTCTGCAATTCATGGCTTTAAAATCACTCCATGCTCCTCCCCGGTACGCAGAAGGGAAAGTTTAGGGAGTTTAAGAGCCCGATTTTCCTGCTGATACGTACCTCGCTCTTCTGGGCGCTCTGCAGGAGCGAGGAGGGCAGAGCTGACGCCTTCCTGCTGCTGTTACTACGCAACTTCTGCTGTTGTACGCACGGTGCCTGCTAGAGGGAGGAAAGCTGGTGCCTGCTAGAGGGAGGAAAGCTGTTTCGGGTGGTGATGCCTTTTTTCCTCCCAGCTCAGCTCTTCAGGGGCTTGTGGAGCCTCACTCCATACACGATGGTGATGATGCAAAAGTCCCACAAACCCTGATGATGATAGAGACGGCTTTAACGTCTTACCCCAATCGTGTAGCCACTCGCCGGGGTTTAGCCCAGAGCAAGGGAGTAGTTGCCATTGAAGGATCCATCCAAAAATGAGGCCAACCCACTATTAAAGCGTAGATAGAGATGCTGGAGTTTGCATAGTTTCTCCGTTCCTCGGGCAAGCCCTGTCCCGCCTGGACTGGGTGGGATGCTGAGCACATTGCTGCCTCCCTGTCACTTCACCTGGGGGTTAACCCCCCCAGCAGGGGCTAGGGCACGTGCAGCCTGCAAGGGTCCTCCAGGGGCAACCCTGGTCGTGCCTCCCCAAAACTGCCTCTCGGCAGCAAGCAGGACCCCAGACCTACACCCCCTCCTCCCAAACTCCTGCTGGCTCTTCCCCTCCCCGAGGATTACCCTGCCACCACACGCTAATCGTGGGCTGAAGTAACCCGTTTTCTCCCCCTTATCCTCAACAGCATGAAGGTTAATTAATATTTCAATAGACTGCAAATGAACCGGAGGCAGAAGGTCAGCTTGGGTTTTCCCTCCTGTGGCTGTGGATGCTGGCAGAGGAGCAAGCAGGGAAGCACAGCCCATGTTGCACCCCCAGGGGAACACTAGAGGTTCTCCCCCACCCCCCACTCCAGTTGCCTTTTGTTATGCTTCTTCTGGAGGAGATGGGAACCGACCACCAGAAGAGCTCAGAGAGCTAACCCCCACCTTTCCTACTGCCCAGAAGAGAGCCAAGTGCCGGGGGCACACCTCTTCCCCATTCCCTCCCAAGGAAAGGCAGGATCGTCCACTTAAAGGGGTTGCCGGGACAGTCCTTGTGCCCCTGGCTCTGATCTGAAACCTGCTGAGCCCCAGCCCGAGCTTCGGGTGGCACGAGCTTCTGGCTTCAGGGCTTGCCAGGGGGGTGGGCAAGGGTGCTGCAGCCAGGGAAGGGGGTCTCGGCCCTTCTTGCTTAGCCTGATGCTCTCGGGAAGACCACTAGTGTTAGGAAGTAAGTGGACGGGGGCAGGTGGTTGCACCATCCCTGGTCTGCCAGGCAATTTGGAATCAGGTGCCCGTCATTCAGCCCCACAGGCAAAGCGTCATTCCCTACCCAGCCCCTGCCAGCACCTGGCTGCTCCCCTCCCGGCGTCAGGAATCTCCACAGGACAAAGTCTAGCAGTGTTTGTTAGAGGTTGCAGAGCGGTTTACGTCACACAGATCTTCTCTAGAGCTCCTGCCCTGGGCAAAGCACCCGCTGCAGGCTGGGCTGTGCTGGTGAAAAGCTAGATTTACAAGCCAGTAGCCAGGCCAAGATGTTACCAGCTTCTCCCAGTTGTCCCTTTGGCTGCCCTCACTGTGGGGGACAGCAAAAGGCGTCTTGGGGAAAAGCTATCGCCCTTTCCCCAGCAAGCAGGACCAGGCTGTCCCACTCACCAAGGTACACACAGGTCCAGAAGAAACTGTGCCAAACGGGCTGGGGAAGCCACCAGCAAACGGTGGTGAGAAACGCAGGCGTGTGTCTTTCCACGGCAGCCGTGGCAGGCTCTTGGCGTGGAAGGCATGTCCATTTGGGCGTCCGCACTGACTCAGCTCGGACTTCCTGAGGAGTCTGACGGTGACACGCGCCCTGTGTTCCCTTCTTCTTTATCAGCATTTCCTCATCTCCTTTCTGAGGTCAATCAAATTCATCTCCCTTTTTTCTGAGGGCTTCCCTCTCCTCTGGCCTTTGTACCGGGGAGGGAGAGCTCAGTGCCACCCGCCTCACCCTGCGCTTGTGGCACGGCTGCCACCGACACACCACCCCAGGTCTTGTGTCCTGGGGTCTGGGAAAGTTGAGATGTGTCTCTGCATTTAAGGTGACTTCATTTTAAAACTATATTTACCCACATAACCCCAGAACAAACTTACAAAAGGATACTTAGATTAAGCTCATTTAGCATAAGCTGAAAGCATTCCTTTTTCCCTCTCTAGCAGTTTCCCATTTTGTCTTCTCTGCTCTCATGACGCCTCTGTGCATACTCTTAACTGCAATTAAAGGCAATAAAATTTTCAGGGTAGTGACAGACAGCTCTTTTGCTAACTTGACCATGCAATGCCTACCAGGGAATTTGTTACATAAATTCAGCTGTGGCAATTGGAACAGCCAGTGGCAAGCATGTGCTCAGCTCCATTTGTTGCACTGAGAGCCTTGTTTTAATTCCTGCTTGATCCATTGCTGGAAGCCATTTGCTCCTTGGGTTTGTGTGCGACTTGACGTAAGGCTTTGTAGGGGGAGGAAATGCAAAATTTGGGTCATTCCTGAAGAGCCAGAGGGCTGATAAAGCACTGGGGAGTGAAAGCATCTTTGGAGCCGGAGCAGAGAACCCAACACTGTGGCCTGGCTGATGCCTTGGGAAGACAAAAAAAAAAAAAGGGAGATCAATAAACAGATGGTGGTAGCCTGCAGTTGGGAGCTGCAGGGTGGCCAAGCAAGCTTTGGGCTCCTCGGCAAATACAGGCAAATGCTCACCCTGACTTGCATGTGTGCACGCACACATATGGATGCTCCATACTGTGGTAGCTCGTTACAGATTCCCACAAGAAAGCCTTAAGGGAGGAATTTTTAGCTGTTCTGATGTGGTCATCTTGTTCTTGTAAAAGAAAAGCTGGTCTCTTCATTTCACGCTGGTTTTATTTTTTCAGGGGGTGGGAATCATTATAATGAAATAGTGCTGTAAGTATACGCGTGATATTTTATCCCTGTGTGTACAGTCTTTCACCGTGGGTCCAGTGAAAATGGGGCCCCAAGAAAATGGGATTTTCCAGACGTGTTCGCCAACGACTGCACTGCACTGACCTGCAGAAAAAAGGAACTTCAGGGCAATTTTTCACCCAAACCTGCTTTTCTTCGGCATCTTCTGCCTCAACCCGTGGCAGCTGCTGCCTGCCAGTCTGCAGAGGGCGATGCAGCACCAGTCTGACCAGTTTACGGCTCGCCCTCATGTTTTCCATCCTCCCCAGGTTGCCCATGGTCACCAAGGAATCGCAGGGGCTGAGGGCTGAGATGAGGCTGAAGGTAGAGGGGAAAATGAGAGGACAGGGCCGCAGGCACAGCTGTACTTCACTGCATGGTCTCTCCACGCCAGCTGCGTGGCAGCTGATGAAGTGGGAGACTGCGATGGATTTCGCTTTCCCGTTCCATCCTGCTGCATGGGAAGGCTTGATCCGTCTGCTGGAGCTTTGAAGGCCATTGTAGCGACAGCTGGTCATTTCATGAGTTTGTCTGGGACTCAGGAGCCTGAGTGTAAATCAGCTTGAAAAGGCAAGAATGGAATCTTCAACCCCAGTAACCAAACGCTCATCTGTTTTTCAGACTTCAGTTTGCCTGTTACCATCGCCGTTTTCCAGGAGGGACTGGTAGATGACTGCTGCCAGTGGAGACATCTCCCTCTAGCATCCATGAGACTACCGATGAGAATTCATGGGCATTTGTGCCAAATAATTACTTTGAAAAACCACTGCATCCTCACTTCAATCTGTTTCTTCCTTGGGCTGTTGGGAATTAATTGGGAATTGTCTAATTTAAACACCCATGCTGCCTATGAGGAAGGGCAGTGGGGTTAGAAGGACTTTCAGAGACCTGCAAGAGTTAAAAAGCAAAATAGCCACGGCTATAGATGCACAGAAAGACCATAGCTAAGTAGAGCTGCTCTGCAAAAATCTCCACACCTGAGATTTATTCAGACCAAAAAATTATTCTCTTTTAAAGGAGGTGCAGTAATATTAAGGCTTCTTACTCTTTCTGAAGATGCGCTTTAACGGAAGGATGCTGCAGAAGGGCTTGGTCGGTCTGGAAGGCACCCGCCGATGTTTTCCACCATGCCCCAGGTCCTTGCTTGGGCATGTGAGGAACACGCTGGGAAGCCCTCTGGGATGTCAGAGCGTGGGCTGGGGGCCAGGTCTCTGCCCCCCGCAGCCAATCCAGGGCTTCGGCACGTGCCCCGCAGGGGGGGACCCTGGCCCAGGCCGGCTGCCAGCGCGTGGGGCAGGGGGGCTGCAGCTTGCTGCGGTGTAGGCTGGGGGCTGCGAGCAGCTGGAAAGCTGAATTCCACTCCTCACCATCTGGATTTGTCAGGACGATTGTTTCCTCATGCACGTAACGGGAGAAAGCGCGCAGAATTGCTTTCCACCTTTGGGTGCCAGTTAAGCGCGTGACTGGGATGGAAATGCCAACCGAGTGTATTCCTATGGGATTGGGTTCTCTTCATGACACACCTTCAGTTTTTAAAACCTCCTCTCTTTGAAGCTTTTGATTGTTCCTTCTGGCGTGTTGCAGTAAAATAATAGCAGAACATGAAGAATTTGAACATTTGCCTGAACTTTGCACCTGGATAAATTTGCTGGGCAAAATCTTGCCAGTTTGTTGAGTCAACAGTGCATGCCTCGATGCCTCCTTGAGGTGTTTTGCTTCCTTCTCAAAATTACTCAAGGCAAACGGGTGCTTGGGGTCTGTTGGAGGCTCCTGGGAGAGGGAGGATGCTCCTGGGTGGGATGAGGAGGTGAGGGCTGCGGCCGTGGGAAGCACCGGAGGCGGCGGGTCTGCTGCCTTGTCCAATATTAAATGAAAAAGCAAAATAACTGATCGCCATGCTGTGCAGGCTGCAGTCAGCGCTCCGCTCGCCTTGAGCACGGGTTAGGTGAATGTATCTTTAGGAGTTTTAAGGAAGTAAATAAGAATGTAAGGAATTTTTTTAAAAAAGGAAAATACATTGGTGAATCGGTAAAATGCATCTTTAGGAGTTTTAAGGAAGTAAATAAGAATGTAAGGAAATTTTTTAAAAAAGGAAGACATATTGGTGAATTGGTAAATGTATTTTTAGGAGTTTTAAGGAAGTAAATAAGAATTTAAGGATTTTTTTTTTAAAAAGGAAAATACATTGGTGAATTGGTAAAATGTGTCTTTAGGAGTTTTAAGGAAGTAAATAAGAACGTAAGGAATTTTTAAGAAAAAAGGAAAACGCATTGCTGAATTGCCAAAGGATAGAGAGCTGCGGCCCGGGGCACGAAAAGATGTGGAGAATGCGGGCATCGATCCCGCTACCTCTCGCATGCTAAGCGAGCGCTCTACCATTTGAGCTAATTCCCCTCCTGCCAGTCACTCTCTGCCGGCTCTGCTCTATTCTCTTCTCGCGAGAAGCTGGGCGGCGCCGGCCGCCCCCCGTCCCGCCCGGGGTGGCAGTGCGCCTGCGCGGGAGCGCGCCGGCCGGGGCTCGGCGGCGGCGCGCCGGGGGACGCGCGGCGGGGCGGGAGATGCGCCCGCCCGCGGTGAGGAGCGGCGGGGCGCGGAGCGGCCGGTGCGTGGCGGCGGGGGCCGGGAGGGGGCAGGGAAGGGGTGAGGGGCACGGGGTGGGGTGAGGGGCACGGCGGGGGGTGAGGGGCACGGCGGGGGGTGAGGGGCACGGGCGTGCGCGGCGCTGAGGGGAGCGTGCGTGGGGAAGCGGCGGGCGGGGCGGGGGGGTCGCAGAGGGCATGTGCCTGGGGGCATGGGGGGTGCGGAGGGCTGTGGGCGTCGCGGGGGGTGTGTGCAGAGAGCTGCGTACCCGGGGGCACCGCGGGGGGTGTGGGTGAAAAAGGCTGTGTGCACATGGGGGGGCTGCGAGGGGCAGCTGGGCGTTTGCCGGCGCGCTGTGGTGGGAAGGCATGGGGGGGGTGCGGGGCTGCAGGGGTGGCGGCCCAGGGGGGGCTGCGGGGGGCATTTTGTGGGGTGAAGGGCTGCAAAGGGATGGGGGGGGCTCAGGGCATGGGGCTGCGCACCCGGCAGCGGCTGGGGCAGCCCTTTGAGCCGTGGGGGGGCTGCACTGAGGTCAAAGCAGAGCAAAACAACAAAAAAACCAGGTGCTACCCCGTGTGTCGTGTGTTCCCCCCCGCCCCCGAAGCAGCACAGGAGCTGCCCTTGATGGCCCTGGCTGTTCTTCGGGGCGGCCTGGCCTTGCCAGCAGCCAGGCGTGCTCCCGGGGGTCCCCAGCCCCACCGCTCCCGGGGACACACCGGCTGGCACGGCTGCAGCCGGGGTACCCAGGGTCAGCGGGGACCCCCAGCCCCCACAGCCTGGGACGCAGCTGGCAGCACCAGTGGGGCGCCCCGGTTTGGTCCCTGCGGGTGGCGGGGGCGGCTGGAGGGGATTAGGGAACCTGCTGCTTGCAGTTGCCCCCCGCTTGCCTTGTGATGCCTCCTGTAATGACAGCACCCCCACAAGTGACATGTGGCACCGTGGTGAACGGGGGGGGGGGGGGGGCTTTTCCCTCAAGAAATGTTTCCCTTTATTTTGCGCTCCAGTGGGAGTTCAGCGCAGCGTCTCCCAACTGGATGAGGAAGGAGGAGGCGCGGGGTCTGGAGCGGGGGGCTTTGGGCAGCGGTTGAAATGGTGGCTGGGGATGTGCTGGAGCTTTGGGGGGGCTGCGCCGGCTGGCCGGGAGCCGGTACCCTGCCTTCGGTGGGAAAGCGGCTTGCGCTCCGTCAGGGCCTGCCTGGCAAAGCGGGGGGGAACGTCAGGACCTTTCTCTGCCAGCACAGTGTGAGGAAGAGGAGGCTGCTAATGGGCTTGACGCGTCAATGTGAAGCTGTGTTCAGCGGCGGTATCCAGGGTTTAGTTAGAAACCTGTCCTGGTAAATGCCTTACCTCGTGCTCAGTCACTTTTCTCGCCCTCTGATGTTCTTGAATAAGAGAAGGCAAACCTGAACGGCAGTGAAGGCCTGTGCAAAATGCTTTCTAAACCAAAGGGATTACAAAATCCCTTCTGTTGTATAACCTCGGTGGTGGTTGCTTAACACCTTGCAAAGTCCCGGGCTGAGCAAGCAGGGATGCCTGTCCCCAGGGATGCCTGTCCCCAGGTTACAGCAATTCCCTGAGCAGCGGGGAAGTTGGGAGAGAGCGATGGGACCTGCTGTGGCTCCCTCACCATCCGGCTCCTGGGTGCCTTACACGGTTTGCTTTCCTGCCTTGCATTTGTACTTCTGCCTCGGCTGTGTTCAAGTCAGGGTTCTGTTGGATTCAAACCCACTCTGCTCAATTTTACACCCTTCCTGAGGGATTCGCCTTAGTTTGTCCTCTGATGTACAAGTTACTTCTTTTCCTGGATGCATTTGCTGAGCTAGCCTCCTCCGGCCTGAATTCGTGATGAAGTACTCCTGTCTATCAACAGTTTCACAACTGAGAAATAGATTTTTAAAAATTATTTATTTCTTTTCCTTGACAGCTTCTGGTCTGTGAATGGGCTCTGCCTCTTGCAGAGTTTGCTTAATAGCTTCTCTGAATGCTAATTTATCAAACTACTTGGGCTTTCAAATTTACTCCTCTCTTGTCCTTTTCAGCATACTAATACGTTGCATCTTACTTTAAAGGGCTGGTGAAGCATGAGCTCAGCTCTTCGGAAACCGTCCTACCTTTCATCTACTGTTTTCACGGTTGTGAGCTCCCTTCTTGTTTTTTTTGTCAGCAGAGAGAAGATTGGCCAGCAAACATGTCCTGGAAGACACAGTTATCTTTTAAAAAAAACCCAACAGTGTCCAAACAGCCGCGCCCAGCCAGCAGTATGATTTCTTATCTCGGAGCTTGACTCATAATTCTGACACCTCCTTACCTTTATCGTTCTTTTAAAAAGAAAGTCATTTTCTTAGCAAAGCTGTACCCCTGGGTGCCAGGCTGAAGAGCCTTGCACATGTGTCATTTCTTTTCCTGATGCCCTCCTGTCTCTTTTACATTGCCCTGAGCTGCAGGACCCCATCATCTTGCCCATAGGCTTCTTTTTTTTTTCTTCTGATATCCAGAAAATAGGGAAATGCTTGAGAGGATCTCCTGCTGGTGAATCTCGCCTGAGATGCAAGCAGTAGCCTTTCCCCAGCTCACTTTTGCAAAACATCAGCTCGACGCTGTGGAGCTGGAAAAAATGTTTCAGGCTGCGTTTTGCATAGATGCTCTGAGATGCGAGTGAGGTTTCACCGCCTGGGTGTTACATGTGTTTTTCCTGTCACGGGGCAGTCTGCCTCCCTGAATCGTTATGTTGCTGCGAGCAACTGGCAGAGCAAATGCAGGGGCAGGGGGAAGAGAGGACTGCCTTCAGCCTGGCTGCATCAGCCACAGCCTCCCTCCTCTGCTCCCTGGGTGGTTTCAATGACGGGCTTGTACAGGATCTTTTCTCACAGCAAAAACACTTTCTTTTCCTTTTATTTTTTTTTTTTTAAGAATTAAAATCACACCAAAGAGTGCGTGTTAAGATAGACTCTGGAGCTGAAGGCCTGTTAGTCCTTTGCAGTCATGCTGGAGTAATTCCTGTGCTTTTCTCTCCGGCATGTTAATCGCAGGAGAGAGGAGTTCAGCTCCCGCAGCTCAAGCTGTTGTAAGGGCACGTC
The DNA here is from genome assembly GCF_023634155.1 of Falco peregrinus. Taxonomy (NCBI): domain Eukaryota; kingdom Metazoa; phylum Chordata; class Aves; order Falconiformes; family Falconidae; genus Falco; species Falco peregrinus. Next base: position 5,122,025 of record NC_073729.1, on the reverse strand, counting down.
TATACTCTGCAGATAGCTTTCCCCTTGCTGCCTTTTCCTTGCTTTGGCAGTGCTGTGCACCTGGCTCTCCACACCTGGGGCGAGCATCGTTCGAGTGCTGGTGAATCTGTTTTCTCCTTGAGCTCCTGCCCTGCCAAGGACAGAGAAATCCCTCTGCAGGTGACTGGCAAAAAACCCCACCAGCCCATGTCAACAAACCTACAGCTGCTCTGTGCAAAGAACAGCCCCCAGAGATGCTGAGTTGCGGTGCTGTCAGTGGAGCTTTGCAGTAGGTTGCTGGCTGCATCCCCTTTAGCTTTCGGCAGCCGGTGGCACTCCCAGTTGTCCATTTTATTGCGTAGCTCAGGGGTGGTTTAAGGAACTGGTTCACGTCGTGCTGCAAACTGCTCGGCGTGGCACTGCAATAGCTGCTGTGTGATGATGGAAGGCAGTTTTCTAGCACGTGCAAGATAATCTTCCATGCTGAGGTTAGCGATCTTGGCTGGTTTGCTACGGTACGCCTCCCCATTTTACACAGCGGTGGGCATTTCTGAAACAACTGTTCAGGCTCGAGTGCTTGTTCTCTGATTTTCAAGGTGGATGGGTGCTCTCCTTAGCTGTGGGTTTGCTTTGACACCCTCAGCATCAGGTATTTGCAGAGAGGCAGATGCAGATTCACCCTCCCTGAGTGTCTGCTTGAGCATCCCGCTGTGCTTCCCGGCTCAGCATCCTGCTGCGCTGCTCCTGCGCGTGCCGTCCCCCTCTGTGCTGCGGGAGAGCTAAATTGGGGTTGGGAGAGAGCTGGCAAGAGGCCTGCGTGTTCCTGGAAAGATATTGATTGCCCTGGACAATTCGGGTTTGTTCCTTTTGTTTCCCTGGCACAGGGTCAGGCTCGTTAGGGCAGCAGCTCGTTGGAGGATGGAGAAAGCGTGTCGGCTTTGCGGGTTGAGGCTGGAGCGGTGCCATTGCAGGCTGCTGCTCTCAAGTGTTAAGTCTGAAGCAGCCTGCCTGGTAATTCCATTAATGGGAGCCTAGTGCCGGAGAGATAAATGTAATTCCAGGGTAAAGCCGATGCCGGGGCTCAAATGGAGAGGATTTGCTGGTTCTCCTGGGTGCGCCGCTGTGAGTAATGTGCTCCTGTATTAACCCACAGACGATGTTTAAAGTCTAGGTGTCAGCATAGAGATGGGGCAGAGATAAAAAAAAAAATTGCTGCTAAATCTGCATGTGAAGAAATCCTTAGCTTCAGAGCCTAGCTGCCTCTTTGCAGCGGGTTTTACCAGGAGTAAGTTTCCTGTTTAACTTCTGACATGTGGGATGGCCGAGCTGAGCAGCCAGCCGATTCAGGAGACAGCTTGCATGGGATCTAGCCAGAGCGAGCTCACCCCGTGTAATCAACGCAAAGCAAAAATGATACCCTATGTATATTACACCAGCAGGCTTGCAAGGACATCAGAGCTAGCCACCACAATTGCCAGTAGCACAAGCTCCTCCGTATTTTTGAGCAGTGAGGTCCCAGATTGCTGTCCTGGCTAGCTGTTTTCCCAGTGCAATTTCTTCTTTTTCTTCTTTTTTTTCTTATTTTTTTTTCTGTAGACCACATCTTCCTGTTTGCAGTTGTATAATACCGCCGTGGCACCATCAGTGAGTCTTGCATTGAAAAGGAATGGTTAATTGGGATATTTTTAGCTCTCCTTGTGGCCGGGATCCTGGAAATTAAACACAGGAGCCGGCGCCGTTCAGCTTTATGCAGAGGGGCTTCCGAGCACTTGCATCCAGCAGGGTGGGAGCTCACAGCACCGACGAGCCCTGGTGCTGTGGTACCCCCAAAATGAAGCAAACGTGGTGCTTTCCCACCTTCTGGAGCTCAGTGCAGGGTTTTCCTTGTGGGGAAACAACTTGTCATCAGGCCAAGGCTGGGGGGGAGAAAGGTCCATGAAGAGGAAGCAGGTGCTGGGGGGTCTCAGCCCCCCACGTGCCCCCATCATGCTAGCTTTGCCCGACTGTCCGTCGGTACAAATATTGATCTCCTTAGGACTTAGGGTGCTGCCGGCATCCTGACGGCAGAATTACACCCACCTTGCTCAGAAATGCTTGAGGTATTCAGCAGCTTGTGGATGCCCCTCTCCTGCGAGAGGTGTGGTGGAGATTTGCTTGTTCAGCAAAGCGGGGTGCACACTCTGCCGGTGCCCGAGCAGCAGCTGGGGCAGCCGTCCACGCTCTGCAACCCGCTCATGCATCTCTTCTCTCTGCAGTAGCTGCGCGGCCACGTGGGGTTGCTTTACACGCATGCTTTGGGGCAGCTCGCTTGCCAGAAACCAGCAGAATCTCACAGAGGCTCACCTCCTGGCTGGAGTTTTTACATCTCCTGCCTCCCGTTCCTTTCGGTTCTGTTCCCTGCCCAGTGAGGGCCATGCTTCGCGTGCCTTGCCCCGGCTGCTGCAGGGTTTGCTGGGGAAACACCTCTGGCAGGTGCCTTGACCAGGTGTGTGAGAGCCACGGCTGCTGCTCGCCACCACGGTGGCAGGATGCTGGGGGGATGCAGCTATTGGTCTTCAGCTGGTGCAGTTGCCTTTTTGTTTTCAAATTTTTTTGGCCTTTTTTTTGGCCTTTTTTTTGCCTTTCTTTTTGCTTTTTTTCCTTTTTTTCCCCCTTTTTTTTTTAAGCTTTATCCATTTCCATCATAGCTGCCTACTCAAGTTTTAGTTTAATAGCATGGCTTTCCCTTCCCAAGATGAACTTTTTGAGCATCTCCTTTCCTGCTTTCATAGCTCTGACATCTGGTTTGGGCTTGGGCAGTGCAAAGTTGCACCCATAGCAAACTGTGTATCTTGTCAAACATTTCAATACAGAGCAGACGAGGAGGGAGCCGGTAAGAAAATGACCTGCATGTTTAAAAATTCAGTTTCTTGAGAAGTGTTGTGCCTTTGGTGTCTTGTTCTTATGGTTTCTCTCTTCCCTCCCCTCCCCAGTTCCGTGAGTCAAAACTGGTCGTGAGAGCATCCTTGCTTGAATGTGGGGGACTTATCAGGGAGGATGTAATATGTTTGTTTCCTTTGGGTGGTAATAAAGCGGGTCAGAAGTGTTTTGTGTGCTTTGGCTGCTGATTACAGCGTTAACCAGATCAAGTTCCTGAAGTTGTTTCAAAGCATCACTATTTTCTCTGCTTTCTGACTTGCTGCATGGATTTCACAGGGAAACCTGTACCTGCTCTGCAAAGCATTTATTGCTTTATGGCTCTTCTGGCCTAGGTGCAGGGCTGAGTCACCTTCTTGCCACCTTGGTGCAACAGTTTGGGGGCCTGGCATTACATTTCTTCTTTACAGAAGTGTCTTTGAGCCACAACTGCATCCTCATCTAGTTTGCAGGCAGCTGTACCAGCTCAGCTGTGGAGGAACGGCCTCAGCTGCTGCGGGCTGATGCCCATCACTCTGTTCCCTAGAGACAGGGCTGGTAGGACCATCTCTTGGACCTCCTGGAGATGCCAAGCCTGTTTGCTCTAGATGTCTAGAGGCTGAGTAAGTAGAGGCTGGTAACGTCCTTCTGACTGTCTTGCGCTTATAGTGTAAATCCCACAGCAGGCTCTGCAGGTCATGAACTGAGGATGTGAGCAGTGCTGAGACACCTTGAACAGCACGACGTTTGGTGAGCGATGTTGCCTCAGTGCTGGGCCCTAACAATGCCCCTGGAAAAGCCACAAGGAACTGGATTTGGCACTGATCCGTGTTGTGGTATGAGGGAGTCAGCTTGTCTGGGTCCTCTCTGAGTTTTTGCAGCTGGAGGCCTTGTGGCGCTGTGTCTGCTCAGCTTTGGGATGTTTGGGGGCGACCTGATCGCTGTGCTTTGGTACCTCTGTGGTGAAGAGGGCTGGCTGGAGGCTGCTCAGGGTCTCCCACGCTGCGAGAGAATGATGCTGTGAGCTACAGAGGGTGGAATTTGAAGTTGAATTGGGGGTGGGAAAGGGGAGTATATAACATACAGCTCAGAAAACCAATAAGCTTCAGAAGACCTTAACCATTGAAGGGGCTGGACTTGTTTCTAGCTGACGTGTTTTAAAGCGTGATTAGCTGCCTCTTGCAGTGGGATGCTGTAATCCCCCAAGGACTGGACTGCTTTGCCATGCCACTGGATGAGGTCAGTGGAGACCCAGCTAGTGTCCTTGCCCAAGCAGTTATCTCCTGCAGGGTGCTGGATCCAGCACGGGGGCAGCTGGATGGACAGGGAGGTCCCATCCCAGGGAGGCTGGGCAGGAGGCGTGAATGCCCCTCCAGCCCTTGGCTGGGAAACGCATCCTCAGTCTTCAGTTTGTGGCTCAAACAGTGCTGCTAGTCCATATTCTTCGGCTACGGGAAGTGGCAGGCTTGGAGATGAATATGTTGGGTTAGCCGGTGTCCTGCCTGAGCCGACGGAGTGTGAATTTAGATCTTCTTGTTTTATTTCAAGAAACTGCATTAAGAAACGAGTGAATGAAGCTGCGCACCAGAGGCTGCTCCCGCTGCAGACGTCTGCTTGCAAAGCCGCGTTGCAGAGTGATTCTTCCCGGCGCTGCAATGCCGGCGGGGAAAGCAGAGCCACAGCACGGGCCAGGAGACCTTTGGGGAGGTGCAGCCGAACGCCTGGCTTGATTGCTTTGGCAGCCCGTCTTGGAGCCAGGCATGGGCATTGCTTCTGTCTGTTAGCAGGGGTTGCTTGTGTCTTGGTGGGTGCAGTGGGCTGCTGGTTCCTGCAAGCCGAGGGGCCTTGCTCTGCCCCAAGTCCCTGCTGCCAGGAGGTGGCACGCAGCTTAATTGAAAGGTCCCCGCCGTAAATGTCGCCTGTGTGATGGCTCTTGTGTCCTGCCTAGCATCGGCTCTGTGGTTACAGCTAGTTGCAGCTGACTTCAAAGACTCTGCTCTGTAAAAACTGGCTTGAAACAATCTGTAGTGGCTTGTTTAGTTTGGTGTTTGGTGTTTTGTTTTTTGGTTTTTTTTTTTGCTTTAAAGCTAAAGATAAGGATGAATTTCTGCAGAGGGGAAAGCTGGAGCTTTGTAATAAAGTCCATGATATTCTTCAGGATGCTTTGGGATATTTCTGGGGTGTGCATGTGCTCTGCGTGGTAACAGTTATCTGAGAACAGCTGGAGATGCACAGCTGGTTAATTGATTTTAATGCCGTGGAAACTCAATTTGAGTAGCTTTGTGTTTTTTCTGGAGGGGGGGGAAGAAAAAAAGGGTGCATTAAGTGAAGGAGCAACTCTGGGTATTTCTGTGAAGCGTGTTTAAAGGAGGCTTGAACGTGAGGGTTTTAACTGTGCTCGTCGGTCGGTGTTGAGAGCTGGCGGAGGCGGTGGTTTCGGTGCGAGCGCGGCAGAGCTGGTAGGCAAGGCTCGCCTGGGGGCCCAGGGCAGCTTCGTCAGGAGCCTGGTGACTAATGCTGCACAAACTTACAAAACCAAGAGAGGATGAGCTCTCCCTCCTTCACCTCTGTAAGGAGCTGGGGGCAGCTCCGGTGGACTGCTGCCGGGATGTTTGGATGGTACCTCTGGGGATGCTGGTGCATCAGCTCCCTCCACTCAGCGCAGCATCGTGACACGTACTTTTTTTAGGTGGGGATGGTGCTCTGGCTGGGTTTGGAGGTGAGGTGGCTGGCTGGGCTGCCAAGGCTTGTGCCAGCAGCCCATCCGGGACTCTCGGCTCTCTTGGGACCCCTCCATCCACCCCTGTGCCAGAGGAGAAGCGGGATGGAGGTGTGGGGGGGGGGGCAGCTGGGGCCACCCTGTGGGGACCAGGCAGGGCTGTGCTGTGCTCTCCCTCTGTGTTCCTGGGGGTGGTCAAGGAGGTCACGTCTCAGAGTGAAGGGCTGGCTTAGAGTTTGAGTTAGTGCTTCTGGTTTTCTGTCTTTATTTTCCAGAGTTTCTCTGCATGGAATTGGAAAACCCCTTCTATGGGCTGCTGTGACAGCCTGAGATATGTCCAGATGGATTTGAACACTGGTGCTGGAAAGGGCTTTGTCTATTTATTCTCAGCATCTTGCTGTCTGCTTTGCTTAAGAGTTTTTGCTAGATCCTTCACATATGTTTGTCCTTGCTGCTCTTCTCCTGAAAAAAAAATATTTGAGAACACCCTTCAGCTGGGGCAAAACACACCAAAAAAAAATAATCCCCAAACCTCTTGGAAAAATTATTTTTAACTGCTGTTCCTTGGTATAAGCTGCAAGGTTTGCATAGCTGTGGTGTGTTGCCGTCTGGGTGCATCAGCCTAGTTTGGAGACCTCACGTAGCACTTCACCGGGCTGTTTTAGATGGGTCTTTAGAACGGGCACATCCAGCAGTGAATGCAGCTGTTCAAGTGTTTTTTAAGTGACTTACCCCTGTGCAAAGACAAAGCTATGATGTGTTGAAGCATGGTTCCTTGAAAGCCTCATCTAGGTTTCCAGATGTACCGCTGTGCCATCTTTCTGAGGTCGTGCTTCCCATCAGCTTTAGCTGATCTCAGGCTGTTCTCCTGCCAGAAATCCTTCCCCTTTATTTTCTTCTTTCTGGAATGGCTTCCAGTTGGATCAAGCAAACGATGGTTGCTACCACAAGCATAGAGATAATTGGGTTGTGTAGAAGGGGGAGGAGGGAGGAGGCAGGGCTGTCTTGGCAGCAAAGGATGGTTTTGGATCAGTTAAGCTGATGAGCATGTGGGAGTGGGCACGGCTTGCCGGAGGGCAGCTGTGTAGCCCCCAGCCAAGCATGTCCAGCTTCTACCCCAGCGTCCCTCCCTGTGAAGGAGGGAATAAGGATTGCAAAGTGTGTTAATGTTTCTGGGAGGCTGCAATGTCAGTGGAGTCCTACGAGGTGCATTGCTGACTGACGGCTTCATGTATGTGTTGAAAACGTTCAGCTTCCCCGTTAACCCAGGGGGGTATCCCTCTGGGAGGACTTTGAGCACAGGTTTTAAATAAAACGGTGAATTTGACTGCAGCTTTTAAATAAAGCGTTCTGCTGAATGTATCAAAGAGAATATTACATTGAATATAAGGGTGTAGTTGTCTGTGAGGCGCTGGCACAGATTGCCCAGAGAAGCTGTAGGTGCCCCATGACTGGGAGCGTTCAGGGCCAGGTTGGATAGTCTAGTGCAAGATGTCCCTGCCCAGGGTAGGGGGTTGGACTAGGTGACCTTGGAAAGGTCCCTTCCAACCCAAACTACTCTGTGATTCGATGGTTTCTCTGCTTAAATACGCTGCAGACCAGGGCCTGATGTGTTAGTGCCTCTGTGGGAGGGAGCAGGACCAGTCCCGCTGTCCGTTCTCTTGCCCTAAGGCTGGGGGTAGGTTTATCTTCCTGCTTGACTTCTTATAAACATTCATCCGACTCATCTTGAGCTGAAAAGCCCTTGTCTTAGGTGCTTGTTGCAAATACTCTGTTGCCTTGATGATGACGTGTCAAGGTCTGTTGAGTGAGGAGCCGGCAGGCTCTCCAGGTGCTAGCTGGACCCCATATCAGAGGAGCCCATCGTACTAGCCGGATCCTGTATCGGAGGAGCCCATCGTACGCGCTGGTCACAGCGGGTGGTGCACCTTGCTGTGAGAAGCCGCACAGATGCTCAGCCTTGCTGTTGGCTGGGGCCCCCCCCGAGCTGTTTGCTTGAGCTTGAAATTGCTGGTGTTGCAAGATCATCACGGAAGGGGAGGAGAAAATTAGCGTAAGCCTCTTAAAGAAAACTTTATTATTTCTCAAAGATGGCAGGAAACACCCCATCCCTCTATTTAAGCTTCAGAGTAGGGATTCTCTTATGGTGGGTGTATCTGCTTGTGACCATGCAAAGTCGCATGGTCAGTCTTGGGGTCTGGCAGGTCCCCCAAGGTCGTGTGCCTTCCCTTTGGCCAGTGCCACCCTTCTGTCTTACTGCTTATGCTGGGGGGACTTGGCTGCTTGCTCCTGCCACGCGGAGCCCTCCTGTTTCTCTGCCCCACTGCCTTCCTCGCACCCTTCACTCCTGATCTGGGGATGTTTCCTTCTCCCTCTGCAGGTATCGCTCAGTCGTCTGCCCCTACGCTTCAAAACTTTTTTAAAAAAGTCTGGTGAATCTTTATTTGCTGCATTAGATGAAATAAAACAAAATGTTATCGTGCTGGTTCAGTCTGCCAACGAGCAACATGTTGTGACATCGAGGTCAGGGCCAGAAGGAGGTTGTTGAGGTGGTGACACTGAGAAATACATGTTTTGGTGGACACATTGAAGCTGCGGGAGGGCAGCAGAGGAGCTTTGCTGGCATGAGTGTGTCATCCATGCCCTGCAGTGCCTGGAGCGTGGTTGTGTCTCCAGGAGGGAGCAGCCCTGGGGCGAGCGATGCCGCTGGGCTGGGCGCTGTGAGAAGGGAGTTTGGGAAGGGGGTGGAGGGGCTGGTTCCCTGGCTCTCAGCTGTGTCCCCAGTATGTCTGGCTGCTGCGGGACAAAATGCTTTGTTTGAGAGCTGTGGTTGCTTGGGGAAGGCAGGCGAGGCCACCTTCATATGGGTTTGATTAAATCCAGCAGCACTTAGGAGAAGCTGCAAGCATCTCTGCCTTGCTCAGCAGTACCGGCAGGCGAGGAGCTTGAACTTTGCCAGTGATGTTTCTGCAGTGTTGTCTAATAGTAGCAGTCGCGTTGAGAAAGTTGTTGGAGGAAGAAGGAGCTGGAGGAGGGAGGGACAAAAGGTTGTTTGCACGGCAGCCGTGCTGCTCTCCCCCACGTGCAAAGCCCTGGCGCGGGTCGGTGCCAGTGCAGATGGAGTCCTACAAAGCTAATGCAGCCCCTTTAGATTTAAGCCACGCGAAACTGAAGTATAAATTTCCTTGCTGGGGGAGGAAATCTGTCTTTTCATACTTCCATAAATAAGCTGCCACTGAAGATTATTGGCCAGGTTGGATTTGTCATGTTATTTTGGTCTTTGTAGAGACTTTATGTTCCACTGCAGAACAGGGTTTGTTTACTGACTTCAAAAGAAAAACAGAAGACCCTCCTGGAGGTACACAATGCAAGTAAGTAACTCTTGTGTGTTGGCTAGTGCGATAATGTAAAGCAACAGGGAGAGCAATTACAAATGTTGATGGAAAAATCAGCTTGAGGCTGGAGTCCGAGGTCTGTGCTGTGGTCTTCAGCATTGTCTTCATCCTTAGAAATGCCTTCAGCCCTTCCATAACGGGAAGGGAGAAAGGGGGAAATGGGGGTCCAATGGATTATGTTTTTTTTTCTCGGTTCTTTAAATACCAGCTGGCAACGGCTGATGTCTGTGAGTCACCCACAGAGACTAGGGAAAACAAATCTTTTTTTCTCAGTCCAAGGTAAACCAGCGCGCTGCATGAGTAAGTTTTCTTGCCGTTCCTGACAAGGTCCAGCAGGCAGGAAATATGTGAGATGTTGTGGGGCTGATGCCGTACCTTCCCCTTGTTGGTTCGGTGCTTTGGCTGGAGCAGCTGTCCCACCCTGTTCCCGTACCTCCCTCTGCTTCCCAGTCCTCTGCCCGTTGCAACATGCTTGAGGATGGTTGCTCATCCGCCGTGTTCGTGGCTGCCCCTGAACCGCTGTGTGAACAGAATGGGAAAAGTAAAACCGGCTGGGATGCAGTGACCGTTGCTTCAGTTGTATCATCAGAAAAAACATTCCTTACAGCTCCTTAGAATTGTTTGCAGTAAAACATCTTCCCCCCCCCGCCTCCCCGATACTGCTTCTTCTGCAGGCAGCAGGCGCCTTGCATGCCTGCAGTGAGGTGTTTCTGCAGCCCACGGAGGCGGCTGCTGTCACAGCTTTTGCTCAGATATCTTTTGTGTAACTAATGTACAAAAAGCTTGATAAAGCGATCAGTGGGAAATGTAAAACCATTTATGTTATGAAACCATAATGAAGAATCAATGGTAATCATGAAAAAGTGGAAGCGGCCTGGCTCTGAGGCCAGATGGGATTCACCTGCTCTGCAGACTGTAAGGAATCACTCGGCTGCTGTGCACCAGGAGATCTTCAGCGGCATCTCGGGGTGAGGAGCAGGGGCACCGCTGCCTCTCCTCTGCCTAGGCGTTAACCTCGCTGCACTGGTGGTTGAGGAGTCTTTGTTGGATGAACAACCTTGGTCCTGGACTCATCATCTTGCTTTTTACCTTGGCTTCCCTCTGTGGTTTCGCAGGAGCACCCTGACAGCCCGGTGCTGGGTGACCCCACTGCCGTGCCAGGGATCTAACAGCCGCCCATCTCTCACGAGCTTGCTGTGGCATCCTTACCTTTCCCCAGCCCGTTCTTATTAATGTCCCTAATTGCTCTTCTCTCTTACCGCTCGCAGGATTTGCCAGATCCCGTACGCTGATGGGGATGGTGTTCTGGCTCCTTGTCGGTGCCTCTGGAGAAGCCGATGCTCTGAGCAGGTACGTTGGCTGTGCTCCTGGCGAGCATCTGTGCGTGTCCAAGAGCAGAATGTGTGCACCGCTTGCCTTACCAGTGTGGACTGGCAGATACTGTGGGAGAGGCTGCTCTGCAGTGAGTAGGTTTTTTCTATCCAGATGTGAAAACACCCAGGCAGAAGGTAAGGTGTGCATGGAGCCTTTCTGCCAGCCCTCTGAGGAAAGCACTGGAGAACACAGTGTTGCTGCAGAGCGGCTCCTGGGGGGCCACGCTCCTTGCTAATGTCAGCACAACCTTTTCCTTCCTGTGGCACCAGCTGGGGGATCCCAGTCGAGCTGGGGGCTGCGCCCTCCCCTGCTTCGCTGGCCTTCGATCGCTCCCCATCCCGAGCGGGGGTGGGGGGAAGCTGTTTTCATGTTGGTATCCAACCATGAACAAATCTGCTGTTGTTTTCTGAGTGTATGGCAAGAACAGCCTGTAGCAGCTTATTCCTCCCAGGATCGTTCCTGCTGTGCTGTGCCGCTGATTGCTGTCAGCAGCAGAGGGGTATGCCTCCGCTGCGCTGCCTGGTGCATCCTTTTGCACGAGTTATTTGCTTTGTTATTGCTTTAAGGCATCAGTGCTCAACAGAAAAGGTCTCATCTGCGCTGTCTACAGCTGTTTGGCGCTGTAAGTGGATTACTTGAGTCGGTTGTCACCCAGATGCCAGGCGTGCTTTAAGTGGTGCCCTTCGCTCTGCTGCCAGTGGGTCCTCATGCACCTTGACTGCAATTCCTGTGGCGCTTTGAGAAGAAAATGTAGGCCTGGGTTGCAGGCTACTTTTTGAAGAGCTGGAATTATGTTCCCAGCTGTCCAGAGGTGTGTGTGCAGCCACACACCGGGATTGGAGTGCGATATTTGGCTAGTTGTGGTCACTCGGGGGGGTCCGAGAGGCAGATGAGTGGATGCTGTGGCAGGAGCATTGATGGGTAAGGAGGGATTGGCCTGGCACCCGAGCTCGAGCCATCGGCTTGTCCTGAGAGCTTACAGAGCAGAAGAAGCTCTTCCTGAAAATGTCCATCCCTGATGGATCTCATCCCAAACTGGCGTTGCCTTGCGTTTGGCCTGCCTGCATGCTGGATGGCCCATTTGGAGGATGTAACTGTAACTCGCCGCATGACGATTCCTTGATCCTTCAAAAAGTGAAATGGATTCATTATGGAAAGTGATCTTTCTTGAAAACCTGGTTCACCGGGACTGTCTGGGTGGCGCGGCAGACGCGCTGGAGGAGTAGGAGTTGGGGCGGAGCCGTTTCCACCTCATTCCCCTGTTATTTCCTGGGATTTATCGCACCGGGCAAGCAGACATGCTCTCCATTCCAGAGCTTAAAGCAGAGCTGGTTGGTAGAGCGCTGTCTGTGCTTCCCCTGCTAGCCTTCTCGTCATACTTTCCTTTCCTTAAATTATTTTTCTGGCGTCAGAGGCATCTTTTCAAAGGGAGAACCGCACTGAGAAGGGGAACAGCAAAGGTAGGAGTGCCTCTGTTTGCTGGCAAGCTGTGGCAGGTGCGTCTGAGTCGGAGGGAGCCAGCACTGAGTCAGTGCCCCAGACTCCCGGTGACTCAGGTGGCAAAAGCCCAAGTCATTCTTTTACGTGCCTCAGCTGCAGCAGGTTTCCTGTGCTTTGGTTTTGCCTCCTGCAGCGGCCGTGCGGGGAACGCGTGTCATCCTCTTCCTGCCGCACGGGTTATGAGTGGCTCGGTTCGCAGGGGATGCAGGCACGCGGTGGTGGCGCTTTCTCCTGCTGGCAAAACGGAGAAACTTGATTTACCCCAGCACCCTCAACCCTACCTCTCTCATTCCCCAAACTCCCCACTTTTTTTTTTTTTTTTCTTGTTATTCATTTTTTTGTAAGATGGGACAAGCCACAGTGGTTGCAGCTGTCTGTCACTGAGCTTGATGAGATTCTCATGCAGATCTGGAGGTTGTGTTCTGGCAGGTCTGCTTGCATGCATTATACACTACTTCATCATACTGGGAAGGGATCTATTTTCTGAAACGTTTATTTTTAGTCAAGGCTTTCCCTGTCTAACTGGCAAAAGTTCAGCATTTGCAGCACAATTTGCAGAAGGAGCGATTTCACCAAATACTCCGGCTGGGGGAAGGGAGAGGAAATGTCATATTAGCTAGGAAAAAGCCTAGATGCTGACTTGAAAAAAATAGCTTGAGAGGCTGTTGTGAGAGCATAAGGATGGGTAATGCAAGTGGAGAGCAGCCTTGCATTTGCTGCAGTGGGTAAGTCAATCTGGGTTGCTCTTGTTTTCCCTTGTGACGGCTGCCCCGGAGGCTGAGCAGCACTGGGTGGGTGGGAGCTGCTGCTGGCGGGCTGGTGGGTGATGTGGCCTGACCCTGAGCAGTGAGTTGGGGCGCTGAGCAGTGATGCTGAGCAGCGGGTGAGTTGGAGTGCTGAGTAGCAGGTTAGGACCCTCACCTCAAGGGCAGAGCATGGCTACGCAGCACCTTGCGCTCTCCTGTTGTGCCCGTGCTTGGGGCCGCTGGAGACTCACTGGTGATACAGGCACTGCCATCCCCGTGTGTGTGTCCCCTTGTCAGATACCCCACCAGAGCAGGGTGGCGTGTGGGATGTCCTGGGGCAGTGCTGCTGTCTCCTCACAGCTGCTGCTCCGGGGGCAAACGATCTTCATATGCCTCATTGCTTTCACCAACTGCTCCTAACCATTCTGCGGCATGAACTGGCTTCTCACAGGCAGCTACCCTTCAGAGGCGCAGAGATCTTTTCATCTTGCTCTTGCATCTTGCATCCCCCTTGACATTTCTACCACCCCTTTCACAGAGGCATCTCTGTCACTGCTAGCTGTTAATGCTGTGAACACCAGAGGATGACAGCGGGGAGCGGAGGGCAGTGTTCAAAGCCTTTGATACTTACTCCTCTGACAAACAGGGCTTGGCTCTGCGTGTGGGCACGTGAATAATTTGTTTGCTGCTCCAGGTTAACTCCTGCAGTTGGCTTTATCCCGCTCTGCTGCCCCCAGCCCGTAACAGAGAATTGCACAGCAGCTTTGTCATCGTTCCATTAAGAAAACAAGAAGAAATGGTTCAGGCTTCAGTTTTCTTCTTAATATTTGGAAACCAGAAGAAAGAAGGTGGCACTAGGATTTTAGGTGTACTCCTGCATTTGATCCGAGTGGGTGTACGTTGCCTGCAGGTTTATCTTTGTGAAGAACTGGGAATGACACTTCTAAGTGCTGTTTCAATCACAGGGGTAGGAGCACCATGAGGATCAAGGTAAAAGCACCCATCAGCTGTCTAGAGCAGTAATCTTCCCAGGGGGCATCAATCTAATTTAACTCGAGTAAAGAATGTGTGCACTGGGGGAGTCTCTGCTGGGTTTCCTGGGAAGACTGGGAAAAATTAAGTGCTGAAACAACACTCTTACCTCCAGGGAGGGGCTTATGTTTTCCTAAGACCTGTTATTATCTTCCTATTGAAAAAAAACATCTGTATCAGCTGGCAAACTGGGAGTGTTTTAGCTACTCAGTTTTCCCTGGTTCCCTGGGGACTCTCTCATTGTGATCCTAATTGCAAATCCCCTCTCCACGTGGGATGCAGAACATGGGTTCTGCACGTGTCCCAGTGTTGCTGCCGTGGTCAGCCCCACGCTCGCCACGCATCTGCTGACCTCTGAATATAGAGGTTTCATCAGTTTGAAGCTTTTCCTCAGGGAAAGTTTGTGGGTGGTTGTTTTTTGCTTTGGGTTTTTTCCTTCCCTCCCCCCTTCTGTTGCTAGTTATTTCAGGGGAACTCCTGTCTTAGTAGTGCTTTCTCCCCAAAAGGTATTTCTTTTCCTCTCCGCCTCTTGCCCCCAGAGGCTGGAGGAACCCTGGTATGTTAGGAGAGCCAGTCTCTGCTTTAAATGGCCTTAAGCATGTGAATATTCAGCTCAATTTCCTTTTCCAGTGGCTTGTTACGAAATGAGCAGGAATCTCAGGGCATCCCTGGGTTGCCTTTCCTTCTGACCTTGGGGTGCAAGCAAGGAGGGTTTTGCTCCAGCGGGTGAGTGCTTGGAGGAGGAGGTGTCCACCTCGAGCTTCGAGTACTCTGGTAGGAAAATATTTTTGCTATCAGTGGATTTTTGCCGATACTGTTGAAGTACGCTTAAGATATGTGGGCAGATATTGCAGTCTCCTGGTGAAGACAGTGAAAATAGCCGTCCTGGGCTGGCCGGGGGGTGCATCTGAAGTGCTTTTGCCCGGAGCGATGCCCTGTCTCCGGCGGCTGTAGCGTGGCTGCCCTGGAAGGAACTTTCCTGGGTGGAAGCTGAGCAGCCCCGTGCAGGTCCCCATCTGCTCTCACCCGACTGGGTTCTGAGCAGGCTGAGCGCTGTGCCTGGCTGGTGCTGAGCCCCAGGGCTGCGCGTGTGGCTGTGGCGGTGGGGGCTCTTGGGGAGGGGGGGCTACCTGCAGGGAGGCCAGCGTTTGCAAGGGTCAAATGACCGCGTTGGAAATCGTCATTTGGCGCAGCGGGGCGGCTGTGGCACGCGGCTCCGTTCCTGGGGCATCGCAGGGTTGGTGCTCAGCAGCCTGCGAAGCCGACAGCGCCGGTTGAAGCGTCTTTCAATTTGCTTTCACGGGGGGCCGTCTCACGGAGGGTCAGCGCTTGGTGCCTAAATTGCTGCTTATCCCTGGAGGCTGTCGTGCCCTGCTTGGCCCCGTAATTCCCTGCCGCGCGTTGCGTGCTTCCCAGCAGCTTTTGCTGCGGTTTGCAAAGGGAGGACGAGGGGCAGGAGGAACCTGGAGGGCGGCTGCTGGTGGGCAGGGGGAAGGAAGCATGCTCTCCAGGCAGATCCCGCTGCGGTTCTCCATGAAGTTTCCCTTTCCTTGGCTGACTCGTTGGAAAACCCTTTTCACTCGGCGTTTGGTTTGGAAAGAGAAACGCCCACACAGATGGCCGCTCTTCAGTTGTCGTTCACGTTGGGGATTTTTATGTTCCTTTTTGCATTACCCTCAGGTGAAACCCAGGCTTGCTGCCAAAAAACATATCCCAGAATTAGAAGGGAACTAAACACTAAGGTTATTCTGTTTTTTTCCGCTCTAAGCTAGAAATGCAATGGGCTATCTAATATTTTGTCGGCTCACAAGGGATTGCGTTGCTTTTTCTTTTTGGCTGAGTTTCTGTGTGGTTCACTTGTTTGTTTTCCTCACGTAAAAGATACAGCTTTTATTAAGAGTTGTTTTAGCTGTGTTTTGCTCCTTGATTGAGGCTGTCTGAATGGTGCCACTTCTTGAGACAAATGCTTTGCCTTGGAGTCCTGCTGCTCTCATCTGATAGAGTTTGGTTTTGTTGTGGTGGTTTTTTTTAATCCTACCTAGCTCCCAGAAGAATTGCTGGATTGTTAAATAACAAGAAGTATTTTTAGCTCTTGGAGACACTGTAACTGAAGGCCAGGGAAGGAGAGCGATAGCATTGCTGGAAGACGGGCTCAGTGTGCTGGTGATTTATGAAACCAAAGTCGCAGCCTCTTGCTTGGATCCCATGTTGGGATCCAGGATGCTGTGGGTGGCACAGTCCACGTGAACTCCAGTTTTCTGGCCGTACAGGATCTTTGGTCTGGCATTGCTTTTTAGCCAGTAGAGGAGAAGCAGAGCTAGGTCACGGCTGGCTGGTGTGCAGCTCTGGTGGGACTTCACCCTCCCAGTGCCCTTGAGGGGATGCCGGAGGGTCCCGCACTGGGCTGCCAGGGTGCTGGAGGATGAGGCTGAGGAAGAAGGTGGAAATGGCAACCTCAAGGCAAAGGTTTCTGGTTTGTTGCTAGAATTACAGCTTGCTGTCCCCTTGTTTATGTTCTCTGACCCTGCAAAACTGCTGTGGCAGGCTTTGGTAAGCTGGAAATATGCCGGTGCAAGGAGCTGGTGGTAATTCCAGGTGTATTAACTCATTCCTGAAATACCCGTTGTTCTAAACCCATTTTTTTTATAGGATAGCTGCTTTTGGGGCCTCACTGGGCGTCCTTTGAGTGGAAATAGGACTGTCTGAAGGCTGCTTTAGGAGGACAGGGACAGATACCTGCATGGCATGCAGTGATGCTGCCAGTGCTGCCATCAGCCCCCATGGGTTTCCATACCCCCGTGCTGTGCATTGAGGACCACGCGGAGGAGAAGCGCAGCCTCCCAGGGATTCAGCAGGTTGCGTTTAAATATGCTGAGATTCATCGCTGTGAGATCAGTGGTGGCTTGAAAGATGCCCCTGCTGTGTCCCTCCTGCAACGAGGATTTTTTAAAGGAGGCATCTGTGGAAGAAGACGAAGCAGCAGACAGATGGGAGGGTGAGATGTGTGCTGCTGTACCTGCCCACAGCCCCATATTTATTCCCCGTGTGCATCGTCCCGTCTTGGGATGTAGATGTTAGGGGGGGGTGTAGCTTGTCTTTGAGACGTGAGGGGATGGAGAGGGGTTGACACGGCCACCGAGGTGCCTCCTTCCCTCCACAGTCAGTCCTTCGTGGCAGTGCTGAGTGGGGGCAGAGGCTGGTCCCACACGTGGGGCTGGGGGGCACGGCGGGCCGCACCCCTGCTCGGTGCGAGTGCTGGGAGCCACCAAAACCCCTGTGCTGGGTTTCTGCTAAAGGCGCTCCTGGTAAAAGCCAGGTTCATGGGAGCTGGGATAAACAGCTCGACCACAGCAATTTTCTTTTTGGTTGTTATTTCCTAGCGTGCAACTGCTGGAATTCTTCTGTGTTACTGGTACCGTCCTTGATTTCTGAAAGTATGTTTTTCTTTTTCTTTCTTTCCTGAGGGTTTTGGGCAGTGTTTTCCAAAGCTATTGTGGTGTGCATTTCCCCTTCTCTCCCAGCAGCAGCTTTCATTTTTGAATGAATAGCTCAGCATTGTTCACATTGTCTTCCAATTTTATGGGCTTTTTTGTCTGTCCCCCCCCTTTTGACTTCAACTAAAGCAGTCTCCTGAATGCTTCTGGAGTCCTTTGGGTCACTTTGCAGAAAATATTTTTTTCCTGTTAGAGGAGGTGGTGTATTCAAAGCTCCAGGCAGGAAAACCACTTTTGTAGCACTAGCATTTGAGTTTCTGAAAGCATGATTCTTGCCGGCCTTTTGCTTGGTTTTTGGCCAGGTTTCAGTTAAGATCGCGCTAAGTTCAGCTTGAAGCAGGACTTCCTAAGCTTGGTGGAGTTGACTTTTGTCAAAATATTTCTAACAACTTAACAAACCCTGCTACTTCTGGTTTCTACAGAGCATCCCACACATTAAATATGCTCTACTCTTCCAGCCCAGTGCCCATTTCCCACTCCCCAGTTCCCTCCACGAATAACAGGTTGTCGTTATTAGGATCTGCATGCAGATGTGATTATCAGACTTGACATAGCTTTGCACCAAGGACGTTTATCTCTTTACCTCCGTTGAACTCCAAGGCTGGACCCTGCGGCCAGCATGGTGTGCATCTGCAGACCTCCCGTGGTTTGCTCAGAGCGTGAACTTCTGCCTGTGCAAGGACTTAGGTTTGTTTCCCCAATTTAAAATGAGCTGCCGTAACGAATTTCGGCACTCAGATTTTTTTGGAACCGAATATCTTTTAAGTGCGAAGTGGGTTTTATTTGCATTTTTGGGTTTTCCCCTCCCCTTTGAGCAGCGAATACTGGTGAAAGGCTTTGGGTTGTATCAACCCGGGTGGATGGTGTTCGAGGCATAGCAGTGGTGTCTCCTAGGATGTGTCTGACTTCTTCCCCTCTCTGCTAATCAACGTAGATCTTGTCGAGAGGGACGAGAGCTCCTTGTCCGTTGGGTACTGGGACCCTGCTGCTGTGGCAGTGGGAGGACCACGATGAACAAGCTGCTCGGGGACAGGATGCGAGACACCCACAGCTGCCAGCTAAGTACCGTGACCTTGCAGTGGCTGCAGCTTGTGGTCTGATGCTCAGGAGATAAAGTTTCCTGAGTGTTAACTGTTTGAACGGTGCAATCCTGCTGCAGCTGACCAGCTGGGTTGGATGGACTCTAACAAACAACATGCTCCTCAGCTATTGTGCCCCTTAAGATAGGAAAAAAAAAATATTAAAAAAAGGGTGGAGGGGGAGAATGGGATGGACATATGTAGAGATCAATAATTTTTTCTCAAGTTGCCGTTCTCATTTATCTTTTGAATTCGCTTTTTTCCCAGTGCAACACCAAAATTTTGCAATAAAATCCACATGTGAGAAACCAGTGGCACGTCTTCTAGTCCAAACAGCTTCCATGTCATCCGCCTCCTTAAATGGCCACAGAGAGATGTTTGGATTGAGGAACCGGAGGGCGAGGGCATGTTGAACGAATTAGTTTCTCCCCTTTATACTGCAATGACGATGCCGTTAGAGAAACCACATGAGAGGAACATTTCTCAGAGCATCTCTTTTGAGTTCATGTGTTTAAAACTGCAAACTGGAGTATTTTTAATCGCAGTTAAAACCTTTCTGGGTTTTTGGGGGAGGTGCTTTTCCTTGGTTAGGTTTTCTGGCAGGGCAGCTGTAGTGTGCATGCTTGCTGCTAGTGACAGGTTGGTCAATGAAAAAAAATGTAATTTTCAGAAGGGCTTGCCTGAATCCTGAATTCACACAGTTGCTGAGTATTATTTCCGAGGCAAAAAAACCCGCCTTTTCTTTCTGCCACCAGCACTGGGGATGCCCTTCAGGTCTCCAGGAGAAGGTGGGCAGCAGTCCCCTCCGTGCTGCAGCGGTTTCTTCCTCCGGCTCGTTTTGCCTGGTGTGTTAACGACCCTCCAGGTAGGCTGGCTTGTGTTTAAATTAGCCGGTCCTCTACCTCACTTAAGAAGCTCTCTTGGATAAATGTTTAGCGTTCACGTTGAGAGAGAACGTTTCTGTAAGTAGCCTGATGCCAAGTTTATTGGTATGTTAATTGGGGGGGAAGAAATAAAATATCCCTGGACTGTACAGCTTGCTTGAGCTTTCTAGCCGTAGCGGTTTGGCAGGCGTGCTGTGAAAGAGACTCCTGCTTTCCTGATGGAAACCCTTTGGATTAAACTTCCTTTGAGTCGAGGGACTTTGTGCGTCTGGTATGGAAAAGTCTGCAAGCGTACCCAGCTCCCAGCGTCTGTGGAAAAACCAGTTGCTGCGTCTGCTCGATCCTGGGGATCTGCCCGAAAGTCTGGTTTTTCCATTGCTGGAGCACGGTATCAGGCTTGGCACGCTTTGTCACACAAAATAACACGGTTTGGGCTTGCAGCTGGCACACCTTTCAAACAGCCTAGTATTGTAACCTTGCCATAAAGGGTTCATTACGCTGATGAGGTAATGATAGTAGTGTGCTGGTATAGCTAAAATGGCTCCTAGAGCTGTACTAGCACGGATCGCTTGGCTCTGTCCTTCCAAGACCCCCTGCTGTCCCTTAAAAGATTGCAAAAGCTGCAAGGGTGAGGCATGAGAAAACAGACTTGGTGTTAATAATTGAGGAGCGAGATGCCTGATGCTTTAACAGTTGCAGCTGCAAAGATGAAAATATGATTTAGGTGTTGGTATGATAGGAGCACCGTGCCAAATGCAGGCGGTGGGGATTTTTACCTGCGTGAAACTGTACTTGCAGACATAACTATTCATATTGTACTTAACTATTAATATATTTAGTGAAGGATTGCCCTGGATAACGGACTGAACTTGAAAAGTCACAGCGGTCCTACTTACTGTACTTTATAAACTGGATTAACCTGCAGATTGGGCAGCCACCTCCTTTTTGGTGGGACGCATGACCTGACCGAAGACGAGTCTTTGGCTTCAGTTCAGTTGCACGTTATTTTCCTATCAAATCTAGAATAGCCATTTCTGAAAGCAGCAGGGAGAGGGATGCTTGATGGGGTTTTGGTACACCCAGGGCAGTGAAGAGGCCGGGAGCTGTGGGTCCGCTCCGTTTGGTAGCCTTGGCCCCGGCGTGCTCCCTCAGCGGAGCAGATGCCGGAGGGCACCGGCTCAGTGCACGTTTTGCAGGCTCTGCACTGAAACGCTCTGCTTGGTTTGAGAGATATGAAATCGTCATATCTTTTTCCCCGGAGGCTGAGTTATTTGCCTAGCCTGGAATTGAAGAGGGGGAAAAAAAACCCGAGCCATTATTAGTGGGTCGAAAAGAGCAGCCACCAGCCTGCTTAATGCAAGGGTTATGCCACAGCCCGGAGCTGGGCTTTTTGTGAAGAGGACTCAAGTAACAAAAGCAAGCAAACCTCCCGACAAAACAGAATCCAAAACTAACAAAGGAAACATCTGCTCTTCAGATGAACCGATATAGGTGAGGGAGGGGAAAAAACCAAACCATCGGAGACCTCCAAAGGCTTGCTGCTTTGGCCAGAAACCTGCCGTTTGGAGCTGGCAGGCATTTTGTAGACTGGTGATGGTGATGCTGGTGTTCCTGGGGTGCAGTCCTGGGCAAAAGCAGGCTGGGTGACAAAGAGTGGCGGAAGGTGCTGAGCTAAGATGCGGGAAAGCCACGTCTCGGGTCATGCTCTGTTTAGATGAGTTGAGGTGCACTTCTGCAGGCAGCTCCAGTCCTGTTCTGCAGCGTGGTTTTGATGCGGTGAGAAGGTACGGCAGGGAGAAGGGAACCGGGCTGCAGCAGCCGCCTTCTTTTTCGGCTTGTGTGGTAGAGCAGGGTGCAGTGCCGGTGTGCGGCGGCACCGAGGGACTGGCTTGGCTGCTCTGCACGAGCATCTTCTCGTGGAGGTATGGTAGGAGCCCTGGTCAGCAGGAAGGGCACTTAGCTTCGTGCTGAGGTGGGTTGTTTTATTTGAAAGCCTGACACCAGGCAGAGATGCTTAGGTTAGTGTTTTTATGAGGGTAGCATTTGTCATGCCGGGTTAAGGATCCGTCCCTGCCAACGTGGGAGAAGGAGGGCTGTTTGGTTACTCTCCTGGTTGCCAGAAGCCTGGCTGGTACGAGGTGGGAGAAGCAGCGAGAGGAAGGGATGTTTTTGCTGGATGCCTAACGTAAAGAGCAGGTATGATATGCCCGTGGGCTGCACGTAAATCTAGCGAACAGGTGCTTGTGTCGGCACTGCTGTCAGCTCTCATTTTCTCACAGCTGGGGGACCATGAATTGCGCAGACCCCATGGAGAGGATGTCCTGTTTTTAACCTTCTCAGGGAAGGGATTTGTCTGCCCTGAAGCACAACACATTTCTGCGTGCACCTCTCCAATAGCAAAGGGTTTCACACCCCTTTGCTGAACGGTCCCTGGAGGCGGCTGGTGCCACGTCACTCATCTTCACCTCGCTGTAGAGTGAGAGATGCTGGCCTAGGGCTTTTAATTGTGATCATCACTCTCATTATTACTGTCCGTAATGTCCGTAGAGCTCAGTCTGTTATTTAAACCAGCAACTTGGTGAGAACATCCTCGTAAAATTGTAGTAACCTATCATTTTAATAGCTTGGCTCCTTGTATTCAGAAGTGAGTAACCTGGTGTTGCACGGACGCCTGGAGCAGCTGCCAGGAGCGGGAAGCACAGGAGGAGCACAGAGAAACAGGAAGATTTGGTCAGCCTGGTTGGAAAGTAGCTGCAGCAGTGAGCAAATGCTTCCTCTTAGGTGCAAGCATGACTTGTGACAGCAAGGCAGGAAGCTGACAAGGTGCCTTGGCTTGGAGGACAAGTTGAATGATCTGCATAAAGTCCTTATGATTTCCCCTCTTGAGGCAGAAGTGGCCTTCAGAAGAGACCTCCGCCTGATTATCATTGCTGGCAATTTGTTCTGGATGGTTGGTTGCCACGGGGAGAAGGATGGGCCATCTCCCTGCCCCGTATCGCTGGTGTTGCATCTGCTTCTGGTTCAGGTGAGATGGAGATGCCCTCTGCGTGAGCCATTAACCTGTTTCCCGGACTTTGCTGCGTTCATGCGTCTTCTGAGAGAGCAACCCTAAAGTGAGCTGAGCGGCTTCCTCCCTGCCCCAGCCGTTTCCACCGTTAACGAGAGGGGGTTTCGTTTTGGAGGAAGATCGCACGCGAAGCTGCCCTGGCAGGTTTGCTTGTGCCAGGCTTCACCTTGGACACTTGGTGAAGCAGAGGAGCAGCTCCCAAGCAGTGCCCTGGTCCTTCAGCGGCCAGAGGGCAAGCGCAGGAATAAAGCGGCTTGAAACCCTCGCTGCTCAGCACCGTGGCACAGCACCATCTTCCTATTCCTTGTGTGTATACTGGTTTTTACAGCCTTCTGGCGTCATCCACAAGTTAATGGTTTTGGTAAGTGTTTGCTGTGGCAAAGCCATGGTGTAGGGAGGCGATCCTGGTGCATTTTCCTGGAAGCTCGTCCGGTCTGGTGGTGCAAGACTTTTGCAAGCACGATCTGCTTGTTGCAGCATCTAAGATTGCAGTGGTCGATGTGGCAGGGATGGCCAGGCAGATGGAGGTGCCTCCTGCCCTCAGGCTTCCTCTGTAAAGCTCGTGGGCAATTCATCATGAGAGCAGATGCCTTTTATAAAGGGCTGCTGGTTGTGGATGCTGGATAAATTTTGTGCAACTCATTGGGGGTCTCAGTTCTGGAGTCTGCGCTGACTTTGGGTTGATGAAGGATTGCTGCACTTGTTCTTGTCCCATTTGAACTCTTGCAGCCTCTGGTTCAGAGCGACACGCTGCAGAGAAGGTGGGACACGCTGTGTCTCACTGCCTGGGGCTCTGCACCAGAGAGAACAGTGTTTCCCCTCCGAACCCTCTGCCCAAGGAAGCGCAGGTGGTGGTGGGTGGTGCAAGGACGGTTACAAGGATCTCCGTGGTCTGCTCATATTGCAGAGCCCTGGCAGAGATGGTCTCTTCAAATGCGGGGGGAGGGGGCTGAAATGCTGCTGCCCAGCCTTCTCTCAGCTTTGCTGTCATTAACGCCGGGGTATGGTAGCTGGAGAGGGGCAGACCTGCCACGCTGGCTCCAGCCAAGGTCCAGCCTGGCCAGTGTCCCCCCACTAGTGACCACGGCTCCAGCCTGGCCAGTATCCCTCCACTAGTGACCAGCAGAGAGGATCCTCAGGGAAGCAGAATGAGTCACTGGGTTTAACAGCTGCAGGCGGTCTTGTTCGGCAGTTCGCTTCTTGCTTTGCAGACAGTTTCTGTAACTTGCTCTGAGTAACAGAACATGCCACAGCCCATTTGTGGGTCACTTGGAAAAAGTGTTTCCTCCTTCTGTTTGGCTTTTTTAATCTGCTGTCTCATGGTCTTTCACTGTGAACAGTCGTTCTTTGTTACTGACATGGTTTGCATGACACCAGTGGCCTCCTGCAGGTTGTTTTGTTTCTTGTCTCGGTACAGAGATGCCTTTTTTTTTTGTGATGCCCATGGCTTAATATTTCATGATGATACACTGTCTGCCTTGGCCGTGCTGCTCTGGAGTCTGCGTCCAGGCAAACACTTTGTGGGCGCTTTGAAGAGGATTAGAAGCAACCATCTAATTGGCGAGAAGATGGGGTAATTGCAGGCTTAGTTGAAAAAGCGTGCTGTGCTTCATTGCATTGACTTTCTTGCTGGAGGAGTTGTTGAGCATACTGAAGAGAAGGAATTTGGAAACATGCCCACATGACCCCACATCTATTACTCAGCAGGCATTTCTGTTGCACATCTTGCATTTATTTTCTTGCTGAAACATTAGGCAATTTATCAGTCTTTCCATTCCGTGGCTGGGCACCCCTTTGCGCTCTCAGTCTTTCCAGCTAAAAACAAAGTGAGAGCGCTGCTTGCTTAACAGCGTGATCTCAGCGGTTCATCTAGAGGAAGACAGAAGTTGGCTGCTCTCTCCGTTTAATCACTTGGTTAAAAGTACTGAAAGCTACAAACGAACTCGTTTCAGTTTTCTAAATGCAGGGATAAGAAAATAGCCAGCCCTGTTTCCCCAAAATTGCCTGAGCTGATGTCCATACAGCTAAAACTCCAGCACATCCAAAGCCCAGGGTCCTGTGCAAGAGCACTGCTGCTTGAGGTGGCCCGAGGTGACTGATGAAGGGAGCAGGCTAGAAATTAAGCCTACAAATCTCTACTTGTGTGCCAAGCCTTGTGTTTTCTCTGTGCTGCTCCGTGTGGAGAGGATTGGTGATCCATCAACAGCAATAGAGTAGAAACTGGGTGCTGACTGGTTTTGGTGAAACTTTTCCTGTGTGTCTTGGTTTCTCTTTCCAGTGGGATTTCCTTAAAACTCCCCTTCCCATCTTCTGGTGGCTGGTGCTAGATCAGATGGAGAAGGGCGTTTGTCCATGGCAAGGGCTCCCAAACACTAAGAGGACTAGTTTCATTAATGCTGGATGTGAGCAGAAGGAATAGTTGCCTGCCTGGCTGAGTGCCGGTGGCTTGCTGGGACTTCTTTCGCTTTTTGGGATGCTTCACGGTACCTGTCACGGTTTCCCGTGGGGCTTGTATTTGCTGTGCGTGTGGGATTTGTGCTTCACCTGGGACCAGAACGTGGCTGATGTTAGGTGGGGAGCAGCAGCAGCAAAACCAGGCTGCTGTTGTCTGCTCTCTGAAAAGCACTTGGCTGGCGGTTTTCCCCTGTGCCACCTTCTCCAGCTCTTACTCCAAATGAAAGTCACTTGCTTTCCTCTTTTGTGTTTCTGAAGAACCTTGTGACAACATACCACCAACATTCTGCTGTCGGGTTGAGGTGTGCCATGCCCTTCCCCTGAAGCAAGGAGGAGACGTTATGCATTAAACGAAGTAACTGGCCTTTTTTTATTATTATTATATAAATTATATATATATATATATAAAAAAATTATATAATTAACGTAGCTGGCATTAGCAGTCCTGGGAGCTAAACTTCCCTGGGCTTGGTGTGTCCTTTTTGCTGTGAGATGGATGTTGGCACAGTCTGGCTTCGCAAAGCAGAGTCAGATGCTGTTGGAGAGCTTTCTCCTGACCTTCTGCCTTCCTGCTGGAGCCAAGCCTGCGCAGTGCCGGCCTTTGCTGATGAAAAGTCGAGGGGCTGGTGTCCCTCGGCATGCGTGGCGCAGGGGATGGAGGAGCAGGGAGCATCTGTGCTTGTGCGGAGCGTGCCGTGCCCACGTGCCGGAGGGTGTCCGTCAAGCCTTGGCGTTAGAGGAGCTCGTTAGCTGTGGCAGGGGGCCTGGGTTTGGGTCAGCTTTTGGGCAGCTGCTTGGAGGAGGTGGCGGGTGCTGAAACGTTCATAAACTGGAGTGTGACTCTTCGGGCTCTTCCCAGTTGCCTCGTGCGAGATGGGGGAGCGCAGCCAAGAGCTGCCATGCTCATCCCCTGCTGCTGCTCCTCGGCACCCTCCTCCGTGTTAATTCTCTTCCTTAATTCCCATAACAAAAGTTCTGCCTTCAAAAGCCTGACTGAGCAGAGGTCTGCCAGAGCGATGCCAGGAGTAAGAGCTTTTTCTATTTTTCCCCCCCTCCCCCCTCCTGTGAGGTTCATGTGAGGGAGTGTGCTTTTACAGTCTCGAGAAAAATAGCAACAAAACGATGCCAAATACCGGCTATAAAAACCCTACTCATTTGCTGTGCGCCTGTTGCAGTGGCAACGGGGGCGTCTCACGCAAGCCCCTCGTTATTTTGAGCTTTTTTCTTTGCTGCTTACATAAGTTTAAGACTTCTTTTAATATATTCCCCTATATTTAGAAATAAGGGCACAACAGTTCGGAACACCTTCAGTCTTTGTGCATCTCACAAGATGCCCAGGTGTGCTGGGACCGGGTTGACAGCCCCGCGTCCAGCACGAGCAGGGCTGACCCTTCTCGCTGCGAGCGTTTCCCCGAATTGGTGTTGTCATCCTCTTTTCCTTTATGAGCTTTCTCCTGCTTTCCTCCTGAAAACCAACACAGTGGATGGTGGCCGGAGGAGTCAGGGAATTAAAAGTGAACTGCTGAGCTTGTCCTCAGTTCACCCCTCGCACATCTCTCGCTGCGGCAGCCTGCCTTAGCAAAGATGGTGTTGGATTAGTCGGAAGAAACAAATTTTCTGCTCCATGAGGAATTGGCTAACCATTACGTGTCTCAGTTTCCCCCCTCTAATAATGTGTTCTTGAAGTCTTTGAAACTGTCTGTCTTCTCCCAAGCTGGCATCTCTTTACAAGGGGCAGGAATTTTGTTACGAAGTCCCGTGCAGCGCTGCCATGAGTCCAGTGCCGCTTCCTACAACCAGGCACAAAGTGTCTTTCTGTGCATCGTTGGGGGGGAATAGCCTCCCTAACAGGATAGGGCTTGAACTTTTCCAATTTTTTTTTATTTTTTTTTTTGTGGGGGGATATTTTTGCAGATGTTGAGCTTAAAGGCTTCTATTTTTAAAACCTTAAATCTTGAAATGTGGCTCCACAACACTATGTAGTGGGATTTGGAAAATGTCTGCTAAAATTGTCTGTGAGGAATGGTGGAACAGTTAGGTCGTGTTAAAGTTGTTAGACTTTCTGCTGCTGGTGCATGTGATTTTTATTTTATTTAATGAATGTAGACCTATGAATGTTTTTCTTTTTTTAAAAAAAAAAAAACAAAACACCCAACTAACGGGCCTTCGATCTTAGAGAAATGTCCTTTTTTTACGATGGTATTTTTTCCCCCAGTTAATGGCTTTTTTAGTGGGGGCTGCCCTGTTCTTTCCATCTGAGCTCTGTGCCCACACCTCTGAATGTTTCCATTTCAGACAGGAGGAGGACGCTGGTGCCAGCAGACGAACTTCAGAAGCTGCCATGCAGGAAAGTGTCACAGTTCTGAGGCATTAGGAACAAGCAAGGAAAAAAAACCCCAAACCCAACACCAAGACCTCTTAAACTTTTAGTGCCATGCAGAGAGAACAGAAAAACTTGCTTCTTGGTTCCTCTGGCCCGTGTCACACTAAAATACTGGAACGGAATAATCCTGTCATCCCGTAAAAAGAATTGGAGAGGTTTAGGGGCGTTTAGTAGTTTCTAAAGAAAATACGACGTTTTAGCTATTGAATGCCGCAGTTGTGCTGTCACGCTTGGTGACTTCAGATGGCACTTTTGGGTGCTGCTTAGCCGCAGGGCACAGGTAAGGGCAATCTTTCTCCATCATACTGCTGGTGGTCCGTCCGTCCCCCGCAGAGCCAAGTGGTACCCGGTATTTGTGCTCGCCCCCATCCCTAGTGCCCAGCTCCAGGCGTCCCGGTGGAGCCGGGTTTGAATTAGGCAATGTTTTTCCTAAGAGCCTATTGAGAGGGAAGGGGAATGGCTTTTTTTTTTTTTTTTTTCAAGAGCAGCTGAATGCAATGCCCTAGTTACCATGGTTTTTTAAATGGAGTACTTCAGAGGATATACAAAAGCATCTTTAGCACTTGCAGTACAAGGAGAATGAAAGGACCTAGATTATGTCAGCGCTGCAGCGGGGGCTTAAATGAGTGTCATTCATTTCTTGTCAGGACATGACCCAATTTGGATTGTCTTTATGGAGTGGGAGGGGAGAATGGACCTGTTTCAGATGACTTTTGAGCCTTAAATGTATTTGCAGGCTTTGTGTAGGGATGGCATTGGCTGCCGCGGGGTGAGCAGAGCCCTTCGGAGGGTGTTCCCCGTGTCCTGCCCTTCCCGGCCAGACGTGCTGCCAGAGTGGGTGGGATCACGCCACGTCTCTCCGCGTGGCGTTGTTGTGGATGGGGAAAAAATGAGTTGTCCCACAGAACCTGCCCAGTTAATTTTGATTTGTTTTATTGCATTTTCTTGCAAGGCTTTTAAAGCCTCCAGTTACTCTATAATTTGCAGACCAGTTCCAACCAAGCAGATGCTTAGCCAAGGGCTGTGACCCTGCAGGGCTGGTAGTGGGTCCTGAAGTCTGCACACTGTGGGATGCTTCTTTCTGCTTTCCCCCCCTCCCCTTCTTGTAAAATGACAGGTGATCTGTTTTAAGCCCCACCTGTGTCACTGTCCGCTGCCCCTGTCTTTTCTCCTGGCTGCGATGGTGATGGAGAACTCCCCTTTCATCTGAAGGGCTTTGCAAGTTGGGCGTTGGGTGTGCTGCTGCTGCTTGCATCTCCTTCTGGAAGGCTCATACCTGTCTTGTGAACAATTTTGGTCCTGCTGGGATAAATACACCAGGTGCAGATCCTGTGAATGATGTAATTGCTGAATTATCTTCTTCTTTTCTTCTTTTTTCTTTCTTCTTTTTTCTTTCTTCTTTTTTCTTTCTTCTTTTTTCTTTCTTCTTTTTTCTTCTTACTTTTCTCCTTTTTTGTTTTTTTTTTCTTTTTTTCCTTTTTTCTCTCCCCCACCCCTGCTTCCTTGCAAGAGTTCTTGTAGTCACTACATCAAGCTTGACC
The DNA here is from genome assembly GCF_023634155.1 of Falco peregrinus. NCBI lineage: Eukaryota > Metazoa > Chordata > Aves > Falconiformes > Falconidae > Falco > Falco peregrinus. The sequence continues at coordinate 5,093,483 of NC_073729.1, read as the reverse complement.
CTGATGATGCAGACTGCTTTGAGAAATGTTCAGAGCAGAAGCTGCTGTGAGCTTAAAGCAATCAGCAGATTTGGCAGGGGGAAGGAAGAAGATAAGCAGGGAAGACTCATGAGGAACCAGAGCTCAGAGAAGCTCAGCCTTTCCAGCAAACAGTCCTTCCTAGTTCAGATGGGCCTTGTGTGGTGGAGACTGGTGGAAATCTGAGTTTCATTGTAAAGTCATTAGCAGCATTCCCATTCATTTCAGCAGAGCCAGGGTGGTTCCTCTGGAGAGGCACGTCTGCCTCGCATCTTCCACAGCCTGCTGTTAAAGGCAGCCCTTTCCCTGTGAAGAGGGGGAGGATGGCATCTACCCCTTCCCGCAGCTCTCCCAGCAAGCCCCGGGATGCTCTGCTCCAGAGGAGCTGCACCCCAGCTCTGGTGGGGTACCGCAGGGTGGTTGCCGAAGGATGGGACGGCTGCAAGTGCTTGGAGGGACCAGCTGGATTTGCTCTTTTGGGGAGACAGCATCAGCCGCAAAGCCGGGATGCTCCGAGCAGGGATGCAGCTGGTGCCAGCCGACTTCTGCGTTAGAGGAGGTTGTTGCTCTGTAGGAATCGTCGGGCAATGCTTTTAGTTTTGCCGAGAACCTGCTGGCTGGGAAAGCTTGCTTGTTTGCGGGCGAAGAGTATCAGAATGATGTTGAGTGCAGGTGTGCTGGACAGCCGGGGCAAGGGCGGTGGGTGGGTGGTCTCATGGGGCAGGTCCCTGGGTCTGCCAGCACACCAAGGTTCCCCAGGGTGTAAATGGCAGGTTTTTGTAACTAAAGGCTTCGTGCAGAGAGGTATCTCTGGTGTGGGAGATGTGAGCCTGCGTTCACGCTTGGACGTGTCCCTTTTCTGTCTGTAGGAGCTTTAGGCTGGTAATTGTGTTCGGTTCATTTTTCTTCCTATGTTTTTTTTTATTATTTTTATTTTTTTTTAAATCAAATTTGATAATGCTGGTCCAAGTGAAGGATAATGAAAATTAAGTAACTTGCCCTACCTCTTACACAGCCATTGCTGCGCGTAGTTAGTAGTTTAATGAGAAATGAGGCAAGGCAGAGCTCGTTTTGCTTTCCTGCGACTGAGCTCTGCAGCCCTTAGGAGTGAGGTGGGATGGTAATCGGGTGCGATATCGTGGTCCTCAGGGCAAGACTACAGGAAATTCATTGTATTCCATTAAACAGGATGGAGCCTCTCACGTGATTATTATTTTTTTTTTTAACTTTAATTCTGTAATCTTGATCCGGTATCTAATAGCAGGAAGACTCCCTAAACTGGGAAATGTATTTCGTCTGCTTGGGGAGTAAAAGACTCCTCCTTGGTCTGCCTGGGGAGCTGGGGCTGTCCCCAAGCTGTCCCCGAGCGTGGGGCATGCTGTGCAGCAGCAGGTGCTGGGGGTTGCAGTGCCACATGCAATGCATGGAATCCCCTTTTCACTTGCATTCGGGCTGGAGGGGGTTTTGTAGCTGCTGCTGGCTGTGCTGCGGGCTGGGTAGTGCTGGCTGACACCCGCCTGCCCCAGACTGCCCTCTTGGATCCGAGGAGTTGCTCCAGAGCAGCTTTCCACTTTTGTCATCCCACTGGGTGGTTTCTGTCTCTGGGGGCAGTCTGTCATTCATCTGTCCTCACTGGTAAGCTGACTCCTTCCAGAGCTCATTAAGGTTTCAGAAGGAATTAAAAAAAATATATATATCTTTAATGTCAGTGATGTGCATCAGCAGGATCGATTACTACTTTTTCCTTCATCCTTATAGCTTTTCTCCTAGATTCTTTTTTTAGGCGTGGGCGGATTATAATTTAATTTCCTCTTGAATTGAACAGCTTTAAAAGGACTAAAATCAGTGGTTGGTTGGAGTTGTGACTGGGGATGCAGAAACTTTCCTGCCCTTCTCCTCTAGAGCAGACAATGCTTCAGGCGCGGCAGAGAGCGGAGTGCTGGGGAGCGGAGAGCTGTCCTGCGAAGCAGCCCGCTGCACGGTTGCAGCCAGAGTCCCATTTCAAGCCCTGCAGGGGGAATGTTTTGGGATGCTCTTCTAAATCTCATGTGTGACCTTCAGCTTTTAAAAGAGCACAGCTGAGTCTGCTTTATTACCTTGCCAAGTCCGAGTCGCATGCTCTGGTGCACAAGCCTGGAGAGCGGCTTTTCTGCCGCTGCACTTCTCCCTTGTGCTTTTACCCTGGGTTCGGTGTGACATCCCTGCCTGCTTTCCCCTAATAACCTCATTGCCCTATTTCAGCTACATTTTTACAGGGTAGAAACCCTACAGAATTAATTTTCTGCTTGCTGTAGAGGTGCAGCTCTAAGGGCTCACCCTGAGGGAAGGCAGGTGGGACTCTGGCAGCATCAGACAGGTGTCTGGTGGGTATCTGGTGGCCTGTCACTGGAGATGATGGAGAGGTGGGTAGTGTGTTGCCACAAGATGGCAAGACTCAGTGGACACAGGGAATGACTCCTTAGAAAGTTGAGCTGCGGCAGCTCAGGTGTCCACAGAAGAGCTCCCACCTGCTCTTATGTCTGGGAGGAGGTTGCTGGATGGTAGAGCCATGCAAGGACCCACGGCGCAGGTGGGGGTGACATCCTTGAGCATCCCCGGCGTTGGGGGGTGGGGGCTGACATCCTTGAGCATCCCCGGCGTTGGGGGGCGGGGGCTGACATCCTTGAGCATCCCCAGCGTTGGAGGGGGGGCCTGACATCCTTGAGCATCCCTGGCATTGGGGGGGGGCTGACATCCTTGAGCATCCCTGGCGTTGGGGCTGACATCCTTGAGCATCCCTGGCGTTGGGGGGGAGGCGAGGAAGCCCACAGCCTGGCTGGCTTGCTGGGCTCCTGGCTGCTTTGTCCTGAAGCCCCCGGGGGGAGGATGAACTCTTTTCCCTGAGGTTCCTGTAAGACAAAAGGCAAAGTGATACAAACCACAACAGCTTCCACTCTAAAAATACCATAAAAGGCTGCGTCCTTCGGAGCTGGGCATGGGAGCAGCTCCCACCCACATTGCTGCAGCGTGAGTCACTGGGCGATCCAACTGCTCTCCCTGTGGATGCCCGGCTGAAGATGTGGTGAGGAGCAGAGGGAGGAAGAGGAACCGCTCCGTAGCGCTGTGGAAGTGATGAAGAGTTACAAAGAAGAGGATGACACGCAGGCAAACATGAACTCAACTGAACTGCCAGATGGTTTTGCTTTCATTCGTGGGTTTTCTTGTTTGTTTTTTTGAGAACTTCCAGCAAATGCTGCTTGCTGATGATTTGAGCTTCAGGGGTTTGCAGCCAAGAGTCTTCTGAACATGCAGATCCCCCCCCAGTTTGCTTTTAGGAGGCACAGTAATTGCCACATGAACAACATGAAGCTGGGAAACCCCTCTGATCTGGAAGTATGTTTTATTTACTCTCTTTAAGAAAAACGTTTCTCTCCCTATCCTCCCTCCTTGTATTCATCCTCCTGTCCCCTGCCCCGGAGCAGCAAGAGGCTGCACTTCCTTGTGACAGGTGGTTTATAAACACATCTCCCTTACGTTACACGCCGCTCTCCCCCCATGCTTTTTATCCGACCTATGCAGGTATTAGGGAGAAAACTGGGTTTGTTTTGGTTTCTTTCCTGAGTCACCACCCACCTGCCCTGCCCCGGCAGTGGGACGGTTATTGTCATCCCTTTCCCTTCCCTCCTCCTTGACATCTTGGCTATCGGGGTTTACCGGATTAAGTTTGTCAGTGGGAAATTCTATAAAAAGCTTCCTTTATTTAGACACCAGCCCAGTAATGACATCATGCGGACACAGTCTTCCAAGTTCCTCAGAGCCGAGCGGGTGGAGGGAGGTGGTGGCTGTGAAGCTGAGCCCTGGCCCAGTGCATCTTTGTGGTCCTGCTTGGTGGCTCTCCAAAGTCCCCCCAGCCTTCCTCCCCCCGGCGGGGGGGGGGGCAGGGGGCTCCCCAGCACACCGAGCCACCTCCTTTAGCAAACTTTTTAACACTCTAACTTAGCTGCGGTTTTCTCCCTGCTCATCGCTTTCAGGTTAGTCCTCGGAAGGGCTTTTTGGTGGGTACTCACCCTGACTTCTCAGGGGAGCAGGACGCTTGCACGCTCGATGTCGGCGATGCTGCTAAATTTTGCGTCGGGCCAAGTTCAGTGACTTGCACAGGGGAGCAGGTGGGCTGAAGGGCCGCACGCCTGCGGGGACAGGCAGGGAGCAGGACACGGCCACGCGTGGGATGTGCTGCTTGTTTCACGGCGGAGGGAAAGGGGCAGCTGGGGGGGGGCAGCGGGGCAAGGGTTGGCCGCCGAAGCAATGGACTGACAAAATTATTTCTGATGTGCGTGTGGTTTCTTTAAAAAGTACTGGTTTGAGTTCTGGACCTGCTGAAGAAGTTATTCCTGGATTTTGTTTACATCTTTGGAGGAAAAAGCATGCTGTGGTGTGCGAACCGTCCCCTTGAACATGCTCAGTTTGTTGAAGTGTTAGCACAGGCATTCCCTTACCTGCCTGCAGTAATTCCTGGGGGATTTTTTCTATGTGATAAATAAACAGGAGCTTATTTAAGCAAAGAAATGGTACAAAATTCTCTGCTGGGGGGCACTGAATTGACTCCCTTTATTCTGCTCATCCTGTTGATGGAAGCCGTCAGGTTGCCGTACGTAATGGCTGTTTTGCTGTCCACTGAACATCGTTCATACCCTTTGGAGCTGGGAGGATTTTGGGCAGCAGACTGAGTAACCGATTCAGTCTGTCCATAATGCAGATTTTTCCAGTCCTACCTAGGATTTGGGTCAGATGAGACGCGGTTTCCAGCCCTGTGCTGATGCTTGCTGCCACTCTGAATGTTGACGTTACCTCCTTCCCACGTTCTCCACCTTGATACTCTGAAGTATTAAAAAATAAAAATAAATCCATATTGCACAAGCACTCAGCAACTCGGTATGGGTGGCCAAAATACTTTGTTCTCTTTAGAAAGTTATTTTGCAAAGTGAGAGGTGGTGCTAGAAGAAAGTGCAGGTTTGCAGCGCCAGTTTCAGACTGTGCCTCACCATCAGGTGGCACAGAAAAGTGGGGTCTTTGAGGCAGCGAACAAGGTCTTTTTGCAAGGTCTCTTGTGTTCCCTGGCCAGAAAGTCCAGTGTTCAAAATACCACCTTAATTAAAAAGCAAACAAACATGTTTTTACCATTGGGAAGTGACATCTGATAATGTTTTCTTGATAGAAGGGGTGTGGGGATTGGGTATTTTTAGCTTCAGCTATTTTCAAGTTGTTGTTCTTTTATGACCTTCTCTTCATAATACATTTCTCTTAACGCTTTCTTTAATGTTTTTGTAGCTCCAGAAGGTTTTTCAGCCAAAGGCGTGTTGCTGGGGGGAGGAGCGGCCCACAGGCAGGAGAACTGTGGAAATCTGTTTGCTGGTGGGTTTTGGTGCCCCGCGCGATGCTGGCATCGGGCACATCTCGTGAGGGACCTTTCCCGGGTCAGAGGGGTGGCTTGTGCTTCAGCTTTTCCCCCAGCTGCAGCAGCTAGAAGATGACCCCTGCCTGCTTCTTAAAAGCAGTTGAGAATGGGATCAAAAACCGAATTTGGATGAGTTTAAAAGATTGGAAGAGGAAAGCTTGGAGAGAGCAGTGACATCCTGCTGGAGATGCTGTGGTACAGGAATCCCATGGGAGGGCAGGGGTCTTACGTTTCGGTCTTTGTGTGGTGGTTTGGGCTGTGGCTGACTGTCTGCAGACACGTGGGACTTGCCTGCAAGTGGTGTTGTCCCTGGGGTGATAAAAGAGCCAACAAATTCCCATGCCAAGCCTGAAGGTCACCTTCGTCAGCCCCCGGGCTGCTGGGCTTTGCCTTGCCTGGTGTCTGGGGACCAAAAGGCCAGCGCAGACCCTGGGGGTCAGGTGAGCCAGGCCTGGGCTAGCACAGACATCAGGGTGGCCGTGAAAAAGCCGCTCAAAGAGCGGTGCTGTGAGAAGCAGGAGAGGACAGGCGTTCTCAGGTTAGGCTGCTGATGCCGTCTTGTCTCTAGGTAGTCACCAGGGCAGATGGTTGGGCTTGCTGAGGTGGACCATGTGGTTAGGCGTTTCTCCATGCTTGCCATCAGGGGAGGAAGGCAGTTAAATGAGCGTAGGTAAGAAGCACATGCCAAGGGAATGCAGGCGGGAGGAAGGACAGGCAGGAGGTGGCCGTGCTGCATCCACGGCGAGCTGCTGCATCGTGGTGGTGCTGGAGGGGCGCCTGGCTTAGCCTGAGCCTGGGGAAGGGACGAGGAAGGTCTTTAAGTGCTTCTTGTTTATATGTTTTTCTCATTACCCAAATCAGCGACAAGGAGTTTCTGCGAACTGGCAATAAATGAACTGAAGGAAACCTTCCCTGCGCTGAGGCTGTGTTGCTTGCCGACGCGTCCTTTCACATGGTGGTGCCCTTTTAGCGACCACAAGCCCCATCAGAAATGACAGTCCAGCTTGTGGAAGGTGTTGACACCGCATGCGGTCACTGGCCCGGCCTTGAATCAGAAAAAATAAAAGGGTGGCCGCTCCCTGGAACACAGAGCCCGCATCCCATGGCCACTGTGGGGTACGGGCGTGCTTGCAAGCCCCATGGCTGGGCAGGACCTGCTGTGCTAAAGAGCACCTTGCCTGGAGGAGTTTATGGATCATTCAACACCAGAAACTGGCCAAAGTGGTGTGTTTTGTTGGGTTTTTTTTAAAATATATTTTGTTTTATTTCCCCTGATGGTATTGGGCTGAGAATTCACTTGTTTGCTTTGAAGCTCATGCTTTTAAAATCTGTTCAGTCTGCAGTAGAGGCTCACGCCAAAGGGATTGCCGGAGGTAAGACCTGACCTCTCCTCTTCTGGCTGAGACCCCCTGCCAGCCCTCCCGGTGGATGCTGCAGCGCTGGTGCCGAGCCCCGCAGGAGTGCGTTGCCTGCGACCCCACACTTCCCCTTGCATCGGTTTCGGGGTACCGAGCGGCTGGCTGGGTGACACCTCCGTTGCTGGAGCCACCACTGGTGTGTGAGCAGCTGGGGCTGGGCACGGCCGCCGTGGGCGGGTCGCAGCGAGGAGTTTGCAAGGTGCCAGCTGGGGCTGCGGTAGCGGAGTGTATTTCATGTCCTGGGTAACAGTTGGACTTCTGGTGCCCTTTTTGGTTTTAGGACCTGACACTTGATACTCTGCTTAAAAAAAAATTAAATTAAAAATAAAAAGTGACCAAATGCGTACATGCATTCGGTGCTTTGCTTTTATGGGAACTGTGAATTTGGCACCGTCTTTTCCTGTGCCACCTGTGCGTAATTCTGCGTGGCTCGGTGGCCGGAGCGCCGTGGGCTTGGTGCCGGCTGTGGGAGCATTCCCTTTGGTGGCTGAGCAAAAGAGCAGCATCAGCCGGAGTGGAGGTTTCATCCAGGTGGTTTTGGGGTGAAACGTGGTGATAAGGGATCTGGCAGGAAGGAAGCGATGCCGTGGTGAGAAGAGAGGCACAGCGGATGCTCAGGGTATGATGCAGCAGGGACTGGTGGTGGCAGAGTGTCTTCTGGGGATGCTCTGCAGCTGGGAAACGGGGGCAGCTGCCCGGAGCCGGGTCGGTGGGGCAGAGCTTCAAGCTCTCTCCAAGCCGGGCAGTGGAGCATCCATGCTCCTGGAGGAGGTGTGGAGTGGGCAGTCCCCCCCAGGGACGGGAAGGGCAGGCTCGGGCTGCGCTGCGTCCAGGCTGGATTTGCCAGGTGGGCATATCCAAAGCGCCTCTGTCCCAGGTCACCCCCTGCAGCTCGTCTTTGGGAGCCAGCCTGTTATTCTACTGGAAACCCTTCCGAAACAAGGAGGGGAGAAACAGTCTGGGAAAGCAAATAATTTTCTGATAACGGTGAGCAAGAGTACAAGCTTTTGTTTTCTGTCAATTGAAGGAAGTGGGAGAAACACGTAATAACTTTAGTGCAGCACCGGCTTTACTGCTGCAAAAGAGATTGAGTGCTCGCCCTCCTGGAGCGAGGTCCTAGGGGAGGGTCTGGTGGGGGGGTATCCTAGGGAGAGGCCAGGCTGCTTGGGGAAGGTGGGCAGGGCGCTGCTTTTGTTTTGCTGTGGCTGTGCATCTGCCTGAAGGTGCTGAAGGTGCAAGCCGAGCTGGGAATCCAGGTCTGGGCTTGGGTGGGAACTGGGAAGACAGACTCCTTGGTTTGTGTCAGCCAGGACGAAGCATCTGTGCTTTAAATTAAAGGGCGGGCTCACAGGGGCCCCTCTACTCGGCTAAGGGTGGTGACAAGGAGCGAACCAGCTCTGATCGCTGCTCTCTGGAAAAATCCTTCCTGCTAAACGACTTGATATTTTGGAAAAATGAACTGTAAAAAACTCCTGTGCTATTGCCGTTCTATGTTGAAGTCTTACCTGAAGGCCTGCAGGCACCTTCTAACTTGAGCACGGATCATCTTCTTGCTGGCCCCACTCTTTACTTCAGGGGAATAAAAAAAGCATTGGGTTTGGTGGGGGTTTTTTTGTGCCTTTCCTATCAAGGCGCCCTCCGCTGCCCTCAGATGCTTATTTATTGACAAATCCCCTTTTCCAAGCTTTCTTGCACAGTGCCAAGTCCAGCTGTGCTTCAGTAGAGCTTCTGCTCTCCCAGGTTTTGTTCTTGGAATGGGAAGATTCCCATTCCCCAAGCTGCCGAGGAAATCATCGTCCTGCTTGCATATGTCTTTTGTAGCAATTAGTTGAAATGTTGTGTTTATAAGTGAACTGTTTTAGGTGAACTGTCTAGTTGTTGCTTTGTTGGGTGATTGTTAAAGCATTTTCAGGATAAATGCATCTTTTGTTCAAATTATCTTTTTTTTTAAATTTTTTTATTTAGCTGAGCATGTCTGCAGCTAACTAGGACTGCATCTTGGAACGCAGGTGATATCTGAGTTGTGTTCATTTATTTCCTGGAGAGACCAGCATCTGCTGCTGCTTCTACGGGCAGCCTCGCACGCGTCTCCATCGTACCAAATGTTTGGCTTTCTATCACTGCTGCAGGCTCTCATCCGCTTAAACTTCTCCCTCTGCTTTTTATGTCATCGGAGAAGGCATTTTGTAACGTTTTTAGCTCTTCCATGTGTACTGTCGCCTTCCCCGTGCAAGCTCAAGCTGTCACCGGAAAAACCTTTCTCAAATATTTTCATGAACAGACTTGAGCCTGCAGTGGTCCCCTTTGACTCGCTGTTATCCAGCTTCTGTTCCTGTTATTCACGTCAGAAATGCTGAGGACATGGAAAACAGTAATTGTAGGTAATAGATCCACTGTGGGTTTAAGCATTGTATTTTCTAAAGTTCCTTGTGTTGTCTTCTCAAGCATTATCTGATCGAAGGTGCTGCCTGAGTGCCTCTGAAACGCTAGGAATGGGAGGATGGTGCCAGGTTGGATGTCTTGCCCATGTCACCTGGCTCACTGGGCTGTACATCCCCGCAGGTACCGGCCTCCCTGGTGGCACCTGCGGGGTCAGGTCCACACGAGACCAGCTCGGGGCTCCAGGTGCCACCTTTGCGTCCCTCGTGGGGCAAAATGAGGGATGAGCCAGATGACATGCTGGGGTGCAGTGTTCTCCCCCCAAAGGCAAGCTGAATTCCTGCCTTTCCTCGACGTTGGGATCGTGGCAGGAGGTTTCCAAACCCGAGGTGGGAGGAGGTTGAGTCGGCAAACCTGAGGCTGTGGCTCACGCTGGTTTGAGGTGGCGGGGGGATGCTGAGGGTGTGCACTGTTACATGGTGGTAGGTGCCACCAAACGTGGCAGTCATCTGTCATCCCTCCGAGGGGGTGTGCGTGCCGGGGGCTCGGCCTGGCTGCTGGGGGTTGGGGGAAGGTGCTGCCATCGCGGTGAGGCCCGTGAGACGGCAGCGTGGCGACATGGGCGCTCCTCGCCAAGCCCCTCGGGGGCCGGTGTTCAGCAACCCCAAGTGCCAAGGGTGTGCTTGCAAGGGAAAAAAGTGTTGTTGGGGTCTTTCAGGGTGAGCGTGGGGCTGCTGAAGGAAGGGGGGAAAATCATTTTATCCCCCAAGCCATGTGGACAGGCACCAGCTGTGCACCCACTGCGCTGGGGGTGGCGTGGCGGTGCTCTGGGGAGACGTGCTCCATGCCTGCGCGGGGTTGTGCTTGGCTGGAAGGGCTCCGACCGCAGTTTTGGGAGCACTGCATCGGCTGCTGTTGGTGGCCAGGAGCTGGTGCTGCCCGGCGTGGCACCTCACCACTTGCCTGCTACCAGTTCTGGGCCCGTACCAGTGGCTGGGAGACTTGCATCCTCTTCCACACATAGCTTTTACCAGCACCAACCCACCCGGCTGCACTTCCACCGCTCCCCTGAGCATCATTTTGTTGCACTTGTATCCCCGAGCGTCATTTAATTGCGCTTGTATCGCTGAGCATCGTTTTGTTGCGCTTGTATCCCTGAGCATCATTTCGTCATGCTTGTATCGCTGAGCATCGTTTCGTCGTGCTTGTATCGCTGAGCATCGTTTCGTCGTGCTTTTATCGCTGAGCATCATTTTTGTTGCGCTTGTATCCCTGAGCATCATTTCGTCACGCTTGTGTCCCTGAGCATCACTTCGTCGTGCTTGTATCGCTGAGCATCACTTCGTCGTGCTTGTGTCCCTGAGCATCATTTCGTCGCGCCTGTGTGTCCCTGAGCATCATTTCGTCGCGCCTGTGTGTCCCTGAGCATCATTTCGTCGCGCCTGTGTGTCCCTGAGCATCATTTCGTCGCGCCTGTGTGTCCCTGAGCATCATTTCGTCGCGCCTGTGTGTCCCTGAGCATACTCTTACTGCAGTAACATGGCCTGCTCCCAAATATCAATGCCATTTCATTTTCCCTGGCTGGAAAGTCACGTGTCTGTCTGTGTTTCAACCCCAGCAGTTTCAATGGATCCATTTTTAGTGTCAGTTTTAGTTTTACGTCGACCACAGTATAACAGTAACAGCCAAATACGTTGTGAATTGTAAGATGCGTTTTGCAGCCCTGACCAAATGACACAGATGTTGAATTCAATGATCTTAGAAAAAAAACCCAAAAAGGCATGACAAAAACCCTTGAGTTATTTTTATATTGACTTCTGAGCTGGCAATTTGCTTCTAACAGGGTGTCCTGCACAAGCACTGCTGTTTCGTAAGCTGAAGCATTAAGTCTGCCTTAAGTCTTTGCCTATAAAAACCGTTTTATAAACATGCTTTCCACGGAGTGAAGAGGGGAGGACTTCTTGTGTGAACAATTTCCTCAAAGGGAACACAACCATTAAATTTTCTTGTTTATATAAAATGTCACTTTTTTCACAAAAAAAAGAAATAGCAAAAATTCCTGCGGCGGTGCAGTTGGGGTAATTTTAGGAGTTATCAACAAGCAAAAAGGAAGGGAAAGGTTATGTTGTAACTAAAAAAAGATTCTTTTCATACTCCTTAAAGATTTTGTCTCCAAACGCTGTCCTGCATATGGTTTAAGGCTGTAAAAGCGCTTGGGGAGACATTTTCTCAGTACTTTCCAGCAGCGGATCAAATACTTCTTGTTTCCCTGAAGTTTTCTGTTGCTGGACATGCTTATGTGGGGCTTTGGTGGAAGAAAAGCCATTCAGGACAGTTCGCCTGTTAGCGTCTGGAGATGCTGTTCGAAGGTAAAACAAGTCCAAGGTCCTGCCGGCAGGGAGTGTCCTCTGCAGAGGCTGCCAAGGACAACTCACTGCTTGGGGTTCTGGGTTTGGAGGCGGTTTGAGCTGATTAAACTCATTAAAACAGCTGAAGGAATGAGGGTGGTACTCAGGACCTCGTTGGAAATACATATTTTCTGAGGGGCTGAGCATTCGTCTGGGTCAGGGTCAGGTTAGTGGCTCAGGCTGCCTCTCCTCCAAAAAACGGGGCGCAGCCAGGGCTCTGGCGAACGCTGCGAGACCCACACAGCCTAAGTTGCGCTTTAGCTCAGCTTATAGATCGATAACTTAGGAATCATTCCCCTCGATGATGATTTTGGGTGAGTTTTCCACAGACAGGCTTGCATCCTGTCGTTAGTGGATTTTTAATTTTTTTTTTATATATAATATTTTAAATTTCTTTTTAATTATTTATTTCATCGGTCTCGAGGGCTTTATGTGACGGTACATGTGTTCTTGCCTTATTTATGGTTTTAAAAAAGATGCCGTCCCCCCGTGCCAAGGAAAGCGCAAGCTGCTGGCAGCACCATGGCTTATTTTTGTAGCCTTATTCTTTTGGCTTTGGCTAGTGACCGTGGCTAGCTCCGCGGGGCTCGGGGTGGCACTGAGGTACCAGCCGGGCCACGTGGCCTCACCCGCTGCTTTGGGCATGTGGGAGGTGTGAGTGCCGCTAGCTGGTGGTGGCCGCCTGGCCCAAACAGGGAGTGTTTTAAATAGCAAAAGGAGATGCAATAAGAGCTTTTAGCGAACCCCAAATTGCCACGTAGAGCTGGAGGCAGGAGTGACTGTGGGGATGGTAAAAGGGATGAGTAGCGTGTCCCGTGGTGTTGCTACATGGACCAAAAAGAACAAAATACGGTATTTTGAGAGGAATGCATGTATATGCGGGGAATGACCAGTGTTGTAGCTTCCTTTAGCTTATGGTTAAAGAAATGTAAACTGCTCTTACAGCCTTAAGCAAACAGAAACAGCTGGTTCCTAAGTTCCATGTTTATAGAGTTCCTTTCCTGGTAGTGCATCACCTGAAAAAAGGGGATTGCTTTCCCCCCCACCCCAGCTTTTCTGGCTTTTTTATAGACACTGGAATGGAGAAAGGAGGGAATGAGGACAGAAAATCAGTCTTCGATTCCCAAAGCAGCACATGGACTTTTGCATTCTTCAGCTTACTTCTCTTTTTAAAATGAGAAATCATTTAAATAATGATGTTTAAAAAAAGTATTAAAATTCATGCATCTTGGGGGGTTTTGTGCTGGGGTTTTTTTGGTGGTTTTTTTTTTTTTTGTTTTGGCTCTTCTTGTCTGGAGAAGATGAGTTCCCGTCAAAAGAGCTTTAAAAAAAAAAAAAGTTTGGATGTTCTTTTATTCCCCATGAGGTCTAAAAATAGAAGCTGATGAAGAATTACTTGTAGACTCGCTGTTCTGCTTGGAGGGTTTAGCTTGTGTTTAAAGCTGCATCTTCTGCCACTGCAACAGCTGAGCGTTGCAGGAGCACCAAGGCTGGGCTTACCGGGTGTAAGCAGGGAGCAGAGCACATCTCTGCACCAGCCTCTTGCTTCCCTCCTCCCGGCTCCATCCTTGGGCAGAAGACCTTAACCTGAGTGCCGAGGCACAGCGCAAGAAGCGCCTGGGAAAACGAGAGCGAGACCTAAGTGCTGGGAGCACAGAAAGGATGGTGGGAAGAGGGTTGAGGTTTTATTTACTGGCAGTGCTGCCGTGCGTGCTGGTAGTGGTGAGGCGGGTGGGTAGCATGTGAACGCAGCCTTAGGTAGTTTTTCTAGTTATTTCTATAATGGAAGTAATTAAAGACTGATATATCTGGGTTTCACGGTATTGCCGTAGTCTAGGAGCGAAGCATCCTCATCGTCGTGTCCACGGCTTGCCGTTATAATTTAAACGCTTGATGCAAGTTGGGAGAGCAGGGGGAAGTGTGTGTAACCTGCACTGCAATGTGTGTAAGCACATTATAAGCTACTCAGTCATAACACATATGTAATGTAACCTGTGTTATAGATTTTTTGTTATTTGTATAACTATTGTTATAGATTACTTGATGATAACGGTGGCCACCTCTGAAAGGGTGTGGTCTTCTGCTCTTCAGAGGCTCCAAGACATTGTGTCCGCGTGCTGGAGGGGTGGCCGTGGGGAAATCTGGCACGGGACAGCCCAGGGACGTGTGGGGATGTCCATTCGGAGGGGCTTGTGAGGGAGGTAAGGGGAGAGGGTTTTACTGAAGCGGCTGCTCACGAGGAAAGTGAACTGTGCTTCTTTCCCGGGCATCAGTGCACGCTTCCCATCCCCAGCGCTTGCTGGCTGCAGACAGCAGCATCACGCTTCAGGGTGGTGTCTGGATTCCGCGCTTGTGAAACCCATGCGTTGCTTCTATGGGTTGATTCAGGTGAGAATTAGAAACCAGTTTTTAAAAAACGACAGCTAGATGTCAGGCTCCACTGTCCTGCGAACCACGTTAGCTGTTTGGAGGTACCAGGTAGGTGGCTCAGGTGGTGCTGCCGGTGCCAGCTCTTCTGCCGTGCAGCTCGGTGATGGTTGTGTTACTGGTCTTAACCGGGCCAGAGTCCTGGACGAGTGGCCTGGACCCCCCATTGCATCCCTTGGTGGTGGCAGCGTATGCTCAGATCGGCTGACATCGGGCGTGATGCTGCGCCTTTGGCTTGGGCAAGGGTCGTATCCTGCCTGCTTGAGTTGTCACTAGCACGTGTCTGCTGGTACAAAGGTGTGATGGGCTCAGAGGTCTGCACAGGAAGCCCCTCCATCCCCTGGCACTCAAGCAGACCAGAAAATGGGCTAAAGCACCACCGCCTGCTGCAGCCCAGGAGCCGGCTTGTACCTGAGCTGAGCATCCCTGGATCAGCACCCTGGATTAGATGACGATGTGCGGCTGGAGGCATGCAGGCTGGTTTCTGGTACCTGGCATGTGTGGTCAGATAGTTGTAAAATTCCTGCCCAGCCCCAAGCTGAATCCCTGCAGCGAATCCTCTGTGTCAGCACAGGGCTGGGCTGGGCTGATGCTGTGAGCTGGGTGGGGAGGAAACTCATCCTGGATAAACCCACCAAATCAACAAAATCCGAGCATGACCCACACCCGGGGGTTTTCTTGCAGCGTGGGTGACTGTAATGTCCTTTTTCCCGTTCCAGCCAGGCTGAGGCATTGCCAGGTTGCCCGCTCTGGTGGGACCTGCCTTTCCTCCGCCTGCAGAGACCCCCGGTGCTGGTGAAGGACGGTGCCTCTGCTGTGCCAGAACTGGAAAACTTACCGACTTCTTATTTTCTTTGCAGTGAGCCCGGGGGAAGAGCGGGCCTGCGTGTGCATCACCTCCCACCTTGCCTGTTCCCCCCGCCGCCGGCGGTGAGCCCTCACGTGCCGGAGGAGCGGTGGGCAGAGCCGCAGCGGTGCGCCTGAAGCCGAAGGGCGGTGGGCTGCGGCAGCTGGGGGTCCTCACCACCCCTCGCAGCGGAGACAGCCAGCTCCTGCCAGGTAGATGCCTGCAGGGGAGAGGACAACTGCAGCGGGGCTGATGCATCTGGGCACCTGATAGTAGGCTCAGGTGAGGGCACGTTGCGTGCAGCTGGGTTGCCTCCCCATGCTTTCTCCTCCAAACTCACGAACCGGCTCTGGAGCAGGTGAGAATCGCCCTGGGAGCCATCGTGTGCCGTGGGTACACGTGCTCATAGATCGGCAGGATCCCGTCTGCGACGTTGCTGGATGCTCTGGCTTGCTGGGGCATTGCTGGTGGCATCAAAGCAAGTTGCAGTGGTGGTTGTCACTGGAGTGTTCCCGTGCCGCTGCTACGGGAGGTGAGCGTGGTTTTATCCAGCGTGACATCCAGTGCAGGTCTGGATACAATGCGAGTTTACTGGGATAGGAACTTGTTTGAATTTTCCGTTAACACATCTGCGTCTCATATAAAGCGATCTGTGGGCAGTCATTTTCAAAGACCCCCGAGACAGTTAAAACATAAACCTCCGTGCAATTTAGCTGGCTTAGTGCTCCTTACGCTCTAAAAAAAACCCCAGAAGAGCTCGCTTGCGTGCTCTTGAGTTTTTGTTGTAGTCAAGGAAGTAAACATGCAAACAGGATCTCCTGTATCTGGGCTCGTCCTGCTTGATAGTAGTTTAATTCCTGAAGTCGTAGCTCACTTTGGGAGTGCAGGGATCTCCTTGTGGCAGCGGGGCTGCCAGCGAGGGCCAGCTTTGGACTGGTGGCGTGTTGCTGGAAAGCAGGTGCCTGGCCAGGGCACTTGCCGCTGGGCTTGCTACGGAGGGGGGGCAGCAGAAGTCCTGGATGCAAAGGTCTTGTCCCCTTGGGGATTGCAGCTTTGGGTTTCCAGTAAAAAAAAAAAAATCCTGCGGCAGCTGTGCTGATGGAGGGAGGGATGTTGGCCAGGTCTGGTACTAAGACCTGCGGAGCAGCTCGACTTCCGCACAGGGAGTGGGTCTGGCGCAGGGCCATCACTTCCCCCTCCGGCTCGTCACCTCCCGGGCACGCAGCCCTGCGGGGCAGTGCCTGCCGGCAGCAGCCCAGCCTGCGCCTCCTCTTCGGTGGCTTCGTGGGAGGCTTTGAGGTTTCCTCGGGCCGTGGCGATGCTGTCGGGGCGCACCCGAAGCCATGCTCGTTTTGGCTGCACTTGGTAGGTACGTGCGGTGCTGTGGCCCCGTGGCTTTGCTGCTGGTGGGCTTCGAGCGCGTGGGAGAAGAGCCTCCGATGGCAGCTCGCCTCGGCTCCCCGCTGCCCCCCACATCATCCCAGGCGGCCGGGATGGGGAGCCTGCTGCCGGTTGGCAGCCCGCGTGCTTTGAAGCATGTCGGGGTGCCTGCTTCGTGTGCTTAAAAACCCACACCGGCAGGGTTTATCCAACGTTTCGCAGCTTGCTTTAGCTGCTTTGTAAGCAGACTGCTGCACCACTTCACGTGGCCGGGTTTATTCCAGGGTGTGCAAGCGTGTAAGTGGCTGTTACAACTAGTAGTAGCTTTGTGAGTGGGAGCAGTGCTTTGCTGGGGAGCGGTGCAGACTGCAAGTGTGCCTTGTGTGAGGGTCTCACCCCGTAGCAGGTGGTGTATAATAAGCCTTTTCGTTTGCACAGATGCGTAAGCATTTCCCTTAAGCCCGCTCCCCCCATGGGTAGATTGCAGGCTTATAGCATAGACCGCTCAAGGCATAAAACACTGCATTAAAGTGTGCTTTTAAAATAGAGCTTGAAACAGGAACAGCGACCTGTTGAGTTTCGGCAGCGGTGGATGTGGTTGTAGTGAGGACGTACCTTTGTGACTTTATTCCACAGCAGTAGCTTCAGTCTGATGCAGGCAGTGTTTTAAGTACAGCGTGTCAAAATCTGCCTGCTTTCCCCCCTCCTTCTCTCTATTAACAGCAGTCTTTATTAGTAGTTAATTGGGCGCATTCAGGACTCCAGCACACTTTCACCTAAGCTCATTTCTCCTTTTTCAGTGACCTTCTGCTTGCACTAGCATGCAGAACAAAAATCACACGCGTTTCCGTGCGCCTGGGTGCAGCTGGGCAGGAGAAACACGCGGTGCTGTGAGAAGCAAAAATACAGATTTTACGGTTTTTCCCCTGGAGGCGGTGCATGCTGAGGAGGGGTGCAGGTGGTTGAGATGACTCTGCTTGGGGGATGTAACTGTTAAAGATTTTGCAACTCGGCTGTATGTGGCTGTACGCCAGCATCGTGCTTGCCTTTAGTTTGCTCTAAGTGGTGGATGCGGTGGGACTGGAGAAACAACCAAAATTCCAGTCTGTCATCTCCAGTGGCTTGCAGAGATGCTTCTCTACGGTATAAAACATTTAAAGATTGGGTTCCAGAATATCCCCAAATCCAGCCCGAGGTTGAGAACGTGATGCTATGCTGTATTTTCTAAAAAAGAGGAGGTTTTACTGATACTTTCATTTTCAAAAGCCCTTCTGCCAAGTGACACCGGATCTACAGTTCACCTTGCAGCAAAGTGAAGTTGGGCAATACAGTTCCAATGCTAGTGCAGCCTGACAGTGTAAAACCCACATGAAACCAGCGTAAAGGCATGTACGACTTCTGTGCTTTCCTCATAAGGAGGTGGAAGGGGCTTGAAGAGACGGAAAATTCAGCAGCTTTGTCTCAGGTGATTTGCTTGGTGGCATCACCGCAGCTGTTCCAAAGGCTGGGAAGCTGCTTTCTGGCCAAGGTGGCAACAGCCAGACTGCTTTGTGAGGAGGGCTGGGGGCGGTGGGGTCTGGAGTCACGGCTGCGGTGAATTTCTGGGAGGGCATCCCAAGACACGCTGATGTGCAACCACCCACGACCCTCTGCAGCCCCTATCAGCTGGGCTTCTGGTGTCTGGGCTCCAGTCAGACCGTTTTGCAGTTTTGGTGGATTAAATCCTGCGTGCGGGTCTCGTGTCGTGGTGGAGTCGAGCGGAAGTTTGTCCTTGGTTTGTATACGTTGAGCAGCGAGGAGGGGAGGGCCTGGTGGCGAGCAGAGGGCTGCAGGCGTAGCCTTGGCAGGTGACCTCTCTGGAAAGAGGTGGCAGCATCCTTGTCTTCTGCAGGTGCCGGCACAGAGGGAGCAAAACCGGCAGGGTAAGCAGGAGCTGCCGTTCCATGGGTGGGGGTGACGGGGGACGTGTCCCCACGCTGTGGCACGAGCAGCGCTGCCACCATACCGTGGGAACGCTTGGTTCCTCTTCTGGGCGGCGAGCAGGCTCGCAACATGCGGTGGGTGACTGGTGGGCAGAGGTTCCCACGCGCCCGGCCAGGCTGGTCCCGGCAGGGGCCACCCCACGTGGGGCAGCGGGCGGCATCTGACTGGGAAAAATACGGGACTTTGCTGGAGGGTTGTAATGGTAAATGTGATTTATGGATATTAGGGTTTGCACCCAGTCTGGGATTTTTGATGCAGACGCTTTCTTTCCGCTGCTGGTACTTGAGATCCCGGCTGGTGAATTGATTGCTGGAAAGTTGCCCTCATCCACCGTTTGGAGCTTTTATTTCAGGTTTGCTGCTGCTGGCATTCCGTGTGGGTAGGCGGTACCGTGTGGCGCCATTAAGCATCTTTAGCTTTACTGTTGCCGGGATTCATTTTTACTTCCCAAAGTTGTAAATTGGAAGCTGCAAGTTGTAGTGTGAGGGGACAGACGGTGGGAGTTTTCAACTTGTTCTTTTCCAAAGGAACTAGTCGGTAACTTTGTTTCCGAATTGAATTTAAGTGTGCGTGGCTTGGGGCTTTCTGTTGGTTATAGCTAGTAAATTTATCTAATACCGTTCTTGCATGGTTCACGTTCTCTTACATCCCTGTTCATAGCGGCTTCACCTCGTGTGTTTGTCACGGGGAAAAAAACCAAAACTGTTTGCTGGGGGAATAGAGTACTCAAAGGAGAAAATTAGGTGGCAGGCTTAAGAAAGTAATTTTAGTGGTGTATTTAAAAAAAAAAAAAAAAAAAAGAATGAAAAAAAGCCTCCGATCTTATATAGGTATATGGAGAAGCGTGGCAGGTACAGTCTGTGCCTATGTATAGGCAGCCTATTTATATCAGCGCAGCATGATGTGTTTTGTCAAGCTTTGCAGAAAATAGATGTCTCGGTAGTTTTCATGTACATAAAGTGTCACTTCCCTCCAGCAAATGCTGTAACTTCGTGGTGTCAAACTACTCTGGTGTTCAAATATGCACGGAATTAAATAATGGGCATACCTGCATTCAGTACCTGCGTTCCGCACAGGGTGCCACAGAGCTAAGCTATATGCTGTCACACCTCCAGGGCACTCTGAGCATCGCCTGGTGGGGCACAGCACTGCCTTTGCGCTCCAAAAAGCAGCCTCGGGCTCCGCGGAGGCCGGTGCAGCCACTTGCCCTCCCCATCCTTCCCACCGCCAGCAAACCTTTCCAAGCTTTTTCTTTAAACTGGGCCTCTCGTGCTGTTCTAGCAGAAAGAAAACCAGCGTGCTCGTGCTGGGCATGGCTCCTGTGCACCAGTCTGGTGTTTCTGGCAGCAGGGAGGCTTCGGGTGCCAGAAGGTACGTGGCTCCTGCGGTGTAAAGCCTGCCGCGCTACCGAGGCGCTCTTCCTTCGGTTATTCTACTACAGAGTGTGGTCAGAGACTTTCAGAATAATTTCTACTTCATAAATATCTTGAAAAAGAGCCCATTTAACTTGACGTACAGTTTATTTTTTCTCTCCAGCCCGCAGAACAGGTGTATTTTCAGCAGCATGTGAAGGGCCCGTGGCTCGTGGTGTTCCCCGGGGTCACTGCTGGGTCAGGTCCTGGTCACCTTATGACCCAGTGGCCTGGGTGAGGGGACAGCACACCCCAGCAAGGTCATGGGTGATATAAACTGGGAGGAGCAGCTGATGCACCAGTAAGCTGTGCTGCCGTTCAGCCAGAGCTGGGCAGGCTGGAGAGCTGGCGGAGGGGGACCTGGTGGAGTTCAGCCAAGGCCAGCGTAGGGTCCTGCCCCTGGGGAGGGACAGCCCCAGGCACCAGTGTGGAGAAGGACCTGGAAGTGCTGGTGGGCAGCATGTTGCCCGTGGGCCGGCAGTGTGGCCAAGGGGCCAGTGGGATCCTGAGGGGCATGAGGAGGAGCAGGGCCAGCAGGTCGAGGGGGTTGATCCTTCCCCTCTGCTCTGCCCTGGTGAGGCCACATCTGGGGTGCTGTGCCCAGTGCTGGGCTCCCCAGTTCCAGAGGGACAGGGAGCTGCTGGAGAGGGGCTGGCAGGGGCTGGCAGAGGCTGCAGAGGTGATGAGGGCATGGAGCATCTCCCGTATGGGGACAGGCTGGGAGAGCTGGGCCTGCCCAGCCTGGGGAAGGGAAGGCTGAGAGGGGGTCTCATCGATGCACACACATCTCTCCAGGGCGAGTGCCGACAGGACGGGCCAGGCTCTTCACAGCGGTGCCCAGCGACAGGACAAGGGGCAACGGGCACAGACTGCAACACAGGAGGTTCCTTCTGAATGTGAGGAAGCACTTCTTCACCTTGAGGGTGACAGAGCGCTGGGCCAGGCTGCCCAGAGAGGCTGTGGGGTCTCTTTCCCTGGAGACATTCAAACCCCACCTGGACGCGACGCTGCGCACCCTGCTCTAGGTGACCCTGCTTTGGGAGGGGGGTGGACTAGAGGATCCCCAGAGGTCCCTTCCCACCCCGACCCCTCTGTGACTCTGTGACCTAATTTGAATTATTTGTCTCCATAACAACCAAAAAACAATGTCAGAAGTGGGGGAGTGAATTTGCATCTGAGTTAAACTTTGCAGAAGAAAGATGTGAGAAGGAGAAGATGCAGATACGTTAGGTGACGCCCTGAGACAGTTGCTCAGACCTTGCTGCTTTGAAAAATGAGCAAAATTAATGGGAACATTCGATATAAGAGCTGCAGCTTGGAAAAATAAGACAACAAAATGTACTTCAATACTTCTATCCTTGCTCTGTTTTGATTGTGGAGTCAATAACGGGGAAGGATACACCTATTCCTGCCGTGAATTTACAGAGTTTGCTTTTCCCTGGTGTCTGCATAGATGAGTGTGACGCGGTGAAATGCTGGTGCTGGTGGCTGATGCTGTGTTGTGGCAGAGCTGCCCTGGTAGACCTGATTATTGCGTGTGCTTTAATATTTCTGTCACACTGCTGGCGCCTGGAGCGATGGCTGCTTTCCGAATGAAGAGTCAGGGAAAGGTGGATCTCCCGGCCGCCTCCATCCGTGCCTGAACGACATGGTGGCAGCAAGCAGGCTGCATTAAGGAGTTGGTAAGATGAGGCAAATAATGACTGACAGCTGTCTGAAGGTGCAGAGAAGTGGGCTGATCCTTGGAGACAGCGCTGATGCCCGTCATGACTCCCCCATATTTTTATTAATTGCTGAAGGAAAACCCACATTCTTCAGCTCGTCCCCAGTGCCATGCCTTTGGCTGCTCTGCCTCACCCCATGCCAAGTGCTGCCGGCGAGATGCAGCTTCAGCCAGAAGCTGGGGTAGCATGTTCTACAAGAACCCTTCAGGTTCCTCCTGGAGGGCAGTCAGGGTGGCTCCTGGTGTCCATCAGAGAGCTGCAGCAGCAGCTTGGAGTAACCTTGCTCTCGAGCAGCTGCTGACAGTGTTTATCCGTGGGTCGCGGTGCTCCTCTTCTCTGCAAGGAGGTGGGCACCAGTGCTTTGGGAAAGGACCAGAGTGCAGCGACGCAGGAGTTACTTTCCAGCTTTAGATGCAACACAGGAGTCAACCTGCTCTTCTTTATATTCAAAATTTTGTCATTTCTTACGAAGTCTGTTCAAGTCTGCTTTCAAGTCTGTTCTGCTACGGGGGATCCCAGATGCTCCAGGGAGCTCCTTTCAAGCTCTACAAGAAACCTCTGGACTGTGTTATTAAAGTTGTTTAACTTTCAGATGTTCCGAGTAAATCACTGGATCATTTGTAATAAGGCCGTGGGGAAAATATTTTTAAGGCTGTGTTGGTGGCTTTTAATAGATTTTTCCCAACCCTGCTGAATCTTTTCACAGCAGGGCAATAGGCAAAACCTCCTTAGAGCAGGCAAAATGCCGTCTGCCTTTATAGCAAGCTATTCTAAGAGGATTTCTACTCTTCAGTGTTCCAAGAACTTTTCCAAATGCTAAGCTGCTTGCAACTGTGGACTGAGATTACTGTGCCTTGCTGCTGTTGAAATGCATAGTATCTACCTGGGACCTGCGGTGAGCTGGCAGGACCCTGGGGGACAGCACCGTGTCGGTGACAATGCAGCGTGATTCCCAGTGCTGGCCCTGTCTGCACCGAGGGGGGTTATAATTCGTAGGGGGAGCATGGGGAAAAAACTTAAAACCATTGAAAAAAGCTTTAAAAAAAAAAAAAAAAAAAAAGCAACTGATCACTGGGGAAGGGCAGCACCAGGAGGATGTGTAGCCGTGGAGGTGAGGCCATCCCCGCTGCTGCCCGTCCCCGCTGCCGTGGCCGGTACCCAGCTGTGGCAGCATCCCTCCCGTAGCCACCGGCGTTGGTGCCGTGGCCGTTGCGTGGTCTGAGCTGGGCTGGCCGTGACTCCCTGGGGTTTCAGAGAAGGATGCATCAGACCTTCCCTCTGCTCTCTTCCTTGAGCCTCCCGTGAGGACTGTGGCTCCCCGGGGATTCTGCCTGCCCGTGTTTTCCCCTCCCGGTGTTAGATCGGCCTTTCCTGTGGTGAAGCAGCGGGTTATGGCTTGACAGGGAGGATGCTCCTCTGGGCGTTTGCAAGACAACGCTCAAGCTGCGTTTGACTTGGGAAGTTACCTTGCTCATATGTACGTGCGTGGGACGAGGCGAGGCAGTGGGCATGGACCTCGGGGAGCTAGACTGGGTCTTGTCCAGACCAAGACTGGTCCATCTCGGGTCAGGTGAGACTCTGCAGCCATCTTGCTGCCGTGTTGTTTTTCTTCTGGGGGTGCGTATAGTAGGTGTTCATCTAGAGGCCAATTCACTTGTTGCGTGCACGCTTCAGCAGGCAAAACCTTCTCTCTGGTTTCTCCTTCGATGCTAAATCTGCCTTCAGATGCCTCTATACAAAGCATCTCGGGGCTCCACATCCATAGCTTGGGGCAAGAGCGTGGTGGTTTGCTGCCAGCCCCACGCGGTTTGCATGGGTTTGCAGCCCATGCATGGGTTTGCAGCGCCCCGTGCAGCGCCAGGGCTCTGTGCCCGGTGTGCCTGTCTGCATTTGAAAGCACAGTGTCTGTCGTACAGGCACGTGTGTGCCTAAGAACAGAGGGATGGCGCCTCATCTCCCGGCAGAGATGCCTCCCCCTTGCTCAGATTCGGCGTGTCCCCATGCCGAGAGTGGGGAGCTGGCGCACAGCGTGCCGGCAAGCTCCGGGCAAGCTCCGGGCAAGCTCCATGCAAGCTCCGTGCAAGGGCTTTCCACCCTCAGCCTGATTTTACCTGTGGGATACAGCTGGAAGCTGAAGTTGTCAGCAAAGCCTTTTTCTATTAGCACTTTCCTAAAATTTAATTCCTGTGCTGTATACTTACCTTCTTTTCCCTCCCCTTTTTGTTTTTTTCTTGCCTTACAGCTTCTGACATGAAGAAGGACATAGAGTCTTTAATAGCTCAGGAAAAAGCGGAGATCGTTGCCAAGTATGAGAAGGTACCAACTTCGAGTTTCTCCCTGAAATGCTGGCTAAGGCTGAAGCTATTTAATCCGTTAGGAATACTTCAAATAAGAACTTCTGCCTGCCTGCAGACGTCGCCCCAGTAACCCTCATGCCATCAGGCTTCGTGCCAGCTCTCCCTGCCTGCTTCTGCCGGCACATCCCCTCTCACCGCATCCTGAGTTTCTCATGGATTTCATGCGTGCTCAGCGCAGGTACCGAAAGGTCCTGGGCTTTTAGTGCTTCAGTGCTCCCGTAACACCGGGACGGCTTATCCCCGACGGCACTGGTTTCTCTGATGTATGGCCCTTCCCAGCTGGTAGCAGTCACACCGGGAAAGCTGGATAGGCTGGATTTTGCGTTTTTCTCTTGCCTGCGTTGATTTTGTCTCTTTAGAGCAGGTTTGGGGCTCTTGGCTCCATGCCTTCTAGCGTGCAGGGAGGGAGGGATGGGGGCACAGGGAGTGGGATGCAGGTACTGGGGCATTCCTGATGCTGGGGCAGCTCACGGGTGTCCGTTGTGCTTTCAGGGCCGGCAGGAGGGAGCTCAGATTGACCCGTGGGAAGATGCTGATTTCACGCTGTATAAGGTTACAGACCGGTTTGGATTCCTGCAGTAAGTCCTCCTGCCCGCTCCTGTTCCCCCTGCCCCGCGCGTCTGTGTGGAGCATCCCTCTGCGCCAAGCGTGGCAGACCCAGTGTCTTGCCTATAATCCGCTCCGTGGCTTGGATGGATCGATCCCAAATGTGGGAGGAGAGACCAGATGTGCCTCCTCCCTCGACCACACGTGTTCAAACACTCTCTGAGGCTTTGAATCTGCTGCGAGGCGAGGCTCGGGAATAGTTTCCGATGGCAAGCCCGGCGTGAGAAGGTGGGAAGAGGCTCTGGCATTGGCACCTGATGATTCAGGGAGACGGAGGACAAGACAAGATTTCTGATTGTCCTCGGTTCCCTTAGGGAATGCCCATCCTAAGTGAGATGCAGGTGAATTAAATGCATGCCCTGTACCTGGGGAGAATGCGTAAAAGAACTATTTTTATTGCAAATCCAAACAAAAAGCTATAATAGTAGGTGTTTTGTGTGCAGGAGGGGGTTTTGAAGCAACTGCTGCCCAGAAATCCGCACCTCTTCCCGGGCCCTTTTAATTGCTGGTCATGTGTGTATTGAAGGAGCTTTATGCCCAGGATTTCCAGTGACATCCAGTGCCTGACCACCCCCCACAGCTCCTGTAGCATGGTGGGGTTTTGGCCAGTGCTTCCCCTGCCTCTTCCTCGTCAGGGATGGCCATAGGAACGCACGAAGCCCCTCAGCCATATCCCCTCGGGTGCCAAGGTGGTCCCCCAGCTGCAGCACCCCGCGCTGCTCCACACCCTTCCTCGCCCATGGAGTAACTGGTGACCCCTTGCTTTTCCAGTGAGCAGGAGCTGCCGACCCGTACCGCCTTGGAGGAGAAGGTGAGAGCTGCTATATCGTCATGGCTGTCAGATCCTTACCACACCGGCTGGGGAGGGGATGGTTTGTGAGGGGACAAATGTGCAAACGAGAGCAAAGCACCCGCTGGTCACTTCTGCTCACGTGGAGGTGGGAGCTCTGCACAACGTCCAACTGCCGGAGCTTTTATTTTGCTGGGTCATGCACCTCCCCTCCACGCTGCACTGAAATTGCACCTTTTAAAGCAATTTTGGGCTTTTCCCTCTGCTTTGGCACAGTGCTCAGTGGCTGCGGTTTAAAAAGGGGATTGCAGGTAACAGCCATCTCCATCCTCATCTTCCCTGGGCTGGGAGCGTGTCCTCTGTTAGCATCTTGTTAGCCGGGGCTAAATAGCATCTCCTTTCTGCCAGTCTGTTCCGATGATACAATTTGAGGCTAGCCGAACCTGCAGAGATTTTTGTTGTCAAGCAATCCTCCTCTTGGAAGTGCTTTCTCTGTGTTAAGCCTTGTGTCTCTCATTATTTTTGCCAATTCTGCCTCAGTTACCATGGGCTGAGATTACCAGTTCCTGCAGACACCTTTGGATTATTCCCTGATGCAAGGTCTCTGCACTGAAATTTAAACCTAAAGAGAATGAAGTTTTGTTTTTTCAGGAGATATCTTCTGGGGCTCTTTTTCTTAAATTCGTCTTCCCTTCTTCCCCCCTTGCAACAGCAAAAGCAGCAGGAAATAGAACGTGTGGACAAGTGGCTAAAGATGCTGAAGAAATGGGGCAAATACAGAAACAGTGACAAGGTAAGGAGGAAAAGAGCACATGTCTGGAGGGGCGGGCATGGTGCATCCTTCCAGTGAGCCAGGCTTTTGGAAAGTTGCTAGAGAAACCAGAGATTGCTGGAAAATATCGCCTAATTCTACCCGTTAAGCTTTAATCTTTCCTTGAAGTTGCAGTTGAGGGAAAAGTCCTGTTCCGAGTGGTATGGTTTTAAAAACGGTTTCCTAAATGCTGCTGGCGTGTTTGTGCTTCTGCTTTCCCGTGCCAGCAGGAGCACAGCAGAGGTCCCTGCCCCAGAGCAGGGGTGGTCACACGCCGCAGGTCGCTTCTGTGTCTCCATCACCTGGGGGTGGCCCAGGAGATGCGACTGATATGGTCCAGCTGATGTTCCTTGTAGTTCTTCATGGAGGGAGAGTTATTTGACCAGACACGGCCTAGATTTTGTATTTTGCTCCTAGCTGTGCCCGCGAAAAGCCCCTTAGGTGTTAGATCGTGTGCACTCGTCTGTGGAAATCAGGGATGGGGACGCCAAGCTGTGTCTTGGTTTGGTGTCCAAAACAAACCCTGCACCAAACGCCACTGCAAAACCGAGTTGGATTTAATACCTACTATTTGTAACGTCTTCCTATGACAAACCTCTTGAAAGAAAACTCCCTTGAACCTAAGGACAGGACCCTTGCTGGGTAAGGACAGGAGCGTTAGCCTGACCTGCTGTGCTGCGGCGCTGGGCGCAGGGGAGGGCTGAAGCCCAGCACCCCCCTGTCGCTGTGGCCTCTGCAGCCCCCTTGTTGGGCAGGAGGAGCCGGCGTCGGGATGTGTTGCTTCCAGCTCCTGCTGCGAGTTTGCAGGAGAAACTTGAGCCCAGTTAAAAGGTTGTGCAGAGGGTATCTGCAAAGCTGCAGGGGGGCATCGAGCAGAGCATCCCCCTTGCCTGGCCATCCAGAGTGATGCCAGGTTCCCCCAGCAAAGACCAGCTGTAATCTTGTCCTTTTTTAAAAAAAACCCAAATCATATCTTCGTTACAGCAGGGATAGGGTGGAGATGGGCTTGGGGGTTTATAATCCTTCGGTTCGCTTCGGGGTGGTTCTAATTATCTTGTTCATCGGTGCTGCTTCGTGGGCAAAAACGGAGGTTCTCCTGCGGCTTTGGTATTTCTAATTAGAAGTTAGCACTAACTGATTAGTGGCCTTGTGGGTAAAAATTCCAGCGGAGTGCAAGGAAACCCTTCAGGTCCTGGAGGATGTTTAGGATAGGTAACGATGGGTGGTTTTAGCATGCCTTGGCTTGCCTGGGTCGGCTGGTGGGACAGGCATGGTGTGGGGCGTGTGGAGCAGCAGCGGTCCTGGTCTATCTTGGATTTACCCCGATAATTAGCAGGTGTGTTAACCGTGCGGCAGCCGATGTCGCTCAGGTCTGCTGCATGGTGAGGGGGCTGGACCAGCAAGTGGCTTTGGAGGGACTCGGGGTCAGAAAATGACAGAACCCTTGTAATGGGATAAATGATGCTATTTATAACAGCCTGTAAATGGCCGGTGGCTCCTGGGCACAGTCGCGGCATTGTTCCCGCGCCGGGGGGGGGGTGGTGGAAAAGGCCGTCCCCGCTCCCAGCAAACGGAGAAGCAGCGCTTGGCTCCACGCAGGGAAGGAGCAATCTGGTGACCCCAGGGAGTAGAAAGGAGCTTTGGTTTCAGTCCCATCCAGCCTAACACCACCCCGCTGCCTCGCACGAGTGCAAGCGCTGGCAAGAAGGTCTGTGCACTGGAGTAGCCGCACAGTGTTATGTGCAAAGGCCCTTACAGGTGTAAAAAAAAAAAAAAGTGCTTTAAAAAAAAATAATTATAAAATCAGGGTGTATCCTTCGCCTGGGTGTGCAGCCCCATGCGCTTGTGTTGGGAGTGTGGAAGCTGCTCAGAGATTCCTGCTGCAGCAGCTGGGTGCAGCTCAGAGGTGGCGTTTCAGGGCCCTTTTGCTGGGATCACAGTCATGCCCTTCAGGTGGTTATGTTGTTTTCTAGCTAAAGTAAACGTGACAAGCCCTTGATCTGATTTTTCGCAAGTGGAGTGGGTTGATTTTGTTCCCTCTCTGAGCACTCAGGCTGTCACATCTGCATTGTGTGTTTGCTTCAGATTTGTTTTGGCCACTTCACTGATGTGATGGAAGCCCAAGTGTCACAAGACAGCAGCTCTGTCTTATTTTGACAAAGACTAGGATGTCATCTTTGAAAAAACCCTCTGCTGAAGACAGGAACCTTCCTTTTGATGTTCATTTTGATAGACTGTGCTTGATTAGAGGGAAAAAAATCCTGTTGCAGGAACCCCAGGCAGTTTCACAGGGAAGCTGCCCTGACTTTGGCTCTGCTCAGGTGATGTACAAACCCATCTTATTTTCTAGGCTGGGACTTTCTGGTCTTCAGGGCCAACCTTTCGAGTCCCCATGCAGGTGCTGGGGCTGGCAGACAGCTGACCATATCAAGTCCGTGATGAAGAGGGACTCGTGCCTTATCCAGCAGGCTGCCGTGTTTTGCAGTATCTTGGTACCTGGTGGGGGCTTGGCTTGTTGTCTCAGCTTCTGTGTACCCATCCTGGGCACGGGCTCCAGAGCAGCCACCATCAGTGGGCGAGAAAGCAGCTTTCTGAGCCCCCTGGCGCGAACCGTCACCAGAGAGCAATGCATTTTGCTTTCTGTTTCCCCGTGTGCTGCTGGTTGTGGTCTGGGTATTGGGGCTGTCACAGATTATTGGAAAAAAAGCTGAAAAAAACCCTTAAGAGGAGGGACTTCTACAGTCCCCAGCCCAGGATGGCCCGGCTATGCCTAATATCCTTCCTGGCACAACCTGTGTCTGGATGAGCAACAGATAGGATTATCTTAATGAGAGCGCTGCCTTGGGGTTCCTTGTGCTCATCACCGCATCGCGTCTGTCTCCATCTCTGCTCTAGACACATTGCATAGCGATCTGATTTAATTTCAGCAGCAGCAGCAACAAAAAGTGACAGCAGCACGATTCCTGGCAGGGATGGGGTTAGACTGGTGCGATGGTGCCTTTCCCTGGCTGTACGTCCACAAGGGGAAGGGTACGAAACCGCAGGAGTCCATGCAAGGACCACGCTGCTTTGCAGAGTTAAGGTGCATCCAACCTGCAACACAGGGCTCAATCGTGTAATTCGGGGTTCAGCACGGGGAGGCTGGGGTGGTCGCTGTCCTCTTCACGGCTGTGTTAAACCTGAGTTTAAATCCCAACCTGACCCTGCTTGGGAAGGTTGGGACACGATGGGTGCCGTGTCAGAACTGACCCGGTTAAGGCAGCGTGGTTTTGCGGAGACCAAAGAGGCTGTGCTGCGTGCGGTCTGACAGCGGGACGATTTATTCATCGTAGCCCTGAAAGAAGTTGGTTTCGGCCAGACAGACCGGTCCTAGGAAGGGGATGTGACCTCTGCGTCGTTCACAAGCTGCTTCTTGCTGCTGGCCATGTGGGACAGGACCTTTAGAGAGGGATGTCTTTGGCCAGAGACGTCTGGGTTTTAGGCAAAGCCCGTCTTTGTGCACAGGGGTAGCCTGGTCTCTGCTGAGGTCACGGGAGTGCAGGGCGCTTAATCCAGTGCCTGCCAGCAAAGCGGTTTAGAATGAATCGGGGATCTGTATGGACTGACCCCCAGGAGTGAATAATCCGCTGGCGCTGGGGAGAGCCAGCAGGCGTTGATCGTGGAGGGTCGTCTGAAGTCAGGTCTGCCTGCGAGTGCCACGGGAAGGAAAGGGGGTTACGCTTGGGAGCTGCAGGGTGACTTCTGCCGCTGCCTTTGCCATTTTGGAAAGGCAGGTAGCATTGTCCTCTCCCCCAGAGACAGCCCCGGTAATAAATGCCAATACCCACTGATGACGCGTCAGCTTTAGGATTTTAATTTGCCCCGGCAGACAGGCTAGCAGCCCCTCCGGCATAGCCAAGGCTCCGGCTGCAGGGACAGCAGCTGAGTTGGGAGCAACTGATATCCATACGGAAAAAAAGCTATGTACAGCAAGGTCCAGGCTGCCAAGTGTCTTGCATGGCCGCATCATCAATCGCAGGAATAAATCGCATTGTAAAAAACAGGTCCTCTTCTCCAGGGTGAAGTTTTTCACGGCTCAGCTCTCCTGGTGCATCACTGGTGGAGGAAGTGAAGGAATCCTTCCTCTCCGGAAGGACCACTCCTTGAGCCCTAAAGGAACTGAAGAAGGGGGGCTGCCCCCCACTTCAGGTGTTGGAGACAGATGGTGGGTGTATGGAGAGGCTCTGAAAGTGAGAATGCCACGCATACCCAGAATTTGGGCATTACTCCTGCTGCCTCTTCCTGGTGGAGCACGCACACAGCTGAGAAACTAACAGTGACAGGCTCCAAAACGTGGAAGCGAGCTGAAACGCGTAGATTCTGCTTTAAAAAAAACAACCCAACTTCCCGTGTTTCAACTACTGCGAAAAGATGTGCTGTGTTTAATGGCAGTGACGCCACCTCTCTAATGAAAGACTTGGAGCACTTGGTTGGGTGCTTCTCGCAGGAGGGCTCTGATGAGGGAAGATGGAGCTTGAGTCTGGGCTTCTAGAGTCTTCCCCGTCCCATCTACTAGAAAAAAAGTGCTTGGAGAGGGGAGAGGTGGGGATGGGGTGACGATGGCCTCCGTGCCGTGAGCTTCATGTGTTACAGCCCTAAGAGGGAAGATGATCCTACGGCGAAACCCAGCACAAGGTCACTCCCTTCCCACCGACGAGGGCTGAGCAGTGTCTGAGACAGAAGATGGTGACCTCAAGGGTGGTTTTTTTCTTCTCACACGGAGCAGGAGTTGCCATCACCTGCTGCCTTCCCTCCATCAGTTCCTCACAGTGTAAATGCTCCTTGTGGTGATAAACTTCCCCGTTTGCCTTCAAGTCTCATGAGGAAGGAAAATTGTTCATTTTTCTTGCGTGTGACTCACGGCTCCGAGGGTTTAGCACTTTCACGCCTGGAGGCGGTGGGAGGAGGAGAGCCCTGGGATGAAGAGCAGGGAGGCATTCCAGTTCAGTTCCGTCTCTATGCATTTTGTAACTCCCCTGTTCCTGCCACGCTCTCATGCGGAGAAAATCATTAAGAGACCTTCACTATCTGCCAGTGAGGGCTGCACTCATTAAAGTACAATACCAGCTCTGGGAATTAAAAAAATATTTTCTTTCCACGGAGCTAAGCATCATCTTCTACCTCAGCGGCTGTCAGTCAGTCTTTCCTAATCTGTCGGAAGTAAATAATTTCTTCTGAACTGGTGATTTTATCTGAGTGGGTACACACTCCAGTTTCTTGATCCCGTCTCAGCTTTCGCTCCATGGAGTCAGGAGCACTTGTGGGCACCTCGCCAGCACCGCTCTGGGGACGCGCTTCACTATGTGGCTTTGTGTCGCCTGACACGTTGCACTTCTTGTGTCCTGGTTTAATGTCCCTCGCGGGATGGGCATCTCTTGTTCCTCTCCTTGGTCCTTCAGCCGTGGGGATGGGGCTGTCCGGCACGGCGTGGGTTGCTGTCCTCCAGAAGCTCCTCACGTGCGCTCGGAGGAACAGGACCAGCTCCCCTGGGCGTGCGGGCAGTGAATGAGTGATGTCCCGTGGGATGCTGTTGGATGGGCGGTGGCCTTCCATGGGCATGTCTCGCTAGTGAGATGCTTTTTCAGGGGCAGCTCTTACTTGGTGCGTACGGAGCAGAGAGCAGGAGCAGGCAGAGGATTTCTGTAGGGGATGGTCCTGGCTATGCATTGCGCCGTCAGGTGTGAAGCAGCACCTGGGGCAGAGCAGGCGTTTGTCAGGTGCTGAGAATGGGGCTGTAAATGTTCAATGGTGTTCACGGGATCGGGATCCATCACACTGACACTTTCTGTGTCAGCAGAAATACTGAAATATTTAGCGTAATGGGGAGGAGGAGCGTTCTAACACACACCTGGCTCTCCTAGTACTACATGGTGGTCTTGGCATTTATTACGTAGCTATTCTATATACTTATTTTGACCGTGATAGCAGTGCCATTTCTTCGTTATCCCTTAATCTGTCTACTTCAGCCCCACCTCCCGTCTCGCCTGGTAGTAGCTCCGTGGAACGAGAGCCGTTGCGGCTGTGGGTCGCACTCAGCAGGCGCAGCGCTGCGGTGCGGGTGGTAACAAGAGGAGGAGCAGGGGTCTGTGCCGGGGTCAGGGCTCTGGGGGGGGGGGGGGGGGTGTGTGTGACAGCTCAGTGCCATGGCTGTGGTGTTTATAACCTTGTACGTAGGCTGGCATTACAAAATCAAGCCAGAAGGGAAAAAGCTGCAGATGCAGGAGGGGTCGTAAAGGAAGGGTAACAGGAGCAGGTGTTCGGCTTGGGGTAAGAGGTGCAAAGGCAATGCAGCAGGACCACGTCCAGAAAGCCTTGTGCTAGGGTATGGATGCTTCCTTGTGAATTGCAGCCCTTGAATCAGCCTGAAATGTGTGAAGAAGAACCCCCTATGGGGAAAAAAAAAAACCAAAAAAGAGGGACTTTGAAGGAAGTCGGCTGCACTTGTACCAGGCAATACCAGTAGCTCCAGTTGATTGCCCAGCGGGGCACTGCTCTGCTCAGCGCCGAGCCCATTCCCATGGCAGGGAATCTGGCACCTCTGTCCCCTCCCAAGGAGTCGCCCGGTCCCAAGGGATGTCTGTGTCACAATGTAAATCCCCTCCACAGCTGGAGCTTGGGCACATGCAGCAGGTCCTTCAGCGTAGCCCGCGGTCCTCGGGGGCCCAGAGGAGTGGGCGGTTGCCTTTGTCGTGCAGCTACAAGGCGTTTCATGGGTTGGATGAGTGAAAGAGTGGAAAATATTCAGAAATTAGACTTTTTTCTTTTTTTTTTAATGAAGCTTTTTCTTTTAATGGGAGAAATCAAGGATGGAACAAAAGCTCTTTTTTCTGTTTTCCATTGAAATGTAGTAGTTTCTTTAGAGAGAGGGGGCTTTATGACAAGAAAAAAGAGAAGAGGCATCTGTGAGATGTAGTGAACATGTGGAAACTGGAGGAGGGGCACATGCATGTTTGTCCCCAGTCCCCCTCCTTGCTGGAGGAGCACCCTGCACATCCCAGGTAGAGCCTTTGGTGTAGCCCACAGTCTGCTCTGCCACTTGTCAAGCCATGAGAGTTCCAGTGGACACATCCCTGTGGCTCTCATGGTCAGAGCTCTCCTCTCCAAGGAAAAATGTATTTTTCTCTAAGTCCCTGAGGATCCAGGTGAGAACAGCCATGCCAGGTCAGATCAGAAGCTTCAAAGCCAAGGATGCTGTGTCTGGTCCTTGGAGAGGAGCCCAGGGGCAGGCTGGTGTGCACAGAATGTGACTGCTGTGAAGCACCTGAGATGTCTCCACGTATAAAGGGGATGGTCTGTGTCCAGCTCTTCCAGTAAGGTTAAAAACATGAGGTGCAGCTTAATTTTGGCTGAGTAGGTGTCTTTGGTGGATACAGGTGCTCAGCTCCTCCATCAGATTGGCGATGCCCTCTCTGTGCCAGTGCAGGCAGGGGAAGTGATCGGTTGGGTGCCTTCTCAGCTGGCTGGTGGTCCACAGCAGCAAACTGTGGAGCAAATCTGTTCTGCAGGACCAGCTAACCTCGTTTCCCTCCCTGCAGATGTGCCGGCGAGTGTACAAAGGGATCCCACTGCAGGTGCGAGGCCAGGTCTGGTCGCTTCTGCTGGACGTTGAGAAGATGAAGAAGGAGAACGAAGGAAAATATGAGGTAGGGGCTCTTCCTGGCACAGATTGTGGGAGCAAGGTGATGGGGAGGCTAGTTTGGTGGGGCTTCACCAGCTGGGGCAAGTCGGGTGGGTGCAGGTGTCTCCATCCCCACCCACATGGGCAGGAGGGAAATAGGGTCCCTACGGAGCTGCTGTAAGGGCCAGGGGGGCACCCGGCCCTTGCATCCTCCCTGTCAGGGTAGCGGTGTGCCAGCCGCCCTACGATGTGCGCTGCTGGTGAGGTCCGATCCTGTCGGTGAACTCGGCGACCTCTGAGAAGGAAAGGCTTAGAATTAGCGAGGACTGAAAATGCAGAGGGTATAAACCGTTTATCGCCGTGTGTGTGTTAGGCTGGAGCCTTTCGGCACGCTAGCCAGCTGCTTTCCCTAATAGCCTGCTTCCATTTACTCTGCTGGAAGCCGCGAGCAAAAATTGCTGGATCGCAGTTGCTGCATCCTTAGGGAAAAGTGCAGGGAGGAGGGAGGGGGAGTTCAGCAAAGGTACCTCTTGCAGCTCCCCGGAGCAATGCGGAGCGGCCGCAGGTACCCCGGCGCGGGGAGGTGCTGGCTGTGGGTACCCCAAATGATTTATTTTGCATCACGTACCCAGGCAGGGATCAGGGTGTGATGGAGACGGTTACATTTTGGAGGCAGGAGGGCAAGTCTTGCTTCCAGCAGGTGTTTCTAAAAATCCCTGCCTATCGAGCAGGATGGTGCTAAGGCTCATTATAGTTAGTGGAGCGTAGATGTTAATTGCGAGATGCTGCTGGGATGGAGTCCCATGCAGGGCTTGGGGCAGGCGGGCTGGGCTCCGGGCAGCAAGCGGAGGTAACGAAGCTCTCGGAGGTAACGAAGCTCTCGGAGGTAACGAAGATCTCCCAGCTGCTGATCGCGCTCCCTCCCTCGAAGCCGTGCTGCGCAGGCAGGGGAGCAATCCAGACAAATGAAAGTCACCAGGAGTTTCTCTGCACTCCGGAGGAGTCTGCGTTAAGCAGGAGCTTCAGGGCTAATAGGCTTTGCTGGTGCAGCCCCCCTGCAAGCTCGTCTTTATCTGCCTCTTCTTTGGTGCCAGCTGCCGCCAGTAATTAGCTCGCCCTTCATTTCCTCCCGACGAGGCTCAGGGCAGCTCCGGGGTGTGAGGGCTTTTGCTTTCAAGAAGGGACTAAGCCTCAGCCCCCAGCCCTGCGTCCTGGGGGGGCTGGTCCCACGGCCACCCCGTTTCTCCTTGGCCGTGAGCCATGGCACAAAAGCCTGGCTTTTGCGTGTGCCGTGAGTTTTGAGCGTGCCATCCAGCACGTGCTGGGCAATTTTTCCTTTTTGTATACCCACTGCTCCCTCTGTAGAGGTGTCCCCTGCGCTCAGGCTGGCGGAGGAGCTGCTTTTCCAGCCACGTGGGCTGCCTCGCTCCCTGTGTCCTTGTCGTCTCTGGAGTGATGCAATTAAAAAGCCCAGTGCGATTGCTTCCGTAGCGCTTCATCTTATCCCAGCTGTCCTCCAAGTCCTCTCTGTGCAAGTCCCCGAGTCTTCTTCAAGGCCGTGGCAGCTCAGTTGTCCGTGGTGCCACCGTCCGTGGTTTCAGCGTGGGTGTGATGCTCTGCCCTCCCCGGGGTTTTATAGCCACAACTGAGAGGGCTTGAGGAGAGCTGAGAAGGTGGACAGGAGAAACGTGTTGGGGGCGGGGGGGCAGAGTGGAGGCATCCTGGCTTTTATCGGCCGCTTTGGAAAAGGTCTTTGGGATGGGACCTCCAGCTTCCCAGCCTCTGCTCTGCCACTGGCTTGCAGGGCTCACAAGCTTGGCAGGGCATCTGTGGACCAGGTTACTTAAACAAGGGGAAAAAAGGACATCAGCCCATCCTGGGCTTCTTGTTTACCACCTGCGGAATTAATAAAGCCTCCTGGGTGCGTGGAAGTGGCAAAGTGCTGTGCAACCTACCTGCTATTCAGGTGCAGTGATTAAAAAAGCCTAAAGTAGGGAGGTTTACAGTCTTTGGCAGGCTTCTGTGTTGTTGAGGGCCTTTAGCAGGGGAATTTGCACTGAAGTGACCGGGTGCATATGAACAGTCATCTTGTCTCAGGTAATCTGCCTGCTTTATAGAGGGCAAGGAGCCATAGGATGCCGGGAGCACAGGATTTACAGCAGGGAAATGATCTGGTTCATCAGATCTTCGTTCTGTCATCACTTTTATCCTCCCTTATCCTGTGCAGGCAATAATTCAAAATAGCCCCTGCGCCGTTCCTCCTCCAAACCGCTGCTTTCAAGGTTGCAGTTAATATTCCCAAGGTGCTGTGACTGTGCTGTGCTGGACACGTCTGGGAGCTAATGATCTCCTGATGTTCCCCAGAGCTGATGTGGCCACCTCGGGAGGTCAGCAGCAGCCTGGAGGTGCCTTGTGTCAAGCTGACAGGCGTTGGTAGGACAGCAGCTGCTGGAGATGATTCAGGATCTGTGCAGATGTGCTGTTTTCTGTCTCCTGTGTGAGCAAGGAGGGTCTTGAGCCTGGGCTCAAGACTCGCTGCTCATCTCCGCTGTCCCTAAGCTGCTGCTGGATCTCAGGCTACCTGAGACAGTCACAAAATGTATTTTATTAATGCAGTTAACCCTGGAGGTATTGGAGGAGGAAGGCATGATCACCAGTGGTACCTAGAGGCTGTGGGATGAGATAATGGTCCTTGCCCGCACGCCCAGGGCTGAGCGGTGGGTTACGGAGGGGACTGCAGTGGGGTTCGTTCATGGAGCATCCTCAGCTTGGGAGTCTGAGGGCACGGCTGGTTGGGGTGGGCTTCGGTTTGGTTTGAATTCCCTTTTGTTGCAGTAGGCTTCGGTCCTTCATCTGTGTTGGGGGGATTCATGGGGGGAACATCCTTCATCTGCATGGGGGGAACATGGGCGTTCTTGGCTTTGAAGTCAGTTTCTGTTCTGGACTCAGCCAGTTCCTTAACATTTGCACCAGTCCAAGGGAATACCCCAGCACGGCTTTTCTAGCAGAAGCTCCTTAAAACTAAGATAATTTTCTTCTTCAGGGGAAGTAGTAGTTGGAGATCACTTCATAGAGTCTGGCGTAACTTTGGACTTGATTATGATTGAGCCTGTGAAAAGCTCAGAGACTCAGCGCATACATCTGCTTGTTGGTTCCTTAGGGAGGTGCATCATTCCTCAGGCGCCAACAGAGGTCTTGATGCTTTATGACAGCCAGACAGGGTACTACAAAGAAGTCAAAGTAAATCAGAATTGAATTCAGTTGCAAAGGCTTTAGATTCTGAAAACTCAGTATCTGCATTGCAAGAGGGCAAAGGCTGGGTTGGCAGCTGCTGGCGTCGTGGCGTGCAAGCATGGGGTTGTCCCCTTCGCCGTGCAAGGCGGCAGTGTCCCCGGTGGCTCTGCCGTGGCTCGGTGCAAGGCGGCAGTGTTCCCGGTGGCTCTGCCGTGGCTCGGTGCAAGGCGGCAGTGTCCCCGGTGGCTCTGCCGTGGTTTGGTGCCGTGGTTTTGGTGCTGTGGCTCGGTGCCGCTCCAGCAGTGGGAAGCGTGTCTTCTCCCTGCGCAGGAGGTGTGGGCTGGGATGGTGTCCAGCTCCTTCCTCTTGTCTGCTCCTCTCCCTTCCAGCAAATGAAAGAGCAAGCAAAGAGCCTTTCGTCGGAAATCAAGCAGATCGACTTGGACGTCAACCGCACCTTCCGGAACCACATCATGTTTCGGGATCGCTATGGAGTGAAGTGAGTACGGGAGGCGTCGCGTGGCTGCACGGGCATCGGTGCCGCTGGGGGTGCGTGGGGTGGAGTGGCCACCAGCCCCCTGGCTCCGAGCAGTGCCCAGGAGAGCAGAGCCACCTCTCCCTGCTCCACCAGCCACCAGCACACGGTGCGACCCCCAGGTGCTGGGCTGCTGAGTCTCTCTCCACTGAACTGTGTTCAGCCCCGGTTCCTGAGCCCAGCACCAGCCTGTTGCGTGCCTTGTCCCCCAGGGAGCCAGGGCTGGGGTGACGGGGTGGGTCTGTGGGGAGCTGGCTGGCATGGGGCGGACGGCAGGGTTGGAGAGGTCTGACAGAGTGGCTGTGTCACTTGGGTGAGTCACACCTGGCTGCCTGGCACAGACGTGCAGCCTGCGAGGAAGCCTGCGCCGCGTATCTGCGCGGTGCTGACCCCCTCAGCGAGGAGGGGAGGGAGAAGGGAGCCCACTGATGAAATTGTGGCAGTGCTGTCCCCCAGGGTATGTCACACCTGATGCCTGGGTGGTTACAAGTCTATTAAAATCCCACCACGACTCTAAACCCAAGGCGTGGGGGTGTTGAACACAGGGTGTGCGGGTACATGCATGTCTCTGTGGGAGACCCCCTGATGGAGCAGGCTGCTGGTGACCCCCCTGAAGGAAGAGCTCCCATCCCCCGTGCCCACCAAGGCACTTTCTGGTTCCATCAGCCCTGCTCCTTGCAAAAGGCATCAGGACCAGCTGGCTGGGTGTTCTCAGCACCTTTGCACTCTTTGGTGTGCCCACGAGGCTGGAGACCCCACGCTCGGGTGCTTTAATGTCCTTCTTTCTCCCCAGGCAGCAGGCGCTCTTCCATGTCCTGTCAGCATACTCGGTTTATAACACTGTAAGTAGTACGTTAGTCCTGTTAAAGTGAAGAGCATTGCACTTTATATATGTCGTGTGTGTGTGTGTGTGTATATATCTCTCTCTAAAGATTTTTAAAAAGCTTTATATAAGTTTATATATGTGTATACATGCATGTTTGTGTATATATGTATTTACACCCCCGCGTTTAGCCAGTCATAATTCCAATTTTAAATCCTCACGCTGGCTGTACAGACAGCTGCAAGGCTCGCTGTCAACACAGGGCTCCTTGCCGCAGTTGTTTCATTCCCTTGTCTGTTTTGTCACCTGGTAAATGCCATCTGGTAGATGCGGTCTGGGTGAGTGTCAGCGGGGGACAAGGGACTGCCCTTCGGCTCTCCGGCAGGGCTAGCCTCTCGGCAGAAGGTCTGTCGTCTTTCTGACTCCTTGTCATACGCTCAATGGCATCCTTGTTGGAAACACTGATTTATTACAGCCTACCAGTAATTTTTAGCTAAAGGGCATGGGCAGAATAAGCCTAAATTAGCAGCTGAACCTACCGCCTCCGTCTCCAGGAGGGGACAGTTACCCCAGAAAGCAGAGAAGATGCTCGGGGGGGTTAGTCAAGGAAACAAGGACCCTGCCTTCCCTCAGACCAGATAAATGGTTACCGGATTTATTTATTTAATTACTTCAGCGCTTATGCGGCTGAAGGAATCCACAACAGCATTGGAGCCACATGCTGTTTGTCATCTCATCCCCTCTTCCTTGATGCAGCTGCAGGCACCTCTTATGTTGGGGCGTCTGTCCCTCGCCCTCCAGGCTCAAATGGGCTGATAGGGGTGGGGGGCATTGCCTGCAACCCCCCACCTCCCACTGGAGAACCTGCTGGAGCAAGTCCAGAGGAGGCCATGAAGATGGTCAGAGGGCTGGAGCCCCGCTCTGTGAGGGCAGCTGGGAGAGCTGGGGCTGTTCAGCCTGGAGCAGAGAAGGCTCCGGGGAGACCTGACAGCCGCCTTCCAGCACCTAAAGGGGCCGACAGGAAAGCTGGAGAGGGGCTTTTTACAAGGGCAGGTAGCGACGGGACAAGGGGGATGGCTTTAAACTGAAAGAGGGCGGATTTACATCAGGTATTAGGAAGAAATTCTTCCCCATGAGGGCGGCGAGGCACCGGCCCAGGCTGCCCAGAGCAGCTGTGGGTGCCCCATCCCTGGCAGTGCCCAAGGCCAGGCTGGACGGGGCTGGGGGCAACCTGGGCTGGTGGGAGGGGGCCCTGCCCGTGGCAGGGGGACTGGAACTAGATGGTCTTTAAGATCCCTTCCAACCCAAACGGTTCTGTGAGTCAGTGCCGTGGTGGATGCTGTAGACCTACGGGAGCTGTGAATTTGAGCATAAACGATAAAAGACCTTGAAACAGGACCAAACCTTGGACGAGGAGAGGGAAGCACAGGCAGCCTGACCAGCTCCCGCAGCTTAGGCATCGCGGTGGGGTCTGGCGGCACATGTGCCTCTCTTGGCTCTTGCAGGAGGTGAGCTACTGCCAGGGGATGAGCCAGATCGCAGCCGTCCTGCTGATGTACCTAAACGAAGAGGATGCGTTCTGGGCGCTGGCGCAGCTGCTGACCAACCAGCGGCACGCCATGCACGGTACGGCGGGGCGGGATGCGCCCGGGGGGTCTCAGGGCTGCTCGGGTGGCTCGGTAGAGCCTCCTTCCCCCTCACCTGCTTGTTTAAAGTGAGTGAGGCTTAATTACATGCCAGCGCAACCTGACTGCAGAGCTGGGCTTGGCTCTTGGAGGCAGACAAGTTCGTCAGAGAGAAGTGTGGTTTATCGGCACTGAGCTTCAGCGCTCGGTAATTAACACGTTCACAGAGGTGCTATCTTCCTTCTGGAGCGCCTTGCCCTTGGCAAGCAATTAACTCAAGGTTATGAGTTTTTAAAAGTCTCACAGAAGTACATCCAAGAGCATCGTGTAATGCTCTGTTTTAAGCGTGCCATCAGCTACGTGCCCTGGCGTTTTTATGAAGATGTAATTCCACCAAACGTGCTATATTAACTTCAAACACATTAAAGATCCTTTCACCTTGCTTGTGGTTAGCAGTAATCTGTGCGCGGGGAGTCAGGTTGTTCTCTGAGCAGAGGGCTGAGCCTTATGGCTCGATAACACCAGACAGCCTTCAGTTTGTGTCCTGCTGGGTTACGGGGCGTTGCACAAGCTTGTGGGGCTCAAGCGCCTTCAGCTTATCTCTGACCCTCGGAGGTGCATCAAGGGAGGGCTTGGCCAAGGCAAGGCTGGGGGCTCATCGGGGCTGCTGGGAGGCTGGGGTGGGGGTGCTGGTGCCCGGGTGGGCAGGGTGAAGGGTGGGCTCCGGGGGGGGATGCCGAGGGAGGTAGCTGGGCTTGCTGTGGGGTCCGGCTGACTTCAGCAGGCAGCACGGGATGAGTTTCTAGGCTGCCCCGGTGACTGCCTCAGAGCTTTTCTTGATTATTCTGTATTTCTCTCATCTTTTCAAGGTTTTTTCATTCCTGGGTTCCCGAAGCTGCAGAGGTTTCAAGCTCACCACGAGCAGATTTTAAGCAAACTCTTTCCCAAACTGAAGAAGCACATGGTATCGCTTTGGCTATCAGTCCCCCGCACTAACACCGCGGTTTAACGCTAAAGCAATTAGCGCCGCGTTCTGCCAGGCAGACACACAGCTGAACGCGTTTCTAACTGCGTTGAGGCTGCTTCTCTATTAAATGAGGTGCCTGAATCTGGCTGAGGCACATGGCTGTCGTTTGCTCACTGGTTATCACCAGTTTAGGGACCGCTAAAACCTGGAGGCTCCCATAGGGAAGGCGGGAAGGCTCCGGGAGCCTGCGGCACAAGGAGCTGCGGCACGCAGCAGCAAGGCTGGACCACGCTCTCACGCCAGCTGCGAGGCCCCAAGGGTGATGCTGGACTATCTGGAGTCTTAATTCACTGATTATTTAACGGCTTTGCTGTTGGTTAAAGACAGGAGGTGTGTAAGGTTTGCTGTGTGTTTTGCTGCTTGGGAAAGTCCAGTTGCTTTTCTCTTGAGCAGATGGTACGAGCCCATTTGGTGGCTGGAGGAGCATCTTCAGGGCACATTGACTGCAGTCCGATTTTGCAACACCTGTTCCCCCTGCCCCCCTTTTTTGGTTTTTCCTTCCCCCCTTGTCCCCCCTTGCATTTGCTGTAGACGGTTGGTATCCAGTGGCCAGACTCCTGCAGGTTCCTTGTGCTCCCAAGGGGCTCGGTGGCCCAGGTCCAGGAAAAGCTGTTTATATTGCCGTCTTCTGCAGCAGCGCTTGCGTCGTGCTGCAAACGAGCCAGCCCTGGCCGTAAAAGTGAAACAAAGCCAAGACAAGGTTTTCACTTCATTGTAGCCATGGGTACGGGGGGGAAACCTGGACAGGGAGGATGGGAATAACTCTCAGAAAGCTGCTCATGCCTCTCGGCTCCTGAAGGCTCCCCAGGCTTGCAGGTGCCCAGCACCAGCTGAAAGCAAAGTCTGGAGACGACGGTTAATCCCATGGGCTTCTTTCTCTTCCCATCCCCGCCGCTCCGCTGGCTTTGCGCGTCGCCTTTATGCACGTGCAGGGTGCTGCGCATCCCAGCACCAGCTGTGCCATGCCAGGGAAAGCAAAGGTATGTGCGAGCGCTGTGCCGGGTGCCAGGCAGGGATGGAAAAGTGATAGACCGGGGTGATGCTGGTGAGGTTTTTAAGAGTTTCCTGGTCTGGCAGCAGCCATGCCATGCAAGTGAGGCAGTGCTAGCAAAGCTGGCTTGCTTGTGCAGGTCTGGATTTACCTTCGGGATACTTGGGGCTGTCGTTATTGCGGTGCTCTGAGAGGCTCGCCTGGGAATGGCTGCGGAAACAAAAGTGGCAGCCCGCAAGGAGCACGTGGTTTTTGTCCGGGAAGGTTTTTGTTAGATCCTTGGAGTAGGTGTTAGGCCAGAAAAGCTTCTCCTAGAAATGCCCCTCCAAAGCTGCCTCTGGCCACGCTGAGGATCAGGGGCGATGAACACCGTGGGTGAAGGGCCAAAGTGGGGCTTCAGCGCCAGGAAGGAAAGCAGGGGCTTTGCTGGGAGACAGACGCAGCCAGATCCTGCACCCAGACCCTGGCATTAAGCAACCAACCAGCCGACCTCCCCCCCCCCCCCGCAAAAGCCCTGTGAGGTGCCTGACCCCCCAGCAGCCAGCCTGGTGAAACGCCTGTCTCTCTTTGCTCTCTCCTTCCAGGACAAGGAGCAGATGACTACGGGGATTTACACCACCAAGTGGTTCCTGCAGTGTTTCATTGACAGGGTGAGGATGCTCTGAGGCTTGTTTGCTGCTCTGCCGCTTGCGTGCACGGTTAATCCGCCTGGATTTTTGAGAAAGTATCGTAATTGAAGAAGGTGTTAATATTTTATAAGGTGGGGTATTATGCGCGCACTCGTAAGTTAGTAAGGGAGAAGCTAAAAATAACTGTGTGTCACTGATGACAAGCCAGTCCCTGCTGCCTCATCACAAGCAGGTGCCGGGAGATGGCTCAG
Organism: Falco peregrinus; assembly: GCF_023634155.1. NCBI lineage: Eukaryota > Metazoa > Chordata > Aves > Falconiformes > Falconidae > Falco > Falco peregrinus. The sequence goes on along the minus strand of NC_073729.1, from coordinate 5,050,717 downwards.
CAGCAGCAGCGTAAGCTGCAAAGTCAGGAGAGATCCTTCTCCTGCCCACTGGCACTGCTGCAGAGGCGATTATTAACCTCACTTCAGCTTTGGAAACAATGTAGGGAGAAGAACTGCTGGAGGCACAAACCTCAGCAAATAGCGCTGCAGCAGCTGCGGGCAAAGGAGCAGTCTGGGCATTGGAGACACTTGAAAGCGTGAGAAAATTACCCGGATTTGTCCAGAGCTAATTTGTCAGTCCCAAGCCGAGAGTACTTTATTTTCAGGGGCAGCGTTGTGCTCACACACTGGAACGCAAGATCTGGACTTGCTCATATTTAGGACATCTGTGTGTCCTCGGTCTCAGTTTTCTGCTGCCCCGTCTCCTATAAAACAGCAGATGATCCCTTCCCCTGGAGAGGGATCTCGCTGCTTTGCAGCCTGACGCTCAAAGCTGTATAAAATGCAAAGTCCCTTTAATTGCAGCATCGTGATGAGAGGGTCTTGCCAGACTCTGGAGAGTAAGCACAGCATCCTAAGCTTGAACTGAAATGTCACAGTGGGACCAGTATTAATTTCTGTGCTGGTGAGATGCCTGAAATCTTTGCTGGGAGGTGATGGACGGCTCCATCATTTTGGGTATCAGTTCAGTCCTGTTTGTTAGGTTGGATCTGGGTTTTTCTAGCAGGCACAAATAAGCCTGTGTGTAATGAAGAGTACTTCTCTAGACACCGAAGGAGTGATTTTTTTATTTTTTTAATGCTTAGTGAAGCACTGTTGGGCCCTCAGACCTGTGCCATCAATAGCCTTTCATCTGTCTGGGCAATCTGGATGGATACAGGAGTGGTTTTGTGTGCTCGCAAGGCTGGAAGATGATGATGCTCCCTCCAGGGTAGGGGAGTCCACGTGCTAGCATGCCTGTGTGGAAAGTTTCTCCTTTTTCTGCATTCGTGGCCAGGTTTTAAGTACTTTTCCAGCCACCCAAGGGTCTTAGCTTTAAGGCAAAACCATCAACTCTAAAATAGGGTTTTGTGTTGTAGACTAATCCAATGCCCTGTTGCATGTTGCGGTGGAAGGGGACGTGGCGGTGCCACCAAACTCTGCATCATCATCCCACCAGTCGGTGCCAATGAGTTTGGTGCTAATGAGGCTTTTTGTTTGTGTGTTTGAAACAGACCCCCTTCACCCTCACCCTGCGGCTGTGGGATATCTACATTCTGGAAGGCGAGCGGGTGCTGACGGCCATGGCTTACACCATCCTCAAGCTGCACAAAAGTAAGGTCCCAGCAGGGCGCATCTGGTACGGCAGGGGTGGCGCCGTGCTGGGCCACCCGCACGCAGCTGGTCCGGCGAGCCTTGGTGGCCACCACCGGCCTGCTTCGTGCCTGCCCCGGCCCCAGAAGGCACCGGCCCGTGCTGGTGCTGCGGGGAGGCTGTGAGATGCTGCAAGGGTTGAAACGCTGCGCTCAGCGCGCAGCAAGCCCCACCTGAAACGCTCCCGGCTGCCTTCGTGCTTGCTGCGCCCCGCATTTTATCAACAGACTTTTAGGGGTGACACAGACCCATCTGACTGCAAAGCTCTGTGTAGTGGTTCAGCTGAAAGGGCTGTTAGAGGGAGGAAGAAATCTATTAATACGTTTCTAAAATGACCAGACCCAGGGTTTCTGACATAATATTAGGGCAATGATGTTTCTACCTCGAGGTCTTTGGGATTTTGAACCCCTCTTCTCCCATAAACTAGCAGCCTTGCTTTTGTCACCCCGTTAGGTCTCTGATCTGGGGCGGGAGCGATGCTGACGGTGCATGTTGGGAACCTGTGGGCCAGCGGGATTTATCGGGACTGTGTGTGTTGGCTTCTGCAAACAGCCACCCTGCTTCTTCCTTCAGCCGAATGAAGAACAGGCTATCCTGAAATACATCTTTAAGTATCCCGTTGGTTTGCAAAGGCTGGGCAACTGGCAGGCAGAAGTTTCAGCCTGGCTGGGAAGTCACCTCTCCTTCCTAAGAATGTGTGGTGTGGATCGGCATCTCTGCCTGCATCCTATTCCTGCCTGCATCCCACCCCTGCCTGCACCCCTGGCGTGGGTCAGCACCTCTGCCTGCGCCTCTGCCTGGGGCTGGCGGCTGTTCAGTCTGATGCTCCGGGTCTGTCTCCTGGAGCTTTTCCTCCTCCTAGAGGTACTGGTGAGAACTTCCAGAAATGGCCCAAACCTTGCATCCTGGTCAGCGTAGGTCCCAGCCGTCATCATCCTGCCATTGCTGAGCTACTGCCCGCAGGTGGCACGGACATGTAAATGTACCAGCAACCCCCAGCAACAGCAGGAGGGTGGGAAAGAGGCAAAAATATTCAGGCTGTCCCACCTTGGAGTGGGAGCAGCAGCAGAAACCTGGATAAAACCAAAGCAATGCAACCCACGCTTGTGCTACCCAGCAGCTTGGCCATGCCGCTGCCATTACTCCTGTCTGTCATCCCCCAGAGCGCTTGCTGAAGATGACGCTGGAAGATTTACGGGAATTTCTGCAGGAGAAAATTGCCGCTTCCCTGCAGTACGAGGATGATGCCGTCATCGAGCAGCTGCAGGTGTCGATGACTGAACTGCGCAAGATGAAATTTGACCTTCCCCCACCAGGTGCGTCGAGGGGAAGGTGGGTGGCCCGGTGGAGGCAGCCGGTGGTACCCGTGTCCCCTGGGGACCAGAGCATCCCTCTGGCGTGGCTGGGAACCGGGGCAGCCCAGGAGGGCTGGCACCTGCTGGGTGCAGCGTCTGCCTTCCCCCCGGTCGGGGCATGCCGGGTGCAGAAGTGAAGTGATGCACAGTTTGGGGTTTATTTTGTTTTCTCTGCTTCCAATGCAGCAAAGCCTGAGGAGTTCCCACGGAAACCCCTGGGGCTGGAGCTCTCCCTCAACCCAGTAGCTGTGAAGGGCAGCGTGGCGGCCAACGGCCAGAATGGGCGGGTGGGCGAGCACCCCCCAGACAGGGAGCCCCATCCCCAGCGAGGTCCCGGGGCCCTGGGAGGAACGGCGGTGGCAGACTCCAGGACTCCCACCCTCCCGGGCAGCGAAGCAGCTGAAACGACGGACATCCCCCTGCATCCTCCTGTGGGTGGGCTGCCGGGAGAGGAGCGTCGGGTGGAACCCACCGAGGATGGGCAGCTGCCATCTCTTCTGAAGGCAAGTGAGATGCAGGGCCACCACCACCTCCTGCCCACGGCCCTGCCTCCGGAGCAGCCGCTCCTCGCTCCCGGCCGGGCCGTGGTGAACCACGGGCCGGTCTCCCTCCCCACCCCAGCCAAGCATGGCTCCTTGGACTCCTTGCTCCAAAACGCGCCGTGTCCTCCGGACTTGAGCACAGCTGAGCCTTCTGCTGTGGACCACGCGGTATGGCAGCCAAGTCCTGCTGCCCGGCTGGCAGGAGAACAAGCATCTTCCCTCGGTGAAGACAAAGCGCTCGATGCACCCCCTCGCCCCTGGCCGGGCGGCTGCCAGCAGCTCTCCGGCACATCACAGCACGACAGCTCCCCTGAGAGCGAGCGCAGGGAGCAGACAGCTGAGGAGCGCTGCCGAGTGGCATTGCCAGACCCAACGGACTTGAAGCGCTTGGCAGCCAAAGCTGCATCCACGGGGGAGCTCACCAGTTTGCAGCAGAACGGGCCGGGGAGCCCCACTGGCCCCGGGCGCTGGCCGGAGGGCTTGTGCGCGCTGCCGGGGGGCAGCATGCCCCTCTTGTCCGGCAGCGAGTCGGTGGCCACGGGGCTGGGTGAGGGCTCCCCTGGGCAGCCGGCACCGGAGGCGGGGAACAGCCCCCACGCCGTCATCAAAACCACCACTCCCCTCCACATGGCCCACGCGACAGAGCAGGACTTGGCCAACAGAAAGCAGGTGGCATCGCCTCTGCCGGAGACGGGACGTCCCCTGCCTGCCAGCTCCGTGCCACCCCCTCTCGCGCTGGACCCGGCGGAGGCAGACGCCCAAAAGAGCCTCCAGAAACCATTAAACGCACTGAAAGCCCCACGGCCCCCCCTGAGCCCCAAACCAAAATTACCGCCGCAGGTTGCCAAATCCCGCTCGGAGAACAGTTTCCTCTCGGGCTCCCCTCCCCTGGCGAAGCTGCCCAAATCGGTCACCTATTAGTGGGGACAGGGGGGAGGCGAGGGAGAGGAAGCGGGTGCTGGAGCAGCACCCTCGCCCCGTTTTCGGGACCACCCCCCCTTCAGCAGGGCCGTGTCGGGGTGGCAGCACAGCACTGTGCTTCGGTACGAGCGCCCGGCGAGGAGGTTGGAGCGGTGGCCGCCGGTGCCAGGAGCCACCAGCAAATTGGGTTTGCATCGTTCCTATGGACAAATGGGAAAGCGCTTTCGTTTTTGTGTTGCTCGAAGCTCTCTGAGCCTCGTCACGCGTTGGTGGGGCAGCAGCAGGGCTGGCGAACGCAGCTGGGGAACGCGGTGCGTGTTTTCTGCTCCTGTCTGCTGTGGGTACCCGTGGCCGTGGGCGTTTCTTTAAAATGCCCGGCGGGTGCAGCCAGCAGCGTTGCTCCCAAAGGGCCCTGCCGCCGTAGCTCGGCGTTCGTGGCAGGCGGTGGGAGTGGGGGGGGTGGCAGGGCCGTGGTGCCCGGCAGGGCACGGGCAGCGCTGCCCGCTCCGTGCAATCCCGCAGAGCGGTGCCCGGCTCTTCCCGGCGCCTACTGCAGTGGCGGGGGCTGTCTGGGGCAGGGGGGTCTCCTTGGTGGGACCCCGGTGAAGGACCACCGCCAGGGTGGTTTCTTTCCCAAGGTGACAGGGACAGCAATGGAGGTTGAGCCTGGTCTTCCTGCTGGCCTTCCCCTCCTGGGTGCAGGGTGGGAGCTGCTGGTGGCGCGGCGCGGCACGGCAAAGCCGGCTTGGTGAGCAAGCGTCGGGGAAGGGGAGCGCGCTGCCCCCAGCCTGCACTCGGCCCACCCAGAAATCAGCACCCAAGGAAGGAAAGCCAGGCATGGCGGTTGGGATGGTGATGCTGTAGAGCATCAGCGTCACCACGGCACGCTGCTGGGGAGATGAGGCAGCGGGTGCCTGCGTGCCCTTCATGCACCGAGTCCTGCTGGGCTGGCCATGTCCTCCCCATCCCGCTGCACAGCCCAAACCATCGGCTGGAGGTGTGCCGGGACCCGGGCACGGCTCCAGTGTGGAAAGAGCTGGTCCAAACTCCTGTTCCCAGTAGCTACTTCACACCTACAGGTGAAAGCGCTTCCTCAGGGAGGAAGATTGATGGAAAGGGCAGGTAGTAAGCTGGTCCAGATGTGTTCTGTTTGACTCTGCTGGCCAGAAGAGGTGGGACTGCAGGTGGGATTCCCATGCCATTCCCAGGCCCTACGCAAAAGCTCCGTTAAGTTCTAAGGAGACTTTGAAAATGTTTTTTATCTCACAAGTTGCTTCAGTAACACAACCTGATCTGAAGCCTACCTGGAAGCCCAGCAGAAAACTTCCACTACGTTACTCTGTGGGGTTTATCAGGGTTCCTTTGGGTCGCTGTTTGATATTTTTGCCTTGTGTGCACGTGGCCGTTTATGTTAGCAGCAGGGAGCACAGCGGAGGGTGCACCCCATCCTTGGCTGCGGCCAGCCAGACACAGCACCTCGGCTTCTGGTGCAGCCCCTGCTCTGGCAGGGACCACGGCATCCGCAGTGCCCAGCCTTGCCCGCCCGCTCTCGCTCCGCAGCGCAGGGATAACCCCACTAGCTACCTCGCCGGCGCGTGGTGAGGAGTGGAGCGTTGCTCTTGGAGGAGAAGCGCTGTACGAACGTTCAGGTTTTGCCTTTTGAGACGCCACAGGCCCTTTCTAGGACGAGGGTGCTTGAACTGGTTTTCGTTTAGGGTGTGTTTTTCAGTAACCGTGCAGTAGTTACACTTGTTGGTCTGTTAAAATGCCGGGGCAGTGTTTCGGGACAGGTAGGGGTTACGTCAGGGGGCTGCTCAGCACCTCTTGGCTTGGGTTCTGTAGCTGGGGGGTCGGTCCTCTGCTTGAAGCACACGTAAGACTCCCGCTGACGCATCCCAGCGTTTGACTCGCTTGTGGGAGATCTGAGACCTCTTTCCCCTCGTTCTGACCCGTTTCCCCTCTTTTCAGGTACTCAGCCGTTGCACGTCGTGCTGCGTGCGCGCCCGGGCTGGGGTGCTGTGTAGTACTGACGTTGGAAAAGGTGGTTGGCTCTGGTTTTGGAGACATGTCAAACGCACAGTACCCGTTGCGTGGCATTGGGTGCATGGTGGTCACCAAGAATTTGGGGGGGTTCCTCCCCTCCAAGCCCTAACAGGAACGAGAAGCAAGGTCCTCGGTCACCTCCAAGCCTGGGGGAAGCCACCAACTGGTTTCAGTGACCTTTGGACCAGGCTTGCCCATTCCTACCAGTGAGCTTCTTGCTGGGAAGGTCCCCATCCTCCTTGATGTGCCACCTAAGCAGCTCTTCTCTAGCCTGCAGCCCCTGAAAGCTGGCAGGTTTGGGAAGAGTTCCCGGGGGCAAATAGCCTGAGCTGGCTGGAAGCTTGGAGGGATGCCCGAACCTCTTCTGTCTCTTGCCGCAGAGGAAGATGCGGGTGTGCGGCAGCGGGGCGGGCAGGATGTGGCCCAGCCAGCCTCAGCTCTTTTGCTGGCGATAGGAGGGGAAGGAGAAGGCTGAGGGTGGCAGCTCAGCAGGACAAGTGACTGGCCCAAGCCCCCTGCCCCAGCCCCCTGCAGCGGCCTCAGCAAAACTCAGGAAAGCTGCTGCCCCGTCCTTGTCCTCGCAGCCTTGGGGTGGCACCTCGCTGCCCTCCGGGTAGTTTTAAAGACCAGTGTTGTGGGTTTGGCTTTAGTTTGTTGTTTGGTTGGTTTGTAATTGAGCACTTTGAGTGGCTGCAGTGCTGGGGGGGGCAGCGGGAGCCAGGAGGGCGGCACTGGGGGACCCACACTGGGGACCCACACCAGGAACCCGTGCCAACGCGGGACGGCGGCTGAGGTCAGGGTTTCAGAGCCTGGCTACCATCTGCTTTTTCTTTTTAATTGCTATTCTTGTTTACAGCGTGGAACGCTTCCTCCATGACTCTTTCTAATGTATTATAATTATTACTTTAAAAAAAAACAACAACGTTTTCATGTCTGTGCTTTTTATTATTATTATTATTGTGGGGTTTTTGGTGCCTTTTTGTAAGGAAGTTTGGGGGCGGGGGGTGGGAAGTCAGTCAATCCTTTTTACACTGTTCCAAACAGACCGTCCGGAGTATTTGATGCTGTGCTTCACATGGTTGTAATGGTGACAGTTAAAGGAGTTTAGCATAAAATTAGTCTCCACGAGGTTTCTTACAGCAACAGATGCTGCAGCAAGACTGGCTGCCTCCTGGTGCTGGCTTTTAGCTTGGTTCCCCACATGTGCTTCAGCTGCGGTGAGTCTACCCTGCTCCTTTCGTGCCTTCCTCCCTGCCTTCCTGCCCTGCTTAAATCCCGGCATCCCCAGCAGCAGTGGTAAGAAAACTGCTGCTTTCGACGTGCTGCCGTCCTCTCCCGGTGGGCCATGGGCAGCATCCTGCCCCCAGCCCCTGCGCATCCCACGTGGCCAGCAGCCCTGCTGCAGTTCTCATTTTTTTGCCCAAGATTTTGTATTTGGAGTTTTGCTGCCCACAAGCAGCGCTGGGAGGGTCAGAGGGGATGGGGAGTGAGGGGACACAGGCCTTGGGCGCAGCGGAGGGGGGGAATGTGACACATCATGATGCTACACCAGTCAGAGCCGAGTCATGCTTACACTGCTCACTGGGAGCGTAAGGGGGTGCCGCTGACAGCGGAAAATGGATTTTAAAAAGCTGTATGTGAGCAGCCCCTCTGGCACCCCCCAGATTCCACGGCCACTGCTTCCCGTGCTTAGATCACCACAGCACTGTTGGCTTTGGGGTGTCACATTTGCACGGTATTTTGGTTTCCCCTAAGAGAACACTGCCGTTTGGTACTTCAGCAGCATGGTTATGGTAAACGCAGGGTCATTGGTCTCTAACAGGGCAGCACGGAGGCACAAAGACTGACAGCAAAATCCGAGCTGGATGCCATCCTAGGGCTGAAGGACAGTGCAGGAATTGTGGCATCCTGGAGCATCACCCAGCGAGTGCCATCAGCTGGTGTTCCTGCTTCTAGCAGTGCTCTGCCTCACCTAAAAGAGGTCAAACAGGGACAAAAAAGGCTCCTACCTTGTTCTCCTTAAGTTAGCGCATTTATATTAACTAGTTAAAACCCAGCCTGCGACCCTGGGGAAAAAAACAGCAGCAGCAAGCACCACGTCGCAGCACTCTCCAAACTATCAAGCTGCAACAAGGTCCGTTACCACCTCATCCCAGCACTCTTCATGCCAGACTCTCTGCTGCCTTCGCCTCGTTTCTCTTCATCCAGGGCATGTGTTCTGTCTCCTCTTGCTTCTTCCTCTCTCTCATCTTCCTCGGCTGCTCTCCCTTCATTGGCTCTCGACCCCTTCACAGAACCAGCCACAGCTGCACCTTAGCTACATCGGCCAACGCGCCGCCCCTGAAGCCAACCACAGCTGTATATTATCAATGCTAATTAACCCAGCTTCATTCCTCTACAGAGCAGTGCAACAAGGAGGCAGCTCTTGGGGTGGCTCCTGTATCATCTCGCGCTGGATGCCAGCCCAGGGATGCTCCATGGCGAGCAGGGGCAGGACATCGTGGGCTGGAGGAAGCCAACCTCATCCCTCGCGTGTTTGCAGGTGCCAGCTAGGCAAACCTGCTGGCCGGGGCAGCACAGAGCGAGCGGGCGACTGGGGCCGGGTGTGAAGGGCTGGCAGTTACCTACATGATGTTGAGGATGTGGCATCTGTCTGACCGCTGGGACAGTGGCAGCTCCATGCTGCCACGCGGGGAGCAGAAGCATCCAGAAGCACAGGGTTCCCCCAGGGAAGGTGAGTCACGCTGGGTTTGAGGGGTGTAGCGGGGAGAGTCGTGTTCCTCTCCGAAACAGCCTCGTTTTGTGTGGTCATTGAAAAAAAATGAAGTAAAGGCATTGCTCCCTGGCATCCCCAGGCGTGTGCCCGGTCGTGGCCTCCTGGCTGTGTGCCCCTGTGGGGACCAGGGAGCGGGGCCGGGCTGCACCGCGTGCCCTGACAGCATCCCTCGGGCTAGTGCAGGAGCACAGTGGTACCCAGCACCGAAGGGGACCCGCTAGGGTTGTGGGGCTTGGGTTTGGGGCTTGGCTCAAGAAGGACATGCCAAGCACCCAGTGCAGAGTGCCCCCCCCCGGGAAGGCCACCCCTGGGACTTGCCCAGCAGGTCAGCCCAGGACCTCAGTCCCTTACCAGAGAAGTGACAGACCTCAGGGTAGACACAAGCCATGCCTGGGGTCCAGCCTAGGCCAAACACCGGGAGCAGCAGGTCACCGGCATGGCTCCCCCGCTGCCAGGAGGGGCTGGGGACAGGGTGCAGACAGCCCCTGTCCCCTCCTGTGCCCCCAGGGCCGGGTGCTGCTCCCAGGGACCGAGAGCAGGACAGCTGCGTAGTCCCAAGCCCAAGTTCACCTACAGCGGGGACCAGTGACAGATGAACCCTGTGGAAGGTACCGAGGCTGCTGCTTAAATCCTAACGGCTCTGTCAGCCAGGGTCAGGTCCTCCCACTGCCTCTCCCTCCGTACTTGGCATTCGCCATTAAATCCCATTAATATTGCCATATTCTCATTAAATCCCCCCCTTTCTGTGGTGGAGTTCATGAGTGTCACCCTTTATCCCAGCTCCCCGGGCCGGTCGCTGCCCAGAGGCCCCCCCAGTGCAGAGCCACAGGCGACGCTGGGCGCGGGTGCCCGGGCATCCCTGCAGTTCCTGCCCTTCCTGGCCCATCCACAGCGAAACCAGCCGTGCCAGGAGCTGGGACAGGGGCAGCCACGTCTCGCCCTGTTGCTTGCTCGCTCTGTGCCAAGCCACGGCTGCACTCCTCATCCTCCCTGCCCACCACCCACGGCCACCAAGAGCTTGGCAGCCCTGCTGCGTGCCTCTGCCATACACCAGCCAGCGCTGAATAATTTATGCTCAGTGGAGCCTGGAGCAGAGCCAGGCCGAGGGAGGGAGCGAGGCTTGGGGCTGTTTGAGGCTCTGGTCCTGGGATGCAGTGAAGGGAGAGATGGATGTGCTGTGCCTGGGAGCTTTATGCCCCAGCCTGTTTGGCAGAGGTAGTGCTAGTCTTCCTCCTCTTCAACTCGCTGTGCTGCTTTGCCTGATGCTCGCATGCGGCTGTGCTGCTCGCATGCTCCTCGCATGCTGCAAAGGGGCTGCGGCAGCAGCGGCTGGGAGCTGGGCAGCGGGGTGAGGGCACGCAGGGCATGCATCCCCAGCCCCAGACGCCCTGGCCGGGGCTGGTACCTTGGCACTGCAAAGCCACAGCCCCTGCCCTGAGCCCAAGGCTCGCCTGCCCTGGGGAGAGCGGAGCTGCGCATGCACAGATCATCTTCATCCCAGTTCCCACAGCTGCTGGTGGCCAGGACGTTTGCTCCCACACCCTCCTCTGAGCAATGCTACCCCCCCCTTCTACAGCGCATCATCAGGTATAAACCTGCACACAGCAAATAACAGCCTGGCAGTGGGAACAGGCATGTCTGAGCCCTTCCCAGACCACCTCCTGCATCCCACCACCTCCTGCATCCCACCTCGGGCGTCGAGGAAGCACGCAGGGTGCACGCCAGCATGCTGTCACTGAGCGAGGCCACCGTGCTTGCCCAGCAGCACAGGAGGGAAGCAACCGGAGCTGGAACAAGGCAGCCAGCCACCTCGCTAGGAGACAAAGCAGCTGGTCCCACCCCACGAGCACCCCTGCTCGCTGGCAGGAGCTACAAGAGACCAAGGTGGGGATGGAGATGGCTTTGAAGGCACGCGCAAAGGCACGGGTCCGAGGGGCTGGTGTCACCGAAGCCTGGCCCCGTTCTTCAACACGGTTAAAACGAGCCCTCCCTAAGACACAGAGGAAAGTTAACTGCAACAAACTTCCATCCTTGCTCCAAAACTGCTATGAGGTCCCAAGAGGCACCTGTGGACAGATGCACCCCAAGCCCCTGCTGCCACCCACCCTGCTATGAGCCTGGGCCACTCTGGTGCTCTGGAGGCCACGCAGCCCTGCAGCTCCCTCTGGCAGGCAGTTCCTGGGGGAAGCTGGTTCTTGGGTGGCTTTGCTTCCCTGTAAGGCTCCTGGTGGAGCCAAGAGGTGATACAGAGGTACTGCTCGGGCTGCAGAGGTCTGCAGCATGGACTGGAGTCTAGTCCAGAAGGGAAACCTGGTCTGCTCCTCTTTACCCAGCTACACCGCAAGCGAGGAGGAGGATGCCAGCACTGAGCCACCAGGGCTGCTCCGTAAAACAGCCTTTCATTCAGCTACCCACCCCCTCAGGTCTCTCCAGCAACGACAGCTGCCAGCCTCCCGCAAACTCAGCGCAGATGCTTGCCAAAGCCTTCAGCAAGCACCATGTGCTCATCCATCCCGGAGTCATCCTCTCTGCTGGCTTAGGGAAACGCTTCTGTGGAAGCCCTGACAGACCGAAAGGCACGAGATCTGTTCCAGCACTTCATCAGCATCTTTAAGGACCTGTAAGCAGTTCTGTCAGCTGACTCAGCTGTGATGTCTCTGGAGCCCCAACCCCTCCGTTACAGGGTGTGGGGCACTTGAATGATGTGGGAGAGAAAAGCTTCTATGTGTCCTGGGCCATCCAGACCTGACCTGACCTGACCAGACCTCCTCATCTTTTCCATCATTTGAGGATGGGTTCCAAGGTGGCACGCCTCCCAGACCTCCTCACCCAGCCCGTCACTTAAGGATGGGTTCCAAGGTGGCACGCCTCCACCACCAGAGACGCAGCCTCGGCAGCTGATCACCACGATACTGCTGCAGCCTGCTCAGGGGCGGCGTTCACGCTTGCCCGAGACCCAGGGCACAGCACCAAGCCTGCAGCCTTGCCATGACCGGCTGAAGAGAGATCACAGCCCCCAGACGTGAGATGATGTGCCCAAATGCAGCAAAAAGCTTACCTCGGTGGCCTCGTGCAGCTTCCAGCTACGTGCCCGCGGCGGCTCTTTGCAACAACCGCACTCTCTGCCACAGCAGCAGAACCGAGGTGGGCAACAAACTCCTTGTCGGAAGGGAAACGACATCTTCTAGTCCAGGGACTTTGAGAACAACCGGGCGTTAAATAACTACAGGGAAAATAAACTACATCAACTCCAAGCCCAGACCTACGCTCGCTCCAATGAAACTGTCCCCTCCCTTTCAGATTCCAGCAGCTCAGCTGGCGAGCAGACAGCACGTGGTGAGCTCATGCGCCGACCTCCTGCCTGGTGCCACCCACACTGCTGTGCCATCCCTGTTACCAGCACAAATTCGGCACGTGGGAACGCCGGGTTCAAAGTCACAGCCCCACCTGCGAGGGGCGACACGGCTTTTGGCTACCGCAAAGATCAGATCAGAGCTGACGTGTCGTACTGTGTACTGAAGACGTATTTTAGGACCCTCCCGAAAGCCACCTTCCTGGGACAAAGGCGCAGCACCACATCCATCCACGATCAGCACGTGATTTTGGGGGAAGAGCTGTGGGTCCAGCTTTTAGCACCCCCTTTTGCTCCCCCCATCTACCTCCAACTTTCAGCATGGACCTGAACATTGACCTGAAGCAATGCTCCTTGGGATCTTCTAATTACAGCAAAAAGCTAACCAAAGGTGCTGCCAGCTCCTGAGGTGACCAGCACTGCCTGGCAGAGGGTCCTGGCTGTAATTCACCGGAGGACCTCGGACCACCACCATCCAGGTCCTCCTGAGATGCTGGCCATCTTCAGTTCCAGCTCCTGCCTGCCTGCTGGATGTCTGAGGTGCTGTCCTGGCGTAGCACTGTACCACCACCTGCACAGAGATGACGGTGTGCCCAGGCTCCTGAAGAACTTTTAGGTCCATCTGCAGAACCCTGGTGACTCTTAGCACCCCTTTATGTCTGCTTTAGCCATAGGTACAATAGGACTGTGACCACCCAGCCCAGAGACTGTCAATATCTGGAACCGCTTGAAGCGTACAGCAGGTCAAAGCTGTGAGATGTCAACTAGGCTCTTCCACCAGGGAGAAAAGCCTGGCTGGTGCCTGGTGGTGTGCTGCTAAACACAGGCAGTGACCGCCGAGATGCTGATGAAACAGCTCGTCTTCGGCTCCCCTCGGTGCAACACCCATGAGGAGCAGCCCAAGGAAGCAACAGGATCGTGCAACTAGAAGACACCAGCACAAGCCACGGTAACACACGGGACTTGACCAGACCCAGAGCTTTCCAGAGCAAGCTGGAAAACCTCGCCCTGAGGGGTGCAGAAACCCCTCTGAAGGGGGATGCTCGGACTTCTGCTTCCTGCTCCCGACCAAAGGGCTGAAGGACGTCGTATTGCAGCCAGCGCTGCCCTCGCCAAGCTGTGCCTGCCCCCTGAGAACGCCTCACCCCGCTGCTCCCCGGAGCTCCTCAGCTTGCCCGACCACGGCTCACGGTCCCAAACTGCAGTTTCTGGCTCCCAACCAGAAATGAGCAGATACTCTCAGGTGTTAGAGCCATCCAGAGCCCCAAACACAGCGTTACTCCTCACCTGAGGGCCTCCAGCTAAGCTCTATGGCAGAAACAGCACCGGGTTCCTCATGCAGTTAACAGCACCAAGCACGGGTCCCCCCCATCAACCCACCCACTTACCATTAAGGCTTTTAGTCATCATCTTCTGGAAAGACGGGAGCAGCCCGGCCCTGGGCCCTGCCTGCAGTTCCCCCAAGCAACCAAACCCACACTGCCAGGCTTCACGCTTGAAGCAGCTCGGGTTGGGAGGTTTTCGGGGAGCCTCTGGTCCAGCCTCACCATCCAACAGCAGCTGCAGCATCTTCAGCACTCCTCCAGCGCGGGGCAGGCGCCGCTGCAAACAGCACAGCCAGCTCAAGGCAGGGCAGCTTTTCCCTCGGGTGACTGCTCCTACTCGAGCCGGGATCAGCCTTTCTCCCGCAGGAACCGGGTGCCAGGCAGCTGCAGCCAGGGTGAGGGCTGTACCCCGCGGCACGTCGGAGCAGGCAAGTACAAAACACAAGGCATTAGCACAAGTCTCGTCTTGCCCAGGCCAAAAGCAAAGGCAGCAACTCCGAGCAGCACTGCAGTTTGCTTCTGCTGCTGCCTGGCACGACAGAAGATGAGGGGTGGGACGGGAGGCTGCCCGCACGGATGCTGGGAACCCCTGGTGGGCTGTGGCTTCATGCTGGGGTGACCGGGGTCTTTGTACCCGCTTTGCCCTGTGACTCACGCTGCCCTCGCTGCTCCCAACCCCTGCCAGCCTCGGCTGCTGAACTCGGTGCCTTTGCAGGCCTGGGCGAGCCTGTGCAGCGCAGCTGCCCACCAGACTTGGCTGGATCACCTTCCCCCTGTGATGCTCTTCACTCTGGATGCCAGCTAAATTAGCCTGCGCAATGGCTTGGGAGAGGGAAAGGCGGCAAGCAGCAAGCTGCCTGCTGCACCGAGTGCAATGCCTTGCCCTGGCCCTGCGAGCAAAAGGCAGGTGAGAGAAGCTGGTCAGCCCCCAGGCAAAAATCCCAAGGCTCATTGAAAACCGGCTTCCCAGTTATCAGTCCTTATCCAAAAAACTCTTACGTACTCTAAACCCAGGGACTGGAAGTCTGAATCCTTTCGTCCTAGCTGCTGAGCAGCCAGCCAGCTGTCTGCAGCGCCGGAGAGCCCTTCTGCTACGTGCTCACCAGTAATTAAGCTGTGCACAGGGCAGACGAGGATCTGAATACCATTACGCAGTGCTGACAGACTGGAGCAGCCCAAGGTCTATGTGCTGTGCAGGTGTTAGTGTTAGATGGGTGCTATAGGGGAGCAGAAAGGCCTAATTCTACCTCTGGAGCACATAAACATTTGAGAGGTGCTGTGCCAGAAAGAGCTGCCTGGGAAAAAAAAAAAAAAAATCAAGGAAGCAACCAAATGGCACCAGCTGAGGTGAACCCAGCTCTCAGATCTCCTCCCTGATGCTTCTTCCCTTCCAGGTATCACATCTAAGGCCATAAAAAAATAAGAAATACCACAAGGACTAGGCTGACGGCAAAGCACCCAGGGGAGCGCCAAGGACAGGCTTCGATGGGCTGCGCTCTTCCACGCCACCAAAACTTGGGGCCAGCAAAGAGTTTCAGGTGGACTGGGGGGATGGGGACATGACGATGACTTGCCGGAGACAAAGACAGCTCTATCCCGATCGCCTTCACGGTCTACAGCATGGCCTCGGTCCATGGAGAGCAAATCTCAGCGCCCTCCCCTCCCCGCCGTCCCACCAGCGATCCTCCCGGAGCACCAGCAGCAGCGCCTCTGGAAGGAGGACACAGCCAGCGAGACGGTTTGTTGAGACCATCAAATAATAATTTACTGTGATTCAATCTGTGGCTTTGTACAGTTGCCGGGGTGGGAGGAGGCCAAAGGAGGAGGGGATAGGAAAAGAAAAAACGTCGTTTGCCGCAGGCTTGGGTGAAGTGCGAGATAGTCCTTGGAGGGGCTCATGCTCCCCCTGTCCTCTTCCTCCTCCTCTTCCTCTCCCCCTCCCCCTGTACTCCTCCCCTGAATCCACTTGCTTCTTCCTTCGCTTCACCTCTTTCCTTGCGCTCGGCACAGTGGGAACCTCTCCAAGACGCAGTCCAGTCAGCTGAAACCAAAAAAGGACACTCGTCAGCACCCCCTCGCCCTCAGGACCAGCGGGGGCTGTTTCCATCGCCCACCCTGCACGTTTCGGGATGACCCTGCTAGTGCCCAGAGAGGGAAAGCAAAGGGCTACACAGGCCCCGGAGGTGTGGACCCGGCTCAGCACGGAACACGCATTCCCTGCACGTTCCCCCCTTCCCCCCCCCACGCCCCCCCCCGGTCTGAAGGCACGGCCCCTGCCGGCACTGCCACCCGGCTGCGACAAGGACCCGGCTTCTGGCCATCGGTGCAGGGGAGCAGCAGCATCCGCCAGCCCGCGCCGTCAGCTGTGAGCCAGAGCAGGAAACGAGCCCCGAGCTCACATCCCCATCCGGAGGAAATGCTCCCGAACATCTGGAAGACCCGAACATCTGGAAACCCCTCCTAGCAGTGATAAGTGCGCTGGGCACAGCACTCGGCTTGGGCCCCCCAGAGACCTCGCGCGCCTCGGCGGGGAGCAGAGGGGTGGGGTGCTCGGCTGGTTTTTTGCTCAGAGGAAGCGAGCACTGCCAGCATTTTTATTTTTTTCCTCGGGGAAGAGCTCTGCTGCGCTCACAGCCTTTGGCTCAAAAAGCAACGGAGAAAAACCAGCTGCCCACTTCCACCTTCAGCAAGACCCTCTTAGCACCACCTCCAGAGACAATGTGCTTTGCCTTAGGACTCCCAGCAGTTGTGTAAAGGGGTGAAGGGCCAGGCCAGGTGCTTGGGAGACCCCCCCAAAAGACATTGAGGGCAATGTCTGTGCACGGTTTTCTCCCACACCCCAGTCCCAGGTGGCCTTAGACGTACATCTCCCCCGCGCGCTCTCTCCCAGTTGCCTCCCTCCGTTTCTGCCATGGAAGGAGCTGGTCACACAGCCAGATGTTCCCAGGCGTTTGGCTTAAGGCCATCCAGCTCACACAGGGACACCAAGAGGAGCTCTCCCTCACTGCTACCCAGCAGGATTGCAATGATTTAAATACTCATCCTTCCAAAAAAAACCCCCACAAAACCACCAACATGGAAAGAAAAAGAAGAAGAACAGACAAGTGAACATGGACCATCTGAAAAACCCTGTTTCTGGCTCCAGCACACACAATTTATGAAAGCAGAACAGCCCCCTTATGGCTAATTCTCAACATTGCCACAGTTCCAAATATCCCAGCGGATGCACCTAATGGGGAAGATGCTTCTGAGGAACACGGGACTTTCACAGTGAGGCAGGTCTGCTCCGAAGCTTTAGGACGAGGGAATTTACAGGAGTTTCTCAGGAGGCAACGTGCTCACCCAGCTCTTCATCTGAACTTTTCTAGGGCCAGCGTGGTGGACACGCAGTGAGCCGCACACCTGTAACACCAGCTTAACTCCCCTTTCAGTGGGGCAGCACGGGAAGGAGCTTTCCTGGGGAAAGCACGACAAAACACATGGGTTTTTTAATCCGTTCCGTAGAATTTTTGTTCCACAAAATGGGGGGGGGGGGGGGGGGGAAGTAAACAATCCTTTCTTCCTACATGCTTCCTCAGGAAAGTGGGAATTTTGACTTACCCATGTTTTGACAGAAAAATGCTGTTTCAGTCAAAAAAGCATTTCCTTAAAAAATACCCGTTGCTGAAAATTGTTTCTGCTGCATTTGGTTGCAGATGAGCGCGCCTGCAGTCGCCTCCTGCCCTGCTTCCAATCTAACCCCGCTGCACCCCATTCGCCTGCTTCCAGCACTCACCGCAGTCACGATATCACACATTTACAGTTCATGCAGCCGGGGCCGCTCTCGTCTGGGGGATTCAGTTTGCGCAGCTTGTGCTGCCGGATCTCCCGCACCAAGGTGTAGAAGGCATCTTCAACGCCCTGGAAGAAAAGCATCACTTCAAGCGGCTGCCCGCTTCGAGAGGGGACAGTGGGGAGAGGGAAGAGCTCTGCTCCCCAGCTTGGTGTCCCTAGCGCTGTCTTCCAGCAGGGCAGATGGCAGTTAAAGCACAAAACCAAGCTGGGAAGATTTAACAGGGATCTTAGCGTGGCCCCCAAACAGAGAGCGAGATGGAGTGAGCCACCACGAGGCCAAGGAGCTCTGAAGTCCTTGAGATGCATCAGCTTTCAGCAGCCTGCAGGAGATCCAGCACCCAAGAGAAAAGCCACCACTAGACCACGGAAGGTATCATCTGCTCCACTCCCACCTCTGTGCTCTGGGAGCCCCACAGGGTCCTTCCAGCGCTGGCACATTCTGCCTGCAGGTCTGCCAAAACAGACCGTGGGTGAGGCTGGCCCAGTCCCCTGAGGTTAGCTGACCTGCTGTGGGGGTTAGCCCAGAGCCCTGGAGAAACCCCTGAGACAGCATCTTGCCTCCACTGCTGCCAAAGGGATTATGGAGGCTCCAGCCTGGACAGGGAGGGAAGAGAAGGGAACGTCCCGATGGAGCGTTTAGCCTCAAGGAACCAACTAACCCCAGCCCTTACACCCATCTGTCTGCCCGTTCCCGGCTCTCCAGGACAGCGCTGGAGAAAAAAGAAAAGATTTTGTTTACAAGCCTCCTCCTACCTGTCTGGTTTTGGCAGAGGTTTCTATGTAGGGGATCCCGTAACTCCGGGCCAGGTCCTGCGCTTGCCGGGTCTCCACTGTCCGGGCTGGCAGGTCACATTTATTTCCCACCAGCACCATGGGAACATCATCTGAGTCTTTCACCCTCTTGATCTGCTCCCTGCAAGAGTAAAAAGTGCTAAAGTGAAGGGAGAAAAGGCACCGGGGGGCAGCTCCGGGACATTCCCCACCAGTTTCTTCGTCAAGAATTAACAGCTCTGCTTCGTTCCTGCCCGGCGCCTGGTGTTGGGCTTCCAGCAGAACATAAATGACCACAGCACGTAACCGAGTAAACAGCAAACTAGCTAGGGCACTTTTGGAAACAAAAACTAAACACACTTCTGCTCTTTAAATGCGACTATTTATAAACACAACTTGAGATCATGACAATCTGTATTAAGACATGAGCTTAAGACAGTTTAAGCTGAATAAAAATGAGTCCTTGAGCAGTCACCTGTGTTATTTCCAACATTTTAGATCAAGTCATCCCCCTGAATGGGAACAAAAAGAAAAAATCCTCTGCAACCTGAGTTTGCTGAGCTGATAAACCAGCTTTTGGCAGCCGTAGCCTTCCCTGCAGATGCACAGGCAGCATTCGCTTCCGTTCAGTTTAGTTCAGGTCATTCAAAGTTGAGAAACCAACTGGGAAGCAAAAAGGCTGCAATGCTTGCGTCTTCATTCCAGCCTCAGACTTAAACCTAGGTGGGCGAAGATGAGATCTACCACTTCTAAAAATCTGAAAGGCCACTACGACCACAAACAATCCATTCCGTTCCCTCCTGGTAGATAACAACTTCCTCTGCTTAATAAATCACTTAACTTCAGATGCAGAACAGCTTTTTTTATTTTTTTTTTCTTCCTCATGCATTCAGAATATTTAACTTGGGTTTATTTAACTAACAAAAGCATTAGGTAAATTTCTGCTGATTTCTGCATTTTAATCGAATTCAAATTTCCATCCAAAAGCAGCTGGACATGTATCACACACACGCCAAAAAAATAATCAATCTCCTTTTTTAATGTAGCAGAACATAGAAATGAAGTCTGACTATATGTATGATATGCCATAAAGCCACTTAAACGTTCCATGTAACATCCTGATCAGCAAATGCAAGTACTAAATTTAGTGCACAGGCTACACTTAGCTGAAAAGAGATACCTCCTAATGGTTACTAACCGGGGAGAGCTGGCATTTCTCTGGGGAATATTCTTTTAAAAGTGCAAACACAAAGAGCAGAGGCGAAACAAGATGAAAGCCAGTGATTTACATCATGATTAAAACTGGGGCTTGAAATCAAGCCATCCTGCGAGTGATTCACAGGCACCGGCCCCAGCACAAGGATGAATGCTGCTGAATCCCTCAGGTGCTTTAGGAAAATCCCATCCTTTGTCCTCCGGTTCAGCTAAAACAAGCCAAGTTAGTCCGGCCGTATAGGTATTACGCCAAACACACCTTCTAGCCAAAGACCGAGGCCTCTCGACAGCTCAGAGCAGCATCTCTGCCTACGGAGCGAGGAAGGGCTGCGCCTGCGCCCGGAGCAGCAGGATTACCCCAGAGCCGGGTCTATGCCGAGGGATCCGGGTCCCTTGGTGGGCAGCGCAGAGCGGGGACAGGCACAGCCACCTCCTGCATCCTCTGCAACGCGCCTCCCACCACAGCTAAGCCTTGGAAAAAGGCAGAAAGCAGAGAGATCCCTCCTAAGCCAGGGTAACCAGGGAAGGCTCCCGCTGCGTTTCTGTATCTTGGTGCTCCAGCTCTGCGGGGATGATGGCAGCAGCGGGGGGAAGCAGGCTGGGTAGCCTGGGTGCAGCCAAAGCAGGAGCACGCCAGGATGGGGGTCCCTGCTCTGCCACTGCCCCCCCAGCACGTCCTCTCGCGAAGCCCCGGCCCGGGGCTCTGCCGCTCCTCCGGCTCCGTCCTTGCCCTGGTGGCAAGCGAGCTCCGGCGGGCCAGGAGTGCCCCCCCGGTGGGCCAGGAGTGCCCCCCGCCTCGCCGCAGGGGCTGCGGGCAGGGAAGCAGCCCTCCCGGCCCTTCCCCACCTCCTCTCCCAGCTCCCAGCCCTGCACAGCTCCCTGAGATCGACTGCACTAACAAAGCAATTCCATTAATTAGGGAGGGAAGGGAGGGGGTCACAGAGGATCAGCTCTCTCTTTAGTCACCATAAACACTTCAACATTACATTACCGAGTCCCCAAAGGCCACGAGCAATCCCTTCGGATGGGTTTTATTGGAGTCACTGACATTAGCCGTCTGCTCCGTCTCTTCCCTGGGGAACGGCCACTTGAGCTAATGGTCTTTGCTGGCAGCCAGCGCTTCCACCGCGGGGGCTGATCTAAAAGGGAGGGCGGGAGGGTGCAGCGAGGCCTCCCCCTCGCACCGGGCATGAGGGAAGGGGCCCCTCCAGGATACCAACCTGTACTGGTGAATGTCTTCAAAGGACTTGGTGTTATTGATGGCGAAGACGCAGAGGAATCCTTCCCCCGTTCTCATGTACTGGTCTCTCATGGCACTGTACTCTTCCTGCCCTGCGGTATCCAAGATGTCTAACAAGCAGGTCTCTCCATCGATGACGACTTGCTTTCTGTAGGAATCCTGGAGGCCAGGAGAGGGAGAGAAAGGCAGGAGGATGCATTAAGGGAGGGCAGGGGTCTGGCCAGGTGAAGGGATGCAGCAAGTGCATCCCTGGGAAGATGCCAAGTCACACTCTGCTCAGTTTCAGCTCCCATTAAACAGCCGACTCAACCTGTTTCAAAAATGGGAGGTAAAGGGAAAAGAAGAAAAAAAAAAAAAATGGAAAAAGGGAACAGCTGAGCACGTTTCCCTTTCTCTGGCAGAGCCACAGAGCAGACAGGCCCTGCCTTGCTCTCCCCATTCCCAGCCCTGCCGCTAGCAGACCAGGGGCAGCTTTGTCTCTGCCACACCACACAGCCCTCAGTAACTATTTTCCTAAGCCTTATTTAGTCCCAGCTAATCCCTTCTGCTGCCGCCCTGCCTGGGTGCTGGAAGGGGACACCCGGGAAAGGCGGCTCTGGCCACCCAGAGCTTCCAGCAACCACCACCTGCAGTCTGTGGCGCTGGAAGCTGTTCGAGATCACCCGCAAAGCCAGCACCTTCAACGCATCTCCCATCAGGCACCAGAGGTGATAAGCCACCAGTAAGGCTGCAAACTGCTTGACAGTAAACCTCTGCTTCAAACATGAGACACCCCCCCCCCAACCACACTGTGAGGAGGGTGTTTCCCACAACCAGTCTGTGCCCAGAGGGCTCCAGGAGAGGCAAGGACTATCCAAGCCGGTCCTTTGAAGTTGGGGTTTTTTTTTTCCCTTGCAGCAGAAGCAATCGCAACTTATCACAGATGTGAGAAGACCTGGAAATCACTGAGTATCCCTCTAAAAGTTCCATTTTCAAGGCAGGCTCCTCCAAGCATCACTCCTCCCCACCATGCCTCTCCCCAGTTTCAGCAGCAGGGATGCTGCTGGGGCAGCCCCTGCACAGAGCAACTGCCTCCTCCCTCTCCGGCAGCCGTCCCCTGGGTACGGCACAGCATCCTCCGCTCTCAGCAAGAGAAGGAAGCCAAAACCAAAGGCACAAGAACGGTGAGAGTCAGCAGTATGACCGCCACAGCGCTTTGCAGCCACTCGCAGAGGCTACGGCTGCAGTTTAAAATTAATTCAAATGTCTGCTGCACTTCCAACGACCACAACAATGTTATCAGATGAGCTCTGCAGGTCTGCAGACAAACAGCCGACACAGCAAAGGTCACCGACAGGAGCAGCAGCAGCACAGAAAGGGAATGGGGCCAAGCCTTTGGTTCATTACTATGTCGTCATCTACTGGGGCTAATTAAAGTCTACCCTCACCTTGTGGAGAGGGCCACAGAATGAGGAGATGAGATCTATTCTGCCATGACCTTCTTGGCCGTGCCTTCCCAAAAAGGGGACTGCTGACCCACCGGGAGTAAGTGTGGAGTGATGGGCTGGCTTTCAGCCAGCCGCTCTGAAGGCAACTGGCAGGCTGCCCTGTGGGGATGCACTCCCATTTCCAATCAATAATGTATCTGGAGCCTCCTTGGCGCAAGGGAGAAGGGCACTGGTTCCACCTCTAGGGTCCCAGTGTCTGGCAGGGACCGGCAAAGGGGCCGCCAGCGCCTGCTCTTCCCAGCAGACCACCCCCCTCTTGTGTCCAGAGGAGCAGCCCCTCGGCACACGCGGTCACAATTCATTGCTAAGTCCCGGCTAAGGCGGTGCCACCAGCAGACAGCACGCCCAAGGAGAAGCGATCCCACACCTCGGCTCAAGTCACCAACAGCCTGCCCCTAAGGCCAGCCGGCTCGCTAGCAAAGCGAAGGCGCTACCAGTCTTGCAGAGGATGCTCTGCAGCCCACTCCCCAAAGGAAAGGGACAAGCTCTCCCCACCTCTGCCTGGTGTCCAGCTGGGGGGATGCTGGGGATGGCAGCCCAGCCGGCCCCGCCGTGCTGCTGGGTGACCCGGTGGCTGCTGCAGAGGTAGAAGCCACCAGCCCGCCGGTCTGGCCACCGGCACCCTGTGGCCTCACTGCTCCCGTGCAGACCCCATGTCCCACCCCACCTCTGGGCGCCAGGGAAAGGGGCCGGACCCAGCTGTGAAGTGCCAGGCGGCAGAAACAACGTCCGCTTGGGGTTCAGCCGGGGGATCCCAGACGGATGCTGGGAACACCTCGGTGTGCTAAGGGAGCAGGCCAAGAGGTCCATTTGTTAAACACTATGGTCAGGATACGACCAAAGCCTCGGGAAGCCCATCACTAGGTGACTGCTAAAAGCTGGAAGACGAACTGAAGAATTTCTCGATGCAGTCTGACTCTTCACTCCATCCCGCTCGCTCACCATGGGACGCTGCCAGTGGCGCACATTTCCTTGGTGCCTTGGCCCTCCTGTTCCCAAAATAAAGGTCTTAATGCTCCTCAGCAGCCCCAGAGCAGGCGTGTGAGTGCATGCTGTAGCAGGTCGGCCGGCACCGAGTTACAAAGGCAGACGTTTGCACTAGAGACCCAGGCGTGCAGGAGGGGAGCAGGCACGCAGTCAGGATCTGCCCCAGACAGAGGACAAACTCACTTCTCCACCCCTCCTGCCCTGGGCAGGATCCTCTTGGTGCACCCCGACCCGCTCGCACCCCACTTTGCAGCACAACCTGCACTTGATTCATTTCAGTGATGGGTAACGCCTGTGCTCCATGCTCGTACATTTTTTTTTTCTTTTCTTTTTTTTTTTTTCCTCCTCCTTTTATCCTGCTCATTTCAGCATTGCTGTGCTGTTTGTTAGCCGGCTGAACAGTCAGAGTCAGCTCCTGGGCATGATCCAAAGCAGCTTAGTCACAGGAGGGTGGTTTGTTGGTCACATTCAGATGGCTGGCAGGTAACTCTGTGCGTCCTAAATCCTCATAAAATGAAGCATAATTAAAAGGCGTCACCCTGGAATGAGTGAGAAGATGGCTGGGAAGGAGTGGATGCGGGGCACGACCAAGGGAGCTGCAAAGGCATCAGGGCTGGTGGGACCTGCAGGTGGAAAAGCACCAGGAGTGAAGAGCTGCTGCTTTTGGAAGAGGAGGAGAAGAGCAGAGTGGGGCTGAAGGGGGAACAGCGGAGGAGCGCAGGCGTCTCCGGGGGCACGCAGGAGTGGGCAGGACGAGGAGGGGGTGCTGGGAAATGCCATGCAAGGTTTACATTCCCCACTGCCTGTTTACATGAAGAAAATTTCCAGCAGAGTACGTACAGGGGGCAGGCAGCTGAAGACAAAAAATATCAGGATGCTAAAACCCACCGTATCACTGGGTCAGAGCTGCCTCTGCCCACCCTACGGTCCAAGAGAGGACCCGTCCATGCAGACGTCTCCCCAGGGAGGCTGCTCTCCATCAGCACTTCTCTTGCCAAAACTAACCTGGAACTGGTTTCTGAGAAAAGCAGACGATGCTACTGGTGACAAGCACGAGAGGGTAGAGGGGCTGGGGAAGAAGGCAACTGCATCCGTACACAAGGTGCAGCACCGAGGCTCCAGAGCCCTTAAATTAAATTCCAGTCTCTGCCGCGGGCTTTCTAGGTGACCTTGGCCAAATGACGTAATGGCACGTGCTTTTAAGTGCTTTCTCTCCTTCCTGTCTGTAGGATTGTAAGACTATTTCTGCCTTTCTACCGAGCCTTGTTTTGCTTGTTTACTTAAGTTGTAAGCTCTTCAGGGTGGGGACTACACATACAACACCTACCAGAATAGATTTCTGATCCCAGCTGGGGCCTTTTAGCCATTATGGTAATAATAACTGCAGCAACCACAGCTGCATTTATACACATCTGGTATAGAATCCTTCACGACTGCAGACAGGGAGGTTATTGTCCAAGAGGCATGACAGTGCTGTAATCTGCCTTCCCAGGGTGGACTTACTCGTTGTGCAGAGCAGTGATGGCTGCCCACATTTCCCCCAAACGAAGGTGTAAGTCATGCAGGGAGTAATTAGCATCTTGCTAGCAACAGTGAAAGCAGACGGAGAACAGAATATGGTTTTTAAAAGTAAAAAGAAAAAGCATAATGGATATCGAAGACTAGACCTCCTCTCTGCACAGCCCGGAGGAGCACAGGGTCCCTGCCTGCTTCCCCAGGATGGTTCTTCAATCCCAAACCTTTAACCCCTCCGTATGCTGTCATCTCATCAGAAAGTCGGACTTCTCAGCCCCTGCCTGGCTCTGCCCGCTTCTGCTGCCTCCCACTCTGCCTCCCTGGCCATGTCTCTTCAGCAGACACTGCTGTCCTTCCGCAGGAGGCACAGGCTGGTCACTGTGACCTCCAAACACATGTGTAGCGACTCAGAGGAACATCCCTGCTCAAGTTCAGACCCGAGACCAAGGTGAGCACGCTCTGAGTTGAGAGGAGCAAGAGGAAAACATGCAGACAGACACAGACCCCATGCCCAGATCAGCTTACCTCTATCGTGGGGTCATACTCATCAACGAAATGGTTCTGAATGAGCTGTATCGTCAAAGCACTCTTCCCGACACCACCAGCTCCCACCACCACCAGCTTATATTCAGTCATCTTCCAGCCGACCCCAGCTCAGGACTTCCAGGAGCACCACCACCTGCAAGGAGAAACGGCCACCGTGTTAGGAGAGGGGCTCCCTCCCCGTCGCCCCCCGCTCTGCGGCAGGGCTGCGGGGTCAGCCCCCCTCTTCTGCTGGGAAAGCCAGAAATCCACAAAGCACAGCCTCATTCCTTGGGCGCCAAGCGTTCCCAATGTCTCCTGCACGTCCCAGGAGCACTCAAATGCTGTGAGTTAGAGACACCGAGGTCTTGGATCCAGCGCGCTGTAACGCAGAGGTACCTACTCTGCAAGGCAGAGGCGAAGGGATGCACCCCCTAAGGTTTTAATGGTCTTTTAAGTTGCTTTACTTTGGTAGGGATGGATGATGGGACAAGGTAAACTCACTTCACCGCTGTTTTGGATGGCAAAGAGCCATCCCTCGCTCCTTGGGGTGAAAACCAGTAAGCCTTCAGGGATGCAATGTGCTTTTAATGCAGCTTTATGAAATTGTCCAAGAAATTGCCACTGCAGGGTATTCTGCCGTACGACCACCCTGGTCTCTCATCTCACGTTTGCAGGTGTACCACCCTGGCCTGGAAACGGGGAGATGGTGGGATGGCCCGTATGTCCCAAGGGTCAAGGGCTTTCTTACCTTCTTCCCACCCAGCACGCTGACTACCCTGGAAATCTGGCCAGAGGGAATTACCCTATTTCAGCCTGTCACCCCATCCTGTGCCTCCAGGACCCACTGTCTTTCTTTTGTTTTTATGGTCTGATGCTCTGGGGTCTCAAACGCGAGAGCGCTTCACCTAAACGCATGAAAACTGGCCTAAAAGCGCAGCATGGAACGGCAGCATCGAGAGCTATCTGACCTGACGCTCCGGGCTAGTAACAAAGGATACTTTAAAATGGGCAAAAACAATCCATCAAACTGAATACAAAACTATGTTTGTCACGTGATATGCTGCAATCCTTCAGCCTGACAGTCTGGATGCAAACTTCACACATTCCCCAAGCAAACTCAAGAGGCAAGGGAGTGTTACAGATAAGAGAATGGAGGTGCAGACGGTGTTAACCAAAAGCAACCAGTTTAAGAGGTCTGGTTTTCCAGAAGTGCTCACAGCACTGTCTCCGATTTGCCTTATCTCAAGTTGGCGATCCAAAATTGTTAAGATAGATTTGAAAGCCTTGGCCAATGTGGTTTGGATGTCCACAGGAGGGGGGAAGTCGTCCCAGCCCCCCCCCCGAGGACGCTGCCAGCTCCATGTCTTCACCCTCAAGGCTGCGTTAAACTTCAAACCGCAGGCACCCCCGCAAGATGAAGCTAGTATGCCCCACAGGGGAGCAAGAGATGCTATCATGAAGGATGCTAATTGGGAATGCTGATTAGGGTCAGGACGAGCAAACCACGCTTCTGCAGCAGCATGTCCTCACCATGGCCCTTCAGCAGGAGAAAATTCACCCCCACCCCGCCTCCTCCCTTCAATTTCTGCTCCAACTCCACTGAGAAAGAGGAACTTTAACTCAGGAAGATTACAAAACCCCAAAGGTTTAAATAGAAATCCACCCTCATTGGACTGCAACCCCTGCCCACTCAAAGTCACCCCAGGGTCAGATACTCATCCGCAGCTGTCATCTGCAAGCTCTGGGGAAGCCACCCGAAATGCGGTGGGTAGGGGAAAGGCGAGCCCACGGTTCCCCCGGCCGGTCACCATTTGATACAGCCTGCAAAGGCACTGCACAGGGATTACACCCCCACGGACAGTTACACCACTCCACCTTCCTCCCCAGGCTCCCCCAAACCCTGGAAGCCGGGTACGAGCTGTGCTGGTAAAGACCCAGCCTGCATCTGACGCATTTGCTAACGCAGCAAAGATGTAACGGAAAGGAGGCCAGAACCTTCTGCCTTCAATCCCCACCTGACTGCAGCCTTAAAGCACTCAGACAGCTCAATCACCCACTCGAGCTGGGAGCAGCCAGACACAACCGCCTCTCGCCAAAGCCCTTCCCTCAGCTGCTGTCTCGGTAGCGGGATGCAAACAACGCTCATGCCCTTCTCAGCATCCAGGATCCTGGCGAAGGGTAAGGGAGGTGGTGCAAAAGGGTAAGCAGAGCACAAACACGACACCAAGTGGGGCTTCGGGTTGCTGGAGAAGCTGAAGGTCGTTAAACACGGTGGGAAAGTGGTGATGGTGGGGGAAACGAGGTGCAGATAAGGGGATACCCTAGGTCCATACTCCAAGGTGCCACTGCTTCCCAGAAAAGTCCAACGTGCCCCTGTTCTGGCGGCCAAGGAAGAGATGCAGGTTGAAAGCAAGGCTCCAGGCAACAATCCCAAGTGATGGCACTACTTGGCCATGCACACGTTGCCCTCACATATATGAACCTCTCCATACACTGCTCCTCTGGGCCAAGAGAGATCCCCACCCCAGGCTTCTCACCTCTCTCCGATGGGAAGAGACAACTACCGTGAGGGGCAGCGCCAGGCTGAAATGGGGCGAGGAGCAAACGCTGACCATCTCCACCAACGCTGCTGGCCGGGAGAGGGTCACTCCTGCAGCAGGACAGCTTCACAGCCGAACACAGACGGGTCGTGAGGGTCTGAAGAAAACCTGCAGCCAGCTCCCGTCTTTCATACGGAGCAGGGAGGCCTGCGACCCCTAGCAAAACACACGGCAGCTGCAAATAAAGGCCCGCAGTGGCTACGACGGACCTTGCTCTGCATCTGGTGCTGATGACGGAGCAGCTGCCGTGATGATGCTCAAGGGGAACTGCACAACC
Organism: Falco peregrinus; assembly: GCF_023634155.1. Taxonomy (NCBI): domain Eukaryota; kingdom Metazoa; phylum Chordata; class Aves; order Falconiformes; family Falconidae; genus Falco; species Falco peregrinus. The sequence goes on along the minus strand of NC_073729.1, from coordinate 5,022,659 downwards.
ACCCACGTCTAGGGGACACACTATGGCAGTGACAAAAGCCCGGACTCAATATGCAGAGGAGAGGACATGAGTCCTTGAGGAGGGAGTCCTCCCTGGAGACCACCCCGGCGGAAGGCACTGCGTGGCCTACCCCTTCACAATCCCACACAGCCGCACCAGCCCCCTGGTGCACAGTGCAGCAGGAGGTGGGGGCTGAGGTATCACCCACAGCAGCTTAAGGGTCTTCCCCTACTCCGGACCCCAGCTGAGCCCCGCTGCGCAGCGGAGGAGCAAGCACACAGCAGCCAGCCGTGCACACCACCAGCCCAGAGCTCCGAGCTCCGGCTCCTCCGGAGAAACACAGAGCCACATCCCCCTGCTCTGCACCCACCCAGGAGGCGGGGGGAACGAGGGTGGCGAAAACACTATTGCTCCCCACGGCTCACGGCCAGCGCACAGACAATCTACATATGAGAACTCTGCCCCGTTGGTGTCTGCTCACCCACACGGTACCTAGAAGGTGCCGGCACCCTGGCTAACCCCTCACCGTTCTGCACACCAGCCCTGCCCCGGCAACGGCAGGGGAGATTCTGCAGCTTGCAGAGGATGCCGAGCCCAGCCCACCCGACCGTTTCATACCATTGCCGCAAAAATGTCCCAACATAGCGCGAGAGTGTGGGGAACGATGGAGAGCTCTGGCTGTGAGGGCTGCCTGCATTAACGTGGGCTAAAATCGATGTTCAGACCAGCTCGCTTCCCTCCCCAAGGGATCCATGACGCAACCTCTTTGCAGGGAGCGCGCAGATCCAGCCGCCCATCAGAGCACGTGCAAATGCCACAGGAGAGGCAGCCTGGCCAAAGGCTGTGGGGAAAGCGGGGATTTCCATATGGCCAAGCTTTGTTACAGAGCTGAGCAGCTGGTCCCATCCCTGCGCTGACCTCACCACCACCACCTCACAGCTCCCCATCACGCTCTTTGCTGCCGAGCCCGGGAAGAGCGAGGCTGCTCATCGATGCACGCGCAGGTTTCAACGCAGGGGTGGCTGTTCCTCAACGTGCCAGGAACATCACCACCACCGCATGGGCTGGCTCAAGGAACAGCCATCCCCAAGACAATGTTTCTGGCTCTCCTCAAAAACAGAGGCAGGGAAGAAAGAGTGGGGGCTCCTGCCAGAGAGATGGTAACAGGCACCCCAAGTTTTCACACTCAGTCTGGGACGCACCAGATGGAGGTTTACAGCCCACTGGTTGTTGTGAAAGCTCCTCCTGGCATGAGGATTTCCAGAGAAGGATAAACAAGAGTTTCTCTTTCTCGGCAGCTAATGCAGAGCCCAGACATAGCTGGCCACAGCGTAACGCAGGGACACTCGAAAGCGCGACCTCCCAGTCCCACACTGAGCAGCAACAGCGCTTCCTCCATCTTCTGCAAGCCCTTCAAGATCTGAAAGCTTGACCCAGGTCACTGTCTGGTGTTTTCCCTGTCTCTCCAAATCGATGACCTCTGTGGCACGTGACTGTTGCACCCCTGAAAAGCCACGCAGGGCTGTCAAACAAATAGCCGAGCCAGACGATGAGGAGGAGAGCCATTCGGGAGCACCGGCCGGGAAGAGGAGGGCTGGGATCCGCGTGCCAAGCCAACAGCCCCAGTGTGGAGCTGGAGCTGCCGCCGCTGTATTTCCTGACCTCGTGGATTTTCTCCTGTAGCGAGAGGGCTCCTGGCTCCCGTTCAAAGCTGTCTAGGAAAGCCTCGCCGAGTGCTTCCGCCTGGCAGCAGCAGCTGCTCCCAGCCCAGTAGCCGGAGCCACGCAGCTCCAGCAAACAAGAAACATCTGCCAGCCTCGCGCAGGAAGCCGGGGGAGCGAGTGCCCAGCCCCAGTGGGCACCAGCACCCTACCTTTGTCCCGCAGGGAGGGGATGAAGGTGTAGGGGAGGGCGGAGGGCACATCTCCTCATCTTCTCCCCTGCCTGCGTGTGCTGAGCAGCACGGAGGCTCTGCCTGCAGAAGCAAGGAGCGAGATGCTTGGTGCAAGCTTTCGCAGGGCTAAGATCTAAAACAGGTGTAGGCATCGAGGTTATAGGTGCTACCTAGAGACCCAGCTGTGTCCTGCAAAGAACCACCTGATGTTCTTCACCATCCCTCTTCTCCAGCACAGAGCTTCATCTGCCGGCGGACAGGTGGTTTTAGGGACCTGATTGTGAAACCTCCAGACACTCACTTAGCAGAAGCAGAGGTGAAGAACTCAAGAGGCTTGGCCCCATCACTATGCCCCATTGCAAGACCACAGTTTCAAGAAAACCTCAGGTGTCAAGCAAAATGGATTTGCAGTGGGTTTCCCACGCGTTCACCACAAGGGAGGCTCTGACACTTCCAACAGGATCACAGACGGAGCTTTCTCTGTGTTCTCCCTTTCCTCCGGCCTTGTTTCTCCCCCAGGATGGCCACCAAGCCAACTAAACAAGGCAAGAGAGATATCTTCGTGCAGTGCTGCCATACTGAGGCCAGCTGTGACTGAAGTTGTACAGCTGCTCATTACTGGACATTAACCCTCTACCTGTCCTTTGGGAGTCGCTGCATGTGAAGGCATCAGAAGCCAGTTTCACCTCTGCAAATCTCTTTGGACACGTCTCAGATTGGGCACCCTTTCCTCCAAAAGCCCTCTCCACAGTAACAGAGGAGCCCTCAGACCACCTTTATTCCCTCCGGCAGAGATACCATGCAGGCAGTAGTCTGCAGTCTTCTAGGCAAAACCTTGCTGGCTCACCCTGGTGACTGTCCAGGCTCCTCCATTTGCTCAATACTGTCACCAGTGTCACAAACCACAACGTCTGGAGGGATGCAGGACCCTCACCAGCAGCGTGAAATGCCACCTCTCCTTTTCATTCAAGGGTCAAAGTGCTGATGTTCTCTGTGGCCTGCCTAGCCTGAAAGAGATGAGGGAAATGAGCCTGGCAAACCGATGCTCTGTTACAAATCCCAGCCTATCCAATGCTTCGTTTTAATTTACTTGCTGCTTTTAAAATTAACACGTGGGCTGCAAATCTAACTCAACATGCTTGTTGTTGGCTTGCTGGCTGCATACCCGCAAACTCAGACAATGCAACCCACAGATGAAAAAAGAGAGGGATGCCAAAGATGCAATCAAAGTTGCAGATGGTGGCCCTGCTTTGGAGAAATGACTTGGAGATAATAAATGTCTTCTATTAGGGAAAAAAGTCTACGAGGAACTGAACGGCTTCTCTGCAAGCTCTGAAGAAGAGGCAGCCTGTCCCAAGACACTGAGCACAAAAATATTGCTCCGAAGGAAAAAAAAGAAAAGAGGTAAGGAACAGTACCCTGTAGGAGGCTCAAAACACAGGCACAGGTTCAAGGGGAAACCTGGAAGGAAGAAGAGCAGAAAGCTGCAGGCAGGTCTGGAAGGGAAGGATCACCTCTCCACAGCAGCCATAAGCATGTCCCAGCAGCCAGGTGCAAGCCATGGCTTTGCACAAAGTCCTCAACAGGCAGGGATTGGTCCAGCCCTCACAGAGCTTCCAGCTGAAGCACCTCTGGCAACACAAGCCCTCTGCCAGACTACCCAGCCACCAAGGGCGCGCAAAGTCCCTGCTCGTCTTCCCTCTCCAGAAGAGATGGAAGGACAAAGGAAGACAAGATAGTACCACCCTCACCAAAGCTGCTGCTCATCTGCTGTTCCCTGGTTCCCGCTTCAGCTGTCTGCCAGTTGCGTAAAGGACAAAGCTGTGCAAGCCCTGGTAAGCTGTTCTTCCTTTCTGTTGACGCAGAAGGCTCCGACACAACTTACATGACCAACATGATCAAGTTAGTGCCACTTTATTAAGGGATACACAGCAATTTATTATAGACCCACAGCAATTTATACCCCCAGCTAAAAATGCACACGCTACGCAGGCTTTGTTGTGTAGAAGGTGATCAGTTAAAACCACTCGTTCACACGCTTCCACCTGCCCTAGGATGGGTCCCGGTGTGGTGCCCACACACTGCTCACCCCTTGTGCAGGCATCCTGTTTGTCCTCATCTTTCTGTCCAACTCTCTTATCTCTCTGCGAATACCCAGTTTCTTTGTCTCCCTTGGCCTTGCACGTGTCCTTCACAACACCTGCAGCTTGTTACAGCTTCGGCCTGCTCGGCCTGCTACTACAACAAAGTTACTTGGGCTGGATTGCTCGTAATATGTCCCTTGTCTTCCAGCCACTCCACAGCTTTCCATCTCAAATCATAAAAATTCTTAATAAAATCTTTGTTGCCCGCTTACTCTAAGAAAAACAACTGGCAGGCAGCTATGCCTAAACCACCAAACCAGCAAATGACCTCGACAAGACAGCAATGCAATAAACCCAAAGAACAAACCAGCTACCCAAGAGCTTGCCCCCTGGATGAAGGCACGGCCCCCTCAGCCAATACGGGCCACCAAGATGACTATACTCCAAAGAGAGGCGAGCAGGCCCCTTATCTCAGGAGCTTACAAACCAGAATGGCTCAGGCCCATGCCTCCAGCATCGTGAACATGGGACAGGGAGCAGCACGCCACGAGGAAGCTCCGGTCGGTGCCGAGTGGTGCTTGCTAGGGGCGGTGGGACATCCACCTCCCACCATCACCACCCTGCCCCTCTCCCTGGAAGCAAGGAGCCCATCCCACCACAGTCTCTGCAGAAGAACCAACCTTCCCAGCTAATGTCCACGGAGGGAAAGCAGGCTGCTCTGCAGGTTACCGGCTGCCAGTCCCTGCAAAGGTCCGAAGGAAAGGGGCAAGGAGACGATACGTCCCACCCCGCTGCAGAACAGAACCCTCAAAAAATCAGAAGCAGATGGGAGAGACCACCTGGGCTAGCACCCAAATCGCCAGCTGAAAACACCTGTTGTCTACATCGGGCAGGGCCAGGCTTTTGAAGGAATCAAAGACCCTTTTTTAATTATGCCCACAGATTTATGAGCTAACATTTCAGTGCTGTTGGAGACTCTACGAGCAAGCGCAGCCTGCGTAAGGGAAGAAGGGACTGAGTTTTGTCCGAGAGCCTGGTAAAGGTGGAGGCATGAAGGTACGAGCACACCATGAAGCAGGCTGGGATGCCAGGGGACAATTACATAAAACCCGAGCTCTCTTCTTGCCATCAGGACTTAGGACCTAGCGTTGGCCCTGCCAACGCATGTGGGAAAGCAGTGGGGGGGAAGAAAAGCTCTCAGTGCCGAGATGCAGAAGACTGCAAACTGCCAGGGCTCCTGCACCTCCACCTCCCCGGGCCGAGCGGGCGGTTCAGAGGCAGACGCTTCCCTGCCTGGGCTGGCAGCCATCCGCCTCACCCAGGGAAAGAGACTTCTCCCTGGACTCCCAGCCCTCTCCAGAAACACAAACAAAGAGCTCAAGAGACGAGGCAGCTTTTAACCTTCCTCTGCATTAAAACCCCAGCTATAAACATAAATGGGATGTTTATAGGTGATTTATAATCATGAAAGGCAGCGTGATGTACCTGGAGCATACAGAGAGATGCACATGTACCCAGGAAAGTTTAAAGCAAGATCCACATTACAGACAATAATAACTATAACTGCTAAAATGTGTGGTAGGCAACCATGAACCCAGGCACTGAGCAATCTCTTGACTTGCCAGGCTCAGTACCAAATTGTATTGATTTTCCCACAAGATATAAGGCACGATGAAGTAGAGACTTGGACCAGACAAGTACGCAGCGCCAGTGTAAGTGGATCTCTGTAATTACAGCTATTAACAGGGACAGAGAACAGTAGGCTTTGAGGCAAATGTTGCCCAGTAATAGGGGGGGAGGAGGATTAAAAGAGATGATGTCTCCCAGCTGGTTTCCTAAGGTACCTGGTGTCTTCTGCCTGGTCCTCCTGGTGACAAAAGGAGCAGCCCCAGGCAAGCTGCTGGGGAAAGGTACAGCCTCTCCTGGGACCCACCGGTCCTGTCATCACACTACAGCAGGTCACAGCCACCCGGCCCTCTGCTGCAACAGCCTGAGAAGGGACAAATTCAGACCTCACCACTGAGCTGCAAGCGATGGAGCACTCAGTGCTCCAGCTGGGGGTGGTGGCCATGCACAAGCAGAAGCACCATCCTCCATCCTCCTCTTTGTACAGTCAGGCAAGGGGATGCACACAAGCCAAGGGACTGGCCCAGAATCATCAGCGGGTGGTAAAGCTGGGAACTAGATTCAGGCAATGTGAATTCCCATCCAGGGTCTTCACACAAAGCTCCCAGTAGAGGTTTTTGGATGGGAGAGCTGTTGGTCTCCTGCTGGGTCTTTGTGCTGGGCTGTCAGAGCTGGCAGCTGCCCCCCAGGCCAGCTTTCCTGGGCAGAGATGGTTGGGGAGGCTGGGTACATCAAGCAGGAAAGCCTGGTGTGCTCTCCAATTATCCTAATGAAATCACAACTGGGTCATGTGCCCAGGCGGCCAGCAGAGAGACGGATGCTCTGATGCACAGATAAACAACAGGAGACGCAGGTAGGGCTGGAAGCAGAGGGGTAGGCTGAGCACCACTGCTGTTTTCCCCACTGGAAGCCTGGCTAGAAGGGGAAAGCCACTGGTATAAAGTAGCCTTACACATCACTTAAGGCAGCCAGTCTCAACCTGAGCACCACTGATGCATATCGGGCCAAAAAAAGGTACCTCATAAAGAAATACTTTCCCCTTATGAGAATTCTATTCTCCTCTCCCTCCCCATTCTTCCCTGTTCCTCCCAAACAGCTGCTGACAGGGAAAAATTAGGAAGCTGGTTTCGGGAAACACATCCAAGCCATTTTCACTGAGAAGAATTTGCAATGGAAATAGGCTGGCTGTTCAGCTTCCTGCTTGCTTTAAATCCTAACACATATGTATTTTTACAGCAAATAAATGGGTAAGGAACCAGGGTATTTGCAGCTGGGAAGTCTCAAGAATTGTTTTGATAATGCTTTCAGTTTCTTAATTTTTTTGTGTTTTAACATTTAATGGATAGGAGACCATTTAAAAGGCCAGGGTTTGGAGCAAAATAATATTACAAGAGTATTGGTGAGCTCCAGTCTCCAGGAATGAAACGGTACACGCAGCACATGTCCTATCGTACTACGGCTCCTGCAGCAGAAAGGTCCGAACAGCGAGCCAGGCGCGTTGGGACTGGGTGGCATGAGGTGGAAGCCGCTGGCCAGCAGCAGAAAAGCAGACAAATGAGTATCCTGGGACAGCACAAGCCCAGTCTGCTTCTGCCCACGCGGCACTCACGCTCTGGATGGCTAACCGGCCCCACAGAGAAATAGGGTCCTCGTCTGGGGATGGCTCAAATCCCCCTGGAAGGAGAAGAAACACAGAGGAGGAGTGAGGGGGATCCCTCTCTGCAGGGCCAGCCAGCTCCAACTGGGTTGGACTCAGATAGGCGCATGTTGGGGTACTCTTTGCTCGGTACCCAACTTGGCCCCCCCAGCTGCCCTGGACAGCACCTAGGATCCTGTACTGCAAGGGGAAAAGCAGAGTCAAACCCCATCCGTCCTCTCCCACGTGTGGTATATCACAGGCCACTAACCAGATCCTCCAGAGTTTCATCTTTCCCAGGGAAAGGTGGTACAGCATCTTTTTCCCCCCCCTCATTTTTCAAGACAGACGGCAGAGCAGCACAGATGCAACCGTGTCATCTCCACAAGCTAGTTATGGATGAAGGACAGCCCCATCCTGGGATGAGGCAAGAAGACTGTTTCCTTCTTGCCTTTCCATTCCCAATGGGACACCAATAAAAAGCTGTTTGCTCAAAGACAGAGCTCAAAGGAACAGCCTGAGTGACCCCGAACAGCCAAAATCAGATACTTCCACAGCGCCTCCTTTGTAAGCCATTTAATTTACGTGATCAAATATAACGATCACCCTTCTGCATTCATTTAGCCCTTGCAGCACCTTTGCAGGCACACACCCTTATTTATTAGCACAGCAAGGACGAACGGGAAGAAGGCACCACAGCAAAAAGCAAACCTGCAGGGCTCGCTTTAGCAAATCCGGGAGAAGGAGCTGGGGAAAATGCATTAGAAAAGCAAGTGATGGGGCATCTTAGGGAGCCAACAACAAGTGAGCAGCAGGAAGAGGAGATAAAAGGAAGCAAGCAGGCACCTGCTGCTGGGACCCCATCCCTGCTCTCCTTCCCACTGGGACACGTTAGTAGCAGGGTGACACAACGCTGTCACAAGCATGAATATGCACCAGTCATTATGCAGCAGATATTCAGGGGCACTCCACTGATTTATGGACCCGGCAGCTGCAGCACCAGCCAGCTGCAACCTAGAGGGATGGGGACGCTGAGCACAGCTGGCAGAGAGGTGTGGAGAAGACCTCCAAAGTCAGCCCTTCAACAGCCAAGGCGAACGAATTCATCACAAGCAGGTCTGAAGCCAGGCAGAGCCAACCAATGCATTGCGTGGGCAATCCTGGGCAACCACCACGCCACACCGACATAGGCAGAGAGCTCCAAAGGTGAAGGTGCAAGATTTAAGTTTGGATCAACAGACTTTGTTAAATTTGTGTCCTGGATTCCCCAAACCCCACTTTGCAGCTCATGGCCAATCTCAGCCACAATAGGCTTGTTAATGTGATGCTCATGTCCCCTCCCTCTGCAGCAGCCTGGATTGAAAAAAAAAATCCAAGCAATGCTGCTGTGGGTGGATTATTTAAATGCATCACTGTCACAGCACAGACCTGCTGCAAACAAGACTGAAGATGTACGGATTACAGCTCTCTGTACTGGAAGGGGAGGAATCTCTCCTCTTTTGCCTCTGGAGTGACAAAGGGACACTGCACAGGGACTCATCCTGCCTGCCTTGCAAGCATCACAGCGAGGGCGCAGAAGACGTGCTCCTTCAGCTCCGACTAGCCTCCATGCAGGTTCGTGTCTCTCGCTCCCTGGGAACACACAGCGTAGCAGAGCAAGGAAGTAGTAACTCCACCCTGCAATGAGGAACCCACAGCCATTAAATGACTCGCTGATGGTCACACAGGAAACTCATGGTAAAGCTGGGATTTCTGCTCCCCCACGTTCAAGCTTTACCACAAGACTGTGCTTCTTATTAGCGGCTGCAGTTGACTATGAAGGGGACGGGAGCACAGCACCTACTCCATCACCTCTGTCACAGCCTCCAGCATCTGCTGGCAGACCTGCACAATCAGCAGAAGCAGGGGGGGTTTCCTTCCAGAGCTTCCTTGGGAGCCCACAGCAATGACGACATGCAGGATTTGGGTGGGCTCACAGCCAGCATCCACAGGCGCACTAGGGCTGAAAAGAAACCACAGAAAAGCAGGACACCAAGCCTGTGGTGTCACCAACACTGAGGCTTGACGAGCTGATTAACAAATAAGCAAAGCCTCTGAGAGAAAGCAGTTGAGGTCCCTCTGACAATGCCTAAAGGTTAGGTGGACCTGCATCTTCTTGAAATCCCTCAGCTGATCCCCAGTCCTGCAGGACATCCCTGGTAAGGCACTGAGTAGATCCAGATCTGACCTTGGCACCGGACTTGACACGGCCATCAAGCTCCGGAGACCCTACCCTACATCTTTGATTCAGCTTAGATATTCCTCTACATAGATCAACAACGGAGAGAAGGGCAACGGAGGGCTCTGATCCTCCTCGGATCTCGGCAAGCACTCCCTCCCATCACGTTAACCAGACTCGCTGGTTTGAAAGAGGTATGGATGGGAAGCACGCTGTGCCCTGAGCTTTGGGGATGGCAACTCGCTGTGGCAAAGTCAGAGTGTTCATGAAGTAAATGGACAAAAAGA